>NC_046620.1:10028335-10693335 GCF_900324465.2 Anabas testudineus
TATTTTACCGTAACTGTGAATCTTTGCAATAAAATGCAGTGATGTTGTATACTGTTGTACTGTGTTTATAACTAAAAAAGAACTGTATCTAGGTTTACAGTATACCTGTTATTTTACATAGTTTACCTGTCAATAGATTTAACTATTGCAGTTATTTTTATAGTAAATTACCGTAAACAGGTAACTTAATTTGTTTTTATAGTAATTTCATGTAAACCAAAAAAGTTTCCAAGTATAAAATGTACGGTTTCTTATTAAATATACCGTAATGTGTCATACATTTTCACCCTATTTTATTGCGGTGAAATTCTGGCAACCACAGCTGCCGGTATTTCACCGTTAATTACACAGATTTTTTTTTACAGTGTACAGCATGGTGACGCTTCACAATATGATGTTGAGCTTATCTTTTGATGATGTTACAAGCTAAGTAAGCTGAGTTTTTCCTAAATTTAGTTCACAATATCTCAGTGTTAGGCTGCGACTGTGTTTTCTATCATGAAAAAAAAAAAGACTTGCAACATGCTGGCTCTGCCATCACAAGTATAAATTACCCAACAGATGGTAAGTGTTTTAAACAGGGTATAGCCCTCCATAATAAACAAAACTCAGCTGTCTCTGCCTGGGAAAACTAGCCTATATTGTTTAGTTTAGTTTTTATTTATTTAGCAGTAAAAATTGTATCAACTCTTTAAAGTAGTTTTGTCACAGCTTGTGCACCACATGTTTCGTAGAATGCCATACTCGATGTTCTGGGCCGCCCACGTGATTTTAAGCAGCAGATACAGTCAGATATAGTCATGAGATAAAATATGTGGTCAAACGTGGACACGCAGATGTGAACATTGACCTTTCTACAAGATTTTGGAATCTGCCTGCAGGGATTTGCTTCTATTCGGCCGCAAGAGCGTCAGTGAGGTCACCGTGTTGGGTGTTAAGGCCTTGCTCACAGTTCACTGCCAAGGTGTTCAGTGGAGGTGATGTGCGGGCTTTCCACACCAGATGTATGCCTGTATGCTGGAACCTTCCAGGCTAGGGTTGGGAGATGTAGCCTCAAAATGATATCACAACATTTTAAGGGAAATTCTGAACGTCATATTTATAAAGTAATGGAAAAAGAGATATATTGAAGAGGGTTTTTTTCAGCGAATGCACCTTATAGACAGCAGCATTTATTAGTGCAAACAAACTAAAGGGCATTTTCCAATCTTTCTTTTCCAGTGAGCTGCTGTCGTTGACTGTGTTTGCATGCACTCAAATAACCAGGTTACTCGGAGAAAACAGCTGGCTCTAGTAATCAGAAAATGGAGTTTACGTGCACTGAAGAAACCTGTTTACTTGAAACCCGGTGTACAGCTATCTGATTTCTCCTCCATCTCAAACTCGTTTTGGAAGCCCATCTGTAACCTGTTTGTTATACACATGTACACTTAGGCTTGGGTTTTTGTCCTTGTTGTGCACACAAGGGAATGCAAATTGTAAATGATGTCACGTGTCAAAATCTTTTAGTAGATTAACATTTGTACTGGTGTTTTCATGGAAGGTAGGTTATGAAAGACTTCTATTATTGTTTAAAGCTATTAGGGAAGAAGTGATTCTGACATGTCTGTGGTCTTAAAGGTTAAGACCTAGTTACTTAATTTACAGGATTATAGACTATAAATGTAAAAAAAAAACAACCCTCAAATAAAGCCCACAACCACATTCTCATGATGTATTTTAGCTGTCAGCTGTCCATCTGAACAAGCCAGTTTAAAAACACCTTGCTGCTGTATGAACAGGCAAGGAGGAGCAGGGTGGAGGAGAGAAATTTAGATGAGATAAAGGGAGGGGGAGGAAGAGACAGAGCAGGGTCCTGTTGTGAACACTGATTACTCTCTGCCCACTTGAAATTGATGGAGAGTGACACAGCAGGCATAATGCACGATCACATAAGCACGTAGACACACATAGAGGGTGTATCCAAATAATCACGTGCACCCAGACACACACACACACACACACAGAGGACTTCTCCATCTCTGTATACTGATTGATGATGACTCCACCTAGACAACCCTCAACCTAACACTCATGCTGCGCATGTGTGCACATTTCTCTGTGTGCATGCAAGTGTGAGAATGACATGTTCGTGGGTGTATGGGGGTGTATGTGTGTATGTGGCAGTTCCCACCTGTCTTAATTAGAGGGGGCTATTAAGACGGATTGCCTGATTAAGTAGCGTTCCCCTACCGTCTAATGAATGGCCACACGCACAACCAGACAGAGTAACATACAGACATAAATGAACACAAAAGTTAGAGTAGTGTACCCGTCAAACCGGTATAACCACTGATGTTAGGATTTTGCATGTGCAAATGTAAAAACATTTATTACACATGAAGAAGAAACTCTTAACCCCTTCATCTCTCAAGTCAGATATTAAATGTATTTTTAATGCAGGAGTTTGAAGTAAGAGCAACAATATAATGCCACAAATCCTTATTTCAAGAAAGTTGTGACTTCTAAATATTCAGTTCTGTCTAATTGTCTCCAACAAAAGTATTAAAAAAAAGATTTATTTTTTGTTTTGTAAGACTTTTTTCTGTCTTATTACTGTCACTATACTTGAACATTGTAATATTAGAATTTCCTTTGTAGAAACACATCACCTGGTGTGTCATTTAGTTTTATTACAAGCCCCATTTGAGGGAAAAGTTGTTATTTTTACCTGAAATGGGAGAACTAAAACCTGTTAATTTGTCAATTTACTTGAACCAGTATTTTTCTGACAAAAGTAGAACGAAAAGATTTTCATTGTTTTTACACAACTATTAAGTAGATATGAGCACAGTTTTCATGTGACGTTGACATAGAAAAGTTGTGGGAGTTCTTTATAATATCTTAACAGAAGAACAGTTTTCATATCTCATCATAATGTAAAATATAAAATCACATACCGTTGAATTGAGATATGTTTGAACACTGCATTCAAAGTTGACCTCAGTGTTGAATAAATAACACTTCTATTCTGGTCAATTGTATCATTTTGTAAAATTGGTTTATCCAGAAATCAAACTCTTTAAAATGTAACACAGCTTTCTGTGTTTTGTGATTACATTCTGCTTAAATGCCGAAATGAATAATTAACAAGATAACAGATGAAACTAATGCACTTCTGTCAGCTTATGTGTGTCTTCCTCCCTCCCCTCCCTGCTTCTCCTGCTCTCACCCTCCATGTCTCACTGCACCTCCATCAATCTTCTTTATTTGCTCCCACTCTTTTATCCCCATACTGGCAGTGGAATAGCTGGTTTGTATTTCCGTGGAGGAAGAGAGGCATAGAGGATGGATGGGAGGATGGTAGACAGAGAGATGGAGAGAGGGAGAGATGCTCTTTTGGTCTAGTGTATTTAATCAATTATGTTCTCTTGCTCCCACTGGCAACTCTCCACTTGATATTCTCTCTTCTCCTGCAGACACACACACACACACACACGGACACTCACAAATGGCCACACACTCACTCTCCATCTCAGTAATTATTCTTTCCATTCTACCAGGTTGCAGTTGAAGATGGAACACAGGGTTTGAGTGTAATTTCTTCAGTGTGTTTACCTTGTAAGATTGATGACTTTCAGAAAACGATATTTGTAATGTGATAGCCATTGTTGGTGGTTGATTGCTGACAAAACTCCTGTGAGGTTTCAAACACTGATTATAACACATTTTCTCCCACAGGAAAATGCTACCGTTGGGATGTGCTTTATAGAAAAGTGCTGGGTGACAGGGAAAATTACCAGAGCAAGTCATTTCCTGTGGTTCTCAGATGAACACCCATTCACTTCATTTACGTCACTTGAGTGTCTAAATACCTGGGGACCAAGGGTTTTATCCGAATTTATTACCAAAATGATGCTAATAAACTCTGGTTATTGCAACCAGGTGACTGCTGTTCTTTAAACACATTTAACATTTTCCTTCCTACCTTCGTGAATGTGATTATTTCAGCTGAACAGTATATTCTAGTGAAAATGCTTCATAGCTTGGTACTAACGACGATGGCGGGTGAGCAGAAAAGTTCATGTCAAGACCGACATATATTCCAGCTGTGGGGATGGTCCATATCGTCTTCACAAAACCCAGCATTTTACGATATTTTCATTGATACAGTACTCAGTAAGCCTGGCTGCGCCCAGCATATTTTACACCTGTGTGTCAAATCACGGAGTCAGGCATTTTCTCCATGGTATTAAAAAAATCATTGGACCCCATCTCAAAATGATCTATAATATCTCATGGCTGCTCTAAAGTGCTTTTATAGCAGGTATCCTGGGAGAACACCTAACAGTCACAGACAGAAGCCATCAGCATAGATGAATGATTTAATAATGCATCACAAATTGTGCACATGGGGAAAACCAACCACCTCCTCAGCAGCTCTGAAGCTGATGTTTTTGCTGCAAGTTAATTTCTTTTACTTTAATTATCCATGTATGTAGCTTCTAAGCACACATGGAGCTTTTTTTCTCTCTGTGCGTTTGTATTGTTCCGTGTCATTGTCCTTCATGGACATTCTTGTCTAGGTGATACATACGGTTTCTCCTTCAGACAAAGAATTCTTGGGACCAAATCTATAGTTTTAAAATAGTTTTTGTTTTAATAATATTTTTTGATTCAATAATATCTGAATTTCAGTTGGTTCCACCAGTGGCTTCATTAATTTCGGTTTAGTGTTTATTTCATGCGCTAAATTCTTTTTTAGTTTTTTAGCAGCCATTAATATTTTTGTTTTGCCTTTAGAAATAATTTCAGTTCTGTTTATGATAGTATTTCAAAATCAATAGTTTTTGTGTTAGTTGTGAAGTAACACTGCTGGGATTCCAGACTGGTGACCTTTTTAGTCGCCTGCTTGTTTCTCTAACCTTCCAGCTACTGCTGCAAGACAAATTTTTCTAATTATCCCTTCATCCTACAGCTTGCAATTAAGTACTTTCTGAGCGTGCAGTTCAATATTTTAACGTCTCACACCCACATGATCTTTGTGTAGATTTATGATATGATTCCTAATTTGATGTTGGAACAGGCTGAAGATGCACACACTCTACCGTTAATGATGCATCACGGAATTAAGGGCTGTGAGCATGAAGGGCTAAAAATATCAGCATATTTGTTTTCATATCAGTATTCATTATGATATTCAGTCAATTCATTGTGTATAACTTAAAATTCACTTAGGTTGCCTGTACACTAAGGCTGGGCATGTCTAGTGTGTCTAGTGTCAAACTGTGAGGATTTGAGGCATGAAGAAGACATATGCAGCAACTTTCGGTGCGGTACGATACGATTCACTTCCTAATCACGATGCCATTCAACACGATCTTGCAATTTTGTTACGTATCTAAACTATTAACGCTGTGCCCGTATGCTGTTATTGCCCCACTGCCAACACATTTCTACCCCTTTTCTACATCCTTATCTATATTTAAAGACGTTGCAGATGCTGACTTGCCACGTTCTTCACCTGTACCACTCATGTGTCTTTTGAGGGAGCATTCCTGTCTTTGCATTTTTTGCCTGTTCCTGTTAAAGGTGCATAGCATAGTATTAAACAGAAAAGTCGAAATATTAGGCAGTGTAGAGCAAGACATAAGAAGTGAGTGACCTGTCCCCGGGGACGTCTGTGATCTCAGGATATGATGCACATTTTCTCAAGGACTCGACTGGACATTTATTACACTTATTTGTTCCAAGCTGAAGATATTCTTCCGAGTTCTTTGTTTTTCACTTGAAAAGGTTAATCTATTTTTGCGACTTGTAGATCCTCGTTGTGATTCTGTGCCTCGTGTTACAATTATTAGGTATGCATCATATCTTCTGTTCACAGCAGAGACTGCCAAGGCAGCGGTTATTGTCCAGCAGTTCTATTATCTGAACCTCTTTCATATCATGTACTGTCTAGTCTCCGTCCAGTTAATAGACTAGTTCAGCATTGATTTGTCATAGTGTATTCAATTCAAATTTCCCAACACAAGGTTGGTACTGCAGTTTAGAAATATACAATATAATGTGTAATTTGATGACTGAAAAGGATAAATAGGGATATGGTAAGTGTCTGTTTTCTTTAAATCTTCATCTGAATCTGAATCTTTTTATTTCTCAGTGCTGCTAACAGCAACCACTGATTCCAACTGAAACATTTACCTCATGATATGATATTATACATTGTTATATCACTAGAGAGAATGGAAAATGCAGTAAATCATGATGTTAAGTACCTACTAAGGATGTTTTCTTTGTTAGATGTTCACCTTCATTCACAGCTGTGTTATTATATTGGTATGTTGGCATTATTGTATGTAAAGATGTGATTGATGATCACAGGCCCAAATACACACTCTGTGTGTGTGTGTATGTGTGTGTGTGTTTGACTAATAGCAGACATCAGAGAATCTTACTGATGTAGGGCACAAGGTGACCCTCTCTCTGTCTCCCATATTCGCATACACACACCAAACCAATACACACAAAGACACACTTTTGAAAATCCTACCTCAGCATTCTTGTGCTCCACTTTTTTTTTACTGCTGTTTTTAGAGGGTATGGGTGCTGGATAGCAGTGCATACAGTACACTATAATGCCACTACCCATGAGCGTGTGAGCATGCATTTGCGTTTTAATGTGTGTGTTAGTGTATTAAAGGACTGCGGGGGTTAACGGCAGGGTTTTGCAGAAGCAGAAGCAGACAGGCAAACGTGAGAGGGCATCCACATACTTTACACTGTTTAGGCGTGAGTGCACCTGTGTCTGAGATGATATTACTAAAAAAAGAATAAAAAAGAAAATGCAATGAGGGAGAAGCACCACCTGTTGGTCGACACTACAAGATGAAAGCACCATACATCAAAGGACAGATGTATAGAGGAGGATTATTGCCAGAAGAGATTGCATTTGAGCTGCAGATATTTGAAGTTGTACAAGACCAAGGGTTTTATTCTCCAAGTGTCAAATGCAAAGTAGTCACCTCCTCTAAGGCCAGCAGTGATCCAACACTCTCCACGTTGCCAACCACAAGAGCCTTGTTCATCTTCTCAGCCAATTATCCTTCCTACTTGATGAAAGAGTTGCAAATTGGGTTACATCTCCTAGTGCTGTGTGCCACGAAAGCCTCCATGTATTAGCCTACTTCAATGCAAAAAAGCTAATATTGTTAAAAGTGGTAATTGCAGCCTGACAGCTTTGTAGTTGTTTGAAACCCTGTCATGTTTGCATATACCAGTCTATTAAGTATAATGTTGGTCCTGTAAATAGTAGTGGACAAAATATGAATGCATACAGAAAACATCTGTGCTCCTGTGTTTAAAATAGCCAAAAGACCTTCAGAGTTGGCCTCATGCAACACTTTGCCTGCTCTTTATGGGCCTATTGTGCTATAGGAGTAGTTGAAGAGTTGGTAACAGATATGTTCTAGTATATATATGTGTGTGTGTGTGTGTGTGTGTGTTCTATTTCTCATAAACGTTTTTTTCTGTTGTTCTTTCAGGTTGTCAGGGAGTAATGTCCCCTCTCCCATCGTTAGCAACAAGAACTGGCTCCGATTGCATTTTGTGACTGATAGCAACCATCGTTACCGTGGTTTCAGTGCACATTATCAAGGTAAGATGGGTAAGATGTGATTACATCCACTGAGGCTGGCATCTTAATATAAACACTTACACACAAACACACGCCCACACATCCATACAGTAGGTGTTTTTTGGGATAACCATGACCTCAAAGACTGAAAAGTTTCTCAGACATTTACATAGTGCTTGTTTTGTATAAACTAATTCCTGTATAGGTAGACTATCTACACATCTCCTTGAGTTAATGACATTTTTCCAGGGTTCTGTTGTTGCTGCTTTGCCATTTTCTTTGTTCCTTTTTTTTTATCTCTTCAGATTTTTTTCTCCTTTACAACTGGCAGTTTCTCCCCACCATCTTGCCTCTAACTCCCTTTAATTATGCTTGTTGACTCCGATCTTTGTGTCTCTTCTCGACTACAGTTCCTCTCATTGTCTCCATCTTTCTGCAACTCTTTATTGTGTAGTTTTCTCTTGGGCAACTGCTTATAAGTGTACAGTTAGATTTCTTTGACACAAACTCTAACTGGTGGAAAACGCTTAGAAATTCATTGGCAATGTCCGTGTCTCCCAACAGTGATAATGAGAGCTGAATGTTTGGAACAACTGCACAGGCAGCCTGGAACAGTTAGGGTTTATATTTTACACTTTACTTGTTTTTCATACTCTCTTATGTTTCCTTTTAGTCTCAGATCAACTTTGTGTACTCTTAAACACTGTTGACTCCCTTTTTGTGAGTCACTAGTACATGGTGCATGAAGTCAGTTTAAAATCATGAGATACACAGGGCGTGGGGCAGGGTTTTTGGTATTTCCATGGCCAGAGACATGTGGCACACTTGCAGGGCAGTTGGAAACATGGTGTGATTGACATATGCCATCAGTAGGTGTTTTATGAGCTGGCATCAGTCGTGGTCAACAACTCAGCTCCTGATCAACTTCAGTGAGAATACTGGGAACACGTTGTGTAAGTGTCTTTATTGTAAACTTGAACTAGGGTAAACTGAAGTCCCACATTTCAGTGAGCCTTTCTCCATGTGTCATTGACCTGATGTGGGCATAAATTGTGGTCATGCTTGACATCCAAATTGCACTGTGTCACTTGATTATTACTGACTCACTGTGCCTCTAAGCACACAGTCAGGTTCACAGCAGGTCACCAAGATACCGAGCAGACTAATGCGAGAAGAATAAGGTGTGCATCTATCAAAATTGCCAAATCTTCAGAGCAGCGGTCTGTGCCATATGCTTTCTTCAAATTTGGACGATGTTATTTTTTAATTTGTCAGTTTTTGTATCCACAAGCAGCTCTGCATTCTTCATGCACACTATTGTGATGATTCATTTCCACAGGAATTCTGATCATTGGCTTATTTTTGTAGGACTTCTTTTTTTGTACAGTACAAGTCAAGACAAGACAGACAAGTCACATCTTGGAAACTGGCTGAGGTAGAAATAAATAAAGTTGCCCTCAGCAAATGTGGATATTAACAGTATTTAAGCAGAAATATTGGTATAGTGTATATGGAAACTGCATTGTACAGTCGCTTTACCACTAATTTAAGACCTCAATTAATGTTTTACTTGTTCAGCAAATCAATTCCAGATGTTTTCCTTTTCAAAAAATGTTTAGTTCCCATGAAGATTACAGACATTAAAGGTTCCTTTATGACCACATGAATTATGTACTGTATGGCTGCATGTGTTGCTTGCAGAACTGTGGTCAATTAAGTTGATTAAGTAATTAAAACTGCATTAATTCAGTGGCGATTTTATATTAACGCCACATAATTTCCCAATCTGTGGGTTTTGATTAGGTTATTAGATTGGATGTGACCATATTTGACACCTCACAGGAAATATCTTATCACTATAAAGTGCCCAGTTAAGGCCAAAAAATCAAGAGGAATGGCTACTTCAAGGCATTTTATCAAAGTAAGTCAGTAAGTTAAACCAGGTATTAGCCAATAATCAATAGACTTACTAATGGTAAGTTTTAGAGAAAAGCAAGTTGAAGTCATTAAATCTCATCCTTGTCTGATCTCTCATTTCCCTATCTGTCCTTTGCCCTGTCTTTCCTTCCCCTGCTCTTCTTCTTCTCCCAGTTTTTCCCTTTATCCTCTCCATCCTCTCCTCACATCTTTCCTTCTTGCTCTCTCAGATATTTTTCTTGACGGACTGATTGACAGCCTGACCACTCCTCTTGAGATTTGCTTTTAATCTGTTTAATTGATTTTAATTGATCTTAATTAGTATAAAAGGTTAATCAACATGTTAATGAGGGGTGTCAGTTTGATAGGTTAGTTGATTTATTAGTAGAGGTCTTAACAGGCTTGTGATTGATTGGCTACTTCCTGTCAGCTGTCAGTCATCACCATTACCTTAGACATTAACAGCAAGGCACAGTAGGTGGCTGACATATCTTCTCCTAAGCAAATCTTAGTTGTTAAAGCTTCTCACTGAGTTTATCCTCAAAACATTTATTAAATATTGTCATGTGGATCAAATAGGGATCATATGAAATCAGTTCAGGCAAATGAATGCATTATCGATTAAATTAAAGTAAACTTAGAACTGTGTTTTTAGTTCTTTTAACATATACTTGTTAAAGTATCTCAGGACTTATTAACCTTAGAAGAGTGAATAATTTAATGTTATTCCTTCGTTTCCTTGTATATGTTTATTATGCTCTGTTCTGCTGCATTTATAAATGTCTGTCCCCTTCAGATTTACTCTTTAATTAGCATAGTTAGGGTGTTTATCAACTCCACTTTATTATAAACAGTTCCACTTAATGGCATTCTGCTATTTTCTTACTTGGACTCTAGTACTACTCTGCGAACCATATGTTGTTCTGGTCTACCCAACTCTGCTTGTCTCTAGGAGAGTAAATCACGATGGCAAACCTCTTGGGCAGGGTTAGTTTAGTTTAGTGGCAAATACTGTATGAAAACAATTCCAAATTTGTCTCTGAGAGACTAAATGAACAAATCTGCTTTGGCAGGGTTAGTTTAGTTTATAAGACTCTGCTATGAAACCTCAGAGGGGGACATTTGGCTCTAGGTGCTGCCAGCTCGCTGGACAGACTGTGTGTGTGTGTGTGTGTGTGTGTGTGTGTGTGTGTGTGTGTGTGTGTGTGTGTGTGTGTGTGTATGTGTTTGTGTGTGTGTGCGTGTGTGTGTGTGTACGTGCGTGCATATGTGTGTGTGTGTACGTGCGTGCATATGTGTGTGTATATAAGGTCACCCACTTGGTTCATTAAAACCTCCGCCTTCTGCTGCTGGCCAAATTATGAAGTTCTGAATTAATAATAATCTCCTAATGATTTATTTCCAAGTTTGCAGAGAAGGCGGGGGCAGAGAGGCAGCAAAAACAAAGAACATCACAAAGGAACAACAGAGAAACAGAGAAGAGAGGTTGGGAAACAGTGAGAAAATAAATCAGAAAGAGAGATGGAAACCAACAGAGCGCGGAGGTGGAGGTCATAGTGACAAATTCCATGTGTGCGTTGTCCACTTGAATGTTTAATTGATGCTTCGAGATGATTTATGATGGCAGCCTTTGCTATAGGTTTAGCATTTAGGGTAAACTATTAAAAGGAAAGCAGAGTGAGTCATAAATGATTACAGACAGTGTTTAATTTTATTTTTCTTTTTAATCACTGTTAAAATATTAATACATTTTATGCAGTAATGTTGGACTCGTTGTCAATGTGCCATCTTTCAGCTCATTACTGTCTTTATAGCTACTGACTATTAACACTTTTAATTGTACTTCCCTAATTTTTCTGCTATGTCAACATTTGTGTGCTTTACAAAAAGCTCATGTGAGCATATTTCAAAGTGTAATTCACTGTAGAGGTACAGGCCAAGATGAGATCTGAGTTGTGTGGTCACAGTGGCAACTGCTGTGAATTGACTCAGTTCCTGTAGGTGCAACATGACAATTTTTCAGCAAAGATACATAAACAAATTTATGTATGATAAATGCTTACTTTTTTCTTTATTATATTGTTTCTTAACCCCATCAAGTACATTAATTAAAATGTGAAAAAACATACAAATCACAATTATACTAAAGCCAGTTTCACATATTGCTGTGGACAGTGTCTGGAGAACCAGGTCCCACCATTGCCTGGAGTTGCTGTTTCTCACCTGGAGCAAACAACAGGAGACTGACTCCATGTCAGATGCGTTCTCACTTGGGGAAGTAGTTTGTTTGATTTTGGCAGAGGTGATGACGTCAAACAAAATGTACACAGAGGAACTTGGAGTTTTGTTTAAAGCACACGGAAGCAGTGCCAGTAACACGATTAGAAATTACACGTTATGTCTATAACCCTTGTTTCCTGATGGAGAAAAACATGACACAGCAACAAAGACAGTGGTGAATATTTCTCATATATTCTAGTGTTGTGCTGAGGGGCTCGACTGAAAAGGAACGCCCACCCGCTCACTGTGAATTCTCCAAACAATTACTTGCTGTATTTGCCCATGGGCTCATTACCAAGACCAAAGGGAGCTGGTAGGGAAATGTTACTGTTTACTGTAGGGACCTACTGACTTGGACATTTGTGTTCCCACATACATCTCCTCTGGGTAATGTCTAGAGAAGTTCAGGATTCTAGTCCATGTCTGAAAACCGCTTAACATCTCCCCTGGATGGCATTGAGGGTGCTTGGCACTAGTAATGGTTGGATGATGCCGCAGTGGAGTGACATAGGCAGCAATGACAGCAGAGCACCACAACAAAGTATTTTAAATATCTCTTAGCTAGGCTGATTGTTTGTTGAAAGGGAAAGCCAGCAAACAATTCTCAGTGAAGTCATATCTGAAGACATAACTGTTCCCAAACGTAATGAACAAATTAGAAGGATAATTGCCTTTGTGCATGTACCTTTGCTAGACTCTTCATTACAGCTTAACGCCTACAGTGCAGGTATTTACACTGTAGCAGGTAATCACTGTAGATTCTTTTTAGTTTTCACTTTCTTGTAACTTCTACATACTGTATCTTATTTATACGGACTGACAGGACCCTGAGGGTTACAGCCATCCTCCAGATGTGTGATGTGTGTGTGAAGGTAGTGTACTCTCAGCTGGATGGAAATGGGAATGTGTTTTCTATGTTCCTGCCACAGGAACTAAATCAGTGAATTTACCCTTTAAGTGGATAAACTTTTATCACTTTCAGAGTTGTTACTTGGCTTTCCCTACTCCTTACTATTTTTTTATAACAAGAATCGTGTGTACACTTGAGTTAGCCTATGTGCCCCATATTCAGTCAGCCACTGGTGCTGTAAGTTATAGTAATTAAGGCTAAAATATGCATAAAATATCAAAATATCAATTTGTTTCCTAAGCTTGCTAAACATTGATTATTCACAATAACTAAGCACAGGAGGCATGTCAAGGTCTGGATATCCGGGCATGCCAAAGTGGTGGGTTTGGGGCTCCTTTAAGAGTGATATCCCTTTTGTAGAGTAACTCCACCCCACTTCCTGAAGTTGACGGGTCTGTCTGACTCATTGTTTTAAAAGTTCGAGTAGTAAATCTGCGTCTGTTACCCTTGTAAACTGCACTGTAAACCGCAAGAATAGAACAGTTAAATGTCAAGTGATAAAGAGGGAAATGCCAGTGTAATTAATTAAGGATGATTAATGGTTAATTACCGATGGCTCAATGATCATTTCATATGTGTATGAGTAAAAATGATACCTACATTTATTTTAATTGATTCTGCATTATATTCAATTAATAATCAATTAATTAGATCCTCCCCTCACTTTATGGCACTTTAATTCCATAGATGAATACATAACTCTCCCATGTAACATTTTTACCATGGTATCATTTTATTTAACTAATTTCAAGTCTGTACATAAATGCAGCCATTCAGTATCTACTAGCGGGGAGTCTAACTGCAGTTCACAGAAACCAGTAGCATTCCTGAAGTGTAGCTTTCATTCACCATAGACCAGTTAATCAGAATTTTAGTACCGTGGCACTTACTGTAAGTAGCTTGGTTAACAGGTGAAGGCCTTGTGTGTTTACTGTGGTTCCTTCAGTCAGCCATCCCATTGACTGGTTGCCAGAGGTTCAATTTACTTTAAACTGATCTGTTTACTGTATGTTTAAACAGTAAGAAATCATGTCCGGCTATTATTAATGAACATTAACATCACAGCAAGTGGAGGTGGAGGGGGCAGAAACATAAAGGTGGAGAGTTACTGGCAATGCTACAGACAGTAATATCACCGTTTATATGAAAACAATATGAATAAAAGCAGAAAAGGAACTATACCCTGACTAGAATCTCCATGGCTACTAAATTTGTTAAACAAACTTAAAAGAAAAAAAGTGTGAATACTCTATGTAGCAAACAAAAAGGAGGGTGAGCTAATGGCTGAGAGGTTGTGATTCAGCGAGAACTGCACAGGGTCATCTGAGGATGCTTGTTCCGGCATATTCTCTCTCAAATATCTCAAATATAGATTATTTCTATAAATGTAACTCTGAAATGCATAATGTATAGTGCTAGTTAAACAAATATAGCTGAACATTTAAAGAAAACTGCATCATACATAGCTGTATATTCAGGGGCCTTGTATCCACTGCAGGTAGAGAACAGTCTCATCTTTTACATGTATTAAAACTAAACCAGTTCATCAATTTCACTATACACTGTATCTGCATATTAATAAAAATGAATTAATGGAACAGATTCACCTTTTAGTTATTAATTGTTTGCTCAAGTTGACATTCACTGTGTTTTATTTCCAAACTATTTATTTGTACAGAACCCCTTTTCATTTTTCAACTTGACATGTTTGTACCTCTGCTGGCAGTACTTCCTCAGCAGTCTACTCCTCTAGTGGTCTTTTACTGCATTTCACAGCATATTTTGTGTTTTCACACTTTGAAATGGAGCAGAAGTCCAGGAGTATCACACTGTGATAGCAGGTGCATTTTCAAGGTGTTGCAACAGCAGATTCCAAATAAAAGGCAGGTTTCCACTCTACAGAACCTTCCTTAATGAGTTCACAATTTTTGCTGTCGTATTATCACTACTGAGACTTGTATATTTCACATTTGAGGCACCATACTTGGAGAAAACTGTTGACAACTGAGACAGCCTTATAAAAAACTGAGCTGGTTTAAGGTTTAATATAAATAAAGTGGTGGCTTAAATTGTGCGTAGCACCTCTAACTCAATAGGCTCCTTCAGCATCCAAAATGTAAAATATATAGAAAGCTTTTCCCCTACAGAACAAACACCATAAGCATAATTAAAATGTCAAAAGTTTACACTGACCCCTACTAAACAAATTAAAACACTGATGCTCTCCTGCAAATTGGTCCAGTTGGTTCAGCTCTAAATTTTCTTCTAATTAGATGATCTGCAAAGCCCTCTCCAACTTTTCATTCACGGTCACTTAAATTTAGCCTTTTTGCCCCTATTGTGGCTTATATGGCTATGAGTATGTCGCTATCATGCATATCCCATATGCTTTCACATCTCCGATACTATCTATGTTGCTTTGACACAATTTGAAAGCAACCACATGCAGAAATATGTGAAAATAAGATAAAGACTAGTTCTAGATGTGGAGTACACTTACTTCCTCCCTTGTAACTAAAACATAAAATCTTAAACAAGGATAAGGTTAAGCAAATGCAGAAGGTTACACTGATTAGATGCTATGTCCACATTCTTCTTTGCAAAGACCAACTCTGCTCTCTCTCAACACCTGGCTGTGAGTGTTTGTTCTGTGGATTATGTTGCCGTGTGCGTCGACACGTGTGTCTGTGTGATAGCAGTTTATCTGTGTCCTTACACACACGTGTCTGGGTGTTTGTGCACTTACAGATACTCGTGTATCTGCTTTCCATGAAATGTGATGGTATCTGAACGTGTCTGCCTCATGTTTAAATGAGCATCCCGCTCAACCTTAATACTATTGTGACATAGGAGGATGTTAGGCATGTAACTGATGCCATGACAGTCTAAGCTGCTACCTAATCACAGACATGATTGTTTAAGACAGTGCTCTACAGAGCAATTACTGTATGAAAATACATTCTCCTAGAACGTTAGTTTGTCTGGCATATTGTAGTGAGAAAATTGTAAAAAAGAAATTCGAGCCTCATTCATTAGATGTCACTTATTGTACTGTACTGTCCATTATCACACAACAATATGTGCAAGAGAGCTGTGCGCACACCATGGCATTTTCTCTCATGAGTAATGAAGCCATGAGCAACACAAATGTGACAGCAGTAACTTCAACAAATCGATGCAGCCAGCAATAACACATATCCCATATTTGAAAAAGACTTGTGTTGTATGAACTAAGTCTCCAGAATGCTGCTGTGCTCTGCTCTGTATATTTATTTATTTATGCTCTGTTTATTTAGAAGTAAGTGCGTCTTCATGTCCCTATTTTAGGTTGATAAATGGATCAGTTTATGTGTGTGTAGGTGTAGGTGTGTCTTTGTTTGTTGTCTATGCATGTGTCAGGTATGAACAATCTCTTCCCTTTCCCTCTGGCAGAACCTACCAATCACACCCCTCCATCATCTCTCTTCATTACGTATTCATGAGTTTCTGTGTCTGCAGGGCTGTGATTGGCTCTTAATGAACAACTGACGGCATTATCAGTCAGCCAGTGCTAGGGCAACAAAATAAGTCAGTCAGTACAAAAGCAACACCAGTCAACCACTGGTACGGAAACATTATTCAACTAGAGCTGAGAGACAGTATACCCCTCAGGGAGGTTGACATATTGGATATCGTTGACTGCATGGTACCTTTGATACGACTCTCATATTGTCCCAAATCTACTTGTGATCAAGTGCACTCATCTTGAAATGCTAATTGCCTTGGATAATTACATCCAAGGAAAAAGAGAACATTTAGCACATTTGGACTATACTATTAGGTTTTTGTGTAAATAAATTTCTAATTCCTTTTCCTTGTCAGCCGTTGCTTAAAAGCCATTAGTCAGACTGAGTATGGAGACACTGCAGGCCTCAGGGGCTTCATATGAGCTCATAAATCTATGAACTACCCTTTTATCATCTTTTATATTATTTGGGGAGCTTGCATTTCACCATCACTAGCTGTCGTTGCTGTATCAAAACGGGCTGTTAGCAGTGGCGGTGCTTGGAATGTGCTCGGCTGAAGTAATGCAAAAACGTTGGAAAGAAAAAATAATGGTACTGTTTGCAATTTCCTGGTTTCCACAAATTTGGTAATGAAATGTCATCTGATCTTCAACAAAGTCATAAATATCAGCAAACATTTCTAAGCAATATTACTAAACCAATTAAATACAAATAGTCATGCACTTTTGCATGTTATTATAACACACCCATAGTAGACCTGTTAAATGTGGTCCCCCTTTTACATCATGCACACTGCTGCAAACAAGTAAACCTTACTTCCATGTGTTCTGAGAAACTTACAGCACTATGTATGGCATGAAAAGACAACGTGAAAACATCATCTTAATGGTGAAGTACAGTGGAGGTGGCATCATTATTCGGGGTTTGTTTTGCTGCATCTGAACCTGGTAGGCCTGTCAACCCTGCCACTGTACATAGACTGAATCTGGTCATGCTGTGTAATTGTTGTCTTTTGTAAGCTAAAACAAATCCGTCCTTGGGAGGACTCTCCATTAGATTACAATGTCTTTACGTTGGAACTGGTCTTCCCAAGGACCGATGTGGTAGTTGTTTGTATTATTGTTTTGTTTGTATAACTGTTTCCTGCTCCCCAACCGGTCAAGGCAGATGGCCGTTTAACTTGAGCCTGGTTCTGCTGGAGGTTTTTCCTCTCCACTGTTTGCCTAGTGCTTGCCCAAGTTGATGTTTTTGGGCTACATGTGTCTCTTGTCTTGTGAAACACTTTGTAACATATGTTTAGAAAAGTGCTCTATAGATAAATTTATTATTATTATTATTATTATTATTATTGGTCTGTGGTTACAAAATACCTCATCGGGTGTAGATGATGTCTACAGCACTGCAAGCTATCATCACCCACTGAAGGTACTCACTAATTGCATATATCTAAATTGGGGATAAGTCAGTGTAGACAGAGGTATACTTAAGCATACATAAGCTGGTCTTCTTTTCATATTTAAAGCAAATAGCTGTATGCACCAAAATGTTGTAGTAAAACATTTTAAAGCTGCATTAGCTATTAATTCTTAAATAATGGTATGCTCAATTTATGGTTGAGCATAAAGGTTTTTTCTCAAGCCTGGATTCTTTCAGATGTATTTTACCTCTTAGTTGCTCTTTAATCAGTTAGAGATATTTTTAAAAATGCTTTCAAGGTAATCCAAGTCTGACTCTGTATTATGTATTACTGCAATAAATAATTGCTAAACCATGTGCATATAAAAACAGTAATATTAGATAACACCTAACCTAAATGTAGGTGTGTTCGTGTGTGCAAGTATAGTGTGCAATACCTATCTAGAAGATATCTTAGTCATGAAGCAAGTCTGTCTAAAATCAGTGGGTTCTTGAGCTATTAAATTAGGTTACGCTCTAGTAATAAGGAAATAAAATATAGTTTTGCATTACGGAATCTACACCAGGCTCCACAAGATGGTTTGCTTTTAAAATATGGTTCAATATGGTTTTGCTGTAGGCTCTGGGCATCTTACTGTCAACCACTTCTTCAGTTTAGATTTATCTTGTTGCTACTAATGATTAGGTAATAAATGTGGTTTACTTAAATGCAGTTGGCCTTTCTATCTGTTCCATATGTTTGCAGCAAAGTTGTTCCTTTTAGGCTCAAATATTAACATGGGTCTAAATAATTTGATGCATATTCACGCACAAAACACAAACAGTTTTTATGACGCATATTACCAAAGGGTTTATACAGCAAATACAAAATAATTAGACTTTTAACTATCTGGGCTGCCTAGTTGGCGGGAATACATTTGAAAACATATTGTAAGATTTTTATCCCCCTCCCGATGAGTGTGGATGTGTCAGTGGATGTTGTCCCGGGGGATCCTCCGAATCACCCAGCAAACCCCACCAATACATAATTTCCCATAGGTGCTCAATTGGATTTAGGTCAGGGTAACTTGAGGGCCAGTCAATGGCATCAATGCCTTTGTCATCCAGAAACTGCCTTCACACTCTGACCACATGAGGCCAGGGATTGTTCCGTACCAGGAGGAACCCAGGGCCCAGGGCACCAGTGTAGGGTCTTACAATCATGAGAAGAAAGCAAGAAGATGATGATGACAGAGACAGGGTTTGAACCACGAGCGTTCTGCGTCCCAACCCTACCCATTTAGCCACCAGGCTCCCAGTACCATAGACAGTCAGGGTACCATTGGGCATGACGTGGAGGTCTGGGTGGCCTTACAGATATGCCTCCACACACCATCAATGACTCTTTCACGTCTGTCACATGTGCTCAGCGTGAACCTGTTGTCATCTGTGAAAAGAGCGGGAAGCCAGCGGTGGACTTGCCAGATCCGGTGTTAACTGGCAAATGCCGATCCAGCTGCACGGTGCTGGTCTGTGAGCCCAGGTCATGCTAGAGGATCAGTGCCTGATGCCACTCTCACGGACTCCTCTCTGTCAGTTTGGAGAAACAGCAGTCTGCTGAAGGTCATCCTGTAGGTCTCTCGCAGCGCTCCTCCTGTTCCTCCTTGCAAAGAGAGGCTCTGTGTGTTTAGTGCCTTTTTCATCAGAATTTATTACAAGCATTTAAAGAGTTTGGACTCTTTTCAAATAGCTGAAGATGTGGGGGATATGTGAATCACTAAGCTTACATATTTTAAATGAAAAGCAGTGAAAGATGCTTTTTATCTGAGAGATTAGATACTGCATCATGTATCAAGCATGTCCTCCTTATGTTGTACACTTACAACTGTCAGACCGCAGAAATGCTGTTCCTGTAGGTAGATTGATGTGGAGTTCAAACGTGTTGCATTCTGTCTTTGTGTGTACGGTTGTATAGTCTGAAGTTCCTATTTGTCCATCATCAGTTTGACTTGATAACGAATCTCTAAGTGTCTCCATTAAAAATAGTAAGTTTAATGGTCATATATTTTTAAATGTGAATAACCTTTTTGTTTTTGTTTTGTCTGTAATACTCTACAGGATCTTCTAGCTTTTATTTTTAGTTAAACTGCCTATTGTCTGAAAATAATGTTGTGTTTTACAGTGTTGTTTACTGTTTGTTACATACATATATTTCACGTGAAGAAACTGACAATTACGAGGGTGAATTTAGGAGGTGAAGTTATTGCTTTAAGTTATGTTAATCCTAAAAAAGCTGGTCCACTGTACTTCACCCACTACTTGTTTTAAATTATATATCAGCTTTGTTATCGTAACTTTTAGTGTTTAAAAAGGTTCGACCACTTTACATTGGATAAATCATTAGCACAATAATCGATTTACGCCAGCATGGTAAGTATCAACGTGTGCATCTATGTAGCCACAGTATAGCAGAATAATTATTGACATGAAATATTGTACATGATGTTAATTGTCAATTTTATTACCACTTAAATATGTGTCTGCTGTATATGTCTACACTGTATAACATTAGGATAATTGTAGAACATTAATTTATCAGTCATTTGGCAGCGTTTGGTGGATTAGTCAGGTCATTATGAAAATGGTGTCTGTCAAGTCAAACTTTCAGTTTAGTGATTTGTAATCATACATTGTCATTCAGGACAATATATATCTATGTGTTTGCATTTTAATGTTTTTATGTTGATTATGTATTCACTTATTTTGACAGAACAGAGCAGCAAAAATTTCAAATGTGAGGGAGTCATGTTGAGATTACCCGAGGGTGTTGTCTTTCTATTATTACTGCATGGAGTCAAATCCGGCTCTCGCCCACTCACTTTTTCTACTATCCTCTATCTTTCCAAACATACTTGCTGAGCTACAGTAACGTTCAGTACAACACTGCTAACCTTTTAATGAAATGATATCTCCATGTTAGAAAACAGAGGTCATGCTGACAGGGGTTCCCTCCGCCGCTCTCTGTCCTCTTGTCTTTGATTTACTTTGATTAAAGGAACCATTTATTTTCTAATGTACCATTATCTGAATGCTTTGATTACGGAGCTGCGTCATTGTCATTTTGATTAAAGCTACAACCCCTTATACAAGCTTTTGTTGAGAATATGATGGGGGGCTTCCAGCAAAACATCGACATCTGATATACATGTGTCTGAGTGACAGAAAGAGAGAGAGCGAAAGCTTAAGCTTCTTTATGAACAAAAGCCTTCAGTGATGGTATTGTTGAAATCATTTTTCCACTTTCTGCTTCTGCCGTTTCCTTTTTGTCAGTCCCTGCCCCTCTTGTTGTTTCCTTTTTTTTCACCATTTTCAAATTTACTTTGCCTCTGTAACTTTCCGCTGTGCTCTTCTTTCTCTCAGCACTGTGAGGGAGAAGAATTTGCCATTTTTCAAAATTCTTTCGCTAGGTCTCTTTTTTTTTTTTTTCCCACGTTATTCGATCTGTTTTCTGATTTTATTTTTTCTCTCTTTTCTGTATCCTGTTCTCCTCTGCAGTGAAGCGATCAGTAGATTTTAAATCGCGGGGCGTTAAATTGTTCCCTGGCAAAGACTCCAACAACAAGTTTTCAATATGTGAGTTCACATCTTAATGTCACTTTGGCTAATGAATTAACATGTGATGGCTTGGTTTGGCTTGGACTGCTTTTGTTTTTACGTTTGGCTTCATTTTTGTTTTCGCTTTTATTAATTCAGTCTCTTGAAAAGGCTGTTACGTTCAGCACTTTTGTGCCTCTGATCTGACGATGACAAACTAATATCCACATTCTGTCTGCACCTTTGCAGACAGAATGTGGTAATATTATTATTTCAGTCCTAAAAATAATGTCTTAAATTTGTTGAACCACAAATGTGTTGAAACTGCCACAGCCTTTATGAGAGCATGTTATCGCATGACTCGTGTGCTTTTGTTATTTGATGTCATGTATATGTATTTATGCATGCCTCTCCACAGCTTGCTTTGACATATTTAGTGTTCTGATAAGCTTAATCATGGCTTTGGGTCTGTTCAAGGTATGTGAAAAAGCTATTGTGGTATTCTCTACCACCCGCTCCTACCTCTTCTTTCATTGCTCCTATGCTTTTCTCTTCTCTTCTCTCCTCTTCTTATATAACTGAATAATTAATAGACTTGTACACACAGGTGATTTTGAACAGTAAAATTATACAACACAGACCAAAGTAGCTGTTTTCCACATCTACACTTAAATTAAATTATTGTTGCGATCCATGAGACATTAATAAATGCAAACATGTCCTATTATGAAACTATACTCCATTTATCAAACATTTTAATTCTAAGTTGTGAAAGTTAAGTTACTCTTAACACTTTAATTAGATACAGTGAAGTGAAGTTATCAAACGTAAGGGTGCTAATAAGTCATTTGACGTCCTCTAATGTAAAAAATGGCCACATGAATATTTCCATTTAGAGCCTTTTCAGCACTCTGGCAGTGGGAGAATGTGCATGAAAAATCTCAAAGAAAAATAGAAGCACCTGTTTTACTTTCACTTATTAAAACTGTCAGCACCCACTTTACTTTCACATATTTTAGATTTATTTTACTTCCAATCCTTTTTTAATAACTTTCTCCCTTCTTTGCCTCTTTATTATGCCTCTACTACTCTCTTTTTGTCTCTTATTGTATATACCCCCACACATCATTCTCATGCGAGATGAGCTATTTGTGTGCAACAGAATATATTTATGTTCTTTTATGTTTTCTACATAGTTTAATCACAAACACCATAGCTCTCTTGGACATGCACATTTGTCTCCACATTAATACGTACTCATGAATACAGAACATTTACATATTTACCCGCCTACCATACAATGAAATGTGTAAACATGTGCTAAGAATGTATCCATTGATACAAGGACATACACAGATGTCAAAATGCTAAGCTGTATACACACATTCACATGAGTAGACTGTACTAGTCCTTTAATTGGTTTGCATGCTTGCGAATTGATATTTGAATGTCTCTCACTAATTTGCTTGTTTTCCTTATTTGCTTTCTGTTGTGTTTGCATGAGCATTCGCTTTTATGTGAATTTTTTAAATGCTGTATGAGCTGATGAAAAAAAGGTGCTGGGCTGAACATACCATTAAAGGCACAGCGCATTGCAAATTCATCTGGTTTTCTGACAGGTTGGAGAGTCATGGTCATGGATGGAGGTTTGACTCTATGTGAATTTGTAGGTTAATTAGTCTGACTGTGATTAGTTCACATGTTGCTTTACTCTGATTTGTTTAACTCCTCAGTGAAACCCAAAACCCCTGCTTGTGTGTTTTCGTCCATCCATGTTTAGGTTTACGTACGCAGGTTTTTTTTGCATTTGTTCATGTATGTGTATGTGTATGTGTGCATAAGCGGGTGACTTCTGTGGGTTTTGTGTGTGTGAGTGTTTGCACACATTACTGATACTGTAACCAATCCCTCTGTTATAGTGTTAATTGTCCAGATGGTCAAATTAGATGCTCCAACAAAGCAACAAACTATCTACTCTAACAAAATACACACACATACACACATCAACCACCTGGTGAGTTTGCTGATACAGACTAAACATATACATGTTAGTCAGACTGCAAAATAGCCTGGGTGGGAGGCTGTTTGTGTGCAAGCAGAGATGGGCAGTATAATCGCTAAGTGTGTGTTTTGACCACCCAATTAAGTCTTGTGATATTGTGGTATTTTAGTTTGACACAGATTAAATTTTACGTTATTGGCAGATTTCAACAATAGTGGTTTTGCAATAATTGCCAGAAAAACTAAAATAGGCACAAACCTTGCATGAATTAGTGAATGTTCACATTGATATATCAAAATAAATAAAAATATAATCTATCAAAAAATGCGACGCACAAGGTTCAAGGCAAAAGAGGAGGTAGTAAAACTATGGAGCCAAAAAAATAATGAGTCTGAGGAGTCTGAATTCACCAGACAAATAACATAACGACAGAATCGCGTTTTTCCACACTCATTGTCACATGTCTACTTTAGAAATAAGCTGAATTTTAAACTACACCAACGACCATGAATAGTTGTGTTTCCCTCCTATTTGAATCCCAGACCGTGCATTTGAATTTCAGAATATAATATATATCACACCAGCTGTACAGCTGAAGTAAATAAGCACATCAAGACAGTTTCTCCCTCTAGTAATATTCTGCTGACGCCAGACATTAGCAAACGATGAATGACTCAAAAAACACACTTAAAAATCCTCAGAGTGGCCTAATTTTATATTCATTGGTGTGAATGAAAGATGAGGGGAACTCAAGGATCATTTAAATAATTTGACTTTGACTCTGATCTCATTGGGGAATATGAAAGATCTTGTCACGTGGGGTCCTAAATTGCGTAAAAATAGATCATAAACGGACTCCTCTCATTAGGATACTATATCAGTAGTAGTACGTGTGTTGCATGCTGACCTACTAGAAAGAGCTCTGTGGCATGATTGATCCCTCTCAGTATTAGGAAAGGCGTGCCAGAGAAAAAGTGCTTTAATGTACAATGTGTTTCAACTGGAAAAGTTTTAAAATGAATAGGAAGAAAGTTATGATTTGGCTTTCCCTGAGAAGACACGGGAGCTTTTTGAATTTCTCTTATGCACACTGTCCATTGCTTGATGTTTATCTAGCAGCCATATTTCTCTAAAGACATTTGAGATGAGCCAGTGAAATACAGTTATATAGTCATTTGTATGGGAAGACTCAGCGAAAGAAAAACATTAAGGAGACGACAAAACAAAAATAAAATACAACAAAGGTAGGTAAAGAAACAAAAAAGACATAAAGGCTATTCTATAATTAGACACAACAGTAGGGATTCATCGTGCGTGTTTTATAATGCTGCAGTCTCGAAGTGTTTGTACAGTTCTGCCTGTTGTCTCTGTTTTCTGTGATGTGTGGAGTGTTACTGTCAAGATTAGCTCTTGTGTTACTGAGAGAATTAAGATCGTATCTCTGAGTGCTCTGTTGTCCCTGTCTGCCTACTAACTGTCTAACCTGTCTGTCTCCCTATCTCCTGGTCTGTCTAACCTGTTTCCCCTTGCACCTGTTTCGTGCTGCCTGTAAAGTGAATGAGCGTCGAGGCAGGAGCACGAGCAAAAAACAAAAAGTGCCGAGCTTGAAATTTCTTGGGCTAGACTCAACAAAATGACACGGAGCATGTTAGATTTGTGCCAGGGTACACTGAGGTAGTGTTGATTTGGCAGCGTGTTTAGAACGACACAGTCCAAATCACTATGTACATTTATTCATAACTACGGATGAATTTATGAATGTCAGTGAAAATACAGTGTGTGAACATTCAACACATTTTCATCCCACAGCACAAAATAATGATGCGTGGCAACCCAGTGCCGACCCTAAAGGTACCCTGTGGCGTCACCATTTGACACACCACCACTTCCTTGACCCCTTCCTTACCTTTGGTAAAGACCTGGCAAGTGGAAAGCATTATTATGTGATGCTGGTGGATGAAAAGTGGGCTTGAATATTCTTAACACATGAAACATAATTAGAAGAACTGGGTTATTTAATATATACCTCAGTGCCTCCACCACGTAGCAAACAGTATCTAGGTGAATTAGATTATCTTTAAAGGGACAGTGAGCTTTCTGGACCCAGTGTAGCTTTACTGTATGCCTTGCCTGTACCTTATTCTAACCAGTCTGTGCCTGGCTTTCCACCTGTCTGTCTCTTTGTATAGTAAATGAAGGTGGTGTGAGACAGGCGTCCAACTCTTGCCCTGACCCAGGAGAGCCAGAGAATGGGAAACGTCATGGCAACGACTTCAGGTACAGTTTACACACCTTTTCTGAAAGAGAAGCTCGTACTGTATGTTGTATATAAACGCAACACATTTTTGTTCATGTTTTTTTCTTGCTTGTTGGTTTGTTTTGCTTTCCCTGACTTTCTATTTCCCCTCTGTATATGTTAATGTCCTTGTGTGTGTGTGCGCTCATGTAGTATTGGCAGTGTGGTGCAGTTCAGCTGTGGGGAAGACTATGTTCTTCAGGGCAGCAAAACTATCAGCTGTCAGAGAGTGGCCGAAGTCTTCGCAGCCTGGAGTGACCACAGACCAGTCTGTAAAGGTAAGAAATAGTACCCAGCATGCATCTGCACAAGTGCACAAATGACACAAAATGAGACACCACAGCAACAGACACAGATAACAGGAATGACTCTAATAACAGTAGTTAAGAAGTCAGTCCAGCACAACTGCCCATGTATACTGCTTCATAATGCTGTCAGTGTGTTGCCTTGGCTTCTCCTCAGCATGGGTTTGTGTTGAACGGGGCCGAGTTGATAGTGGAAAAAATCCCAATTCTGTGTCAAGCCTCTGGCTATAAAATTATGAAACAAAACACTGCATAATCCAATGTTTGCAGTGTAGTGCCTCACTAACATGCTTCGGTTGTGTGCTTCCATCAGGGGAGCTGTGATAGTGATTGATCAGGACCTCAAATTACAGCCTTTATTGTAAACACGGTATACTGCAGGTAAAAGCTACTATGACAAGCACTGGGTTGGATCTTTGTTGATCAAAACGCCATGTAAATGAAATTACAATTTGTAATTGAATTTAGAAAGGGAGTAAAAATACAGTTATTATTGTAATATGTACAATACAGCTAAAGAGTTCAGTATTTGATTTGCATAGGGACAAGTGTGCGTTTTTCATCAGTTCTCTCAGTGCCCTGACAATTAACACGTTTCATACATTCATTCTTCAGCTTTCATTACTAGTTCTAGTTTCACATCTGCCACTTTTTTGTCTCAGCCCCACACACACAGAGGAAGTGAGACAGAGAGAGAGGGCGTCTGTCATGTTAAATGCCAAAGTCGTTTGTCATGTCTCCCTTCACTAGGCTTCAGACTCGGGCTGGAGACACATACTTTAACATAAAAACCAATATTCACTCATTCTGGGTCTATGTGTGTGAATAGAAGAAAGAGGGAGGACGACGGGGAAGTACTTTAACACCTAACTAATAATAGCTGAAATAGAGAAAAGAAAGGGAGAAAGGAAGTACAGAAAGAGAACGTGAAGGCAGGGAACAGAGGACGCAGGAGAATAAGGGAAGGAAACGCTGAAAAATTACACACCTACTCTTTCTGCTTGAAGTATAGCTTCTGTGAAAGTAAAAGTTACGAAATCCATCACAGGAAATTAGCATATGAACACCAGATAAACTGAGCAAAACAACATCTTAGCAAAAACAGATTCGCAGCATTTGGAACATAACTCAAACTTACGAATGTAAATTTCACCGTTTCAGCGTCTCCACTTTAATCTTAGTGTAGGATGAACCTTAAGAATGCAGTGAATGCAGACCTGGATGATGATGCGGTGATGTAATGCTATCTTGTGTAGAAAAAAGAAGTGATCAGGCGCAGTGTTAAAAACACCAGGTGGTTTTAAAGTAATGGCTGATCAGTGCATGTTGCTACAGTATCTGCCCTGGTCCGTTGGGAGGCCAAAGTGCTAAGTCAGCTCTGGAGTAGCACCTGGGGCACATGTTGAGGGCAAAAGCAGTTGTTGGGTCTCCTCTCCTGCCCTCTGGTTAAAGGACACAGTCTAACTACTAGTCTTGACTGCTGCCATGGGTTTCTCCTGTGAACCAGACACACAGGGGGACTGACCTTCAGTAAGTGTTTTGTTACCATGACAGCGCAGATCCTTGTAAAGCTGGATATAACCTGGCTAATGCCGTTGACTTTGTCTGTCGCCAGTCAACCTTATTATCCAACTCATTATCAGAAATACTATAGTGCTGATACCCTTTTGATTGGCTCTTCAAGGTTGTTAATGACTGTTATGGATTCATCATCACTAAATACTTTATAAGGACCAATTAAATATAGCTTCTGACATTAAGCCAATCAAATCCGACATTTACCTGCATGAGATGATGGGATAAGCCTCCCCAGAGGGAAACTGCCAATAACATTAAAATTCACTGATGTTGTCCCCAGAACCACTGAATTGTTAGAAAAAAGATGACCTCTATCACTGGGAAACAAAGCCACCACTCCCCAGTCAGCAGTGTCGTTTGAAGGAGTGGTACGTGGGCAGGATGTGACACTTTTACAGGAGTACCTTATTGTCTAAATGGCAGGTGTGCAACGTTAAAGATCGGCTGAATTTAAAACACAACCATTTATATTCCCAGCGCAAGCAAATACCATGTCTAACTTTTTGACAAAGGCATGACAAAGTGCACCGACCTGCTCAGTGGCTGTTGCTAAGTAACTAGTGATTTCATATTAGTTGATCTTTGTTATTTAAAGTTTCTCACAATGGAGGGCACTGTTACTCCAGCATGATCCTCTAAAACAACTTGCATAAACTCAATTTATGCCTCCCTGTGCTAAATAACAGCAACTATTCATATCACTTTATCTATATTTCTATCTCTGACAAATCTACGTGTAACCATGAATGATACCCAGTGATCCACAATCCATGCTTATTGAGACAACAATACTTTTCCAACTAAAGCCACTACTGTATATTTTTGTTTACCGCTCTTCCAAGCACTCCTGTGTGCCATTGTTATGCAGTATATCTATGTCCTATTTTGGTGAAAGAGAAAGACCTCCATCTTTAAAATCCCATAAATCCCAGAATAATCATATTGAGGTTGCTTGAAGGACAAGATACAGTACATGTAACACTGGAATCATATCTATTTCACAGCAATGCTGGGGCTTTACTTGCCAAGATCACTCAAAAGAGAAAACAGAACAGTAAACCCATATACAATGCTGCCGTAAACATTGCAGATATACATTGGAAGCCTACAATAGGGTGTTTTTATGGAGGTGGCTTAGCTGAAAAGCATACAGAAGAATATTGAGACCAATAGTCTATTTTTAAATCTATTCTCAGAAATCTATTTCCCCTTAGGGAAAAAATTCCAATATCGAAATTCTAAAAACAAAGGCTAGTCTAGAGCTAACAGACAGTGATAGGAATAAACTGTGCCAATGTCTAGAAGTGGTCTGTAACTCTAATAATTAATTTCATATGTTTCATATATATAGTCTTTTTACCTTTTAACCTCCTGATAGGGCGAACGGTTGTTGATCACCACACTACTTCAGCATCCCAGGTTTAAGCCCAGCTAGAGACCTTTACTGAATGTCTTACCCACTCGCTTCCCCCACATCTCCTGTCTACCTCTTCACTAGAGTCTATCAGATGAAGGCAAAAAATATCGTAACCTTAAAACAAAAGAATTTCTGAGCATCTGACTCCTTTACACTGAGTGCCAGTGGTTGAGTCAGCTGCAACAGCCTCATATTTGTTAGTAGGAGGCCTATGGTATCAGTAGTTAGCAGTCAGTCCCATCAGCTCACTGTATCCACTGTTCAAGCTGCAGGTCCTGGCCTTTAAGAGAGAGCATACCAATGATTAGAGCACTCTAAAAAAATGATTGAAAGTTGAATATACAGAGACACTGAAATTCCAGCTCGTGCATGACGGACACAACCACTCAGGCTCCAATAACATGTCTTAATTAAATTTTCACTACAAGATTCTTTTCCAAATGACTTGTTCTATATAAACAGCGAACCAGTGGGGCTTACTGACTGGAACGCTAGACTGAGTGCATATATTGTGAGAATATTCAACTAATGGTGCATGATGTATGAGCGCTGGACTGAGCTGTGGGCTAAGAAAAAACACACGCTGCATTTGCATAAACCCAACCTGATATGCACCACTTGATCTACCTTGGCACAGTCTTTTTTAAGGTAGACACAAGTGCAAAATTATATACTTGATCCCCTTGATCCCGGTGAACTTGGCTGTGTGCTTCTGTTTGCACCTCCGCTAACTTCGCAGCTACATGAATATAAATGAAACTGTGGAATGGGTTCAACAGGTAAACTAGTGCAGGAGAGCAGAGCAGCCATGATGGTACAGCTGATCTTCAGTGAGAAAACATTGTGTTCTCTGAAGTACAGTGTCCTTATTTAGCCTGTTTTCTTTCATTCTCCCGAACAGAAATGGAATGAGAGAAAATCTGTGTCTAACTGAAAACAGCTCCAATTTGACCTTTATATCCAGACCAGCCAATAGATAAAGTGGAAACTCATGAATAACATCGAGAGAAGCAATCTGTCAAAAGGCATCAAGCCAGCTGATTTATTAAAGGGTCACTTCTGTCAAAACACTTAAATACAGCTAAATGTGTCTTTGGGAACATTAGAGGGAAAATAAAGTGAATGTATGTTGAAAAACTGCCCTTTATATCACAACAGTGAATCAATGCAAAGAGAGAGAGAGAGGGGGGAACAGGGCAGTATTCACTTTGTTAGATAAAATAAAACTATTACAAAACTAAATAAAAATAAACTACAAAAACAGCCATCAAACTGCAATGTCCTTCTGTCTATTCCTACAACACTTTATGAGAGAGGGAGTCCATGTGGCACCTTGATTAATGGACAGATGGCAAGGCCACTGAGCCAGTTCTCTCTCTCTCTCTGTCTGCCTGTGTGTGTGTGTGTGTGTGTGTTTGTGTGTGTGTGTGTGTGTGTGAACTTCAGGGGAGCTCAGTTGATCTGCCTGAATATACTGACTCAATGCAGGGTGCTATATGTCAGCCTGATACATGCATGCACACAGACACGCTATGTACATATGTTGGCTTCATGCAGACGACAAACAAAAGGAAGGAAGAAGAATGAGCTTCAGCTGATGTGTGTGTATACACACTGTACAACAGCAACATTAGTGGCTATCTGTGTGTGTGTGTGTTTTAGTGCAGGGGTATATGTGTGTACCCATTAAAGCTCTAACCAGAGCGAGGGCCATTGGAGCACTGTGTGCCAGCCTAATGATGTCATCAATCATCCTCTGTGTCCATTGGTCAATCTATCTGCTCCTGTAGGCAGACTGTTAAAACAGCCAGTTCGGCCCGCTGCTGCAGAATCGTCTGATCTCTAATCTGCCTCGACGCTGTGATCTGAGCCTCAGTGTGACCACAAGAACTTTGAAAAACATTTTTTGGTTACCACATATACAGGTTTGGATACGGTGTATATGTGTGTTCTGACGTTGCAGTATTCAGATTTGCTAGACCTGTCTGTGTTGAACTGTCAAATACGACCCAGGCCACCTATAATTACAAATGAACACGATAGGTTGGCAAGTAATATTTGTCTTCTTTTCATCAGCAGAGAAAACAGAAGATCCCCTCTAACCCTTTTTGTCAAAATCAGGACTTGATTTTTCCATTTAGCTGTCTATTTGGTTACACATCATCCTCGTCAAAGATTACTTTAATAGGAAATATATCTTTATGAGAACGAACCTTTAATGATGAATTTACTCTAATCATGATGTTCCTTTGATAATAAAATTACTATCATAAGGAAGTTTTTTTTTCTGGCTTGTAGGCATTTGGTGATGGACTGGCACATTATGTACAGCGTCACCAGGGCACACCATTGACTCCTGAGTGGTTTCTCTTAAGAAGTAATTTCTCCTTAAATTCAGCTTGTGCAGTTTTTTGTTGGGTTATATTAAAATTGTGTTCTATTCATTAATAATCAAACTAATTAGTCATAATATTATTTTACATTATTATTGAAAAGAATAAAAACTAGCTGTTCAATTCCCATCGTAGGACATCACTATGGAACATGATTTGACACCCACTCCTGGCACCAGATAGCAGACTTGCTCAGCTCACATAGCTCTGGACAAACCAGTATTATTGGTAAATGAGGCTTATTGATTAAGTATGGGTGACACCTCACCATCTTTGAGACTATACCATGTATTTGCACCAAGAGGTCACTGCTGGTCCAGTATTTCATTTCCGAGTCAACCCATCAATTGTGTTCTATGGAAAACCAGTTCTCTTCATGCTGTCTTGTTGAGGTACGGAGTCAGGCAGATAATCTGGAACAGGCATGGGTTAAGTGTCCTTGCTATGCTTCAGCAGGTATACCTGTAGGGATGATTGAACCCAGTGCGACGACTCGCTAACCACAAAGGCCTGCTGAGAGAGTAGCAGAGTTGTAGACCTTGAGTATAAGGTAGAGATCAGACTGAAGGGAACATTGAGGAGTTTCTGCTATGCTAGAGTGAAGAATCAAGTCAAAACATTGTGAAGCTGAACAGCATTAAAATTCAGACTCAAAGAATTCTCACAGCAACCTTCCCTGTGCCTATGGGGCATGTTAGTTATGCTCTGAAGCTATAAAGCAAAACTTTGGAGAAGTATGAGCAAGGGCATTGGAGCTACACTATAGGCTTTGGCAATGTGCTCCTTGCCTGAAACATAATTTAATTTTGGTCCACCTCCTAGTGGTTTATGGGGGTATACATGTTTGTGCGAATGTGACAAAGTGAGAATCCTGGGGGGAATCCAGTTCATCTGAATATATAAACTCAAAAAAAAGGATATGTTGTTAGTTACACAGGCACAAACGCTCACTGCAGCCCCTGCCTAAAGCATTCAGTTAATCTTGCTCAATTCCAACAATATGCTTTCAGTACCGTATAGACCTCATCAAAAATTTTAATTTGATTTATAATTCATTATCACTTCAATGATAGTGTGGGCCCCATTGGCTTGAAGCCCTTTATACTGCGTGCCAGAACAAATAATGATGAGAGGGGGAGAAAGGGATACAGAGAGACACAGAGACAAAGTTAAGCAAACTAACAGGCAAAGAGGCTGTCAGAGAGAGTGAGACCACCATTATTAAACTGCTGCACTTCAAGTAACCAACACTGAGTCAAATTACCAAGTAATGTAGAAGGTGTCGCGCAGAATTATTACCAAAGTGCATGCCTGTAGGTCGCTTAGGTTAGGCAGGCTGTTTTGACAAAAGGGAGCTGTTCAACAGCCAGGTACTTCCCTACGGTGCCGTCAGAGACCGAAACCAGAACTAAAAATAGAAAAGCAACAGACAACACCAAATGAATGCTAATTGTCTGTTAGATGTGTAAATAGGCAATTATTCACTGACCGCATTTTCAGCACTACAGCTCTCTGAGATGAGAATATGTCAGTGTTGATGGTATAAGGCTGGCTATGGTTGGCTTTTTTTTTTTTCCTGCCACCACTGACCAAAACAATAATTTAGCAATCTTTTAGACTGTATTCTTGCTAAATTGACAAATATTAGTCATGCAAAAATATTGTCTCCCTCAGTTGTATAAAGTATAATTTAGTATACTACAGTAAATGACATCTGATGCATCGCACCTTGTCATAGTGCTGAGCAGCGAACTCTATAACACACCAACTGATCCTATTTATTATTATTTACTTACCATTTGATTGAATTGATAAATTGGGATATTTGGGGCCGAAAGGTAGCAAGTAACAGGAGAAATTTAAATACACTATTCGAACACGAGTCAGTTACAGACTCTAATAAGTGAAGCATAGAAAAGGCACAAGAAGAGTCGAGAGATAAAAAGAGATGGTCACTAAGAGCAAATGATAGTGTAATATAAATCATGAAGGACAGACAATGGCTGATAGGGGGACCAAGGCAGCACGAGTATAAAACGTAGAGAAAGACAGGGAGAGACAGACAGATGCAGCCTGAGAGATGGATGGAGTTTAATATAAATTATGGGATGTTAGCTCCTCTGGTAATTCTGGTGATAACTCTCTACGCACTATCGCTATAGCAACACTGTACCCATTCTGCTGTTGGCACGACAATGGGCCGGCCATTCGTTCAAACCACGCTGATTGAGCTGTCAACGCATACACACACACATACACACACACACACACACACACTGTACTAATACACCCACTTTGAGACATGCAGATAAATCATTTTTTCACGTGGAACCCAAACACGACTTCATCTCTGTATATCTATCAGTGTATAAACCGCAGTGAGCTGAACATAAGAGAAGGTCATTTGAAGATGCATTGAGAATTAGAGCATCAAGCGCCAACTGGGCTCAGGCAGGGGGACTTCAGGCTGACATCCAGAAGACAGAGAGACGGGGAAATGCAGAGACACAGAGTTGGAGAGATACTGTATAGGGGATCTCTAAGGGGGTCTTGCACTCGTTCTGACGTGCTCCTATAGCACCTCTCAGATACGGCCCATTGTAAACAACAAGAAACACACAACATGCTGTGCTATGATTCTTTTACTCGTCTCCTCTGTCTGACCAAAAAGTCATAGTTGCGGCAATGTGTGTTGAATTTGGGATGGCTGTACATGTGTGTGACACTGTTAATGGTGTTATTCTCATTGGCCTCTGTGTATTTGTTCCTTCTTTTTGCAGTATGTGTCATTGTGTGCATAGCTGAATGTGGCCTCGTCCCTGATTGTAAAATGTAACTGTACAAGAATTCACGTTTATGTGATTTTGTTTTTTTCGTGTCTGTGTGTTGTGGCTGTTAACTGTATGAGTTCCTTGCGGCCTACCGCTGAACAAACTAATTAAGGAACAAACGCTGCTTCAAACCAACCAGAAAATTACCTCCCTACTCTAACAGGACGACCCAAGGACAGACAAGCAGGTTCTCTATCACATTCAGTCAGAACACACTGCCTAATAAAGGCTTAGTTGGTTTATCGAAAAACTAGCACGTGTCGTTTTCAACACCCCGCTGAGTGCAGCTTCAGTGTTTATCAGCTGCTGTGAGTTTCCAGCTCGAGCATCAATCTGCAGTCAAATTCTTCTATGGATTTATAAAGAGAATCCCTCCTCAAACCACCTATTGGTACATTTTACACATATTGGTCACCCAATCAAGGATTATTCCTCAAGTGGAAGAACCACGTTGTATCTGTGACTTTATCCTGCGGCAGATCTCTTGTTCCGAGCTGCAGTCCAGAGGTTTTACTTCTTTTAGAGATGGAATGTAATTATTACCCAGCCAGTAGTTGGAAGTTGTTGACTTTCAATAGATTTTGAGAGTAAATTGCTGGTGAGTGTCTCTATCAGTCAATATTGCAACTCTAGCTAATCCTGTGGTATTTCACAGCCAATAGCTTCCAATTAAGTACTGCTATCCAGAGAGATGTTGCTGACAGTATCAATAACATCTATCTGACCTTCTCTTCCTCTTCTCTTTTCTTCTTTTCTCTTCTTTTCTCTTCTGTTCACGCTCAATGTTGTGTTATTGTTACTTATAAGTGTTCTCTATGGGACTACTGCTGACTGACCCATGAGTGCCACACTTTTGCTGCTGGATTTATTTTGAAAGTCTCTGGTTAAGCGTCACCTAAATGGTTTAATTACAAAGGGTATTGCCTTTTATTGTAACACCGTGATTCAGCAGGCTTAGCAATGCTGTTGCTAATACCACTGCGTATTTTACAGTTGCTACAAATAACAGGGTTTTTTTTTTTTCTATTCACAGTGAAAACATGTGGCAGTAATCTTCAAGGTCCATCAGGAACCTTTACATCACCAAACTTCCCAATTCAGTACGAGAGCAACGCACAGTGTGTGTGGATAATTACGGCTTCAAATCCCAACAAGGTAAAGTGTCTTTCTCTCTCTCTCTCTCTCTTCTTTCTCTGTCAGACTCTTAACTTCACATCATTGTTGTTTGTGAACACTCTTAAATATAATACGACTGTTCTATGTTTTTTTATTCTTTTTCACATTCAAACATACTAATGTCAAGTTCCTCCACTTAACCTCCTCTTAATATATATATATGTATAAAATGTTATTATTAGAATTTAATATAAATTCATAGAAAACAGCAGATCTAACAGACATTGCTAAAGTTAGTTTGGTTGTATATTTATGTAATGTGATAATAATAATTCATTCAAGTGGTACTGAAAATGATATGCTAGTCAGAGCATATCGGTGTCTAATTCTGTGTGATTGGTTAATCCTGGCAAGAGGCAAACGATAGGCTGGAGGTCTATCAGATAGCTGCAAGTGGTCACTTTATACCCCAGGAGAAATCTGTTTAGTATGCAGGAGACACATCCTTATTCCACTCAGGGTCACTGTGGTGACTTCTCTGTCGTCAGTGGTAATACCTGCGTCAGCACCACAGGGAAGCACACGCAGATCTGTTCACACTAACACGTAGTCACACTTTACGTATGTGAGTTAAAAATACACATTTTTACTATTTTGTTTAGTCACAATCATACACACGCACACACTTTTTTCGGCTTTGCTCTTGCTCATTTCTTTGTTTCTCACTTTACTGTGGTCTCACACACAACTGTCTCTGTCACTGCCCAAGGCCTCTGGTTTATGGCCTAGAGCAATACATTCTCTTTTGAAGGCTACAGTCTGCTACTGTTGAAGGCTTCAGTACTAATGCCCTTATGCGCCCTGTGAGGTGTGTGTCTGTGCGGTATGTGTAATGTGTGTAAGAATTTAAAATTGAATGTGTCTAAATGTGCTAAACATATATAATATATATATAATATATATATATATATATATCTTACTGTATATATATATATATAAGACCATATTCTCTGATAAAATCTTTATCATTTATAGATTATACTTGTTACATAGCCTGTAAGTTGTCTTTTTCTCTTACTAATACCCATATACACAAAACCTGATTAATTAATTGATTAAGCCACACCCTCTCTCATTCTTCTTCTAAGGAACATAAAAAATACAATATAAATGCACAGATAATACTCTTAAACAAACATGTAAAATAAAATGCCACTGAGAAATTGCAGTAAATATCCAGCATGCATTGCTTCTGGCCAAAATGCAACACTTCAAAAATAAGTGACACAAATTCTAATTTGATTAAGCCACACCCTATTATCTTTATCTGTTATGTGTTGCTGTTGTTGTCTATTAGACTATTTTCTTGATATTCAAGGAGATGTTGCTCCTAACTTAGAAAGAGGTCAATTCAATAGTGTTCAGCTCAGGTCTTAAACACGACCTCTACGTTACTTTAAACATGGCTGACCATAACATCATTGTAAATGAGAGCTGTAACCCCAAAGCTGGGACCCCTGTTCAGTATTTAGACATTTACAAAAATTGTGTAAGACAGAGAAAGGAAGGCTCTACAATTAAATAAACTAATTCAAAAGGTTATATGAAGAGAATGATATAATCAATTATAAATAAATCAATTAGTTTGACTATAAATCAGCTTCCATCTTCATTTATTTTTCATTTTTCTTGGCACATGTGCACATGTGAAGTGGCTCATGTAAGAGCATGTTAGTTTAATGCAGAAAATAAAACCTCAATGTAATGTGTAAATCTCCATCTAGCTTTTTCATTAGTATCTGTGGTGCTACAGACTTGTCAGAGTGCCATAGTGTATTTCAACAGAACTTATTAAACTGTGAGTTTATGTTTTGTGCACTTATCAAACAATTTTGTATAGTTTTCCTGGAAGACTATACAAATGTCAAGTGTTTAAAGTTTAGAAGCACTGAACACACACTGTGTAGTCTTTTCTTTTAACCAATCATCACCTTTGATTATTACAACATCTTGCTAATCCTAGTGAGGCAGTTAGTTTTGTTAATTTAGTGCCACAGATATAAATTAAAATGAAGTTCACGTGACAGATCAGACTACACTTAAAAACAGGCTTTGGTGTAAATCTTTCAGAATGGTTCATTTTAGGGCTGCACAAAAAACCACAGTTTAGATATTGGTATCTTTCTAGTGAAGGGTTAGAGCTGTGGACATTTCAATGTTAGTAATGGTTTATGAATTCATTCCTTGGCATTGTTCAAGTGATTAGTGGCAGGAGAAAGTTACAAATCGAGAAACACATTTCGCAGAGTAAAAGGTAATTTACTAGATTCAAAAGCAAGCTTATGTTGAGCAGGTGGCACGGGCAAACAAACAGTAGGGAATTGGCAGGAAAACAACAGGTAACAAGCAAGAATGGCTGGGCCAGAATGGGAGCAGTGACGATCTGGCATACTAGCAGTAGAAAGCTGTCCTCAATTAGGAAGCTGATGAGGGAACGAGGCCCATCTTAGCAGGCAGGTGAGTGGTCAGTTGATCTCCTGAGGAGAGAAAGCAACAAGATACGCAAGAGGATACTGCAACCAAGAAGAGAGAGAGAGAGGCTGAAACTTAAGAGGGGGAAGTGGGCGATGGTGCGAGCAGCATAACACATTCAGAGTAAGGGAATAGTCCCAACTGTTCCTGCCTCTCCCACTAGCAGAACATCTCTTTTTTATTGCTTGTACATGTCTCACCCTATTTCATCCTGTACTCCCTTTCTCTTATTCTCCCTGTCTCATCCTCCTTTTTCTCCATTTTTATAATGCCCATCCCTCCTCATGCTTCACTCCCAGAGGCTCTGTCCTCAGAATTACCCAGATTCTTCATTAAAGAGCTCAGCCTGAAACCATCAAATTACTATGGAGAAAAAGAACACAGGGAGGGAAGAGGGCACTTGAGGGGAAAATCAGTTTTTTACTGTTTCACTTGTATCAGCCTCTCCATTGCATCCATTCCCACCCATGTTTTATATTTCTCACGGTCGCCTTCTCATATTGCGGAGGTAACAAGACATGCGGTTTCTTTAGCATCCCCTTCTCGTCCCTTTCTTTTCTCTGTCAACCCCATTCCCACCATCCCTCTTTTTGTCTCTATCCACCCCTATTCTCCCACTCGCTCAGGTTAAGTGTTAATGGGGTTCTATAGCTCTCTGATGTTATTGCTTCATTTAGTTTTGGCAGAATGAGCCTTTAGAGCCAATTCATTCTCTCCCATTCTCATTTAACCTTGGGGATGGCAGGACGGGATAGCCATTACTAGATTTTTCTCTTCTCTTCTCTTCTCTTCTCTTCTCTTCTCTTCTCTACTCTTCTCTTCTCTTCTCTTCTCTTCTCTTCTCTACTCTTTTTTTTTCCTCTTCTCTCCTTTCTCCTCCTTACTTTCCCGATCATTTAGTTCCCAAGCTTTCTCCTACCTATCTCTCGGGATTATCAAAGTGCTTTCTTCACATTATCTGCTCATGATGCATGAAATATGATGAAATTAGTTGCAACTTCCTGTCTACTGTATGTGTCCAGCTATTTTTTTGGTACACATCTGGCACATTTATAGTGCAATTCTACATTGTGCTGTTTTATATGTTATATTTGACAGAATAAATAAAGGGAACTGCTTTCATCTCACTTCCTACACATTTAGAGACACAGAATATTGTATGGATACTAGCATACCATATTACTGTGCTGCCATGTTGCATATTTAGTTAACACCACTATGGCATATAGTAAGAGGGGAGAGTTACGCTTTAGGTCAGACTTTCTTTGTGCTGGTTTTTCAGACACTGGATTCGCTAATGCCCCAACGGCCTACAGAAGTCAGACATGCACAGTAAAGATCACTGTGCTGGTTTTGCTTGCTGTTAGTCATTAAAATGCTTAAGGGTGTGTCTTCTTGACAGGACAGCATAACACTTTTAAGGCTCGGGTAAAAAATGTTAAACATTTACCAAATGAGCACCGTGACTGTAATGCATTTGTCAGTATAGAGGTTGCATAGCAACAGTAAAACCCATGCATAGCCTTTTCAATGTGTTCAGAGTTGGTTTCTAAAAAGTAGGCACCTGGTGGATTCGGCTCAGCGAAAGAGAAGAAAACACTAGGTTATGACAGGCTTGAGCCATCGGTTTTCATCAGCTAAAGCCAGACTGTTCTCACACTGGCACAGTTTTTATCATCTAGGAAGAAATACGCTGAAGGGGAGCGGGTGGCAGCAGGTTTACTGTAATATCGTCACACACAATCTGTTATTCCTCTGCCCTGTCTGTGCTTGCTTTACATCACTGACTGTGTCACTTTTTACAGTAACCGTATCTTCAAGGTATCCCTAGATTCTATTATAGTATGGGCAGGGAGGAGCATCCCTCCACCTTATTGTCTCCACAGCCACCAAAGGAAGTGCTTTATCAAGCAGAAATCCAATTCTGTCGCCTCATTGGCTAGAAGCCATAGGTGGATGAAAAGAAGGAATGCAGCAGCCAATTAGAAAGAGAACGCCAGAGAGGGTGACATCAAGTGAGAGAGAAAGACAGAGAGAGGCAAGAGAGTTATAGAGAGAGCTACAGAGAGATGGATGCTTTCACGAGCACCAACCAATTAAAGGAGAGGAGAACTCGTAGTGTTCAGCTTCATATTTTGTACACGCAGTAAGCTAAAAGGGAGACTGAATGCACACATTAACACTAACCCACACACTGTCAGTAATGAGGTAAAGTTGACTTCACTAGAACATCAACACATATAGACACATGGGCTCAAAGTAATGTAGTTCTGTCCTATCTGTGTTTAATGCTGTGTGAACTGTGCTGATGTGGCATTAGGGATGTTCTGTAAAGGATGTGCAGTATACAATAAGATAGAGAGACCAGTTTATCTCAGTTTCCATCAGCGAAATACGCAGGTCCTCCTCCATCTTTATAAATTGCATTGGCAAACAGGGCTCATCTGTTTCCTGCCACAGAATGAGAGACGACTGCACGATTTGAGTTAGCAACCCAACTAACTAAGCCTCAAACAGACGTTATTCCTACCACTCCAAAACCTTCCCACCTTCCTGTGTTCATTGCCACTGCATTACTTTATCATTTAATGACCAGAGTTAACTTTTTGCTTCAGATTTATTTGTTTTGTAGCTTGTAAAACATGCAAACGTGCATATTTTCTTTTCAATTTATAGCACAAAAATACTGTAAGAGGTTCAAACTGTGCACCATCTTTGACATGTTCATCTGGAGAATGCTCCCTGATGGTTTGGCAGCACCTGAGGTGACTTGTTGGATTGTCCTGTGGGCAAAAGCTTCTTTTCTGGTATTATACTACAACAAGAAAAAAACTAAATCCCCATACGAACCAAAAATTTAAACCACAAGCACATCACGTGTGCTATTTTGAGGATAAGCTGCTCTCTGCATGCATGTGTAAAATTTTTGCCGTACCTGCAGAATTTCCTACAAAGCTAGCCTCATAAAGAGAAGTGTGTGTGTGCAAGTGGTCTTACAAAACACACACACACATAGCGCTATTGGCACAAGAAATGAGAGAAAGTACACAACATAAAGTGACAATACATCTTTCTATAAGATCTGATCCTGCTGTTTGATGATGTACAGTCATCACACATAGCGGTGCATTATTTATTGTGTGACTAGCTGTTGGATTGAAAGCCTGCTCCAGGCTCATAGGAATAGTATGATAAGTGTGAAAATGGTGACTATGTAATCACAGAAATAGACACATTAATCTCCACAAAGCTGTACCTGTCTTTGTAAGAGAGTGTGTTTCCGTGTGTGAGTCTTGCCAGAGAGAGTTTAGCAGGTTTGTAGGTAATGCTTTAATCCAATCTGCTGCCTTACACGTCGATAAGACTGAGTCAGCATTGTGAGCAATGGGAATATTACTTCTTCATCGTTTAACTACTTTGCAGTCACATCGGGTGATGATGGTGTTTTCCATCTTGCTTAATAACACTATTAACACGCCAGCACGCAGGAGTCTCAGAACTCTGTGATGTTTCTGGACGTTTTTTGAAGTCCTCCAGCAGAATATTAAATCTGGAAATCTGAAAATTCCTCTCAAGGAGAGAGGAAGAAGAAGGAGGGTAGACAGAGATGAGGTTTCAGTCTTCCCCTGAGGGTCAAGTCAGAATTCCGACTTGAAATATTCTGACTCTATGCGTTGCTAGCATCAAAGATGTGCTCATTATAACCCCCCTCCCACCACCCATTCCTCTGTTGCCTCATATTTCTCTCTCCTCCCTTATTCCATCCTCTCCCTCTCTATGTATTCTCCCCTTTCTGTCTCTCTTCTCCTTTCTTTCCCTCTTTTTTCCCTCTTCCACTCTCCTTTTCTGTCATCTCCTCAGCCAAATGCGTTGCTCTCTGGTCTTAGATGAAACAGAAAGTGTTGGTTTAATAATTCCTGATCAGGGTTTTGAACCGTGTGCTGGATCTCGCTCGTTCAAGTGCAGTGCAGAAGGTGTTTCTCATCTATCCTTGGATCCTTATGCTGTGCTGAATAAAATGAATTGTAATGATTCGCATGAGTGGACTTTTATATGATTGTAGGTAAAACACAGCACATGCTGGTTATGATCAGAGCCAAAATAGAGCAATATATTTCTAAACATATTATGACATCGTTTATAAATGTTCTAATTAACATGCCTTTAAACTGTACTGATCAAATTCAGCTGGGTTGACCTGGAAGTGGCTAAGAAGTGAAACATATGTGTTGTGTTTTCTGTGTGAACTATAGGTGATCCAGATCAACTTTGAAGAGTTTGACCTGGAGATAGCTTATGATACTCTGACCATAGGAGATGGAGGCGAGGTGGGAGATCCTACGACAATACTTCAAGTGTAAGTATTAGACTATCCATTACACACTGCCATGGATTTCCTGTGCACTCTGAGCATGTCAGATGTAATACATACGGCAATAATGGAGCTTTATAAATGTGTAAACTTGACTTCACTATATTATTCATCTGCAAATGAGGGGTAGCAACTCCCACACTGTATCTTATCTCTAATGATGCCAACATGAGCGGTAGTAGTTATCACACAGAATAGTGCAATAATGCTCTTCTGTTTTTAAGATGGAGTTTACTTAAAAAATACACCTAGAGCAGCTCCTTTGCTTGAAAATTATGTAAATTAAGTTCCGTTTTCTTCTGCTGCAGTGATACATTCCAGTTGTCATACAGTACCAGAGAGATTATGCCAAGAAAAAAAAGCAGCCATTTCAAAGTAATGCTAGAACAGAAACAGAAACTCCTCAAGGTTAAATGCAATAACTTTCAGAAAATGTACTGCCCTTACTGCGATTGTGCCTTTTGTATGGGTGAGCTCATAAATATACACACACTGTGTTTCCGTAATGACCAGCTTCCTTCATAACTACCTCCGCTATTGTCATCAAATGGAATGCAACCCAGTTTTCACCTTGTACTTTGTGATGTTTCATTCTGGTTCTTGATTTAACTCGTCAGCTGCCATGCAGCTCAACAACCTCACCCCTCCCCCCGTCCCGTTTTGTTGCAGTTCGTCAGATCGTCAAACAGCAGCCAGAATTACGTGTGCTCCACTTAAAAAGATGCACTGCTGTTGAGTTTTTAAAATACTCTGCAGTGCCCAGAAGAAAAGAAGCAATGCAGTTTCTTTACAGAGCAGCTGCCTTCAGTTCACTGTGCAGTGGTGACTGCATTTCTATGTCTAAAAGGTGATGGCAGTCTGCAAAAATGGGGGGCGCAATATTCTCCAATGCCAAACCAAAGCCTTCAACTCCAGCACAGTATGATCCAGCAATTTGTTCACACTCGGAGCAGCACTTGAGAACTTGATTATGGCTATGATTGCAGTGATGAAAATTACACTTTATATAATGGCAATTATGATGACAATGATTTAATAGTAATGCATTTTGTGCTCCAGCCTATCAGGTAGCTTTGTTCCTGACCTGATCGTTAGTATGACCCACCAGATGTGGCTTCACCTACAGTCGGATGAAAGTGTGGGATCCATAGGATTTAAAATCAATTATAAAGGTGAGTAATGTGTGTGTGTATGTGTGTGACTGGAAGACGTGTGTCTCTTTGTTGAAATCCACTGTAACTTACAGAACTTATTTGACTGAGTGTGAAATGAGAAATAATTCACTTTTCCACTTTCCACAAAGTAAAATTCATAAGCAGTACAACACAGCTTTGACCAATTCAGCACATGGTATATTCCATCAGGATAGATTGGCGCACTATGACCACTAACTCATTTTATGGTACAGATGATTATTGTGGCCTCGGAGGTGTTGACGTACAGTAGACGATCCCCTAGATGCTGTCTTTCAGATGTGGAAGCCTCTTCCAGTGAGGATAATCCTGGTGCCATCTGGCCTTTCGGGATGCATTACTACATTTGATCACATGCGGTTTAAGGCTAAGGTTACGTTTATTGTCTCCTTTGGGACAAACCTGTCCTGCAAGACAAATTGCTGCGCAAACATAAATCCATCACGTTCCACGTCAATAGAAATAAATAAAACACACACTAACTAGTCCAAAGAAATAGTTTACAGTACAGACATGTATAGACCCAGACACAACACACACGTCCTACAAACATGAGTGAAGGAAATACTTGTGTGGTTTATTTTCACCACTCTATTCAAGGAAATGGAACTTTATTTATTTATTTAATTATTTTTAAAGACCAGCCCTATATAGTTTGATGGCCTAAGTGAAACAGCTTCTTGATCAGTGATCAGGCAAATCTGTCGGTTCACCGGTTCATTTTAAAAATAAATGTTTGTCTAGCAACACCTGCCCTTTATCTTAATATCAATGAAGCATTCTGCGCTTCTGTCGAATCAGCTCCTGCCATACTAAAAATATAACCTTTGCAGTTCCCTGTTTGATAGATGTAGTGTGAATTTGATTACAGTCCATGAAACACAGAGAGGTGAGCTTCGCTGCAGGAATTAACTTTGTGTGCCTCATTTGGGTGTCATCATCTGTGGATTTATTGTCATAATGGGGTCACAGTGCTGAGTGTGGTAATGCAGAGAGTTCCAAAAGTGGAGGGGCAATGACACATTGTTTTGATATATGTTTGCCCTTTATACTCGTCGGGTTTGAATGTGAAGTTCAAATGACACGGCGATAAAATGCTGATTCCAAGAACATACAGTCCAATTGAATGGAAGTTTTTTTTTTGTTTGTTTTACAGTTTTGCTTCAAATACTACCACCACCCATTGTCAGCTCTTCATCGTCTATACACTGACAATTGAATCAAGGAAAAATGCAGCATGTATTCAAATGAATCCTATCTACTACCTATTCTAGTAACACAGCTCACTCTTGTTGAGTTAATTTCATCTAAGCAGTTGCAGATTTACAGGCGTGACGGCCTTACGTTCTTTATTTATGAGTATGTATCTGCTTAAATTCACTGCAGTATCATCCATACTGTTGGCACTGCATGTGTTTGTGCATCTGCGTCCCGTAGACTTGGGCTACTTAATGTAATGTGTGTTGAAGAGGTCCTCCACCAGTGAACCAGTGAAGCTCCAGCAAGTCACTCACTAACTTCCCCACTATCTTTCCTTCTCTGTCTGTCTCTCTATCTGTCTCATTTTTCCTCATTAGCTGTCTTCCCATCCTCCATTCTCTGTTTCCGCTCGCTGTAATGCACTGTTGTTTGGTGTCACTTTGTCTACTGTGCTCAACCCGTTTCCTGCATCAGCTGACCAGTCCTGCTTCTCCTTCCCTCTCGTTTTACTTATTCACACTCCATCTGTCTCCCTGTTTCTTCTTTTCTTAGTCTCGTGGTCTTTCCCTCTCTCAGTGTGTCCCTCTTTCATTCTTGTCACTATTCATCTATTATTAAAGGCAAGGTCGCCAACCTGGCAACACTTTGACTTCACTGTCTGTTGCAGGGCATACAAATCACACACACACACACACACAGAGCGAGAGAGGGTGGGAGGGAGCATTTCAGTATGTTGCAATGTTTCAGTCTACCGTGAATCCCATCTTGTCATATAGATAGATTTAAGAGAACACTGCAACATTTTTGACATTAAAGTTTCAGTGAGGCTTTTGTCTATTGTATGAATAAATACAGTGCATTTACAAGAAACATATATCTGTCTAAACAGTCCATAAAGAGACCCATAATATATGTGTGTGTGTGTAGATATAGGACAATGTTTTTTTTTTTTTTAAGTATTTTGAAACCAAAGCATTTGCTTTAAATTTGCTTTATGGTTGGAGTTCAACAACAATAAAATAGCGCCTCAGTGATTTGTTTTTATTTTCTGTGAAATGAAAAAGATATTGGGTGTGCCAATGCATGGATGCATGTTGGTTTTTCTTAGGGTCTATTTAGAAAATGATGGCTGACTTGAAATTGGTTTTTGGGTGATTTGGAAATAGCAATAGCCTAAAACAATGGTCAAAACAAGTCATGTAATACAACTATAGCAGATATCTTATGGTTATTCCAAGAGACTCGTTTCCAGTATTATTAATTCTAATTGACTTACGCTGCTTTAGTGTCAGTTTTGAATGTCTAGCCTAATGCAACACAGTGCGGTATTGGCACATAAATTGCATTTAAATGGTTTTGTCTTTTGAGGGAATAACACATATTCACATTGTGAATATCATCAAAACACAGAGCAGACAGATGTACAGTCATGTTCTCAGTATGTTAGGTTCGGTGTGTGACTTGCAGGGACGATGGAACAGGAATATACAGTATGCCCCTTTTTAAGTTCCTCTTCTTCTGTCTTACTTTGAAGTCAGTGATTTATGTGCAAAGTCTGTTGTAACTGAGGCTTCAGCAGTAGTCCAGCACCAACCCATCTTACATTTCCGATTTTACGGGAGTGCCCAGTGTGGGATTTTAGAGCACCGCCATTGCTTTCTATAATTTAATACAGCAGCTGCCAACAGGATTGATGCAGGATCCAACAATCCACATAGAGTAAATCTTCTGATCCAGTCAGGAGTAGCGGCAGATTCCTGTCCACTGAAACATGCCCAGGTGCTCATGTGTGTTCATCCACCTGCTACTCACTAAAACCACATGCTGATCGCAGATAAGTCAGATAAAGGTGCCTGTAAGTTACATCACTTTGACTGAAACGTCAGATTAGCTGTGGTGTTCGTTGTGTCTTTCATGATACCAAGATTCCTTACCTCTCAACCATTTTCAATGAAATACATATGAATGGCGATGAGTCATTGCCTCAAGCTCCTGCTTTTTTAACTGCTTCATTCTAACATTATCCCATCATCCCGTGTTACGTAATGCTGTGCTGTGCAGCATAAACATCAAGTGGCTGCTTCACAGCCAGTTGTAAAGTGAGGTTGCACGGTGAACTTAAAAGTATGTGAACCCTTTGGAATTGCATGGTTTTCTGCATTAATTTGTCATAAGATGTGATCTGATCATCATCCAAGTGAAGAGTATTAACAAAAATAATGTAATGAAACAAAAAAATATCTGATCTTTCATGCCTTTATTGAGAAAGATCGGAATTTCTTTTGTGTTATTCTTTTAGGCAGATTATAATTGTTGATACTCTTGACTTCAATAAAGATCAAATTACATCTTATGACAAATTCCACATACTTTTTATTGCCACTGGTATCTAGCGTACCTGCTATTACTCTGCCTTTAAATCTCATGCATCTAACACATGAGTTAGCAGCTGCTTTTGAAGAAGACAATTCTCTGTTATAGTTTCAATCTCTCCTCTCCTCTCCTCTCCTCTCCTCTCCTCTCCTCCCCTCTCCTCTCCTCCCCTCTCCATGGCAGGATATCATCACCAGATCATAATGTCAGCTCTTACTGTTGAGATTTTATTTTAGATTTTTCATCTGCTTTTTATGGTTTTTAATACATGATGTATTTTATAAGAGGGAAAGATGTCAAGGTGTATTTTTACAGCATAGTTGACCTCTGGTTCGATGGGTCCAGTGTGTGTGTGGGTGTAGGTCCTCATGTTGTGAGGACCTAAATCTGACTAAACACTCACTTGTGGGGACATGGCTTTACTCTAGAGGATCGGATCCTGGTCTTTCTGACGAAAACATTAAAATTTTAGAGTGATGACTTGGTTTCAAGGTTAAAGTAAGGGGAGGGTTAGGGATGATGTGGTTAAGGTTAGCGTAGCTCTCGAAGAAATTAATGTATATCAATGCAATGTCCCTTGAAGTGATTGTAAAGACTGTGTTGTGTGTGCGTCTGTGTTTACCCATGTAAATATGATGCTGTTCGTGTGACTGCAAGTGTGTTTTTGTTTTTTTGTTTTTTTTTTTATGTAAATTACTTTTTTAAACAGAGGAGGTAATAAGACATCTTGGCGGATAAGGTACTGTGCTTTATTTGGCACAAAACATCATTTGCAAATGGCAAACCCTTTATAAGCATGGTTAGACTCCCTGTAATAACTGCAGCAGCTCATATTGAAATGTTATCTCACAGTAATGAAGCTGGACACCTGGTTCATCCAGCATCAGTGTGAATAGTTCCTGCCCTGAACCACAGGTTCTGAGCGAGACTCTTAATCACACATCATTATATGTGATTTGATTCACAGTAGCTGAAACATCACAGAATGAATGAATTCGTGAAATATTCCTTTGCATCATAACCAGAAATGTGGTTCAGTTTTACACTCAATAACCCTGATAGTGGGATAGTAATCCATCCACTCTTTGTTTGGTCTGTGAATATATATATGCATACATGTGTGCTTCACATGTAACATGTGAGGGCAGGGTACTCTTAATCAGAGCACTGTAAACAGCATTTCATTTTCTATTCATGAATTATTGACTCATGTAATACTCAATCCTCTTGTAGCCACCTGTGTCACACATATGGAAACATTATATCTATAGTTCAATCAGAATTCTGTGTAAAAAATTTATTGTTTCTCTGATGAGAACCTAATAATATATTCCATACATTTCAAATCACATCACATCGTGTAACTGAGCGGACACAGTGACTGTTTGAAGAATTGCTCTGATTCCTGTTTGGTCTGCACATCATTTTCAACGTCAAAAGCAACTTCCCTATTTCCTAAATACTAAGATAGATTAAATGGACAGTGATTGACTAAGCAATGTTGTATTTAGTAGAACACATGAGGTGCTGTATGGTCCTCATTGGTCACGGAGTCGTTTGAAAGCCTCATCAAGTCAGTGTACCAGATGGTTAAGAGCTCATTAGATTTTTTGTTTTCACTGGAAGCAGAAGAAAGCTTTGGTAAATGCTGATTCAACCTTTCTTAAACACAGTCTTGATGGAATTTCATCTCGTCTTTTAAGGTAACATATTGTAATTAAGACAGTGGTGTGTTCACTGTCGCATTCATTTCTTTCGTTCTAACATATTTCAGATGGGGGAGAGGAGTGGCAGTAACATCTAAATGGCACGAAAATGACAAAAATGCCTCTGAGATGTGGGTGTCCTGTTCTGTCACCTGTACTTTTGGTACACAGATGATTGCAGAAATCTTTGTGAGGCACGGGCACATCCTGAAATTCACAGATTATGTTGGAATCACAAGTCTATTATTGTACAAGGTCATGAGACAGAGTCTGGGACTGGGACGCCTCTGTCTCTGCCGATGAGGAGTTTTTACAGCAGACTGGAGTGATGTTTTTCTGCACTGTCATGTGTCCAGATCAAGGAAAACAGCCCAATTATTACTTATGATCATAAAGTCCAATCTACAGACAATTATAGGTATTTGGGAGTTCAACCATTGAGTATAAAAGAACATTTTGTGTCCTTTATGTAAAAAGAGCCAGCAGAGATTGTGTGTGTTTTAATGAGAACAGAAAACATGTCTTTCTCACCCACATCTCCTCTCAAATTAATCCTCGAAAGCTCCTCAGCGGCCTGTTTTGAAACCTGAGAGAGGCAGAAAAACTGTCAGTATAGCAAGTGTAATGAATGAGATCATTTTCATTCATCAGACCATCCTCACATGTCTAGAGTGTGAACAAGTCAATTTGAGCCACTCCCTTTAGGTCACAAATTCAGACAACCACAAGCTAATTAGACTAGGGAGAATTTCTCATTTCTTCTTCACAAAGCAAACTTGCCTTGAGTTTACATAATAGACTTTCCACTCAATTCTTCTTCTGCTGTGCCTGTTACAGCTAATTTAGCTGATGATATGATGTGGTTTAATGTTCTTTTATGTAACTTAGCTTTTGTTTCTGTAATATCAGTAAATGATACACATACTGAAAATAAAGTGCAGCATTATCCGAAACCTGCAGGAGACAACTTATAGCACATGACATACATTAGACTGTGCATACAACTATGCATTTTGTATCCCGTTGCTATTAACAACCTAATTCTAAAATCTACTTTGCAATGGTCACATAAAAAACACATAATTATTTTATTTTTTTACATTTATGATTTTACTATATTAGATCTTTACAGCTAATGAATATATTGGAGCTCAAGGGGCAACTTACACACACAAACACACACACTTTAGTAAAATCCCCTTTCTGAAGCTGTTCGCTTTGTTGTTACAAACACAAAAGGATCATTTTTGTGTGTGTGTGTGTGTCTGTGTGTGTGTGTGTGTGTGTGTGTGTGTGTGTGTAGTAGTATAGGAATGTTCCGACAGTATGCCCATTTTCTCTCGAAAGCAATTTGTTCTCTATTCTTCTGCTAGGTGTGTATGTCTGTGTGTGTGTGTGTGTGTGTGTGTGTGTTCCCATGCAAGCATGTGTGTTAGGCAGGTTGTGATTGGTTGAGTCTGTGGCTCTCATAAAGACTATGTCATGATGGAAATTAATGCAATACATCACAAACACGCACTCATACACGCACACACACATACACATATAGTAGCAGTGAAATACGCACACAAAGCGCACACCTTTGCTTCCTGCCATGGGCCACTCCTGTAAATAACACAGAAAATAGGAGAGGAGAGCAGGGGAATAAAAGAGAGGGAGGCCGGGGAAATAGAGGGTATATTTCCAGAAATACCATATACAACATTTTTAAAGAGAATTATGATGACATAGTGGCACCTTTATGTAGAATCAAACAAGGATCTGTCGACCCTTATGGTCAGAGTGAATGCGGGGAAAAAAGGGGTGTCATGAATGGTTGCAAACTCAGGAAGAGTTGGATAAAAACTTAATAGAGGCTACAAGTTCTAAAAAAGTAGAATCATTCAAGAAATTCACTTGACCCGGAAAACATGAGCCAATCATTTTCAAGCAGTGGATGTCGGTTCAAAGGTTCAAAATGCTTGATGTGCCCTGTCTAGCATGACAGTGTCTCTGCAAACGCTTTTAAAGCTAAACTCCAAACACACACTGAGGCTGGGTAGATAAATTTAAAGAGACTTAAACAAACTACTAAAGACCAAGGCGAGGTGATAAGCGACAGGTAGTAGGTCCATACACAATAAGCAAAGCACAAACAGATTCACAAGAACAAAGGACAGGACAAGATACAAGGCGACATGTACAAAGATCAAAGTTTGCTTGGAAGCAAAAGCACACGCCACACTGACAATGCGGCAACAGACTGCCATCAATACCGATTTTTAACTTGCTTTCCACGGCTTCACTTTGGGGAAGTACATATAATTGGTAATCAACCTGCATCTGCTTACCTTATACTGTATTACAATATCTAATTTGATCATCATCTTTAGATTATGTCATCTGGAGAAGTAGCAGTCCAGATAATGTGATTTAGAGGAGTTTTTGAAGAACACGTCATTTTAACTACAACCGGATGACATAACTTGGAAAAATGGACTTTAAGTGGACAGGTATAAATACTGGGTGCCTCAGAAGGAGAAATAAGGGGCACGTGGTGGTTGAGCGAAGAATAACATAGACTGGAAGGTGAGAACATAGAGCCTAAAGGCATGGACAGTAACACAGAACATAATAACATTGGTCATTTGGCCTCTTAGGTCCACACAGATGTTAATGTCAAACTTCCAAACTGTGTCTTTGCAGAAATAGACAAAGAGAGTTGCGGCGACCCTGGAACCCCTCTCTATGGAATACGAGAAGGGGATAGCTTTTCAAATGGAGGAATCCTAAGGTTTGAGTGCCAATTTGGCTTTGAGCTGATTGGAGAGAAAACAATCTCCTGCCAGGACAACAATCAGTGGTCGGCAAACATCCCCATATGCATATGTAAGTATTAAAATAATTGATATGTGATTTACAGGCTTTTGATTACAGAGGATAGGATTAAAAAAAGGCATGTGCTCTGCTGTGATGTTGATAGCATTCAGTCTGACCTGTCACCATGGTGACAGTACAGAGTTTATTATGGCCTGAAGCGGATGATGACCGATGATGCTGTGGAGATGAATATTTAACAGAAAATTTCTCTGCGTTTCTTTTTTCTTTCCTATATTTTCATCTCTCCCCCTGTCTGTTTTGGTCTGTGCTTCTTTGTTTCTCTACATCCCTTTCTCCTGCAGTCCCCTGCATGTCCAACTTCACAGCTCCCTCAGGAACTGTCCTCTCCCCAGATTACCCAGAAGGCTATGGGAACAACATGAACTGTGTATGGCTCATCCAATCAGATCCAGGCTCCAGAATCCACTTGGCATTTAATGACTTTGACCTTGAGGCACCCTATGATTCCTTAACGGTTAAAGATGGCGAGACAAATGATGCAGTCGTCATCGGGAGGTTCTCTGGAGCCGAAAGTCCTTCCCATCTGACGTCAAACACCAACACGCTCAGGCTGGAATTTCAGGCTGATCACTCCATGTCAGGAAGAGGGTTTAATATCACTTACAGCAGTATGTTATACATTTATTTCATTTTGTTCTACTTTTCTATTTTAATGCAGCAAAATTGCCAAATATATGTGTTATACTTGAAAATAAGATGAGGTCTGACACTAGTATATTAACAATTTACTACATATGACCAAGATCTGAGTTGAAAACATGAGTTATTCATACAAATTCAAGTTTGATACATGGTTATAGCAGGCAAAATATCACTTAGAGTCATATTTATTCTTTTCCTCAGCATACTAATACAGCAGACAGAGGTTGAGGCATTGTTTCGAAGCCAGCACTTCTTACATGATTGTGTATGAATTTTATTCATGGCAAATCTGCTCTCCTAAACCACTGGTGGCTGTATTAGGTTTAAGATTGTTTCATTCTAAAACTCTATAATCATCCATGCTTGAATCGTCTTGTGGTGTAAACTGCCTCTTTCACAATCAGAACTTTTTAAGATTTGTTTTTTGTGCCTTTGACAATAAACAGTGTAGTGAAGGAGGAAACTGGCAAAGAGGGGGCATAACATGCAACATACAGTAGGTCCAACAGCTGGGACTGTGGATGTTGGAGTTATGTGGTTTTGGCACATTTCCCATTTTGGTTTGTCGATTTTGGGCTACTGTAGACATAAAATACTCATTCCAAGCTGAAGAAAACTCAATAATTGGTATTTTTAACACAAGGCGCTGGTTCTGTAAAAGACAAAAAACAAACTTTATTCATTCAAGCGGGGTCACGTGGTCATTACAGCAGCTAAGAATAGAGGTGTAGGTTGCAGAACAAAAAGGATAATAAGGCAATGAAGGCATTAAAGGAATACGTTTTGGATCATTTTGGCTTGTTTGTTGTCATACTCACAGTAAGATAAGAAGATTGATATCATTTTCATCTCTTTGCGTCCAGTACAGACAGAGGTCCAGGATGAGTTTAGCCTGTCTTAGCACAAAGACTTGAAGCAAGCGGAAACGGTTAGTCTAGTTCCATCAAAAGTAAATCAGTACACGTTCCAAAATCAAATAGCCTTAATAGACATCATATCTTTAATCTACTGTATGTCTAAATACAACTGAAAACATCCGGGTTTCAGGGCGATTTCACATTTTAGAAGTTCTGTCGTTATTGTAAAGTTGTCAGCTCGGCAAACTTTTGTAATTGATCAAAACCCAGTTGACTCTTAGATGTATTGATGAGTTGCTTGTGAGACAACAAGATACAACATGTACAGTAAATAAGAGTTTTGGATTTGCTGGAGGGCATATTTGTTCATTTTTGATGGAGGCAAACCGTTTGCCCCTGCCTGCTAATTTAAGCTAAACACGTCTCCATACCAAACAAACAGAGATGGAAATTGATATTGATCTTCTCTTCTGACTGGTTGGTTGGCAAATAAGCCCATTTCCCAAAATGTTGAAGTGTTCAATCCACATGTTTCCTCACCACGTATTTGGGATTTCAACACATCATTCTGTTTATATCAGACTTTTTTTTTTTTTTTTTTATTACATGAATACCGGACTGCTTCAAAAAGAGCTACAGTTGGACTTTCTTGTAATCACATGAACCAGCTCATAATCTGAATCAGACATGCTTTTACATTGCTTAGATGAAACTAAGTGCACATACTGTGAACTGTAGCATAAGAAATGAGCATATGTGCAGAGCAGGAATATAAAGTATAACAGACAGTTTACAAGCATAATGTTTTCCAGGTCTGGATTTGATGATACATGATACATTTTATGGTATCCTGTGAGACCATAAAGGGAAGGTTATATATTTCCCATGTATGTGTCTGTTTCCTTCTGTAAGCATCTAGTTTCCAATATTTTTCACATCATATTTATGTTTTTTTTTTGTAACCTAGCATTTGGCCATAATGAATGCCCAGACCCTGGCATTCCTATCAATGCTCGCCGCTTTGGCGACAGCTTCCAGCTTGGCAGCTCCATCTCCGTGGTCTGTGAGGACGGTTTTATCAAAACCCAAGGAACTGAGACCATCTCCTGTCAGTTAGAAAGAGGAAAAGTCATGTGGAGTGGACCCATCCCTAAATGTGAAGGTAAATATTGATTAGATAGCTGATTACACTATTAACTTGGGAACAGTATGGCATCCAAGATATCCTCATTACTACAGCATAAAGACCCAGGAGGTGGAAATGATCTGCTGTCAGCTCGACAGAGGGAAAAGATATGGAGATGGCCAGTTAACCTAAATACCCTGGGAAAAGGCTGTTTATCCACTGCTGCTGCAAATAGAGCTGCTTACAAATATACATGGAGTGTAGTAAGATTAAAAAATGTAAAACCTTTTTCTGTAAGCTCTATGTATTCAGAGGATTAGTGGAGATGATCAATAACCTAATAATTTTGATGTTAATAAAACATACACTGCCCGTCCAAAAAGAAAAAAAGTCACACACTTTAATATTTTGTTGGACCACCTTTAGCTTTGATTACAGAATGTATTTGCCATGGCATCGTTTCAGTAAGCTTATGCAGTGTCATGAGAATTGTTCCTGACCAGAATAACCTGGTCATTCAGTATATTCAGGTAGTCAGCTGACCTCATTCTCTGAGCACATAACCTTTTTGAACCTCGACCTGACCAACTGCAGCAACCCCAGATCATAGCACTGCCCCCACAGGCCTGTACAGTAGGCACTAGGCATGATGGGTGCATCACTTCACTCACCTCTCGTCTTACCCTAATGCTCCATCACTCTGGAACAGGGTAAATCTGGACTCATCAGACCACATGACCTTCTTCCATTGGACAGTTCTTAACCCAGTTTTAGTAGTTTTATCAGTCTCCTTAGATGTTTTCTTTGCTTGATGCCAATAATTTGACCCTAGGGTTAAATAACTTGTTGCCAGCTGAAAAAAATCATCCATGCAGTAATTATTCAATGGGAGGCTCTTACCTATTTGTTTAGTTAAATCCAGGTGGTGACTTTTGTTTTGGACAAGCAGTGCATGTGCATATGTTAAAATGGAAATATGAATTTGGCTTTTCTGGTGGATCAAAAGAATAACACTGTATAAATGTTTTAAGTATAACTCGAAAAGCAGCCAGAATTAGCTTAAGATACTGCTAACACAGCTGCTGTTGATGGAACTGTTGATAGTACAAAGAAGGGCCATGTTAATTGTGCTCCAGGTCATTTAGTGTCTCCAGATTTGTTGTAGCTGTGTCTCTGTAACTACTTGGAAGAAAAATCCACTAACTTGTATTCAGGAGGTACAGATCAGAACTAATTGAATTCAGATACTAAGTTAAACTCTAAACAAGATCAAATTTTAAAGAAGTGTGGAACAGAATAGCTTCTGGCTAATGCAGTGTCATGATAACAATTAACATTCTGCTAAAACCTCATCTGGGGCTATGAGCGATGATTATGAACATGCAGATTTGTCCATATTCTTTTAATATTTAATGCCATTCTTACAATATGTGGAATGAAAATTAAATATTTTAGATTATTTTAATGACAGAGAATAATAAAAGAAATTAATCAACAGATAGAAGTGCTCATATGGTGCATATGTGCCTTAATGAGCATCAGTCTTGGATCATTGAACCAGCCCTGTAGTTAGTGGACAAGCTGCTGTACTCCCTGAACTACAGCCACAAATATTGACCATTTCTCATTGTACAGCTAGTTCACTAAATCTAAACAACTAAACTTAGCGTATGCAATTTTACACTATTGAAAAGGCAAAGTTAAGATAGTGGAATATTTAGCAGGTCTGTTTACCTCGAGAGTTGGTAGAGACAAAAAAATACTTTGGAAAAAAAGTCAATATTAGACTTAAGGCTGCAGTGTTGAATTGTGAAATCACAGCATGTCTCATCAGCCAGTTTACTGTTGCAGCAAATCAGCCTTTATACAAAAAGATTGACTGAATAAAAAATAGAATAGACTTGGGTGGTCTTGATACAAATTATCTCCCAGCTTCCCTTTTATTTATGTCTTCTATACTGTACCCTTTCGTCTCGTGCTCCAGCACCATGTGGAGGTCACTATTCAGCCCCAAGTGGAGTGATTTTGTCTCCTGGGTGGCCTGGTTATTATAAAGATTCCCTCAGCTGTGAATGGGTGATTGAAGCAGAACCTGGACGTTCCATCAAAATCACATTTGACAGGTGGGTGGCATAATTCTTTTGATTCTGCATAATATAAAGGCTCTCAGAGCTTTGAACAGGCAGAACTGTGCAGATTCATCAGAACTGCCAACAACCTGAAAAGTTTTACTAGACTTCATGTTGATGAGTATAATAATTATTATAATAATTAATACTGGGAGTGGTATTTTCATAAGAATGGCTATATAATAGTATGGTTTATATTATGTTTTTCCTGAACTGTGAATTGGTGAGAGACTTTAGAGGAGCTTTTAAAGTAAATTTTTATTGAATTCTGCATCTGTTTCAATTTTATTTAACTGTAAATTGCATTTAACAGAACTGGCTCAGCAATTTTCTCGAGAACATGAAAGGCTGAACCTCTTCTCACTTTATTCCACTGTCTCTCTGCAGCATGTTAACTCAGTTAATCAAACACACATATAGAGAAATTATCACTTTCATGTCTGTGATTAGCTCTCAGTCAGTAGTTGGTATTTTGAAGTAACACACTGTAAAAAAATCGAAATGATTGAACCCTTAAGTGACCCTGTGAACATTTAATTCAAGTACCACAAAGAAATACGCTGAAACAATTTGACAGGCTCTTAAAGTTGTGTTTTGTTAAGAATGCTACAAATAAACCTAGCATAATGTGAACATCATAGATGTGAAGTTTTACCATTTTTTTTTCTGTTTCCTTTATTGTTTTAAATTTAACATGAATGCTTTCATTCCAAAACAAGACTTTAGTGTTTGATCACATTGACAAAATTATTACCAGCATCAAAGTAATGATCAAGAAAATGTAATGTCTTTTTATTTCTTCACAGGTTCCAGACAGAGCTGGGTTATGACTTCCTGGAGATCCATGATGGGCCAAACCTCCTGTCTCCTCTTGTTGGCTCCTTTAATGGTACCCAGGTGCCCCAGTTCCTGTTCAGCAGCAGCAATTTTCTTTATCTGTTGTTTACCACAGATAACAGCCGATCAAACGCTGGCTTCAAAATATTATATGAAAGTAAGTCAGAAACAAATAAGCTTATTGATGCTTGTGCACATAATGACTTCATAGATACAGAATAATATTAATAATAGGGAATAATAAGGCAAGAATATGAACCAATTTACTGACCATATGGGATAACAAAAAAATGAAATATATATATATATATTTAATTTTTTTTATTTCTTTATTAAATGTATATTCACAGTATGTCTGTCATCATACTGGGATGCACAGTAGGTTTACATCATGTCAGGACACAACAGGACAGCAGTTTGACAAGCTAGGTTCACATGATTGAGCAGCATGGTGTTTGAGATATGAAGATTCAAGCCATCTGTTATTTTTAAGTTATGCAGCTTTGCAAGTCTTTATATAGTTGCCATTTAACATCTTAATCTTTTTTCTTTCTTTTTTTTTCCAGGTGTTACAGTGGACAGCTATTCATGCCTGGACCCTGGTATTCCTGTCAATGGTATTCGATATGGACAGGATTTCTCCATTGGGTCCACTGTGTCATTTGGCTGTGATTCTGGCTACAGACTCAGCCATGAAGAGCCACTAGTATGTGAGAAGAACCACTGGTGGAGCCACCCTTTGCCTACTTGTGATGGTAAATATGTTCAGCATTCAACAATGATCTACCACACAGAATAAATACAAACAAATCATTTATTTCAATTTGACACATCCTCCTTTATCATCAGATTTACTATCACAATCCAAGCAAGGCATAGTACTTGTGTGTATCTATGTATGGTGGTAATGGGCAGTTTTGTTCCAGAAGGAAATATTCACTTTTGAAAAATTCCTACTTATCAGATAAGCAGTAGGATATAGCTTTAAAGATAAAAGGTAAGATAAGTGCACAGAAATGATCATTTCTACAGACTCGTCTCAAAACAATTTTGCGAGAAAAATGAGTCCCACAGAACATGTTTTTCTATGACAAAGCCACTGGTTAAAACGCATAGACACACACACAGTCGTGCACATACACACACTTTGGTGTATGCAGGGGCAATTTGCAGTGAAGGCTGCTGAGGCTGATAGGAGACGATTTGAGCAGAAGATTACACATCTATGGGCATGTACAGCGTTTTTGTGCGCGTGTGTGTCCGTGCATGTGTACTCTGCGTCACCACATGTGTGTTTCTTCCTTTTTTTTTTTTTTTTTTTTGTCTGTGTGGTGCTTTTATCCATGTGCCTCCTGTCACCTCCTCTCCTGTGTGAACTGTGAACACAGGAAAGTTTGAGGTAAGGTTGACGAGAGCCTGTGTTGGCTGTCACCCCCCCCCTCTCTACTCTCTCAAATCAAGGAGTTAGAGGGGCTCGGGAGTAGATGAGGGGAGCAGGGAGATCTCTCTCTCTCTCTCTCTCTCATCTTACTCTTTTTCTCGCTCTTTCTCTTCTCCCAGTCTTGGTCGAGCAGGAGAGGAGGGAGGAAAGAAAGATGTGGCGCTGCTGCATCCGTTTTGTGTCTGCTTGCTTTGGCTTGTTGGCTTATTCGCTTGTTAACCACATTTGAATTGCACAATACTTGGGACTGGCAGTGGTTTTCTCCAAGGAGCAAGTTTGAGCATAAACATCAAGCATGCTGCCTGAAATTTGCAGGCTGAATACTATTAGAGTGTTTACACAGGACAGTATGTACCATACAAATATACTGTAGGAACCAATTGCACTGTGGATGGCAAGAAATGCTCTAACCTGATGATTGACAACTACTCCATGTTGAACAGAACTAAAGACGGTGGACTCAATACTTGCAAAAGCAGCACAAAATATATTGGTACATGTTGTTCCTTTTTTTAAAAGCCATGAGCAACATTTCTTCATTTGATGTAGTGTCTGACATTAAAGAGCTACAGTAACAATAAGGTTATTACAAAAGCCATGATTTGCAATAACCTTATTGTAAAGTATACAAATATAAAAAATATCTTTCTGGGTTTTTTTTTTATTCCTATACCATTAACCAAATGAGTTTATGTAATGTTACTATGAAAATCTATCCAAAATAAAACATATTTTCTATAGCAGGTCATGTAGCTATATACCTCCATATATATTGTTCAGCATTAATTACAGTGTGCATTAATGCTCCCCCCATATCATCATCGAATGCTAGTTAAAAACTAGCATCTGCTAGCTAGTTTTACAGTTTTTACTGTCTCCCAACTTGCTTGAAAATGTATGCATGCTGCACGATACAACGAGACAAAGGAACAGGCAAAGATAGAGTTGTCGTGCAGCTTCTCTGTTTCCTCACATACAGCTTAGCATTCAGCATTAAGACCTACCTGGCAAAGAAGTATTAATATTTAATAGCCGTGTGTATGCATGCAAGGTTTTGTGCAGGAGAGTGTGAATAAAGCTATGTGTGTAACGCACATGTGTGTTTGTGCATGCGTGCTTGCATCTGTTTGTTTAGTCCTGAAATATTCTCACTTCTCACCCTTGTTTTGAGATATGCTCATGTTGTACAACCATGGAAGTTGAATGAGAAGATACCGATGTTGTGCTGTGACTTGTACACAGTATCTGCTCTGTTGTTGTCACCTTGGTCAGCAATGGGGATGTAAAATGTCCTGCTCAAGGAAACTTCAGCAGAACTTTTAAGTTTTGACCTTCTCCCTGCTGCTCTGCCACCCTTGCACTTTTAAAGTAATGCTATGGTATTTTATAGGGTTATTGTAAGAGAAAATTACCAGCCAGTCAGCCAACTGTAAGATGAATCAACTGGACCAAGCAGAAATCAAGCACCTTGCAACACATAAATGTGTTAATATGCATAGTATGAGCAACAGCTTTCCCCGGGAACCTGATCTCAACTCTGAAAAACTCTGTGCGACCACAGGTCTCTCTCTGCATAACAATGTGCACTGTGTGAACTATGTGTAGAACTTACAGGGTCATCCTAAGGTTCTGTTGTGAGGTTCAGAGTGTTTTAAGCAATCCCTAAGAAACATTTGTATTCCTTTACAGCATTGAATTATTTTAAATCAAACTGTTATAACATGAAAAAGATATTTTAGAGTTCTACTGGCTTAAATAATAGTTAAGCATTGTTTTTATTGGAATCTTTATTTAAAGTCTCTAAGGCTTTCTGCCTCAGATCAATTTGGAGCTTAGAGACTGCAAACCCCAAACAACAGAATCTTGCAAATAGGTTTCAAATCTCCCACTTCTTAGCAAAAGAAATTACACTTCTTGTCCAGATGGTCACTTGTTATATAACACAACTACTGTAGTTGTGTTATTCATATTAATGCTGAAAGAAAGTAGCTTGACTATAACAAAATATACCTGAATATCAAAAATAAAGCATATGGAAGCCATTAAATTAGCATCATGGGTCTTGGTTCAAGACAGGTGCTCTCATTTAGCGACATATAATGTACCATGTGTTAGTACCTGTGAAGTGTACCTTCATGTGGATGTGCTTTTATGGGTTCCCCTGAACTGAAGTGCTACTCTAATTAGGCGAGAGCTGTTTCTGTCTGATGAGCATGCCACACTTTCGACATGCAGGGACTGTGGTCAGCGGTATCAATGCTGCCACATATTCTAACCTGTAAGATGCATTACACACTATAAAAAAACATTATTATTATTCTCTTGCCTGATTTTTATACATTTTGGTTAGGTTTAACACATGGAACAAATAACTATAGCACACATTTGTCTATGTGGAACTACTTGATAATGGTCAGGTGCTACTTAGTTTAGAGATATCAAAATACTTACATAAACATAAAGTTAAATGCAACTTTAATATTTAAAATAAAACTATTGAGGAATGCAAAGTGATGCACCAGTGTTTTCCCATTTCCTATGTGGTAGTTAAAAGATTTTGCACGTCCACGCATACAGACCTTTTTACCCACAAGCCTCAGAGGCTTGTTTTTCTCTCTCTATCTGTTTTTCTCTACTTCTCGTGTAGGATTTGTGTGTATACTTGTGTATGTAGAAGTGGTTTTAAATGTCCACAGGGTAACATTATCTGTTTTAGCTATTAACAATCTGATGCTAACCACCTCTCTGCCTCTGTCCCATGTCTCTGCACATCTTTGTCTCTCTGCCTCTCTTTCTCCCACTCTGTCTCTCTCAATCTATTCAGCTCTATGTGGCGGGGATGTTAGAGGTCCCTGGGGAACCATCCTTAGTCCCGGCTTTCCAGACAGCTACCCTTCATCTCTCAACTGTACCTGGACTGTTGAAGTCAGCCATGGGAAAGGCAAGATACACACATAGCTTCACACTACTTAATATAGAGAGACAGGGTGAGAGACAGGAGCACACAGTAGTGCAGCTACAGCATTCATTTCTGTATTTTTTACATTTTGTAGCATATTTATTAGGGTGCAGTATAGTGCATGTATGGAGAGCATTTAGGTTCAAAATAACATACACAATGCCACTTAAAATAGCGTATACATGTTTTATACTTTTGATGATGAATTCGGTGTCTGCTGCAATTGTACATACAGTTGTGAACCAGCCAGCTGAGGGTGAAACAAACTTTAAAAGATCACCGTCCTCCTTCCTAACTATCTGACAACTTGTCTGTGTGTGTTTCTAACAGGAGTCCAGTTTCAGTTTAATTCTTTTCATCTGGAGGACCAACATGATTACCTCTTGGTTACTGAGAACGGGAGTTTCCTTCAACCACTGGCTCGGCTGACCGGCAACGAGTTGCCTAGCAACATCAATGCTGGTCTCTATGGCAACTTCAAAGCCCAGCTACGATTCATCTCTGACTTTTCCATTTCGTATGAGGGCTTCAACATAACTTTCTCAGGTAAGTAACTTATTTGACTGTAGTCAGATTGTACTATTATACTCAAACAAGGTTTAGATCTAATTAACCCTCACTTCAGTGTACTCCTTGTGAAACTCTAAAGTGATCAAAAGGATCCTGCATTAGATAGTCAAAGAGATGACAGTCACCTTGAGGACAAGGCTAGAGTTTAATAAGAACTGATTATGATGAAATGCTCTGACATCAATTGCCATCTAATTCTATCAAGTATAGGTAGTTATGAAAATTTACAGGATTAAGTGAAATGTATAATTGAATAATAATAATAAGCAGGATTGTAGTTTGACTTACATTATTTTTATTTTTGTTCTATGATAAAAACACATAAAAACCCAAATGTTTATTTCCATTGTGGCCCTCCACATGTAATACACAGCATGACAAATACAAAACATATACAATTCACTTTTACAAATAATACTTACAGTGGCACTGTAGCATGGTTTTACCCATCTTTTCAAGGACATTTCAAAAATCTATTAATTTCTGACTTGAAGGGAGGTTGTCTTATAGTACAGCTGCAGAATAAAGGATTGTATTTTTATGCACCAAATGAATTAAAGTAAAATCAAACTGCTTCTTGTTCCATAACTTGGAGTGTTTTAATCAAAAGGTTTATGTTCAGCATTGTCAGTGTGGTTCAAAATGGAGGACATAGCCAGGTGATTTAGGTAAAATGGCTTTTTAATACAAAAAAAGCTAAAACAAGGGTGAACATATGAGATGGGGGCAACGGAAAATCACTCTTGTACAGAAGTACAAAAACAACAGCAAAACTGAGGAAAAACAAATTCACAACACTATAACTAATACACTAACACTATATAACGGCAGACTCAGCAGTACACAGAAAGGGTAGACTAAGCATTAGTGAGGGAAAGCAGGCAAAACCTAGCGACGGAAAAAAAGGGACTGAAGGGAGCAAAAATGGGAAAACAGCACAGGACACAAAAATGTAACAAGATAAGAGCTAACCCAAATCACAAAGTAAGTCCAAACAAACTCAATCAGAAAATAGTACTGAACAACACAGTGATGAAAACCGAAGACAGGAAAAAACGATAAAAGATGTGGCTGGGGGGTTTATAGTGGGAAAATTGCTGAGTGGCAGCAGCTGGGCATAGGTGTGGCTTGTGACAACAAAGGGAAACCAAACACAGGAAGAACCGGGGAAGGACAGGCAGAATGTGTTTGAGTTAGACTGGAGTAGGAGGGGTGTGGCCTTACCACTTCCCTACTGGCCAGGTGGCCATGTGTGCAAGTGGATGTGTGTGTAGCGCCATAAGAAAGGGAGCCTGTGGGTGAATATGTGTGTGCAGCATGAGGAAAAATAATCCAGAGGAAATAGCAAGCATGGATCACGACAAGCATAAAGTAACCCAAGTCCTAAAATCCTGCATGTGCTACCAACTTGTGGTGACATGTTTTGTTTTTTATCTTTCACAAACTTTGTAGCATATTATAATACAGTACACTGAACAGAGCACAGCTGATCACATCACAGTTGTCCAGTAAACAATATATACAATAAAAACAAAATGGGATCTAAAACACAACCTTGGGGAACACCACATGTCAAAGCCACATAGTTCTTGAGGGATGGGCTAGAGAAATGTACCCACTGCCTATTTGCAGTAAGCCCCCGTATGGCAGTACATATACACCTCACTATTGCCAACAATGTTGCACTGCAAAGCTGCACTGAGATCCAGTTCCTGCATCATCGTACATCAAAACAAGATCAGAGATGTTAACAAGAGCAGCGGGGTGACAGCAATTGAAAAATGTCAAGAACACTGTGTACTTGCTAGCACCTTGCCAGTGGTGTTTTTGAAAACTTTGAATTTATAGGTGAAGTCCATGATTTAGGACCAAGTTTGTTGACATCTCTATTAGTACCTTAATAAATCCACCTCTCCCTGCAGTTAGGGTTGTATACCCATAGCTTCCCAGCATTCATGAATGTGCACTGACACTACAACAATACTAATGACTATTTCTAAACGACCAATTCAAGTTGTTAATATGGTTTGTGATACCAATACATCTTTACAGGTAGTCCTAGGCACATTTGAACAGCATATACGGCATATAAGCACTTTTATATTTTTATATGACACAGTCCTCCCAACACAAAACCGCTCCTGATTTGACGCTCATTCTACTGTTTAATGTAAGTATTTCACTACTGGCTTCAAGGACGACTGCTAAGACCTTGTGAATACCTCAAGAAAAATACTTGAACAGAGGTGAAAGGTTACACAGCATTAAAGTCAATGCAATCTGAAATTTAAATATCACAATAGAAAGAAAAAAAAGAGATTCTTTATATTCCAAAAGGTGGTGTCCTGAGAATAATCACGCTACTCCAACATCATCATCGACATCCGAAATGATGGTTAAGATGTATGATTAAAACCAGTCAAATGCAGCTTCTGTCACTCACAAATCAAGATCCTGAAATAAGGAAGCACCTGACTCTGAAAAAAAGGAACACTTCAATCTAAGTCTATATTTAGAGACATTTACCACTTCCCAGATGGCATACACTGATACTCAGAATGTAACACATGGCAGGTGTCACCACAGATGTGACTTGCCAGTCTTAGCATGCTCAACATGCTGCGTCATACTGCAGCTCATCTTGAAATACACATCACATCATCAGTCTACAAAATAAATCTTCCGCTGTACCTCTAAAAACACAGAGTAGGTTCACATACAAAGATAATATTTATAGAATTAAAACTTTAAAAAATGAAAATGCTTCTTTTACACTTTTACAGGAAGATTATGTTCATGCATCGTTATGTATCAGTTTCTATTTAATGGATATATATGGTTATTATTGTTTAGATGTTGTACTTTAAAAATTCAACATTTGAGCTCACCAAAGCAGTAATATATATTACTTCTGCTGTACTTTATGCACTTTTATATTAGATCAGCCATGTAGCTAGTCCTTTAGTCAGAAGCAGCACTGATCTATTGTGTTTTGTTTTAAAGTTTATTTGCTGTATTTGCTATGTATTCAGTTTCAATTTATCTTCTGCAGAATATACTTTGGAGCCATGTGAGGACCCAGGAATGCCTCGATTCGGCAGGAGAAACGGTTACAGTTTTGGTGTTGGAGACACATTGTCTTTTTCCTGCAATATGGGATACCGACTGGAGGGGGCACCCGAGTTAATCTGTCTGGGTGGTGGGCGAAGAATGTGGAGTGCTCCACTGCCAAGATGTGTTGGTATGTGCTAATTGTTATGGTTGTTTTAATATTATTAGTGGTGTTCTAACACTTAGAGGAAATGGTGTCAGAAAGTCATCAGTTTGAATCGTGGCCTTCTTTGGCAATGTTCCCAGTGTCCGTGTTTGGTTCCTTTGGGTGTAGTATCAGTGTTCCAGTCATTATCCTTGACCAGATCACTTGTCTTATAATTGCTCCATAGACAATTTTGAAGGACCTAGATACTGTCCCTCAATACTTAATAGCGAACATTAGTTTACCCATGAGGATCTCTGTGCACTGATAACTTCAGCATCTTTGCAAGCAAGAAACTTATTAAATTACATTGATTTGAGTGCAAATGTAAAATCAATAAAGGGCAATAATAAAAGCACATAAGAAACGACACAAAACTAAATGTTTCTTCACTCCTTTTACAAGGTTGTTTTTTAGCAACACTTCAAGAGGTGCGGACCATACGAGTGCAGAGACACAGAGACATTACCATCCAATTCTAGCAAAAGAGTCGGTTGACTGTGGAACTTAACTTAAAAAGCGAAAAAGAAAAAGAAAAACTAAAAAAAAAACACAGCCAGTGTTTATGTCTTTGGGTCTTTGTCTTCAACATGCAAAGAGTGATGATGCAACGAGTATGGTGTAGTGTTGAAGGGAGGCTGATCAAAGTAGAGCCACTCTTCATAGAAAGGGCTGGAGAGAAAGGCTGTGAGCCAAGGAGTTAAAGAAGGAGAGGGCGGAGAGGTAATTTTCTAAATGGAAACTGTAGCAGTGTGATTTATTGACGATATGACAGCTGTAATATGACTATTACACCAGTAGCGACACAGAGAGGGGGAGAATGAGAGGGAAGGAAAAAGTGTGGAAGATTCCTACAGTAGGTACTGTAGATAGAGGGTACCCATGAAATGCAAAGAGAGGGTTTCTTTAGGTAAATTGGTTTCTAAATTGTACTCCCTGTAAAGTAAAAAATAAGAAACAGACGGCTGAGTTTCCTCAAGTCTTCTTCAAGACAAGAACACCATTTCTGGTCAAAACAACGGTTACGTTTAATGTGTGGACATCTGTTTCTTGTTTTTGCAGTGCCCATGACCCTCACCTAGATTTTGCTGTGCATTTATTCATTGCTGTCTTTCTTAGTGCATCGTTTAACCAAAGCCGAAGCAACACTACATGGTCCCATGACATTATTCTAATAATCTTAATGTCTAATGTATTGTTGTTTTTGGTTTCTATGTCATCAGCGGAGTGTGGTTCCTCAGTTATAAACAATGAAGGGATCCTCCTATCTCCAAACTACCCAATGAACTACGACAACAACCATGAGTGCATCTATAGCATCCAGGTATATCTTCTAATAAGCACTAAATTTATTTACTTTGTTTATTAATTAATAAACATGGCTCATTCTTGTTTCAGCTATTTAAGAAAACATATTAGCAGTAGCAAATAATAAATGACTAAAGCTTATGATAAATAAATGTTAAATTGGTAATTACTGTACATGTTGGTCAATAACTTTGATCTAATATGGACATCAATATGGACTGTAGGTGCAGGCTGGGAAAGGCATCAACATCTCTGCTAGAACCTTTCATTTAGCCCAGGGGGATATACTCAAGGTAAACACACACACACACATTTGGTGATTCCTCGGCCATTCTCTCTGCTTGATATCTACAGTATGCTTCAAACTGATCAGTGGTGACTAAAAAATAGAACCTCCCTATGTATTTACATCATCAAGTGCATTGTGCTGTTGTTTTTACAGATTTATGATGGAAAAGACAACACAGCTCATATTCTTGGAGCGTTCACAGGATCGTCTATGCTTGGCCTGACACTGATTTCCACTTCCAACCATCTCTGGCTGGAATTTTACAGTAATGAAGAAAGTACAGGAGAAGGATTCAAACTGGTCTACTCCAGTAAGTACACATGCCTAACCAGTATAAACCTTTTACAATCACAGCCCCTAGTCATGATAAGTCAGTGTCATATGTGATTTACTGAAGTGATGTACTGTACTGTGTACTGTTTTTGTGTAATTCAGACTGGAGGGTAAGTTTAAATTTTGATTTGGCTGGAACTTTAACAACTTTAGTGATGTATATTCGAAAAAAAAAAAACAGCAGTGCATAGAAGGACACTGAAACAAGTAAGAACTGAGGATTTGTTTGTACTTAGAAATCACATGCGGTAGAATGCAGAACACAGGTAGCACCATATCAACTATAATAATAGTAATGTAAAATGTAATATTACCATGCTGTGATTGTGCAAGTGGGCCAATCAGATAAAAGCTTGTAGACTGCTGTAACAACAGTGTAATGAGTGGTAGAGCTAGAGCAATGTTGTCTCCTGGAAATTATGTCCATATACCACTCAAGCCCAAGATTGAGTCCATAGTCCTGTGTGATGTTGGATTTAGACCACTAAAGCAGTTTATTTAGGCTTAGAGAAAGATATTGTCACTCATGATAATTGTGAAAAATAAATATTGAGATTTAGTTAACACTTCTGCTGACTACACAGTCAGCTTTTATTACACAGTAAGTTATTAGTTCGATCTAATTGTTTTGACAACCTGTCAACTTCTCATAAAAAAGCTTTGTACTATACTATTCATGACTATATGAGCCATATATTTATCTATGTTCAGCGAACATACAGTTCGAATTTCAGCATACCTGCTGAACCGCATTAACTCTAAACGATCCTCATTTGTTAAACCAGCAAAGCGCTGATTGTAAATTCCACCACCGAACACGACTTGTCACGTTTGATTAGCAAAGCTTTCAGAGAGCTTTGATTTCAGCGTGGGACGGGGTGTTAAAGGTGCATTCTGATGTTCATTAAAGCGCACCCACATTTGGCAGTGCCCTCTTAGATGCATGCTGTAGTTGGAATGAGAATATCTAATTGTTTAAATGGAGTCATCCAGGATGATTTGCATTCACTTTGAAGCTATATTGTCTCTCTGCTGTGTGAGCAGAGTGGAGCATCGCTTACTTACCCTTCTGCACCTCAGCTTTCTGTTGCTGATGCTCAGATTAGTTCATTCAAACAAGACACTGAATTAAACTATCTCTTGTTTTGACTGTTCAACAGCTCTGATTCACCATGTTTTGCAGACATGTGTTTCATATGAAGGCTGGAATGCAGTAAACCTCCAGACATGACAGAGATGTGACTGAGCGAATAATGCGTCACGGTTTATTTGCTTATATGTCTAATACCCGGATTTCAAACGGGCAGCCATTCACATTAGATGCCATGGTGATGACAGGTGTGATGTCAGGATGATTCCAAAATGCTAAAAGTGCAAATGATAATTTTTAAGGATTTAGACATGCGCCTACCTGTGCTGCAGTCTTCCAGGAGATAACTCAAATCCTAGCACACCATGTCTTCCAAGTAATACCTAAGATCAAATCCTGATTAAAGCCTCATAAGGATAAGCTATTTATACACTGTACCTCTTCATATCCCCTTCTCCAAAATTGTGCACATGAATAAACTGAATATTCAGAATATTACCATGGAAACCGAGACAGACTGTGGAAAACAACATTAAATTGGATAAAGTGTATATATGCCTTGGTATCGCTCCTAATATTGGTATGTCTCATGTATCATTTTCTGTTTTTATTATTAAATTTGGATGTGAGCTTAATAGGATCTGTGATATCAGCAAGCTCCAAAACCGTTGAGTGTGCCAGATATTAAGGGAATATTGCTGTGTATCTAAACAACACTAATTCTGTTGTCTCCAGTGGGTCTTAGCGTCCCTTAGTGAGTGTCTTAAAAAGTACACACTATAATTATACTTCTCTCTCTTTGCCTCTCTCTAGGCTTTGAGTTGTCTCATTGTGAGGACCCAGGTGTGCCTCAGTTTGGCTTCAAGGTCAATGACCAAGGTCATTTCTCTGGGAGCAGCATCACATACAGATGTGAACCTGGATACACTCTGCACGGAGCGTCCACCTTGAAGTGCATGACAGGTGAACGGAGAGCCTGGGATAACCCTCTGCCTTCGTGCATTGGTATGTGCCTCCCTTTTTTTGAAGCCTTTTACACTTTGAAAAGACGTTTATTGAAAAGGTGTACACCGACACAAAGACATGTACATGTGCAATTATGGTCTGAACCTTGAGTAAAGCAGTTCAAAACACTTGAGAGACAAAAGTGAGGAGGGTTCATCGGGGCTTTGGCTTTCACCTGTGGTCTATACAGCTTTCGTCTGTAGGCGTTATTACATGTGTTTATTGAACACCTCCACAGTTACCCATAGCTTAACAAACATATTGACATTGTTTGAAGGGACTACATTTTCCACCTTAGTGCATGTTAAAATCAAGAACAGGATCTATTCAGTGAATAGATCTCATCGTATTTAGCCCCTTCTTTAGTGTTTTTCCTCTAGAACTGATTATAACACGAAGCTGATCTGAAGCTGTGATATGTTATTTACAGGAGTAAGTAAGTAAGGTAAGTAAGTAAGTAAGGAGTAAACTAACCAACAGGAGGCGTTACCATACTTTGCCTTATTTAAGAATGCAGTGCAGTCTTTTTAGGCAAAGTCTCTGCTTTCACAACATTCATTCAATAATCTCAAAAGAAAACAGGTGGAGGCTAATTTCCTGTAGAAAAGTGTTTGGTGATTTTCTCATGATATCACACACTGCAATAGTTTAGTCTCAACAAAAAGGCTATTTATTCTGCCGGGTTTGGTACCTGGACTCCCTCTGTCCAATTGATGAATTTCCTTTCCCGCAGTGGGTGATTTGCTGTCTATTATGGTAACTGCCCTCTTACTTTCCCAGCGCTCTGCTATGCACTCAAACACACTCTTTAACCTTTTTATCATATTTGTGTCTCTACTTGATTGTTCCCTCTATTTAGAGTATAACATACTAAATGTAGGTCATACCTGTGAGTATTTCTTCATAAACACTAATTAATTTAGCTTTGCTATACACCGCTTCATTAAAGGCTGTTTTAACGAAACAAGATGACCTACTGCGAAACCACTCCCCTTTGAGTATTGACATATTTCTAAACATCATTATAACCCCAGCAGTATAAGATAAGATAAGATAAGATCAGACTTCATTGATCCCCCGAAGGGGAAATGTCAAACAGAGTCAAACTGACATTAAAAGTTAAAAAAAACAACCAAACTAATCTAGAATAGGTCTAAAATACTGAGTAGATCAATAACAAAATAATAATATACAATTAGAGAGTTGAGACGTAGCAGATAGTTTGTGGGAAGCAACGACGGCACTGAATTGACAGGTGCCTTTAAGTTGAGAAATTAAGCAGTTTTTCCAGGTTACTCGAGTTACTGCTGGAGGCGATGGAGTCTGAGAAGTCGCATGGCAGCAGGGCCTTTGTTTGCCTGTTCATCAGCACTGAATTCCTTCAGCCATGACCAGTCTGGTCGACAATCAGTGCAGATGACTCCTCCCAGCGGCTCCTGGTGAATTTCAGGTCTTCTTCCTGGGATCAGACCTGTGTTCTGCAGGGCTAATAGCTAGTAGCTAGTAGCAGGCCAGCTGTTGCCACATACAAACAATGCTGTATCTATCATAACCTGTGCTTCCAGACAAGGTCACCAGAAGTGCTCTCACAAACGCTAAAGATCAGAAAGATCCCACGAGTTGGACGAAGACAACATGGTTGTCTCTGAACATTTTGTGATTTTTACATTATTTTAAACTCATTATTTCTAAGCTTATATATAGAGATTTCTTTCCCCCCCCAGTGGGTCTTTAGTTGGTTATTTGGACCCATGCAGAGTGACACAAAACACAAAATGGCTCCTGGGGGCATGGGAGCCATAAGCATAACAGCTAGTCCAATGTTTTAAGCACCTCTCTCACATCATCATTGCCTCTGAACTTTCTGATTTTGGATTCAGCTTAATAAGTCTCTTTTCTTCTCACTATCAATAATGAAAGACTCATAAAACCACTGGCTGCTACTGCCACTGCTATTCTCTGACTTTATATTTTAGCAGTGACACAATGTGACCTCAGCTAACCTCTAGTATTAATATTATATTGGTTCTTATTATTACTCATAGTATTTTGTCTTTACTCCACTTGGTTTTCTTCTTGTTTCTCCCACTTTTCCCTCTCCTCCTATCTTTTTTTGTCTCCATCCCAACTCCTAATATTGCTCCTATTACTCGAGATAATATATTCCAGTGATGAAGGGAGGGGAGCCTCAGGGAGGAGGAACATGGCGAGGGGTCGGGAAGCAGAGAGAGGATGAAGATTGTGAAAATATATAACCGAGAGAGACAAAGAGAGAAGGGGAAATTATTTTCTGTTATATAATGCATGGTGATTTCTTTAGGGAGGAATGCAGAATCAGCAGTTTGTCTCTTCCTCTTCTCATCTCTTCTCCTTCTTCCTTTTTTTAACTTGAGAAAGATGGACAAGAGGATGAGTGTTCTCTTCTTTATCAACCCATTTGTCTCCATGGTGATCATTTAATCACTGCCCAGTGGCTACTGAGGCAGTGATTAGTGGATGCGATTGCTTTAATAAACAATTAGGAGATAAATGGACAGCTTGCCATCTATGTCGTAGTCACTTAAACACACATATAGACTCATCAGTTGGTCATTCGTTGACTTGAATTGATGGTATTTGGTTTTGTAATATTGTCACGCTTCAGAGGGCAGACGTACTGTACTGCAGGGACGTCTGCGTGGGCTCGTGTGTTGGTACTTATTAACAGTCTTTAATGTGTCTGTGATACTATACCTGTAGCGGAGTGCGGAGGACGTTTTAAGGGTGAATCATCAGGGAGGATTCTTTCTCCTGGATACCCATTCCCCTACGACAATAATCTACGCTGCACCTGGACCATTGAGGTGGACTCAGGAAATATTGTGAGGTAAAGAATATATTGCATCTTTTAAAACCTTCCCAGTGTTAAAATTAAAACAACATTGTTATTTATTGCACTTCCATACAGTAGGACTATGTCATAATTTCTAATTAATTATGTATAATATGAGTATGTAGTTATTACTCTGCTGCAACAACAGTATATTTTTTTGATCAATGTTTTTTTTTCTCCCGTTCAAAATGCAGCCTTCAGTTCTTAGCTTTTGACACAGAAGCCAGCCATGATATGTTGAAGGTTTGGGACGGACCACCTGAAAATGAAATGTCTTTGGCAGAGCTTAGTGGGTCTCTGATACCCGAGGGGATCCACTCCACGCTGAACACTGTCACTGTTCAGTTTGAGACAGATTTTTACATCAGCAAGTCAGGATTTGCAATTCAGTTCTCCAGTAAGTCGTCTTCAGAAATAATGCACCAACTTTTATTATGATTAACATGCTATGTGAGTTGTGACAATAGTGTGTTATAAATGTTAGAATATTAGTAATTATAGCTTAATAGCTAAGATACGATGTGGTGTGACATAAATGTTTCTGATTTCCCTTCCTCCTCCATTCCCCTAACTTTTTTCCCCTTCCCTTCTCTCCCTCTCCCTCTCTGTCTCTGCCTGTCCAGGCTCTGTAGCGACAGCCTGCAGGGACCCAGGCGTACCAATGAACGGCAGTCGTAGTGGAGATGGCCGTGAGCCGGGGGATTCGGTGTCCTTTCAGTGTGACCCAGGATACGAGCTCCAGGGAGATGACAAAATCACCTGCATACAAGTGGATAACAGATACTACTGGCAGCCCAGTCCGCCTGTCTGCATAGGTGAAAAGTCCAGCGTTATATTCTTGGCTACATACAATAGATGTTTTGTGTATACAGCTGGAGTTGTTTAGGATTCATTACCTTGCTCAAGGACACAGCTGTGTTTGACTTATAGGAGGACTATATAAAAATGCTCTGAGGTCTGAACTTGCTCTATAATTTATAGAGTATAGTTGAATTTATATAACTTAGGTTCCTCTTAACATGATGTCATTTGTGTTCAGTCAAGTTAAATCAGCTTTTCACTCTTCATGGATGCATTTGAGAGAATATTCACATTATGGTACATCAAGACTCTAAAGAGTAAATGCATTATCTTGCTTGTGTTCCCATCGTAGCACCTTGTGGAGGAAACCTAACAGGCTCCAGTGGATTTATTCTCTCTCCTAACTACCCACATCCATACCCTCACTCCAAAGACTGTGATTGGCTTATTGCTGTCAACTCTGACTATGTCTTGTCACTGGCCTTCATCAGGTAACCTGTACTTCAAAATATAGGAATGTACGAATGACTAAACAAAACCAACTTTGCAAACCATTACGTTCCTGATTAAAACAATATTTAACATTATCATTAATATTACATATATAACTCTAGTAACTTGTGTTTTCTTCATCTATCTCTAGTTTCAACATTGAGCCAAACTATGACTTCCTGTATATCTACGACGGTCCCGATAGCAACAGTCCTCTGATTGGTAGTTTTCAAGACAGCAAACTCCCGGAGAGGATAGAGAGCAGTTCGAATACCATGCATTTAGCATTCCGCAGTGATGGGTCTGTTTCTTACACTGGCTTCCACCTGGAATACAAAGGTAAGATATTCTGCTGATAATACCAACATTTACATTAAATACTGGTTGAGCAAACATTCAGCGAGGTGCAGTCGCTAAACACATGCAGTACATTTACATTTACCACTTACTCCATTTAAAACATCTAATTGTTTGTATCTTGATCTGAATGTCAGCAGGAGCCTTTGATGAAAAGATAGAAAAGTACAAACAGTCTTTCCAGCTGGGAGTGTTTTTATAGCCACTTTGTATCTGTCAGTTGTTGAGAAATATTAACTTTGGTTGATGTAATTACATCAGGGACTTTTTTAAAGTTCTATCCGTTTCTCATAGTGAAGGTAACATGGGAAATTCTTTTGTAAGGTTTTCACAGTTAACATGACTGAATGTTTCTGACACGTCCCGTGATGATAGGATGTGACAGGATCTGTTTAGAGATATTTAATTTTCACACTGAACAAAGAAGGCTACTGCACCTCTGAACACTCAGTGCACATGTATATGTAGGTATGATGCTCTTGACAGCAACAGCTCTCTCACACTGATGACAGTGTGCATCGTACCGCTTTTTAAGATGAAAAAGAATGATCGCTCTCACCATAAGGTCCCTGTTGCATTGGTGTCTGGTGAAATAGTCTGACAGAGGGGTGAGTCTGATTCACTTGCACAAACACTGGCCTCATGTGGACTCAAAATTTAAGTCTTAAGTTGATGCAGGCTGGCTGCTAATCTTTTGGGAGGGAAGCCAAAGCCATTATTTATCAGGTTCATGTACCACACAAAAGCCAGAGGATGAAATTATTGTTCTTGCCCCATCTTTGGCAAAAACACCTAAGTCAAACAGACTGGTAAAAAGGCCAGAGGATTGCCTGCCTCATTGGATTATGGCTAGGGACTTAGTTACTATTAATTTGACATATTATTAATGTGTGCCTGTCACTTTTTCTTTGTTTCATCCTTTCTCTAACTTGCTTATTCTCTTTCATTCTGTCCAGCCAAACTGAGGGAATCATGCTTTGACCCAGGTGTGGTTCTGAATGGGACCAGGCTGGGATCTGATTACAAGCTGGGCTCTACTGTTACCTTCTACTGTGAAGCAGGATATGTTTTGCAGGTACAAACAGACAAATCGCAAGTTGGTCTGAGGGGCATTGATAGATTGTAAGGGTGGATGAACCAGCTAGCTCCTGGAGCTTTTGTTTGTTTGGATGAGGGGATGGTTGTTTGGGTGCCATTTGACTTCATTGATTGACTGGGTTGTTCAGTGGGTGGCTGTTGGTTGGGTGGTAGAATAGTTGGATGTGTGATTGGTTGGTTGGGTGGGTGATGAGTTGGTTGGTTGTTGCAGACTGGTTGATTGAACGGTGGTGAATAAAGGGGGTAGATGATTGGTTGGTTGGCTCGTCAGCTAATTTGCTGATCAGTATTTATTTTATTTCATTATTTTCTTTAGGGCTATTCTACTCTAACCTGCAGTATGGGGGATGATGGCAGACCTGGATGGAACAGGGCATTGCCTAGCTGTCAAGGTAACACTGAAGAAAACACAAACTGGATGAAAGCATCTCCACAAACACAGTTCGGTTCAACAATGCATCATTTTCTCTGTACCCGTGTCTCACAATATGCCTTGCTGCCTCTTGTTGTACATGTATGTTCTCCCTCTCAGCTCCATGTGGAAGTCGCTCTACGGGGTCAGAAGGAACAGTTCTTTCTCCAAACTTCCCCAGAAACTACACATCTGGACAGACCTGTGTCTACTCTATATCCGTACCTAGAGAGTTTGGTAAGTTTGTTTTGCACAGCGCCATGGCCCATGGTTCTTTGCAATGTGATCTGCGATCACAGTTTTTTATTTTACATGAATGGTCTTCTTGTTCTTTTACACACGGAGACGTGGTGTCATTAAAACTTGTTTGATTTTAATGGGGACACCCTAGAACACCCAGAAGGACCTCCTTTTGGGGTTTTTAAACTAGAATAAAAAAACTAGTAGAGATATTAGTCATGATCAAAAGATGATCGCTGGCCATGTATTTGATATCAGGTCAGGGTTTCTTCATTGAAGTGACATTTAAAGACGAGGCTGTTTTTTACGTTGCCAGGTTTGATCAGTCGTCCTTATGCCATGTAATGAAGATTATGGATATTGTAGAGGATTTTTCACAGTAAATGAGGCTGTACAGGGAATCAGGGGTCATTAGGGAAAAGAAAGGGTGTTGGCAAGAAGTCACTAATGATTAGCATAGCTATATTACCATACCATTACCATTATCTATATCAGATGTCAATTATATCCATATTTAAACATCCCTCATAATCTGTAGAATACAGTTAAAATGATGAACTGATAATTATCTTGTTATCAGTACAAACAATATCAAGTTAGGCATTAAAGTACATTCTTGGCAGTAGTAATTAAAAAAAATAGCTATATCATGTCTTCATAAGCAGTTGTGATTGACGCTGTGTTCTTCACATGAAAGCTCATTAGTATTTATGACTCCATATCACTAATAGAACATTCACGTAAAAAAGAAAATAATATATTGTTGTAAGCTCAAGATAAACAAATACTAATTACTAATTTTGTCAGTAACAATGTCATTTAATTTTTAAGAGGAGCCGATTTAATTTCTTTTAAACATCTGATCACAATATCACATTATAACATCTGTATTTTAGCTTGACTCATTAAGTCTGACTTGAGCTTTTACAAACAATTAGTAATTGATGGAAACGATGTCCAATTATGCCCTGTGGTGCTATGAATACGTAGCAGCTTTCCTTGGGCTGTTGCTGGTTGCTGTCTTATTATATTTGTGTAGCAGGTCTTGGTGTGTCAGCTCCATGAAGACATTTTGATTGAGAGGAGCTAACATCCGTTTGGCCTGCATATTGTATAAGACACATAGACAACCCTGAACGTCCCACACAAAGACAGAGAGAAACAGATTGTCTAGTTAAGTTGCAGTGTCGGAGTCTTACAACAAGATTTTTTTTTTCTAAGCAGCTGTCAATCTCATAAAACAAGAGGTTGTCTGTAATTTATGATCTTGCAGTAATTAAATGTTATAGGCTCCAGGATGCAATAACTAGCTATCAAATTGCTTGATGATCAGAGAAGCTGAAGTGGTTGTGGAGGTTTCATACAAACAGCTCCTTCAGTTTTAATGCCAGGTGGGGAAAAACCCTTGGCATTTATTCTTGTGGCGATGACATACCTGCTGTTGAACGAGGAGGTGGCTGAGGATAACCACTCGGGCAGCTCATCAGGAGGCATGGCAGCTCCACAGGAATCAATGCCCAGGTTTTCTCCATCTGATGTCAAGAGCTGAAGAAGCCTTTTCAGATGAACAGTGAAACCTTTTTTCAATCATTTGATCCAGTCCAGTGAATTGATTCACATTCTGAAGGAACGGATCTACTGGGTGTACCGTACCTTATGTGACTTCAGTACAGAGGGATTTCATTACAATGAGCCGGGTTGTTAACACAGTGTGAGACAACCCTGCTGTGATCAGTGTGTGTGTGTGTGTGTGTGTGTGTGTGTGTGTGTGTGTGTGTGTGTGTGTGTGTGTGTGTGTGTGTGTGTGTGTTTGTTGTTTGTACATACAGCATATATGTTGTTTTTATCTTGGATTGAGTAAAATCCTTAATGATACCTTTACACTGCGTAAGCTACTTTCTTTGTACGTTAATGCTTCATGAATCTGTGTGTGTGTTTGTGTGTGTGTGTGTGTGTGTGTGTGTGTCACTGCCTGAAATCTGTGCTGTTTTGAAACAGTTTCAGCTGCGAATCACTAGCTTTTCGTTATGTAATATCAGAGCGAGCAGTGATCAAAACCTCAATCATTCTGTTTTCATTCAAATCCATACATAGTGGGAACTCTATGTCCACTCATGTTTAACCATGACAGGCCTATAGGCCGCAAAAACAGAAGGTTAGATCCGTCTACTCTACAGAGATAAACCGGTTTGTGATGATGATTCGAGTCAGATTCTCTCTTTCATCTGCAGGAAAAACTCTGCCAGTCAGTTGAATATGCACAGTTTTGTTACTGTGTTGTATGTCTTTTCATTATCTCAACACAAAATGAGGTTTTTACATGAAAGCGGACAGGGGCATCTTTTGTGAGTCTGAGCAAAATGCGGATCATGCTTCTACAGAGAGGAACAGCCTTGTACAAAGTGACCAGTGACCTTCTTATAGCTGAATATCCTTGGCAATGTTCAGATTTAATCCTTTACACCTCTGCCTTTGGGGCCAGAGAGGGAGGGAGAGATAGAGAGGTGATCGCTGTGTGTGTGTGTGTGTACGTAGAGAGTTAGAGAGCTTTACTGATGCTGAAATAAATTGAATTTATCCTAAAGGATGTGCTGCAAACAAACTTCCATTTATACCTCCACACTCACAGATTTACATTTTGGGATGATTTATCGTTGGTTTGGAAGACATAGTAAAGATGCAGAACATAGTTTGAACAAATACAGGGCTTCAGGGACACCTCTAATCCTGCTTCCCACTGCAGGTATACTGTAAAAATCATGCTTTAGCAGAGAGATCTCCTGCTATTATATGGAAGCCCCCGGGTTAATTCTTGGCCACCACAGCTGTTTCTTCACGTCCATCATACTGTCAGCAAAATAAAACAACTCTCCTTCAAATTCTGGCGTGTGATTAAAACTGGAACGTCAGTTGTGGTTCTAGGTGCATCTTACCTGGAGACAGAGGATTGATTTTTACAAACATAAACCATTTATTTCTGGCTCTGTGGACTGACAGTACTTGTGACATGGATTTGACAGTCAGATGCCTTTATTTCATTTTTTCCTCCTTGAAATAAAGTCAAGAATCCTCTACTGGCATAGGTCAGCCAGGTTTTGCCTAAACTAGCATGTCATTCTAACTGATGTTCACCATAGCCAAGTGAAGGGGGGGGGGATTTGGACTAGTGCACAAAGAAGACAAAGTGATGTCTTGACTCTCGAGCCTCCTGATGTGTAATTTTGTGCCAGTAGTTTGCTTCAAATAGAAGTTGACACTGCAGCTTAGTAAAATTTGAATTAGGTGTTACAGGTTAATTTTATCATCAGAAGGTCAGGCACAGACAGAGGCATGGAATAATAATTTTCCACCTTTCAAGGATGGTTAACTCTATCTGTCTTTTTCTCTTTTTTTTTGTTTCCAGTCCTCTTTGGTCAATTTGTGTTATTCCAGACATCTCTAAATGATGTGGTAGAAATCTACGACGGACCCACTCAACAAAACACGCTGCTATCGTCTCTCTCTGGGTCCCACTCTGGTAAGGATGGACTGTTACAGGAGGATGGGTAGGCAAACAGCTTAAGCAGTCTTTCCTCCTCTTGGTCTGACCGTGTCTTGCTCTGTCTAGGTGAGTCTCTCCCTCTGAGTTCGGGAAACCAGATCACGATAAAGTTCACCACAGTTGGACCAGAAACTGCAAAGGGTTTCCACTTTGTCTACCAAGGTCAGAAAGTCACAAGGAGCCAAACTTATGTATATAAAATACACAGTGGTGTGTGTGTGTGTGTGTTGTTAGTGGCTGTAATACCTTCCTTTATTCTCCAGCTGTGCCACGGACGAGCTCCACGCAGTGCAGTTCAGTCCCTGAGCCGCGCTTTGGGAAACGTCTCGGTAATGACTTTGCAGTTGGCTCCTTGGTGCAGTTCGAGTGCAACCCTGGTTACATCCTGCACGGCTCTACTGCCATACGGTGCGAGAGCGTCCCAGACAACCTGGCACAATGGAATGACACCCTGCCAACATGTATAGGTAAATATAAACCCAGAAATTAGGTAAAAGAAATGATGACTCAACTGAATAATACAAATGCACATATTTAAAATGCAAACCATGTTCAGATGTGGCTAAACTCTCCTACCTACGCCAAAGCTGTTATGCAGTACAGCAGCTCTTTGGTCTCCCCGTCTTCAGTGGGGACAGCTGGTATAACCCTCTTTCTATTTTCCTGTTACTTGTAGACAAAGTGTTGCTTTAACCTCTGCTTCCTTCCCTCGGCTTCCCCCCGCTCTGTGTGTCAACTCTGTCTTCTCCCTCTCAGTTCCCTGTGGAGGCGTATTGACCTCTCGTCGCGGGACCATCCTATCTCCTGGATACCCAGAGCCCTACGACAACAACCAGAATTGTGTGTGGAAGGTGTCTGTTCCAGAAGGGGCCGGTATACAGGTAGCGCCTGTCGCGCCCTGCTTCTTGGCTGACCTATGTATCATTGGCCTAAAAGCTGAGCAGGCAGGATGTCAGAGAAGATAAGATATTATTAGAAGGATGAATGGATAGATGGTCTGGGAGATAGGGGCCCATACAGAGATAACTAGATGGGATCTAATCGGGATAGATAATGCCTGATTGTGCAAAAGCTAAACCACTCTCACGGACAGATGCCTCTGACACGAAGCTGAGACGGTTAAAAATAGACACTTGTATTTCTTTTATCCAGTGCAGTATGTCCTGTCAAGTAAACCTGCTTGATGCAAGTGTCTTTCAGCATTGATTCAGTGATTATTCTTTGGCCATAAGCGTGTCTGTCTCATGTTTTATTTAACATTAACACGTAATTGCAGTCGTCACATATTTCTTTAATTAGTTTGTATGTAGAAAATGATAATGTGCGGACCGTTGTTTAATCAAATAGTGATTTAGACTGAAAAAAGAGCTAACGAGAGCAACGTCTCACCTCATGTTCTTCTCTTTAGATACAAGTTGTGAGTTTTGCCACTGAGCACAACTGGGACTCACTTGATTTTTACGACGGCGCTGACAACCATGCACCGAGACTGGGCAGCTACTCTGGTAAGGTCTTTTATGAGTTTTCTGTACAGCGTTACTAAAAAATGTACACGTATAAAGGGCATTCTAAATTATAGTTTGTCACAGCAGATACTTGCCAGCTAATGTTATTGTTGTTTTCACCTAGAAATAGCATGAATAATGCACGTCTGCAGTGAATGGCGACAACCTTGATAGCTATTGTTAATTTGACCGTGTAGAAGAAAGTGTAGGAAAATATTGAATGTTGTTGTGTGACATCCAAGATTCTGCCCTTCTTGCCCCCTGCTAAGAGTGCAATTAGAGCTAAGCTGGTTCCATTCTGAGTCTCACAGCAGGTGCTGAGGTTCACACCCACTGGCACCTACTTATTTATTCTTGAAAGACATGTAGGAAATTTCTGTCGCATAACTAATTGATCCTCTTACACTTTTAATTCTCTACTAGGAATAGATATTGCTGAGCAGTTATTCTCATTTCTAAATGCTCAGTGTTGTTAGCTTTACATTTATGTTAAAGCGGGTGATTCAATAACTTCTAATTGTTGTGTTTCTAATACTTAGTATCAACAATATAACAATTGTATAAGATATTGTGTGATTTGCATAAGAGCTTAAACATTTCAAGAAGGACGTGGTTGACGTTTTGCCGCCTATCTTCTATTTAAAGCAGCAGTGCTGCGTTAGTGATGTGCCTCAGAGTTGACATGTCTGCATGTTACATGATACTTAACATTTGTCTATTATTGTTATGTGTAGGAAAAGAGGTGAACTAACCTAAAAGAGACTGTAGTTTGTGCACCTGTCCTTGATGTCTGTCCTCCACTGCTCCAACAGCTCAGATACTGCTTTTGAAAAAGCTAAATCATCTGGTTATCTGCTGCTAGAAGGAACTTTACATCCTTATGTCAAACTGGATAAGAGACTATGTTGTAGAATAGAAGATAAAGTACCAATGACAGTGATTCATACATATATTGATGATACATACATGTGGGGTGATGATAAAACATTTTAAAGGGTTGACCTTAATTATTATTGCCGTACATTCCAAAACAGCTGTTGTGGTTAACTTCAAAAAGTTAATTATCATCATCAACATCAACATCATTCATCATTTATCATTGAGGAAAAATCCCTTTTTTATTTTCCGTCATGATAATGAATGAGATTTTCTCTGCAATGTGAACATGACCAGCAGGCGGTGTGCAGACAGTTCAAAAACCTGCTAATTAATTTCCCTCACAACAGGCAACCAATCAGACCCATTGAGCTAATTCGCTGTTCATTTAGGAGAATGCATCTATAACTAGTGAGTTTTGCTGACTCATGTTTTGCTGAGCAGAAACCTCTAAATCAAAATAAAATAACTCTTTGCTCACAGCTCACTGGCTAATATCAAGATAGTGTTACTCCTGTTGCATCTTGAACCAGACACTAAACATCACCACCACTGAGAAACCCATTAAAGTAGGTTAATATTCCTTTACATTAAAGTACATGGGCTAATATGTCATTTTGACAGCCCCTTACAGAAATTGCACTGTTGCGCTGCGCCAGCTTTGCTTCAGTAGTGCACTGCTGTTTTTATACTTTGTACTTTCTCTCACCACGCTAAGTAGGTCAAGCCAACATTTTGAAAAGTGGTTTCAAATAAAACAGATGTTTCAAATAAAAGTAATTCCCTTTCCCCTCCTTCGAGAACACTTCACAAACAAAAAAGTGAAAATGTAGGTTTGGGAGGCCTTTATTGTTCTTTTTTTTTTTTTTTTTTTTTTTGCTGTCAGATAAGTAAGATCATTTGCTTTCAAGTCTCAGTTGAAAAATGAAAAAATGCATTCACGGCCCTCTGTTGCTCTTTTTCTCTGTCTGTGCTTTTTAGGCACCACCATCCCCCCTCTCCTGAACAGCACATCTAACAACCTCTATCTTAGCTTCAGCTCTGATATTAGTGTCTCAGCTGCTGGTTTTCACCTGGAATATACAGGTATCACTTTTATCTTTGATAAAAAAAAACTCCTGTGACGTATCCGCTACATAGGTAATGATGACTGGAACCTCTATAACAATGTTGATTATTTCCCTTCAGCTATTGGTCTGGAATCGTGTCCAGAGCCTCAGACTCCAAACTATGGAATTAGGCAAGGGGACAGATTTATGGTCGGAGACGTTGTGCAGTTCTCATGTGAACAAGGATACTCTCTGCAGGTATGAACACAACCTGTACACACAGATATAAACACAACCTGTACATACACATTGGTCCGCATTGATCAGCAGCCAGATATGTACATGAACTCATTAAAGACTGTTTAGTTTATCTGATGTGCCAGCACCATTCACTCTTTTCATCCCCTGGTTGCACAACCCGAGAACCATTCAAACTGTGAATCAGAAGGAAAACTCGCTCTTGAGTGGTTTCCCCAGCTCTTTCTAAACATACAAGTCTGGTGTGGTTTGCACAACTCCTGAATAATGTATATCTCTGGTGTGGTCTTCCCAATTTCTGTGCAGTAAGCTGTAAAGCTCAAAGGAGGTTTGTCTTGCTTAATATACAGCTCTGTAGTATTAATACGTGTCTGCTAAGTAGACTGGTGAATTCCTTACTACAGTGTATGTATGATAACAGATTGTGGTTGCTATTACATTTACAGGGCAATGCCCATATCACCTGTATGCCAGGCCCTGTTAGAAGATGGAACTACCCCGTACCACTATGTCTTGGTGAGTATCCTTGTACAGCTCATACAAGCCCAAACACATGCATTCACACAGGCCTGAATATACCGAGCTACAAGCAAAGCGTCAGTGCTGCAGAAATGATGCAAACAGTCTCCTTTGCCTTCTTCTTGCTCTTTGGAAAACAAGCTGTTTGATCAATTTACTGTTCTGTGATGAGCTGATTATTTAGTATTCCATTCAGAATGTGATTAGGCTTTTAAACTGATGCAAAGCTATGCCAGACTCCGCCATAAACATGCACAGCCTGCCAGAGCATCAGCATGCACTGAGGCAAACTAGAGGAAACAAGCCCTGGACACATTTATACTTGCAGAATCCTAATTTATTCAAGAAGGCTATTTATTAAAGACGGCGAATGTTAATGTTTTATTCAGAGTGATGCAACATGTCAGGTTAAAGTTACTGAAGTGTCCCAGTCAGTAGCAGTGTCTTCAAACAGGAGCTGCATGTCTGCCGCCTGCTGCTCACTGAGTTCAGCATCCTCCCTTTGATGTGCTGCTTTCAACAATGAACCTGTTTCCCGTTTTATCTCTCTTTCCGTGTTATGTATGTGTACGCATGAATCTCTGTGTGTTGTGCTCCTATGTGTCTGTGTGTGTGTGTGTGACTCCAGCCCAGTGTGGCGGCTCTATGACAGATGTGAGCGGAGTGATTCTGAGTCCTGGCTATCCCGGCAACTACCCCAGCGGATTAGACTGCACTTGGACAGTCAACTTACCCGTCGGCTTTGGTAAGAAGTACAGTACTGTCAACGCTCCTCTTCATCTTCTTCCATCTCCCCTTTCATGTATTTGTGTTATTTTTTGATTGATTTATTCAGTTACTCAGTGTGTTGCTGACCTTTATCCATGCTTTTTGAGCGGCTGCACATGAAGCCTGCGATCTAAACACATTTCAGTTAACACACTTTAGGTTTTATCCGCGGCCTCTTTATCAGTCAAGCTTTGTCGCCGTAAATGTCATAAACTGTGTGTTTTCCTCAGGTATCCATCTCCAGTTCCTAAACTTCTCCACTGAAGCGATCCATGATTATTTAGAGATCCGCAGTGGAACGCTGGAAACTGGCTCGGTCATTGACCGGTTCAGTGGTCCAGTCATCCCCAAGCCTCTGTTCAGCACCACCCACCAGACCAGCTTTTTCTTCCACAGTGACTATTCACAAAACAAACCAGGGTTCCACATCACTTACCAAGGTAAATGTTGTTTCTACAAGTTTCTCTCCAACATCTTGTTTACAGGTATTTGCTAAGCAAAGACAAGGGCAGACATCTGCTGGTGGGGCTTGCTATACTGAAAACAGCAGCCGCTTCTAATGTGGTTGTTAGATTTTATCCACCGTCCACAACAACAACATTATCTGTTTTTTTTTAGACCATGACAAAAAGTACTTCTTGACTTTTAGTGATTAGATGAGACTTATTCTATCAAGCACTGAAAATATTTTGAGCAGTCTTATATTTATTATGATTTATCATGTAGATAGCGTAACATTGTTACTGCTAATTCCATTAATGTGCAAATTACAGTCCCTGTCAAATAATACCTTTTATCTCATCACCGCAGCTCTGCCAAAGTGTTTTAAACCAGGACACGTGAATACTGGCAGCTTTTATTATTTCCACTGCCATTATTGCTGCTAATGCTCGTCTTTCTCAGTTACATGTCTTCAGTCATGCAAACCCTCTACTGCTGTAACGTTGTCTGTAATGACTTACTCTGTTATATTTATATGGCAACCCTGTCAAATTCAATTTGAGGATATTTTAGCAACATCAAAAGCAACATGTATTGGTGCACGATACCCTTGTCAAGGAGTTAGTCTGTGAATTTCTCTCCAGATTTTCTTTAAACAAGTCAGAGAAATTGGTGAGTGAGTCGTTTGAAGTCTGCACGAACATCAGCACTGACAAACAACTCTTTAAGTAGGAGGAGAAAGATTAGTTAAAGTAGTTGAGGGCAGAGTGCAGTCCATTTGCAGAATGTCTAAATGGTTTCTTGCTCTTGGACTGGTAGCCTCAGTCGGTGGTCTGGATAATCAGTTAAGAGGAAAACAGCTCATACTGTACCACACTGCTGCTCTTGGACAACAAGCCAGGCTGAAATTGTTCCTGTTTCCCTTGACTAATTTGGGGATGGATCATTGTCTCCCTCCAGCCTACCAGCTCCAGAGTTGTCCAGACCCTCGTCCATTTCGAAATGGCATTGTGATTGGCACAGATTTCAGTGTCGGGATGACGGTGTCATTTGAATGTCTGCCTGGATATTCTCTGATCGGAGAGGCTTCGCTCACATGTTTACATGGCATCAGCAGGAACTGGAACCACCCGTTGCCACGATGTGAAGGTGATTCAGACGGTCTTAACCTTATCATTTCAGTTTTGTTTGGAATGCATTCTACAGGATTTTTTCTGCGGTTCATGATATTTTATATATTTAAACCAAAGGGGTACGTGCCCTGTACTTCTGGTCTGTTCTGCTCATACTAAATACAGTATCTCTCCCAGACAAACCTATTGCACATGTCAACGGCACAAGGGAATTGAAATATACATGTATACAGCCAAACCATTTTTCTTAACAAAGAAAGAGTTTTTTTGAAAATATATATCCCCCCAGCCACCCTGAGAACACCCTTCATCTTCTGTATTGGGGTCATTGCTGTTTGTTAATAGTGCTAATGGTGGTTAATATTATTAATTTTCCTCATTCTGATAAATTATCACTAATATTAAAGTGATCTTTAAGTTATCTACCTGTAACTAGGCTTTATTTTTTTTTTTGCACTGCATTTTGAAATTAAGCCCAAACATGTTCTGGATATTTCTACTGCAGTATAGCCAGCAGATATTGATTGTTACTCTGAGAGCAAAGTGGAACAAATGTACTGTACAATGTACGATAACAAGGATGTAAACAATAAACCCTAAAATAATTAGAAAGATGCCAGACATGTTGCTGTTGGACATTTTTTTTTAGCTAATCACAGGGTGGAAATCAGATCATTAAATTATATTATTCTAACTTTATGATCAGGACGTTGCATGAACATTAATCCAGTTATTGTTAGGATATTGAAGGATAAACTTTAGAGTCTTGACAGTTGAGGATCATTAATTTATATTTATATTCTGTGAATATTGTTTTGCATAGATCTCAGCAGTGTTAAAGAGAACAGCAGAAAAGAACTCACAGATGAGCAAAAATACCTGAGCGGCAGAGCTCAAAGGAACCTGGAATTATAATTTATTATAGGTTTTAGGACTTGGACCAATGTTCATAATATAAGTAACAGACGAGACATGTCCTCTCTCCGTCATCTGGACTCACCTAGACAATTACTAAAGCTTCACACTTGTGATACTTATTTGCCTGCAATCTATTAAGAGAAATTCTGTTAATATTATCTCACAGCTCTCTGTGGTGGGAACATCACATCATTAAATGGAACCATTTACTCTCCTGGTCACCCTGAGGAATACCCCAACTTCCAGGATTGTGTGTGGAGCGTGAGAGTTCCTCCTGGACATGGGATCTACATCAACTTTACCGTGCTGAGCACTGAGCCCATATATGACTACATTACTGTCTGGTAGGTGCTTTTTTTAATCATGATTTTTTGGGGTTATTTATTCTACTTTCCTACATATTTACCTCTTACGTGTTACAGGTCATATTTGTTTTGTGCCTTCCAGTCTTTTCTTGGTCCATCCAAGTTCACTGAACTAAAAAAAAAAAAAAATGTTCTTCTTTATTTGACCAAATACCTTTTTAATTAGTTCCACATATTTGGACAACTTTTGCGGTAGACACACATGCACACGTTCTCTCTCACACAGGATGGCATGCTCTTTAACATCTTTTCAGAGCTAACCACTAATTGGCTAAATTTCTTTAAGGGTTACTATGACTACAGACGTCTCTCTCTGAATATAAAGTTACTCTGACATAATTTCCTTCTTGTCATCTTTTTTTCCTGTTTCTTTTTACCCATTAGTCTTTTTCTCTTTCCCTCTGTTCTTCACTATCTCTAATTTTCAGTTGGTCCTATACTACTTATGTTATAAACATCTCCCCCCTCCCTCCCCAGCTTCGACTTCTCTCTTTATTTGTCTTCTTGAGGAGAGCAGCCTTTGGCAGCAGCAGACATTTTGTCAATGGAAGTGTTGAAATGGTGCTTAGATACCAGGCTACATAGATATCTGCAGGTACAAGATGGTAGCAGAACCATAAATAGACTGTACAATCTATTTCTATGGTTGCCATTTTCTGCCCCTTATCTAGAGCTGAAGCCTGTTTCCTATAAATAGACGGCAGGCTGCAACGTCAACAGTTTACAAACGTCACCTGGCATACAGACATGGAGAAGCAGGGCTAAGTAGGGGAAACATTACAACTGCAGGGCAAGACATAGTTTGTTGCTGATACGTTTCCTTGAAAATCGTGTATTTTTAGACCGACACAAAGTGGTCAAATGTATTTCTTGTATTTTTGTCAGCTTGTCATGGATGAACAGTTCGGATTACCATGTTTGACGTCTTTATCTTTATCTAAAAGTCTGGCACAATGTTCTTTTTCCAGATTTCATGTGACTCACAGGAAACTGAAGAAACATTTAGGCCTAAAAATGCACTTATTGCCTGAATGATTCCTCCCATCAACTTATTGTACATTACAGACTATTTGCCGGGTCTTCAGTTAAGTCCGGCTTCCTTTGGGAGAACTTTAGGATGTTCTAATTTAGTTACAAGGATGTGGATATCTGCTTGATGCTCCACATAATCTTGCAGGTTCCAGTTAAGTAGCATCAGCAACACCATCTGAATTTTTAGTTGCGACTCTCTGCCTACAGCCTCTGCTAGACATTTTGTACTAGTATTGACATTTTCAGGATCACTCAAGCATGGCTAACAACATGTAAAACAGGAACTAACCATGTGAGTTACTGATCACAATGCTTTTTTTCAAGGGTTAATTAATTTACCTTTACAAAAAAAGCTGTTTCTAATTACAGTTAATCTTCTAGAAATTAAAATATGTTAAAGGTATAGTTACAAATTTTTACTTTTTAAAATATTTTTCTTTCACCTTTAGTCAAAATTCAAATGAATGCTAATTCAAAAAATACTAATTACCGGTAGATGATACTTTGCACAGTATGTACACAATCTACACAGTCATTTGACACAGGTGAACTTTTTCCTTTTTGCTGTTCATAACAAGTTGTTGTTTCTATAAAAAGTATTAAATGTTGTTTCCTTCACCCATTTAGGTGTGCCTCATTTAGTGTAAAAATGTCTTTAATGTACAAATGTAGATCAATACTACATTATCCAGCCAGCTTTTCTTCATGTCAAACACCACAGCACACAACAACAACCGCTGATCCATGTGCTGTCCATCCACAACCGAGCCCGTGAACTCCATGAATTGGTCGCGCAGCGTGCTCCTGACCCCCGCTCTCCGTTAAGGAAAGTGAAGAAACTGCTGAACTCACACAAAGCAAAGACAAGCAGCCTCGCACAAAAACACGCTTTAAAAAGCTCACAATCTCAGACCCACATCCACAACGCTGGCACCCCGTAGAGAGCACAGTGTCAGTGGTAAAGGTGTGATTTTCTTTCACAGCGGTCTCCTCAGTCTAGAGCCAGCCAATCTGACAGTCAGTCTGCTAATTGGTCTCATACTGGGAGGCTTACTACAGGACTTCGTCATAAGAATTATTATACATATCACAGACGAGCATGTATTGTGCTACCTCACACAGTAAGGCCTTCTCTGTATAGTGTATGTTGCCCTGCACTCATACTGAGTAAGTGGGACGGGAGCTACTGTGATACGAACCACCCAACGTGATTCTGACGAGGTGCTGATCTCTAACCTGACAAATATAATTGGCCTCATCCAAAAAACACTTAACAGCAGGAAATAATCATTCCATTAAACTTCATGATGACACTTTTTAATCACTGATAGTTCCACTATGACAGCTGGTGGTGCTGTCATTAAAGGTGAAATATGCCCGTGACATTACATGAGAACCTAACCCGCCATTTGACAGGGAACTTCCTGTTGGCCTTCTGTTGTAATTGTGTGACTTTTCATGATATAACTGCCGAAGCCAAAGCCAAGTCTGCATGAGGATTCACATTTGTCATTCTTATGATCTAACGACAAGTCAAGCCATCCATATTTATAAACTTCAGCATCCCAAAGCAGGAATAAGTGAGCCGAAGTGTTTGCACTGTGTTGTTATCGAGGGCCTAAGAGGAGCTGCTCTGTATGTGTCAGCTGGAATTGGACTTTGTGGAGGTTTTATAGCTATATGAGCTTCGTGACATTGTAGTTTAGATTGTTTTGAAAAAAGAAGATAGGCCCATATTCACGCACAATCACTCTGAGCGCTGGTACTTTGTCAGAAAATGTCTGCAGCTCCAGGTTTTGTCTCATATTGTCGGCAATGATTTATTAAAATTCTGTTTGACGTTGACTTTTCTCTCCTCTTGTTCTATAAAGAAAGATCAAGTCCATTCCTTTATGGGTCCTTAGTCTCTGAGACCCTCCTTTATAAAACAAGTTCTCTCTTTGCTTCTCATTAGGGATGGTCCTGACCAATCGTCTCCTCAGATTGGACAGTTTAGTGGGAACACAGCTTTGGAGTCTGTCTACTCAACCTCCAACATCATCCTCATCAAATTCCACTCTGACTTCTCTGGAGCCGGCTTCTTTGTCTTGAGCTACCATGGTAAGGCTGCAGCAACATCATCAGAGTTGTCATACATCGAATGAACATATTATTAATAGGTGTCACATGTTATTTGTTCGTGTCTACTCAGTTACAAATGACACTCTCATTAATCGTGTTCTCTGTAGCTGACATATAGTGGTAAAACGATAATGCTATCATTAGTTGTAGCTGGAGTGATGGCATTGATCTGTTTGTGTTAGTTTCTCTTCAACTTCATCCTCATTAACTTCCACTCAGACTTGCAGCCGTTTTGTTTTTTTACCGTGTCCTGTCCAGCAGCGTAGCATGCAGCCTGGAGTATTGGATGCCTTTTTGTGTGTGTCCACCACAAGAAAGAAGAAATAATAATATAATTCAATAATTAAAAAGGAAAATCAATAGGTAAATAAAACAGAATAATTCAATACATAGTCATCATAACAAAAACAACCCATAATAAGATCAATGACAGTAATGATATCAACCGTAGCAAGAACCATAATGACAACAGAAATAATAGTAATAGTGAGCAGAGCACAGTGCAAACATACAACAGATACCAACCGGTTCAAGCACAAGCAAATATACCACATCTCACTATCACATGCAGCAGAACAACAGTAGTCAGCACCATGGTGTTTTGTGCTTGTGTTGCGTGCGTGCGGACTCGCAAGCATGGCCCCAAGTGTGGGCAAAGGTTCCTGTCAAGGTGGCAAGGGTGAGACCATGCTTTAACAGATCCAGCGAGGGGTGAGAAGAGACCCAGCTGCCCCCAGGGCCAGGAGGTCAGAGGCTGTCCAGAGATGACCACGCCCTGCTCCCTGGGAGAAGCAGGAGCAGCTGCAGAGAAAAACCTCCATGGTCAGACCAGGTCACCAGCAGGCCAGAGCAGGAGTATACACTCCCACCGATGCGAGGACCAATCCAGAGGATCCAAGCACATAATCCACACATTCCACGTGGAACCAATGACGACCCACACAGCACCCCCAGACCACCGCCCTGGCAAGGACACATTGCCCCAGGCACCATCACATGGGGGAGGCAGGGGACCAGCAGAAGGCAGATGAGGCCGTCCAGGGAGACTTGCTGCCTTTGACTCATCCTGACTCATTGAGGTTTAGTCTTCTACTGGAACTGTTCACTCTCTGATTGGTCCGTCTATCTCTGCCACATTGGACTGTAACAATATTATATTAGTCACAGTGGGGCCATTAATAGTTTTCATATTCCATACTCAGCTGGTATTAGCATCTTCTGACAACACATCAAAGTTGTGGTACATCTGAACCTGCTGTTTCTTCCTTGTATATGTCTCACACACATACACACACAGTGTTCTCCCATCCACAGAGTTATGGAGATTGTATTTTTGCTGCTCTTTCTCCGTGTCAAAACTGTCTATGCCATTCAGTTTTTCCATTTCATTTCATCTTTCTGCTTTGGTCCTTCAGTGCACTTAGATCTTTCTTTGTTTCGAACCAATGTTTAAAATGAAAAAACTCCCCTGTTGCTTTTTGCTTTGCCTGTCTGTCAATCCACAGTCACTCTGGCCTCTGTCTTTTTTGCCTGTTTCGATTTACTGTCTTTTGTAAGTATTTAGCTCCACTCATGGCGTTTTTAAATCTTTCACTGTAGTTGAAGTTTTATGTGATACCTTCTATAATGAATAAATAAACTAGATTAGTTCAAATAATAATGGCTAATAGGTGCTATCCAAGTCATAATTTGATATTTTATGTTTTATTTAGATTTTGTATCTTGAACAAACTTAATTCCTTTATTTCCTAATAAATATTTTATTTTGGAAAATCAAAAACCAGATAAACTGCCCATCTAAAACAAAAGTCATGTCAGAAGACACATCCTGTGGTGGTGGAAAAGATGTTAATCGGCTTCAGAAGGGTCTGAAACTACTAAAACTAGGTTAAGAACTGTGCAATAGAAGAAGGTCATGTGGTCCGATGAGTCTAGATTCACCCTGTTCTAGAGTGATTGGAACATCAGGGTAAGAAGAGAGGCAGATGAAGTGATGCACCCATCATGCCTAGCGCCTACTGTACAAGCCTGTGGAGGCAGTGTTATGATCTGGGGTTGCTGCAGTTGGTCAGGTCTAAGATTAGCAACATTGTGTGTCCAAAGAATGAGGTCAGCTGACTACCTCAATGTCAGTATTCATCGGGTTTAATTTGGGACAGAGTGGTTCAGGAAACATGACACATCATTTTTACGCTTGGATTGCCCACCACAGAGTCCAGACCTTAAACCCATTAGAAATCGTTGGGATGTGCTGGAGAAGACTTTGTGCAGCGGTCTGACTATCCCCTTATGGACACAAGATCTTGGTGAAAAATTAATGCAGCTCTAACTCGGAATGAAAATGTGAGATTGCAGAAGCTTTTTTAAAAGTGAATGGGTGATGTTGTCAGAGCTAAAGGGGGTCCAATGAAATATTAGAGTAGGTGACTTTTTTTTTGGAACAGGCATTGTATATTACTGTCCGTAATATACCTGTATAACTTACATGTTATACAGGTAGTGCTGTCTTTAATTTTTCATTTTTTATTTGTCTTACAGCAAATGTAGTGTTTCCCAATCGCATTAACGTATACTTACATAAAGGTCTTACCTCATACATAAAGTACAGTATGTCTTCATTTCATCACTGCCAGAGCACTTAAATTAATCATTGTTGTCACCTTAACAAAAACGGTAAGAGGGTTTTTAAAAGGTTGGAGAAAATAGTTAACATGACAGCCATCATGAAGCATTGTCATCAAACTAAAAGTGTTGTTGTTCTACACAAAGTGTAGAGCAAGTTTTCACGAGACAAGAAAGCAGCGCCTGTTAAATTCCTCACTCTTGTCAGAATAGTTTAGCGCCTGCAAAGTTGTATGAAGGTTTAATTTGACAGAATGGTTACTAATGAGTTTAACTTTCTCTTACCCTTAATAACACAGTTTGTCATTTGGTTTCTCTTTCACTCACTCACTCTCTCTCTCGCTCTCTTTCCCTCACACACAAACACACACCAGTATATTATACATGTATACTTGTCACCCTCTCCCACATAAAGCTCATATTTGCTTCTTTTCAAAACTTTCCGTTCGCTGCTCTTTAGTGAAAGCATGTCAAGTTCTGTTTTTGAGCAGGCTTCCCTCTCTCAGACAGATGACATGTTGTTAATGAATTTCTTTTGGCAGGTTTTAACTGTCAGCTGTCACACTCACACAGGAACAGTATCATCTGATGGATTCAAGTTTATCTTCAATTTCTGCTTTACGGGCTGATGTACAGCAGCAAGTGACAGGGAAGATGGATAAGAGGGAGAGGGGATGACATGCGTGGCAGTGGTTTTTAGCATTATTTTGTCACTTCTGTTTTATTAGACAAGATAAGAAGGAGGGCCCAGTGCTTGTTAGTTTGATGAAGACTGCTTTTTTTAGTTAATAAACACAGGAAGAATAGGCACCATTCCTGATAGGATGGCTTTTCACAATAAGGCACAAAGTTTCCCTCTGTGTCCTTCAGTGGTGAAGCTGAAATTCAGAATGTCATAGTTTGCATCTGAGACAGCTGCTAAAGTGCAGTTTGTGTTTGAAATGCCAAATAAACCCCAAAGGAAGCATCAATCCACTGTTTGAGGATGTTTATCTGTGTCATTGTCCTTCTATTTATTTATATCTTGGTCAAGGTTCTGAATGTCAGCACTCCCATACAGAGATGAGGACCATACATTGGTGGATAATGTTGTCATGAGCGTAAGACTGAGAACGCCGATGTGACATGAATACGCAAGTAGATATGAAAAATGCTCTCGGAGCTTAGTGAGATCAATGACTGCTCACAGGCATCCCATCCTCTCGCTCACAAAACATACACATGCACACTCAGACATGTGCACACGGACCACAGGGCTTTGATATGCATGAGAGCAGAAGATACTATTGGCAGGTCTCATTTTCATAGTGAATTTCATCCTGACTTATAGCCCTCAGCCTCTCTGCCTCTCTCTCCCTTAGTCCTCCCCCTCTCTGTCTGTATTTTCTGTCACTCTCTCTCTCTCTCTCTCTGTTAGTGAGTGATCTATGGCCATGCAGTAATATTGATTACAGCCCTCAGCTCAGTAGCTGTGAAGTCAGTTCCTTTTTATGATTCAAGGCAGTGTTCTGCGTTGCCAGTCGGTTTTTGATTCCATGCTTTGCTGACCTGACCATCTGAACTTAAAAAAGTGAAGCTAAACTGATACAACCGAGATTAAATAAAATAAACAGCAACCACTCTGAACCATTGTCACAGGAACAGATGGTAGCTTACACAGCAGTGTAACTAACATTTAAAACTATACATGTTGCCAGTTTCCAGCCATTGGAAAGTCTTACGCTCCCCCTGTCTTGTTCAACTGAGCTTAGGGTTACCTCCCACATTTCTTTTCACACATCCTTATATAAAGTCACTCTTTTTGTCCTCTCTCTCACCTCCTCTGCCATGTCTGTTCTCCTAGCCTACCAATTAAGGGTTTGCCAGCCTCCTCCAGAAGTGCCCAACGCTGACATACTGATGGAGGACGGCGAGCTGGAGATAGGTGAGTTGTCTGTCCGCCTGCAGTGCCTCTCGACATGCCACTTTGATGGAGGACACAAACCGGAGACAACTAAATTTCCAATTACCAACAAGACTTGTCAAGATCGCATTCAGAATCGCTGATGCTACTGTACGTTACATGTTATGAACAGAAGAATTATGTATGTTTTGTAGTGGTGGAGGAAGTATTCAGATCATTTAAGTAAGTGTGGCGATATCACACAATAGAATACTCTAAGTGCAATGTTATGTGTTAACATCACGTAAAGGTGTGAAAATAGTGTTGTTTTTATGCATGAAGACTAAAATAGTGCTGGTGTGTAAGTGCAAATTGTAAAACCTGCGAGGAGAGCAGCATTTAATGTGTCAAGTAAAACTTCTTACTATTTTATAAGTTGTTGAGTAGTTTAATTATAATTAATGCTGTTTCTACCACTAATTCTTCTATTAAAGTGCGCCATTTTTATAAATTAATAACATATAATAATTCATAGCAAAGTAGAATTTTAAAATGTAGATGATCCATTTGACTTCCATAAAATATAATTGTTCTCATCAATGTCGTTTCATTTCCTCTACCTTCATTTTGTGCCTCCAGGTGACATCATTAGGTACAGATGCCATCCTGGATTCTCATTGGTTGGCAGTGAGATTTTAACCTGTCGCCTAGGAGAGAGACTTCAGATGGATGCACCACCTCCAACGTGCCAAGGTATGTGTTAGACAATATAAAAGCAGTTTAAGTGTTTCAACTTAATATTTCAATTAGTTAGTATTAGAAAAATCAGAACAAAAAAAGTATTTATTGCTGTATTTATTAATATAAAAATTTACCTCCCCTTTTTTTGTCTGTAGTCCAATGTCCTGCACACGATGTGCGGTATGACTCATCGGGAGTCATCCTCAGCCCTGGTTGGCCAGAGAGCTACCCAAACCTCCAGATGTGTTCATGGAGCGTCACCGTAGAGAAAGGCTACAACGTCACCATTACCTTTGAAAGTTTTCACACGGAGAGAGAGTTTGACGTGTTGGAGATTTTTGATGGTAAAAAAACACACAGACTGACAAAATTCAGCTAGTTAGTGTAGCATTTGTTAGAGCACATGTGAGCTCACACACACACATGCACACACACGTCGGTATAAACGTGTTAAGATGAAACTTTACCACTAATTGCCCCTAGATAGAAAGTACTCAAATAGAACATTGTTTTTTTAACTGAGTGATTTATTTTTTCTCTCTCTCCTCCTTTCCTCTGCTTTTGTCTTCACCCTCAGGTCCCTCACCCAACAGTCCCACTCTGGCAACGCTGAGCGGTGACCTGCCAACACCCTTTAATCTCACAACCTCTGGTCATCAGTTCCTGGTCCGCTGGTCTTCAGATCATGGCACAAACAAGAAAGGCTTCAAAATTCGCTATGTTGGTGAGTACCAAAGTATGTATCCCAACTTTATTTTACTACTCTACTTCATATTATGATAATGCATGGAAACGAGGGCAGGGTAGACAGACAGAAGGACAAAGAGATATTCTCACTAGAAATAGATTTAGAGGAGTTGTTCCACCTCTAAATTGTGTAAACATATACACAATATATAGTTTATTAAATATATTCAAACACTGATGATTTTTTTTCCAGAGTAACAATAGTAACGTGTAAAAAAGTAACTTAATCATTAACATTTTCCCACTTCTTCCTCACTTCTGTCTGTCTCCTAAAGCAGTTTACTAAGTTGCGTTAACTTTTATTTATTCAAGGGGAGCTTGATGAACACAGATGCTGTTTTACAGCAAGCTTTGCATTTAGTCTGTGTTGCACCTGGACCTGCTGAGTGTAACTTTAGACTATTGGGCATTAAGCATCTTGAGTAATAGTGCTTGAGTGCTTTGTTCAAGGGCATTTTTGACAGTTAAGGGGGTGATACAGTATTTGTTTAACTACTCAGTGTATATCTGCTACTCAGGAGGTTGATTCTTTAACCTTTTAAAACAAAAACAGAAAAAAAATCCCAGGATTCACTTAATAACCTTTAATTGCTGTGATTAATATGAACATCTGCAAGGATTATTTTAGCATATGTTGTAAGCCTACTAATATCAGCATCCAACTTCACGAATATGTTTGTTTCATAATCAGGACACCTATATTAAATCAGTTTGTTATATTATCTCCTTTTGTTTCAAGAAGAAACTTTGTCATCATAACAAGATACAGTATTATTATTACAAAAAGCCTTTGTTTGATTTGTTCTTAGTATTTTATAGACAAAAAAAAGCCATCAGCTTTTAAGCTGTTAGTGATTTATGAAATAAACACAATTTACATATGATGGAAAAACGTGGTTGGCACAAATTCTGTAGATTTAATGCTAGACAAAAATAGTTTTATAACAGACTTACTGTTAACAAGTCCACTCAATAACTTAACTTTTTTGGCCTGGTGTTGACCCTCAAAAAAGTTACAGTCAAGGTGTTTCTCCTAAATCAACATATTACTGGATTTATGTCTGGGTAAACTTTGTATGAAACTGTTACTAGTGACTTATAATTTGTAAGTCTGACATGCAGAAATTCTGTAATGACCTTTATCTACTGCCATAGACACAGAGAATACAGTTTGCCAATAATGTATAAACAGATTGACAGACATTACTTAATTCCTTGCCAGGTTGTTGGCGGTTGCAACAGGACTACCGCTTGTTTTGCCTGCAGCTGCCAATAGTTTCTCCAGAAAAGGATTAATATTTCTCGGTGTAAGAATATTTCATAAAATTGCATAAAGTCACTGCTGACTTTGCGGGCAGTGGGTTCCATAATGTTTGAGATCCACTGTAACACTACTTATTGATTGTGCGATCAAGAGAGAGGCTTATTATTTGGTTTATGTGCCTTGCAGACAGCTTGTCAGGCGGAGTCCTAATTATCTGAAAACACTAAGCTTTTAAGAAGTGTTGGACAGGTATATGTAATTTCCATTATGAATGTGGTCATTAATATGTCTGCTCCGAGAACTCACCACGAGTTCACAAAACAAAGAGTTTTGCTATATTCTACTTGAAATGATGACATGATACTCATGCCTATAATGAGATTGTTGAAAAATGCACAATTGAAACCATAATTGTAGCCTGTTGAACAAATGTTTTTTTACTCTTAAATATGACACATGTAACATTAATCTATTTTGGCTGCGTCTCCTATTGTCCTGTATTATGAAAACAGCAGTGACTCATTTATAAAAGTTAAATTACAGTTTGTGTAATTAGTATATAATTGTTATCATTGATGGGATTTGATGATTTCATTGATGTGATGACGCACTTGCTTGCAATTATATGGTATCATTGTAGTTTTAGTATTTTTTTATAGTCTACAATACTGAGAATAGATGAAAATACTTTATCATGATTTTGTTAACTTTTATTGTTAGTGTCAGTGAGAGTTTCTGGCGTGACGTTAATTTTCTACATCTTGTTTCAGTCTAAGTAAACTGCTCAGTCTGAAATCATTTAAAATGTTATAATTGTTTTTCATATGTGTTTCTTCCACTCCAGCCCTGTACTGCTCCACCCCAGACTCTCCCCTCCATGGCTCCATCTCTTCTCAGAGCGGCGGCCACGTTAACAGCGTGGTGCGCTGGGCTTGCGACCGCGGTTACCGTCTCATAGGCAACGCCACAGCAACCTGCCGGCGCACGCCGCTTGGCTACCACGCGTGGGATTCACCTGTACCTGCTTGTCAAGGTGTGTTTGTGTGTGCACATAACAAAAGTATACACATGGTGATGTTTGTTGGTATAAATAACATCAGTCAGTTACAGTTTTTTAATATAAATTTGAAACAACATGTAAAAGTACACAGGAACAAAGATACTGAATATTGTTTAGACTAAGAGCAAGCTAAGATTTTGAGCTCCATTCTGTCATTTATGATTGATTGGAAATAGTAAATAGACAGTGTCAGTCTGCATACCACTACTGCTTCTCAGTGCCAACAGTGTCAAATGTTGTCACTGAGAAATATGATTATTTTTTGAAAAATATACTCTTGTTTTGAATTTGATGCCCACAACACACTTAGAAAAAGTTGGGACAGGAGCATGTTTACCACTGTGTTGCATCACCTCTTTTTAACACTCTGGAAACTGAGGAGACCAGTTGATTTAATTCTGAAAGTCATTTTTTCCTCATTCTTTCTTGATATAGCATTTCAGCTGTCAACACTTTGGGTCCTTCTTTGTGGTATTTTTGACTTCATAATGTTTTTTCATTGGGTGACAGGTCCAGACTGGAGGCAGGCCCATTTACACAGAGCCATGTTGCTGTAATAAGTGTGGTGAAATGCACAAGACCTGAAAAGAACATTGTCTGGGTGGCAACAAATGTTTTTCATAAACCTTTATTTATCATTCAGCATCGATGCCGTCTACGTGGACGTGCAAGCTAACCATTCTACGTGCACTAACGCACCACCATACCATCACAGATATGGGCTTTTGATCTGTGTGCTAGGAACAAGCTGGATGGTCTATCTCCTGTCTGGCCTGGAGGACATGATGTCCAAAATTTCTAAAAAGAATTTCAAACTTTGACTCATCAGAGCGCAGGAAGTTTTCTGCTTCACCTCAGTCCATTTTAAATTAGCTTAGGGCCAAGGGAGCATCGTTTCTGGATCATGTTTTTACATGGTAGAGTTTTAACTTGGATTTGTGGATAGACTGATGAACCATGTTCACTGACAAAGGGTGTTTCTGAGACCAAGCATTGCTGCCTGGCAGCTGTTGCTGGCATCAAATTCAAAATGAACATACTCAAAAACAATTAAATATCTGCGTTTCAACATTTAATATGCTATCTTTGTATCATTCTATCATCATCAATTCAGTTTTGAATGATTTGCAAATAATTGCATTTGGTTTTATTTGCATTTTACACAGTATCACAATATTTTGGAACCTATGTTGATCTAATGCCCAACTGAAATAATTTTAGTTTATTAAATAAGTAAAAATCAGTCACATGCACTGCTATGTTGGCTTACTATAAGTCTAATGTAGGTTGATGGAGTTGCCAAAACAGATGAATAGTAGAAAATAAAATTATGTGCATCTCTCCTGGAAACTCGAAATCTCCTCTTATCACAATTTATTATTTGTTCTTCAGAGCAAACTTATTCCACATGTAACTGACAAATGACCTGTCCATATGAACAATATGTCACTTATTTCATTTCAAATAAACTCAAACATGAATGATAAAAAAAACTATTATTTTAACTTAACTCTAGCTCTAGATGTAGTATGTGTACAGTATTTTCGGAATATTCTGCATATTTCAGTATGTTTTCATGTTGCACCAGCTGTTCTCTAACACACGCTACACACCACACACTAAATAACCTTAGGGAGATACATACTATAGCTTGTATTGATAGAAAGTCAAATGAAGGATGTATTGTATAGCAAATTGTCAACACTGTGTAATGCTCTACAAACAAGTCTATTTAAAACCACAGTGGAACAGCATAATTCTCAAGAAGTTGGCATTTTATTAAAAGGTGATGGAACTGGAACTGAAACTGCTCTTGACTGTATATTTTTTGTTTGGTAGCTTGCTTAAAAGAAATATGTGACTCTGCATATACAGAAACATTTAGTGGCCTTGTATCTCCAGAAACACTGTAGTTATGCATTGGGGCCTCTGTCTGCATGTTGTCTTCTTAACCAGTGTGTGTCTGTCCTCCCCTAGCTGTCTCGTGTGGGCCACCCAAGGCTCCTATAAACGGCGGCGTCTTAACAGCCGACTACTCCGTTGGAACAAGAGTTTCCTATTTTTGTAACGATGGGTACAGACTCTCCAGTAAAGAGCTGACGTCAGCCATCTGTCAGCCTGATGGAACATGGAGCAACCACAATAAGATACCTCGGTGTTCTGGTTAGTGATACGTGAAGATCAGGAGAATATGCACACATTCTGAGAGTGTTACAAATCTGGACATGATATACGCCACAACAACAAATGAATAAATAAATAATAAATAAATGACTCCCAAAAGATTCTAATTGCTTCACTTAGAAAAACACAAAAATATTAAATATTACATTTTTCAATCTGTGCTAATTAAATTATCATTTCTCCTGGCGTAAGCCAAACACATCAGTTTGTAAGCAACGTATAATTACTGCTGTGGGTGGCAGGCATTTTTAGCTAAGATGCTATTTAAACTGAATCATTATTATGCATTGTGGGATATTTTACTGTGGCTTGGCTCCACTTTTAGCAGCAGTTAGAAAATGGCTATTTAGTTTTTTTAATTTAAGCTAATTTCATGGTGCTTTTTTTCTCATCTTATTGTCCATCTCTGTAGTGGTGGTCTGTCCAAGCATTGGGTCATTTTCTCTGGAGCACGGCCGCTGGAGGATTGTCAACGGCTCACATTATGAATACAGAACTCGCATAGTGTTCACCTGTGACCCAGGTTACTACAGATTGGGCCCTGCCCACATCCAGTGCTTATCCAATGGTGTGTGGAGCTGGAGAAATGAGCGTCCGCACTGCCAGAGTGAGTATACTAAACTACTACTGTGTGTAATGGTTTAAAGACCAGTGCAGCTGATTAGCAATAAGTGTAATGATTGATTATTATTATAGTTTTTAATACTGTATTTAAGCATGAGAATCACTACATATAGAAATAAAAATACCTCTAATGAAAATATAGCAATATGATGTCAATTATATCCATTGCTATTATATATTTGTGTGTTCTTATCACATATTAATTTTGCAACTGGTCATATTGAAGAAATAGTCTGAGGTGACAGTAGCATTATGAACAGATGTGATCAAGCGTTGAGAAAAGAATGAGAACAAAAAAGGACAAGAACAACTACCATTGAAAATATGTAAATATGAACGTTGAGGGAAGATGTGCTCCTTACAAACACTAAACTAGTTTTTTTATGACAGCTTTAAGTCAGAATTACTCAAGTTTGCAAACACATGACACAACAATGACAGTAAAACTCAGTCATTTAAAATTTGCTTTTTATCAAAGGACACATCGGATTTGTGATTAATGTTAATGTAATTTAGTTAGTTTTCAAAATGTGTTTCCACTAATTTGATTTTATTTGTTGATGTCTGAGTTACAATGCGAAGAACTTTTCTCCTCCAGCCCATGTTCTCACTTGAAAGAGTTTCCTTGACATTTCTGAACTGTCACCTGTTGCGTATTTCTGAGGTTTTCTTGACATTCTGAATCAATGTTATTTTTTCTTTTAAGATTTCTGTGACGTTTGAAAACTTACAGTTATTTTCATCACCCAGCATTTCTGAATATGGAAAGAAAACAATACTGACAGCTATTTTTGCATTCCTCAGCATTCCTCTCTAAAAACCAATGAGTTTACCAGCTCCTCAAATTAACTCGCTGCTAAATTGGTGTACAACTGCTTTTAAATTGCTTCACTCTGACTGTGTGTTTCAGTTATCTCCTGCGGTGAGCTGCCATCTCCGCCTAATGGGAAGAAGATTGGTACTCAGACAACATTTGGTGCTACAGCCATCTTCACCTGCGATCCTGGCTTCATGCTGGTGGGGTCAGCTGTCAGAGAGTGCCTGTCATCTGGGCTTTGGAGTGGAACGGAAACACGATGTTTAGGTAAAACTGAAAAAATTATGTATTCAAACATACAGTATGTCTAGACATTTTATGAAACGTGTGGACTTTAGTGTAAGACTCAACACATTAGGTCTCCACACATATAGTACTCACAAATACACTGAAATACACACACTGATAGTGGACGTCGCACTATTAGAGAGGGAGTTTGAAGGATGTGATTTTTCAAGTCAATCTAATGAGGACAGGTATCAAAGATAGGTATGTCTGGCTGCACAGCTGGTTCCCTCTGGCCATGTTCACATCACAATCAAAACTATCACCAGCAAGCTCCTGCTGCACACACTCTCTAAATTCATTCCCAATGTTCTTTTTTTTTTTATTTAAGCCAGAAAAAAACAGCTACTTTCGTCTGTCACTGCGCCAGCCAGAGGTAACAGATGTTATGACACGATGCTGTCACTTCCCCATAAAGCCTCTGTAGAAACAGCGCTTCCCAGAATACTTCACAGGCTGAGGGGGATATGAGATGTGATTTATAAAAGAAAAGTTCAATAAAACTTAACCTAGACTGATGAGAAGCTATGAGTTTGTCAAAAAATAAATAAGTCGAGGCTTTGAAAAGTGCTATAAACAGCATTTTAACTCAGTAACTTTTCTTATTATCCTTCAAAACTAAAGTGTATCTGTATTTGTTTTGCTTATTTATAATATAAACTTGTATAGTTTGCTGAATATGCCGGCTTTAAAGTAATAAATGATGACTTGAAAACAAATGTCAAATATTATTGGTTCTCGTCTAGAAGGGATCAATTTTGTGTTTTCAGATTTATAGCCACAACCAAAACGTCTGATTTTATTCCATGCACTGCCTTCCCAAACCAGCATTTATTTTTTTTAATAAACTGGTTTTATTGCAAAGTCGTAACCAGTGTTTGTAGATGCAGTGTGGTAATTTGGAGTAAATGTATGTACACATATTTGGGTTCCAGCCATCCTTTCTTTTCTTCAGCACATAACTTTCTGTAATAAATTGAAGAAAGTAAAGTGTGTACCTCGCTTGAGTACTGCCCTTTAACTCCAGTAATCAACACCTCAAAGACAACATAAAATGACGGACATAATATGGGGCAACCTTTGCTCTTCTGGTTCCCTCCAACTTCTACAGCTGTCTTTGAATCGTTAGCATTTACTGACACCAGGGACACAGTGCAGATTTTATGTACTATAAAGAATGAAATCAATACCGAGTCCAAACTCTTTGAGAACAGAAAATGCCCATTTCCTCTCTACTTTGTGAAATGCCCTTTCAAATATCTGGCATTTGTACTGTTCTAATAGGCCTTCGGGAATTAACCCGATCAGGGGATAAAGAGTCCAAAAATTTGTTTGGTTAGCTGTCACGAGTTAAAGTCCTCTACGTTTAGTTTAGTTTTAGTAATTTAGTAAAACAATATAACAAAACAACAAACCAAAACAAAAAATACTGGACAAGGTCGAGAAGCCATAGGACATATACCACGAACCTCCCCAAATTATTATAGTATGGTTGCAAAGGCAAGGTTAGTACATATTCTTATCACCTGATATACATGTAGAAGAACCAAGACTTGCAGTGTTAGGTGTGGGATAATTATAATTATATGGGTTAGGTTAACTAACTAATCTGACCCCCTTATGTTTCTCTTTGTCTTCCAGCTGGTCACTGTGGGATCCCAGAGAGCATTGTGAACGGCCAGGTGATCGGAGAGAACTTTGGTTACCGTGATACAGTCGTGTATCAGTGCCTACCTGGCTTTCGACTAATAGGGTCATCAGTTCGAATCTGTCTCCAAGACAACCAGTGGTCTGGACAGCTGCCTGTCTGTATATGTAAGGGAAACACACATTTATATGTAATTAAGTAAAGGTTCACTACAACAAACAGACTGAGCCAAACCCTGTAGTGCATAAGACACGAGATCTAGACTGATGCTACAAAATACAAACACTCACAAACTGCCTGTGTTCTATGATACCAACCCTACGGTAACACGAGTACACTAGATAAGCACGTCAGGTTTTCTGCTTCAACATGTACCCGATGTTAATAAATGCTTAAGGTAGTCTAACAATCTTTTATCTAAAATAAAATAATATAATAAAAATAACCTTTAACTGCTTCAGGAAGGCTAATTTTCAGGACATCTAAAGCTGTAACATGAACAAAAGAAAGGTGCTCAATTGTGGCTCCCAATATTTACTATCTTTCATATTTTTTAGTGTAACACATACACACGAAAGTGTTCCAGTACCAACAAAAAGAGAAATAATAGGTTTTTTGCTTCTATTTCTATATGTATGTGATTGTTCAGGATCAATAGCGTGGACGTGAGGACCTGCAAATGAGCGTGTAAAGTGCAGAAAATAAAAATAACAAACAAAAAAACTGTAGTTAAAAAAGTATTGTATGAGAAAAGTATTAAAAGTTTTGGTATATTAGAGGCAATTTGGAAATACAATTTTGATAAAGTGCTCAACACTTGAATTTGAACTTTGGATATTTACTTTGCCTGTGGAATTGAGGGATCTGTAGCATGCAGCATGTTTGATAAGCTGTTGACAGAGGTGTGTGATATGATATTTTTTAGCAATAAATTGCAATGAATTTTGTTTGAATATTAAAGTAAAAAAATAACAATAAAAAGACAAAAATGGTCCTGGTGAAAAGGTTATTATATATTTGAAATACAATATTAAAATGTTGTTTCTTTCTTAATTAGAAGCTTAATGTCGTGTTTATACTGTACAGCACATACCGCTGGAGAGTAGATCAAATGCTGTAGAAATCTAACTGCCTTGAAAATACAATAAAACGCATTGATGCTCATCGATAAAAAAGTTCTTTAAAGCAGAACTCAGTCAGAGGGAAATAACTAAATCGGGGTGTTGCCTTAGATGTGATGTGATCTAGCACATCATTAAAAAAGCCACCTGCAGTTATAGCTTTGTTGTGGTTCAGTGATAACAAGCAAGAATTCAAAGAATACTAACGGGAAACAACCCTTTGGGGTTTGTGCAGGGTTTGTGTACCCTGTGTGCATGTGTGTGTGTTTGTGTGTAGCATTAAAATAAGTCTTTTAAATGTAGTTTTCCATATAATAATCAACCAACACAACCAGGTCATAGTGTTTACTGTAAATGAAAAGACACAGAAAGCAGAACACACACCACTGAGTTCACTCAATGGTGTGTGTGAAATTTAAAGGAACAATATGTACTGTAGGACTGACACAGAGCGTTTAAGAGGGTTCTGCAGTCCGAATTCAAAACACTGGACAGAGTTGTTTTCCATCACTGAAGAGTAAAACTACAACTGGAAGCAACAACAACATAAGTTTACAGTGTATTCCAGATTACACTTTATACTAATGAGTTAAAACATAAAATTAAACAAGAAAAGATGTTATGTGTCATTATTTTGGGGTTCAGACTGCTCTACCAATTTACCATTCCTATCTCTAAATTGATAGACTGAAGCCAAACTTTTTTTAAATGATTCTGCTTTCATTTGTCAATTATTATTAGTCAATGTGGCCACAGAAGAGAAGCAGGCTACAGAGGTTTTGTAGTCATACTTCTTTCTAACTCCATGCCTCCACCTTGTAGTCTTTACCCCCAATCTAGGCCGACTCAAATAGTTATTATAATTGCTATAATCAGACAGAAGCATTAATACCAGTGAAGCTTCCTTTAACATTGATTATGGACACAAATTCAAGGTCTCCACCAAGGGAGTGTGTCTGGTAGAGCTGATAAATCACAGTTATATTTAATTATAGACAGACTAGGGTCCAAATTTAAAACACAAATGGAAAAAATGAATATATCTAGATAATGATCTACATAAAACTATTTAGAATTAAGACTTTATTAGTTATTCCATAATGAAGCTAGCCAGGTTTATACGCTTATTCACTTTTATTCACCTACTGTAGCAGTTCTGCAGAATCACATCAGCAGTCTTATATAAAGGGCTTGAGGGCCCAATTGCTAGTATGGTCTGGATGAGATAAATAGCTGAGCTTAAGGATAAAAACAGAAGGCTGGCGTGTCCAGGACACTGTGAATTCTTTCTAAAATTGGTGACGTGCTGTGAGAATCCTGAATGTTTTCTAGGCAGCAACTGGGCAGAGGTAAGGTGGCGATGATGAGTGCCACCTCAAGCACATTACAGGTGCCTTTTCCCAAAAGAGGCAGTCAGCCTGTTCATTAAATTAGAACCACATTTAAAAGATGGAGGTGGAGAAGGAGATACACGAAAAGGTGTTTATTTTCTATATAAAACTGCTGTTTTGCTGTGACCCTTCTAACAAAGAAGAGTTCATAGAAAATGATGATATGATGTTTTCTATTTTGTGTGTGGGCATCGCATGCCTCTGTGTCTATGTGGTTTGAATGGCGCGTGTATCCGTCAGTGTATCTGGAAGTGTCTCTGTGTTTTGCTGTTTTTATCGAGGTTATTCATGCAGGTGTTATTGTGGGAAATCATTTTACAGCCAAATTGTACTGTAATTATGGAGATGAGAGGCTCTTGTTTAGAGACACAAACACAGAATGATGATGAGACTATGGTGTGTGTGTGTGTCTGTCTGTGTGTGTGGGGGGGGGTTGTAGCTGCAGGGCATGCTGATGATGTCAGATAACTTTATATTTCAGTCATGCAAACAAACTTCAGATTCTCACTGATCAACTAAAAAAAGACGTTGCCTTCTTCTCCTCTCTCTCCTGTCTTCTCTCGTCTGTATCATCTCTCTCGTTGCCCTCTTCACCTCTGTTATTTCTTCTTTCCTCTCTTGTATTCTCCTCCTCTAGTGCCCCCTTTTTTCCTCTTTTTTGTTTTCTCACCTTTTCTCTTTTTTCCTCTTTTCCACCCGCCTTGTGTGTTTCCTGATTTCTTTCACTTTTGTTAGTCTCCTCTGCTCTGCTCTCATCCTCACTCTGCAAAGCAATGCATTTAAGGGGGTAAGATTTGAGAGGCAGACGAGAGAGGGGCTGGCAGTAACTGTAAACTGTCTGTTTACACAGGCATCAAAACGGTGTTGTCAGCACAATGAGGACAAGCGACACACACACAAACTTCTAAGTAGCCCCTCTGAATAAAGTTAACACGATGAATAATTATGGTGCTCAATGGCAAACAGAGGACACTGAATGCTAACAACAAAGATAACAAGACATAATATTTCCAAATTAATGAGCCTAAATTGGAATATCTGCTATGTCTTCAAGGTCATTCACATAAATATTTATGAGTTACTACAGGAAAGGCAGGGATATTTGGTTGAAATGTGTGTTGATAGTTGTCTAAATAGACGCGAAGTGCATCCATGGAAAACTGCAAATATGTGGCATTAACAGCTCATATAGCACTGCTGGATATGACTACAGAAAAAGTAACCTAGGGCTAATAAAGATGTTTAAGAAAACCATTTAGCTGTTTGAAACAATATATTTGTGAAATGTTTTTAATAAATTACTGTATGTCTTCAGTATAATAAATGGGTTAGGGATTGGGTAGGACCATATTGATTTAAATACTACAAGAAGATTCATAATAAATGTAAAGTGAAATCTGACTGCACGCTGTCTTTCCCCGTAGCAATCAGCTGTGGCCATCCCGGAAGTCCTATATATGGTCGAACCGTGGGAAATGGCTTCAACCTCAACGATGTGGTCAGCTTTGTTTGTAACCGGGGTTATGAAATGGAGGGGCCTGCACGTGCTCAGTGCCAGGCCAACCGCCAGTGGAGCCACCCGCCCCCAACGTGTAAAGGTGGGGAGAAAAGTTAAGTGTATTCACCGCTAACCTTATTTATCCCTGACCTTTAATACCACCTCAACTCCTCTTTATTTACCCTTGCTGTTTTCTCCTGGAGCAACCATTACCCCTACCATTACCATTTCATCTTAGCTCTACCTCCACCTTTATTCAGTGTTCTTCTCTGCCATTAAAATTCTGCAAGTCACAATGACAAAGGCAGAAAACTTCTTTCTAAAAAATTAGAAAAAACACAAGTTCCCTAATTAAAGTGTTGAGGTAGATTTAATGCTCTACATCCCTGTGACCCTCTCCTGGCTCCAGCCTCAAGAATGGAAATGTAATGTTCTCAGTGCAACATAAATCTCAACAACTATTTACAGCAACAAAGGTAGCTCCGTTCACATGAAATTATACACAAGCTATTGGCGCTCTGCCCCATTTACAGAATGAGGTGCCAATGAACTGAGTAAAATTAAAAATGCTGTGTAATGTTTACAAGCTGTTACCCTTTGAGGCTTCTGAATCCAGGACACAGAAACATGCCACCGCCGCTGATCGTCACCTACCATTGACCATATTTAGCTTTTTAAGGACCAGCCCTAATCACCGCTTCCTCCTTCGCCTTCATATATCTTAATTATCCCTATCTTATTTGACAGAGCTGTAATCTCTGCAAAACACAGGGAAAACAGAAGAGGGGAAAGAGAAATAACCCTCTCTGGTTTATGCCAAATAACACATACTTCTCTATCTCTGTGTATTTGTGTGTGTCCGCCTCTGTGTCTCTCTGTGTATAGTGGTCAATTGCTCTGATCCAGGCATCCCAGCCAACTCCATTCGGCAGAGTAAAATAGAACATGGCAACTTCACCTTTGGCACCGTGGTTTTCTATGACTGTAACCCTGGGTATTACCTGTTTGGATCACCTGTGTTGACCTGTCAACCAACTGGACAATGGGACAAACCCCTTCCTGAATGTATAGGTTAGTACGATCCTTGACCTTAAGCTCATTTGGATCCTATCCTTGTAATTGTCTCATTATGTAAACCTTTTGGATTTTAGTAAACAAAAATCTCTGCCTTGTATTTATCTCCTTAATGCTACAATTCCTATTTTTTTGTATCTGTTTCTGTCTTCACCTTTTGCCAGTGGTCACTGTGGCTCCTCTCGCAAAGCCGTGTGTGTCAAAACAAACTGTGTATCCTTCCTTCTGTTTCTCTCTCTCTCTGGGACTGTAGTTGTAGATTGTGGTCATCCTGGCTCCCCCCCTAATGGTGTGCTGACTGGAGATAAGTTTACCTTTGGTTCAACGGCTCGATACTCCTGTCTGGGTGGAAGACAGCTGAAGGGAGAATCATCCAGAACCTGTCAGCTCAATGGGATGTGGAGTGCCCCCATGCCCTTCTGCTCTGGTAACCATTTTAACCTCTATTGAATATATATAGACTTTAAAGTCCACCCTATCAGAAGAAGAGATAGATAGGAGTTGCAGATGAAAGGCGAAACGAAACATGTAGACTCAACAGAGTGTGGAGAACTTCATGCCTTTACAGGCACTCTTTCTTAACCCTTTGCACTCCGTCCGAGGGCTAATAGGAGGAATGGTCAGATGGAGAGTAGCCTTGGTGCATAAAAAGATAACGTATCTGGATCTGTCTGTTAAAGGGGCTGTGGACCAAAACCTTTCCATAGACACTCATACACACCCAATCCCCAGGACTTAACCACGTACACTTCTGTTCTTTAACTAATTTTGTAACCCTCTAAAGTTATTTTAGGCAATTTAGAGGCTTCATATTTTGATGATAGTGAGATATGATGACACTTAAATAGACAGTATGTGTAGATTCCTTGTGCATTAGCTGGTTTGTCTTATATATGTAGTGAGGAGATTTTTAGAGAATGTCTGTAGATACACCACTGTAGTTTCATAGTTTTTTATAAACTGCTTAACACAGGCATATTTTCTCCCTGCTGAATTTAATGTATATGCATATCTCAACACTTACTAAGCTAGATTGTCTCTCCAGACAGAAAGCCTCCTTACCGTCTATGATGTATAAACAATCTGTCTAAGTTATATGGTTCTCAGTTGGCTGGCTGGGGGCATGATTATGGCTCTCCAGAATGAGAGGCTCCCAGCTGCCGCTTATATAACAAACTGACTGAAAACACATTCCAGACGAGTTGACTAAGAATACATTGTTATTTACAGCAATTGCCTGAAGGAGATGCAGGGTGAGGGAGGGTAATAGTTTAAGAAGCGGTGATTCATGGTTTTTACCTGCCAGGTCTGTACCAGAGCCCTGCAAAGATAAGAGTTCAGCTCATTGTGGCAGTGCCTTCCACTGCAGTTATGCTCTGCGACTGTTTAACTGGTGTTTCTGATGAACTGTAATGTTTGCACGACCATTTGCACAGCTTGAACTGGAATCAGATTTAACAACGTAAGGATTTTGCATTGATTTGAACGCTGTGAGCCTTGCCCTACTTGAAACCCGACTCACCAAGGAGTTAAGATGCAAAAGCAAAAATGCAGCTGGATCATTTTGAGGCATTTAAAGGAATAGTCCAACATTTTGTGAAAAATACTCATTTGGTTTCTTGCCAAGAGTTGAGAAGATTTAAAATTGATACCACTCTGAAATCAGTCAAATATAAAGCTACAGCCAGTAGAGCATTAGATTAGCTTTGCACAAACACTTGAAATGGCTAGCATTGAGAGTACTCAAAGTAACTGCTACTGGAAAAATATTTTATAAGAAACAGCATCATGATTAAACAGTTTAATTTGTCTTTCCACCCCTTCCTATTTGACTACCTACAGTAAGTCCCTGGATCAAACACAGACAGTAGGGGCATTAGTGGGGCACTTCTCACAAGGGAAAGCTTTGGCATCGTTATAGCTTTGTTGAATCAGTGAAAATGTCTAATTAATGAAGACTAGTGTGAATGTTGTGGCCTAGTGATTTTTCTCTTCAAGAATTTATGAGCTCCTCTGCAAACCTGGACAAAGGAGCTTCAGCTCAGTAACCCATGAAGCCAGAGTGGAGCCAAATCCTTTCTATCGGATTGATGCTTGTGTGTGTGCGTGTGCAGATGAATGTGTGTGTCATTAGCAAAGTCACCTGTGGGAAATGACAGAGATTAGTTTTTACAATGTTCTACCCCCATTCATGCTCACATGCACACACTTGCGGCAGTGACATGAACTAGATCGGTTGTTCTCTCTGTTGAGACCAGATACACCTGAGGCTACATGGTGACTTTGGAGCTGTGTGTGTGTGTGTATGTGTGTGTGTGTATGTGTGTGTGTGTGTATCCCATGGGAGTTGTGTAGATGGTAGAGTAGTGTCTTTGCCTGACGGAGTGTGTGTTTGCGGGATTTGTTCCCAGTATTCAAAAAGGGAAAAACATTCATCTTGTTATAGACTATTTCTCCACATTTGCAAGCCAAAAAGCCAAGACAAATAACGATGATACAACGCAGCAAAGGCTTATTTATTTAAATCTGACAAACGCCGTCTGGAATCCTGAAGCAGTGTGAAAGATGTTATGTCATTCTGTGTTGCGTCTGTGGTATGCATAAGCTCAATTTTACATCAAGCCTCTAGATATTTGCAGTATAGTATCAGAGTCGATGTGAAATTAGGTTATTTTTCAAAAATATGGGGGAAATCACACAAACATTGCAGATACATTGGGGAAATTCTTAAGGTAGCTGTTTTTTCAATGTATTTTGTTGCACATCTTGTATTAATGATCGGTAATGGACATGAGCGGGTTCAGTAAATTCACCTGCTATCCAAAACAAATAGATCATGATAAAGTTGTGACATGAGCGCAGTTGAACTATTAACAAAACAGTAAACAGAAAGTTTTGGCTAATATTACCATCAATTGTCCGAGCCTGGGCATTTGACTAATAATGTGTGTGTTTTCTCTGAAAGTTTATTCCCAGCAGCGTGCTCTGTCTATCAGGCAGAATTTGCTGACCAGGCGGCACTACAAGGACAGAGCAAGGATCACACACACACACACACACACACACACACACAGACACACACACATAGACTGCCACCCACTGATCAGCCCAGATACATATGCTGCACACACTCTCACACTCTTAGGGCAAACATACGCACTCTGTCATCATAATGAGTGTGCAGTCTACTGCTATTTGTAACCAGCAGCTTCATATTTGACTCCCATGTGAGTGTAATATGGATTAAAATGAAAAAACAATACTTTTTAGATTCTCTAACACACTGACATAGTAGGTAAATTATAAAAACCTGGTTTAAAAACTAAAAGTCAGTCTACTATTCTCAATAAGTAGCAAGTTTCTCTCTACAAGTAATATTTTTTTATTGTTATTTTCAATGTTCTTTGTGTCTTTCCACACCCTTTCTCTCTGTAATTTAAACAAAATGAAAAGTGATTTTAAAGGTTTAAACTAAACTGTCAGTAGAAGATGTCGCAGGTTTGTGCTGGCTCATCTTTTCTAAATTTAAAGTTTGGGACCTCTGTGTACCCCCCCTTCTCTCTTTCTGTAGGTGACACAGCTGGCTCCTGTGGCGATCCTGGCATTCCCTCCCATGGTTCAAGGGAACAAACGGATTTCAAGATTCGTTCCAAGGTTTACTTCAGCTGCTCAGAGGGTTATGATCTGATTGGTTCCTCTGAGAGGATGTGCTTCCCTAATGGGACCTGGTCCGGCACGCAGCCTTTCTGCAAACGTAGGAAGATATTTTTACTTAATTTCAACCTATCCAATCTACAACCTCAGAGCCAGCTGCCTCTTCCTCATTCTCTCATTTTGCCCACAGCTGTCCAGTGCGGTAACCCTGGCACTCCCAGTAATGGCAGAGTATATCGTTTGGATGGGACGACATTTTCTCACTCTGTCATCTACTCCTGCATGGATGGCTACCTACTCACTGGTGCCACCACCAGGCAGTGTCAGGCCAACGGGACCTGGTCAGGAATACAGCCCAACTGTACCAGTAAGTTACCTCTTGGATACTGAATATATCGATATATACTGAATTTATAGATAGTTTAACAATACATGTAAATATAGTTCTCTGTATTACATTTTTGCTAGCTTCATGTACAACACTACTTAATTTAAAATATATAACCAAGTGTTAAATGCTTTGCAATGACTTAATTCTGACGTGTGATTAGAAAATTTGCCTTCCAGAATTTCACCACCCTATGTTTGGTTTGTTTTAAATTATTTTGTGACAGTAAAAAGGGGCTGAGTAATTTAATTGGCCTTAAATATTCTGCTCCAGACTCTATAAAGTGTCATGAACAACCTTGATTAATGTTTTTTTTTTAGCTAATTTGCTTCTTAAGAAAAGAGTAAATAACCATAAGCTCTTGCAATGTGTTCCTACTGTATATGAAATGTGACCAGGACCGTGGTTGAACAAGTGTTAATCAGTGCTGCATGCTACACAAACTAAAAATCTGCTTGCTTGCTTGCTTGCATGTCTGCTTTGGAACCGCACATGAAGAGAATCCTAATAATATTTTAATGTTTTCCAATTTTCAGTGACATTTCTGGCTTTAATGCTCTGTGCAGAGAAATAAGCTTTAAAATGTCCAGTAGTGAGTTACGAAGGGAAATGCTGACATAACAGAATTCTTGAATATGGGGGCCAGGAAAGAAAGAAGTTTAGAAAATTCCCTGACTTAAAGGAAATGGCTTTTATAGAAGATTACGTTACGTCTGTTAATGGGTGTGACAGTATCTAGGGTGGGTTTCAAAGCATTTAAACTGCCTATTAGACTATGAAGGACAGTGCTTTATAAGTACAGTCAGGGGAATCCTAATGCTTTGCAAGAGTCCCTGGACAACCTCGACCATTTTTAAGATCACCCTTGTTTCATTCATGAGATGTGGCGCCCATAAATAAATGTGAAGAGATCATAAGGTCTGATCACAGATTCACTAACCACTGCGATCTACACGTATTTTTCAAAGGTTAGTGTCACAGTCAAATTTGGGCTTAATGTCCACCACTTGCGTTTAAACAAATAGGCAGTCAAGTATAGGTATTAAATATTAAGTTCATCTCTTTCATTAATACAATTCACTCATAAACTTAATCTTGAACGTGCCATTATCGTGAACAATTTATTAGAAGGTCTGTGTTACACCTTGCCTGAAACAGAGATTAAAAAAACATGACCAAAAATAATATTCAATTCGGACATTAACAAGAATAGCTGTTCCCTTTTCTACCTTGCCTAGTATCTGCATACATTACACTTCTACTGTACTTTTCACATTTCTTTACTTCTGTCACCTTGCAGTCCTTTGCTTTTCTCCTCCCCCCACTCTCTCTCTTCAGTATTTGAATTCCATATAAAAAAAGTTCCAGAAGTAATTGGTAAATAAAAATGTCACTTATTTTGTGCCCAAGCATGACGTAAACAGCAATTTAAATCTTCATCCAATCTCTTCCACTTCAACCTATCTCTATAGTGATAAACTGTGGGGACCCGGGTGTGCCAGCTAACGGCCTTCGCTATGGAGAAGACTTTACGATTGGACAGAATGTGTCCTTCCAGTGCCAACCAGGATACAGGATGGAGGAGGATGGCTCACCTGTGAGAGCGTGTACCCAGAATGGGACATGGAACGGCAATATGCCCATATGTACAGGTAAATTAATTATCAAACAATGCAGCTCTGCATAAGCTTCAAACAACACTTAAACTAATATTGTAACCCTAACAACGTGCGCCCGTATAATAAATGTCTATACATGATAAAGAAGTAACCTTTTGTGGTACTGTGTATTGTGAACACACATAATTAATTTCTTTGCACATCTTTCACCAACAAATACATTTACAACAGGACAAATAGAGCAGTAGTACATCAGTTCCTATGTGGACAGTCAGTATGGTGTAATGGCCGTGATCATGCGTGAGCTCCAAATCCAACTTAAACCTCGTATAACTCTGACTGACACAGCAAGTTCTGCTCACGTTGGAGCAAATCTGATGATAGAACTCAAATCATTTCAGTTTTTTTTTATATAACACCACATCACAACAAAATCACCTGATGGCACTTCGAATAGCAAGGTTAAGACCTTAAAAAAATGATGTAGCAAACCCAGCAAACTCCCCTTTGAGCAGGTGAGAGAAAAGAGAGAGAGACAAAACTCCAACATTCATGAGTCACCTTTAATAACTTGTAATTGCTGTGATCTTCCCAGTTAACAATATCAACTTAGTGTATGATGATACATTTTAATCAGTCTACATGTTTAAACTAATTTTAGTTCAGTAGTTGAAACAAGTGATCTAATTATTGAATCCCCTCAGATAACAGTGATCGTCAGTGAGGCAGGAGCATCACCTGCACCTGCTGCATGCTTGTTTTTTACCACCTTCCTTCTCCCTCCCAGCGGTGACCTGCCCAGCTCCCCCTGCCATCAGTAATGGAGTACTACAGGGCAGTGACTTTGAGTGGGGCAGCAGCGTGAGCTACAGTTGCTCACCTGGATATGAGCTGTCTTTCCCAGCTGTCCTGACCTGTGTGGCTAATGGCACCTGGAGCGGCATGCTGCCACAGTGCTTACGTAAGCACACAAACACACAAACACACGCTCAGATACTAGACTGTGTCTGCTGTGTTAAAACACACAACACTACACATGCATCACCAGGTGCAAGATTCAATGCCCTGATATTATCCTTCAATCTACATTTGTCTTTGAACAGAAAAGCGATGGCTCGTTGGTTATGCCTAGCAACACAAACTGATATGGGATTGTGTGTGTCTGTGTATTTGCAGCCAAATTTTGTGGCGACCCAGGGACTCCAGTTGGTGGATTCAGAGAGGGACGAAGTTTCATCTATCAATCAGAAGTGTCCTTCAGCTGTGCGCCGCCTCTCATTCTAGTTGGCACCGCCACAAGACTTTGTGAAAGTGACGGCACCTGGAGTGGGACACAGCCACGATGTATTGGTAAATTTATTTGTTTGTCTTCACTTTGCAACCAGACAAAACATATTTATAATTATAATATATTATTATATATAACACCAATTTTCGGTCATGAAATTAGCATTAGTCACAGTAAATCTAATAATTGTATATTTTTCTTATGGAAAAGCAACTTTTTCTAACAACTATAACGTGAATTGTCAAGCTGTTGTTTTATATCACCATTGATCTGATGAGAGAATAAGTAAACTAAATCATAAATCTGACTAGACCATGCCAGCTTTTGGTACAGATTTCTCTACTAGGAGCTGCAGATAAATTCTGATCAGTGCCAAAGCATATTGAGATTCAATACCCATTCCCATAGGTCTTAGTCAACCAACTTAAAATACACAAGTCTAAACCTTGGCACTGTATTTATGAATAAATTCACAAGTTAAGAAAGTTCCTCCAGTATCATCCTGTGTAACTAAGTCTCCAACTTTTTCAAAATATAATACCAGGGCTTTTAACCTCCACCAAAAATGGATTTAGGATCTTACAGATTATGTTTAAATAGTTCCCGACTTTTTCATAAATCATTTCTCCCCATACGAGCCATATCCTAGCCTGGTATCGTCAGCCAGGGGTGTCTTACCCACTACAAAGCCTGAGTTAAGATGTAAATGCAATGTACATTTAAAAGGCAGTGATGGTTTGTCCGTTAGAGCCCAAGTTGTTTCTCACCAAGTACAGGTATCTTTTTTTAAATAACATATCAAAGAACCGTATTGGAGGGTCCCACTGCTCTACATACTGTGTGTTTTCTTTTGATTAATGTTATTGTTGTTTACTTTCCTTACTTTAACCTTTGAAATCTACACTATGGCGTCTGGACAGTTTATGATAACTGCCTAGTGGCTCACTGGGGAGCCTGGACTGGTCTGATATTTGCCTGTCTAATGATCGTGGCAATAAATGACCCTCATTACACATCAGTTGACTCATGGGCTGCTGTAATGTTAAAGTTACTAATCAAAAGATGGCCTCAGGAGGATTCTTGAAAGTAAATCATACGTCAGTGCTATCACATACAGTGATTATTCTAACTTTTGAAAACTCAGATTGAGGATTGCAAGTTTGTTTCCCGAGCTTAACCTTCAAATAATTACTTTATGCTCGCTGGAAATGGGTGTGCCACTTTGCACCAGCATGTCTCAGTTTCTGCTCCAGTGTCCACTAAGAGCATTTGAGTTTCACTAAGATCATTTGCAAGGACTGCTTACATGCTGATTGCAAATTATTGTCATTTGTAATTTGCATAAAATGTTGCTACTGTTGTATACTAGGTAGAAATTGTTCTTTCCTTCTGGATATAGTATATAAACCAAACTTCTTGCACTGTGACAAATCTGTGACCTATTTAACCAATAATCACTTATGTCTAACATTGTGGTTTGAAAACGTTGGCATGTTATTTGGGTCATTTTCAGAATTTACAGAGAAAGCTCATAAGTAAAGAAACTCCATTACAGGCTGTAACTTAAAGTATTAAGTTAAAGGCTTTCTGAAACAGGCGTCCAACTTCAAACAAGCTCCTGCTATGTGGGGATTAAAAGGAAAATGAGAAGGGATAGTCAGCAGACATTACAAATGGTCCCGCTGGGTCAATTCACCACCACATGACGTTTAGAGCACCACTTCACGTGTCTGATTCAGAGCAGGTGCTTAAACATCAAGTATGGTGATGAATTGTGATAAATGAGAGCTTTTGTGATGTGAATAGACACTTGACTTTTTGTTCCTTCGTAGCTCCAGATAAGGCTTGCATCCAGTACTTTTACAGCCACTATAAAGTCAAATGTTCCTTATGAAATAGATTATCTAAAAATAGGAGGCACCTTCTGAAGAGTTACTTCAATGACTTAAAGATTCAATTCATATTTACTGAAAAATGAGTAGTTGTACTGTAAATATGCTGCTCATGATAAGAAATCTTCAGTGTTTTGTTTTTTGTTTTTAAGCTTGAGGTTATTGAGCATACGCCAGCATATACACGATGCACAAAGTGACTGTGTGATTAAAGTGAGTGTGTGTGTGTGTGAGTGTTTGGGTGATTTATTAGTGTATGATTGCAGCTGTATGTTGGCGTGTGATGAGTATTACTATTTGACTGAAACTGAATGAGTTTTGAGCTGAAGCAGCCTGCTCTTTAAATAAGACAGACGAGGGAGGAGGTGGGGTCGGGCTGGGAGAGTTACGGTGACACGGAACGACAGAAAGGGAGAGGACGAGAGCCGTTAGAAATGGTGAGGAAGAGGTAAAAAGAGACAGAAGCGGGGGAGAAAGAGGGCCGTAAAGAGAGGGAGGAGGAGAGAGAGCGGCGGAGGGGTAGACGTGGAGAGTGAATCTGTCATTTCGGAAGCTGTATTGAATCGAGCTCTGCGTCAGGATGTGCTCTACATGCTGATGACCCTGCCCCACACACACACACACACACAATCATACACACACACTCACACACACACTCATTCAGGGCTGGGCCGGCCCAGCTTCGTTTTCTGATAAAGCGCTACTGCCCCCTGCTGTCCTTCTGCGATACATAACCCACTGTTACCATGACAACAGAGGAGAGGAGAGGAGAGTTAAAACCGGGGATATAATGCTACTACTAATTTATCTTTCTTGTAGATTTTGTGAGTAATTGCTTACACTGTGCTCTTCTCCTCAGAACCAACTAAAACCAGCTGTGATAACCCAGGAACGCCGCGCTATGGCTCCTTAAACCGGACTTATGGTTTCAAGGTAACAACATATCAGTACTAATAAACTAACTATATATGTTCCTACCTTCTATTACTTGCTTTAATTTGGTAGCATGCGGTATGGGACAGGAAGGAACGAGGGGGAGTGGGGGGTGATAATATCCGATAGAGGTCCCCAGCTGGGCACAAACAGGGGAACTTATCATTACATGGTCTATATATTGAACCCCAAAGCCATCAACGTGTCCCACTGCTGATTTTCTTCTCACTTAATCTCACTAAATATGACATATGTACTTTGAAAGACTTAATGGTCTCTATAGGAGTTCTCCCTGTCTACACTGACAATGAAATGATCTCGTCTTTTGCCTCACTTGAGAGGATCAGGGGCGGACTTTACAGTCCCTGTCCTTTTACAGTTCAGTTCTGTGACTTGGTCAAAGTAAGTGAATTCTTCTCTCCTCTTCTTCACACTCGTTTCACATGCAGGTTTATTGCCGGCGCTGTGTCCTGGCAACACAAGGAAACGCTGCCTGTGCAATCACAGAGGCAGTTTCACTAAAATAACTGTGATCCTGGAAGATAACCATTAGCGTTAACTAATTCAGGCTGATGAAGCCTCACATTATCTTTAGTTGACCTTTAGAATAGATTTGTGCCCAGAACAAAGACTTTATTCCCTTTACCGTTACATTTTTTTTTGTTGCATAGTCACTGTCCAAAGTCACTGTGTATTTTTTCCCAAGCGCAAGTCAAACTCAGAATGTGCTCTAAACATGACAATTTGAAATAACCTTGTTTTTGTATGAGGTATTTCTTCAGTACAACACATTCATCTCTTAAAGTCAGGGTCCTCATATGAACCTACAAAGAGAAACTGTAAATTTCTACTACTTGGATGCTATTGCGACTTTAACTTTGTCAAACTGTCCTCCTCATTGACTGGTGTTTGTCCTTCTTCATCTGTCTCTACAGGTGAGTAGTGTGGTGTCATTTCAGTGCCAACCAGGTCATTTGATTCAAGGTTCATCATCTAGAACCTGCCAGCCTGATCTGACGTGGAGTGGGACCCAACCTGAGTGCATACGTAAGGAATACACACCCAGTCATATGGTTAACTTAGAGACCATGTGTCCTGCCTGTCTGACTAACTCATGTCCCCTCTCCACCTTCCAGCCCACGCCTGTAAGCAGCCAGAGAGCCCACTCCACGTGGACGTGGTGGGGATGGATCTACCTGGTTTTGGCTACACGTTGGTGTACAGCTGTCAGCATGGCTACTTCCTGGCAGGGGGTTCTGAACACAGAGTCTGCAAGAGTGATGGCACGTGGACTGGAAAGATGCCTATATGTCGAGGTAAATGATTCATGAGGATATCTGCATCAAGTGCTTTGGATTAACGGTTGTATCCAGAGTAATTAAGCTTGAACGAATAAGGTTTGTCTTGCTCAAGGACACTTTGTCAGCAGAGACACTAGGAGAGAACCAGTCAGGCCGTCATCTTTTCCTTGGTGTGTATCATTAAGTTGACTTTAAACTGTGTCAGTGCTGTAACTCGCAGAACCTCTATCACAGAGTTACTGACTGTCACATTTTAAGTCGTTCTGCCATCTTTGGTTTGAAGGTTTGTCCCCGACCTTGGAAACAATTGTAGATTGCCCAGAATGAACATGCTATGGGAAAGTTTTTTCAAGCTTTTCTCTTATTCATCAAGAAATCTTAACACATATAGTTTTGAAGCTTCCTCTGTTAAGGAAAAACTGCAAGCTTCAATTCTGAAACCATTCCACCAAGGCCGCCACCCTTCTGCCCTGAAGTAGCCTTTAAATTGGAGCGCTCCGTGATCCAATTTCAGATTCTAGGACAAATACCCTCCTCCTTGCTTGCCTTTACTTGTTGGCAACAATGGCTGCATCTTGAAGTGATGATAGAAGCTGCTCTGAATGGTCAAACCCCGGTGTCCTAAGGCCCTTTTAAAAGGATCTAAAAGGCACTACAATTGTTGGTCATGAACCCATTTGCATTTATCTGCCTACAAATAACCATTAAAGACATTTATTTTGTGTGACCCTTTTCAACACTTTGCTCACTCATTAAGTGCATGTGTGACTAATAGTCACTGGGACTGCATTTTAATTTCGTAACTTGTTATTCTAAAGTAACTCTCTCCTAGATAAACACACTCCCTTTAACTGATGTACCTGTAAATTAAATAAGAGCCAAACCAAAACATTTTAATATCTTTTTGTCTGTTTCTCTTGTGTCCGTAGCTGGAGAGAAGAAGAAACCTGTGAAACCAGCAACAGGAACTCCCAGCCCCAAATTAAATGGTCAGTTCTGTTACACTCTATTCTTTTCTATTCCAAACTAGCAACAGTGTTGATTTTTCCTATCGATTTAATCGGATTTAGGCCGACTTCGTCTGTAGTTTAGTTAATTCTGCTCGGCTCCTTCGCTCTGTGCTCAGTTCTGCACTGTCTTGTTCTTTTTGTGTTCTTGTCGATTTTATTGTACTTTACTGTTTTCCATTGTAGTTCTAAATAATTTATTAGACTTCACTACACGTGCAAAGGTAAATTAACTACTGTGATGTTCTGCTACTCTCTCTCTCTCTCTCTCTTCTGCCAATTTGTTCAGTTATCTCTTCTTCAGCTCGGTTTTGTTTCCATCTGTTCTGTGTAGTTCCAATTTAAAAACCCTCATTGCACATGAAATGTTCTTATAGCTAATATATGTGATGGTATCTGATCTGTTTTGTTCTAGTTCCAGATGATGTCTTTGCTCCTAACTACATATGGAAGGGTTCCTATAATTACCGTGGGAGGAAGCAGCCTATGACACTGAGCATCACCAGCTTCAACTCCACAACAGGGAGAGTCAACGTTACCCTTAACAACGGCAACATGGAACTGCTCCTGTCAGGCATGTCACATTGTGGTTTTATACATTAGAATCAGCTTTTTTATTTAATGGGGTGTACAAACTTACATCCATACTGCCTTATATAAATGCAGTCTCCCCTACACCTGCTGCATTCGTACAGCTACAGTATATATCAACACACGTCCACATTCATGTTTCATGGTTCTGCCCACACCAAACACCCTAAACCCTCACTGATCCAACCAAATTTATTTTGTTTTCATCTGACCAGAGAATGTGATGCCAATATTTATATTCAATATTCAATATTCAGCCTCTTTTTCATGTCCTTCGGAGTTCAGTCTTTACCAAAGGACAGTGTTATGTGAGCAGAGGTTTTGTTCTGGAATCTGTACAGGCTGACTTCATCCAATGTCCTTTACACCGTCTGATCAGTCACTGAAACGGCAATTTCCACAGACAGTGCTTTTGCCAAATGTTAAAAAGCTGCAGTTTTCACAAGTAAAGTGAAATTTTCAAATCATGCCTCATAATCATGCTCCAGTTCTACAGCTGATGCTGTATTATTGCTACATACGGATCTATCACGTATTAATCTATTAACTCCAAGACATGAAGTGTGATATGCAGTTCCTGCTATCAACACTTCTGAACACTTAAAATGATTTGTGCTGCTTTTTAATGGTGTACACAAACTCTTACTCAAACACCTACCTCCCTGGGTCCTACAACAGAGTCAGCGGGGGGTTAAGACCCTATTAAAACACAAATCCCGTTGAAGCTAGAATTGGTTCCTGGAGTAGCAGAGAGCACAAACACCATATCACGACACCATGCAGCTATCAGACTGTTAACATCCGTCTTCTGGTTTAAAGGAGCAGCTTTAGATCAATAACATCTAAAGCTGCACTCATGCAGGCACCAAAAAGCCAGTGCACAGTAGCATGTTTTCTTCCTAAGATTACTCTGAAGATGTCAAGTCTGCTTACCTAAGCACTGCACTTTAAAAGAGTGCTTTAAGGAAATACACACACATTTTTACATTAGCTAAATAAGAACGTAATAAGATATAAATCTCAGGTCATGGGGTTTCCTAGCTCAGTTTAAAGGTAAATAACACCTACTAACACGTATTTAACCTATATGTGACTGTAAATGTGTGATGTTCTTGGGAGTTACACTACATTTCTCTACAATCTCTTGACATGGTTACATTTTCTTTGTACATGCTGACAAATTACTGTCCAAAGGTTTTATCAAATTTTAAATTGGTCTTTATTTAGTTTTACAGCTGCATTTAGGTTATTCTTCCTTTGTTTATGTCTTTGTGATTTTGCAGTTGGTATAGAATATTAATTTTTGTTGATGCACCAGGGGAAGAAGGAACACATTCTGAGGGGTTTGATGATCTGTAACAAGCTAACAATGATATTCTGATATATTTTACGCTTCTACTGTTATATTTAAACCAGGTTGTTTATTCTGTCCTCTCTAGGAGTGTATAAGGCTTCCGAGGCCAGGTTGTTACTGGTGATGTACCAGGTAAACTATGTGAACCAGGGAACCCAGCTGAAAGATTCAGCCATATCTCCAGCCAAAATCATAGACGACTCCTGGACCATGGATGGATTTGTAAGTTTCAGTGGACACAGCACAGAGCAATCACAGTTTAAAATAGAAAGGTTAAAACAAAATGTCTTTTAATAGACACATTAAGGTCAGACAGTCGGAGATGTAATTTCATTTAATGTTAATCATAACAAAATGTTACTATTTACTGTATTAAAACTAAATGTTAAATCTGCTCACAGGTGACCTTTACTTGCAGAGTCCGGTCTTAAACACCATGCTCATAATCTGCAGTGTAACAGTAAAAACATATATCACAGTCCTTGTTAATGGTCTGGGTGTCAGTGGTGATAACTTTCAAATCTTTAGAAAATAAATTAATCAAGATTCAGAGATATGCCTATAATTTCTACATGTTGCACACTCAAATAAAATATTTGTTCCTTTCCTGTTACTGGATTTCTTAGTTGTTTTCCAACCTTTTTCTCTCCAGGTATCTGCAGAGCCTGATGGTTCTAGTTACGTATTCCAGGGTTTTATTCAGGGAAAAGACTACGGACAGTTCGGACTTCAGAGACTGGGTAAATTCTCATAGGTTTTTCAACACCACAAGATAAGTGTTATATTTCTTGTCAGTCAGTTCGGATTAAAAATATTGGATGCAAAAATCTGACATACTGCTCAGAAGCTCACTGAGGAAGCCTCTTTTTGCTGGCAGCGGTGACCTTATTGCTCACACTGAGTCAGCAAGAGCTGAAAAGCCACTATGCAAACCTGAAATTATCCTGAAAGGGCTAATCTCCATCCAAAGAAGACTACTAACACTGTAAAAATGTTACAGGTAAATGCTTTTCGGTGATGCCAAAATCAGCGAGGACAAGATTCGTGAATTTTTAGGGGATAAAAAAAACATTACCACTTCACCATATTGTAAGTCACAGTTCAGTAGCCACTGTTGACAAGATCGAACTTGCAGCTGTTCTGGCGAGAAATCCCAATCCTTTACCAGTTACAGAGATTCCTTCCACTGATTTCACATACTGTACACTTGTGTGTGTATTTATATTGTGCATATAAGTGCAGACAGTTTTAATTGTTTGTGGTAAATTAACATATAATGCACTTCCTTGTGTGTCATAGGTCTGAATATGTCGGAGAGTCAAAACTCGCCACCCCCACAGCTTGGTACCAACAGCAGTTCTGTGGCCATCGCTATTCTGGTGCCTTTCTTTGCTCTCATCTTCACTGGCTTTGGCTTCTATCTCTATAAGCAAAGGTATGTGCTAAAAGCGTCTGGATGTTTTGCATTTCAGTTCAACTTCCGTTAAATGGCAGCAATATAAAAGAACACGTCCTCACCGCTGCCATTACTTCGCTGTTGTTTTTTGATAATGTCATAAACGTAGTAAAAAGGCATTTGAGGCGGCCGTCTGATTCATGAAAACAGTACCTGGGTCTGTGGCTCGGTGGTTGTGGTGCTAAGAGACAGTTTAGTGATTATCAGTTGTAAACTGTGCTGTAAAACAATTCTGTTTAGGAGGTGTTAAATTGGATTTTTCAGAGACATGGTTCAAGCACAACTGACTGGCGTTCACATTGTTAACAGATGCAAATAGCTTCTGTTCTGATGTTAATATCTGAAAAAAAAAAAAAAAAGCTTGCTGAAGGAATTAGTTTTGGATGGGCTGATTGGGATCTCACCAGGCTTACTAAAAAGCATTCTTTCTAATCCTTCTTAAAGCTTGTTTACTATGCCTCCACTCCCAAGACTGTGTTCAGTATTGTCCACTGGCTACCCAGTTGTGTTAGTATTAACAGATGATTAAAACTATTTGATCTCCCTAACGCATGCGTTTACATTTGCTTTACTGTTTCTTTTCACAGAACCACACCAAAAACCCAGTACACGGGCTGCTCAGTCCATGAAAACAACAACGGCCAGGCTGCCTTTGAGAACCCCATGTACAACACCAACGCCAAGGCTGTGGAGGGCAAGGCTGTTAGGTTCGATCCGAATCTAAATACTGTCTGCACCATGGTCTGAGGATTGATTATCCTCAGTTGAACCTAATGACTCAAATATCTAATGGGACCACAGTTGGTACAAGGCTGTGTGCTGTGATTCAAAACTCAACACAGTCAGCAACTATGGTCTATACTATTAATTACAAAAGACCTTCAATCCCAGTCCAGAAGCCTTTCACTCGCCAAGCGGAGGAAAACTGTCCACTCGAAACCAAAATTCAGCACCGGTTGCTTTCCCTTACAGCATTTTATGTCCACAAATGAAATGCAGAGAAATGTGAATGTGACCTGTTTGCTACCTTTGAGAGACGCAACGCAGCCGGTGTAAAGCCGCAGTGGATACAGCCCAGCAAAAGAATACACTGGATATTATCCTCCTCTAACCCCAAGACTCAGCTGGTCATGGGTAGTTTATGATGTGATTCTAAACCAGCCACGGCCATTATGTTTCGACCTCTTGTGTAACCCCACTCACCGTCTCTAATACCGGTAGTGATGATCTGCTAGTCAGACACTGCAACATGTTAACCCAAAGCCAAACTTTGAATTTCACACAGAGCTGTGAAGTGAAGGGACCCACTGCCAGCTCTTTGACCATTAGTCCTTGCCTGGGGAAAGAGAGAGCACATTATCAGTGCCCTGGCCATGGTTCTACATCATAAAGATAAACTGCACTACAAAAATGGGTTAATTTGATTTTTAACATTGTCTCCCCAACTGTTCTGAACAAATACTTAACTTTAAGGAATGAGGAGGCCAAACGGCTACAGATGGGGAGATGTGACATGAAGAAGATGTCACGAAAGACACTGTGAAGCAAAGCGAACTGTTTCTGTCTATCGGGGTTCAACATTGACAGTAAAAGACACTGTCACCAGCAGTTCATCAGTAAACCGCACTCTCTCGCTGAGACCTGGAGCCTCTTTCTAAAACGACCACGGAATACAACACCACAGCAACCAGACAGGACAACCTCCTGTCTCCATGACAACCGGAGGCTGGTATTACCAGACTCTTGTCTTTTTCTATTAAAATAGTATCTAAGATGGCTAATGCCAGCAGACAGTAGCAAAAGTTGCTTTGAAAGGAGACTAACTCCTTAGCAAAGGATAAGGGCAGCCCTGGACTCGGAGCTATAATCCTAGCTGAACTGGGATTAGAGCGAAGCTAAACTAAAAGGAGTCTAAAAGTGAGCTTGCACTAAAGAGCAGGTGAGAAGAGACTGATTCATCTACTGGATAAACTGCTCCTTTCCACCCAATGGATAAGAAACAGAGACAACCCCTACCTGAACTGGACGTAGAGTAAGGGGGTCATCAAGAGGAAAGATGGGGTCTTAAAATCCTGATAGCCAAATAGAGCATGTCTAACCTGACATCCACTGCTGAGAGAGAGCGGCCCTCCCTCCATGTGAGGAATCAGCGCAGACGGAGTTTAGCCTTGAAGAAGGAATACGATCCCGTGACATTAAATGGATTCTGTTGAGAAACGCGTTGAATAGATACAGAGGACTCTGATGGACTAACAAAGACAAAGACTTTGAGAAACAGAGAAAGCTCTGGTACTAAAGCACATTTTACAGGAGCACTACCTGTCTACCTACTGAAAGATGGACGAGCACAGGGACAAACAGAAAGGTTAGAGAGGAGCTGACAGGATGAATGACAGAAAAGATGACAGGTACACACTCGAAACGAAATCGAGCGAGACAGACGGGAGGTATTAAGACAGAACAGTTAACCACACAACGAGACGGGCAGGTTCGCGAAAAAGACGAGCAGCGTCATGGGACTGCGTCAGCGTGTCCACACAGATTAACAAGCTTACAGGTGGACAGACACAGAGACAGGCTGACAGACAGACACAGGTTGACAGACAGACGAAAAGAAAGACAAACAGGGTTGTAGCCCTACGATTGTGGACACAGTTTCACTGTAATTCTGCACTCTGCGAGTGCTTAATCTTCTTTCTTTGTTATTGCTGCAGAATCTTCTGATCTGTAAATCTATTGCATATATATTCGGGAGCATTCACCACCTATATTTTTGTGCTATATATTTACCACAGGGGAGGGGCTGAAGGGGAAAGATTATAGCAGAGAGTTTTTAGAAAAAAAAACAAAAGAAAGAAATATCAGAGTAAAAGATTTCACAACTACGTGCTCTTCACAGAAGTCACAAACACTCTTTTTTGGTTCGGTTGTAACACGGAATTGGTTAATTTGCTTTTTCTCGTACAACGTGATGTTTCTCCCACCGTCTTTCCCACTGAGGCAGTCGTGAGTCAGTGGCGCCGCTGTTGTCATTACTGTTGAGATGCGGGATGTGCCAGCAACAATCATGCTGTTTAAAGTTAGTGTCTCATTACACATCGATCACACACGGCAGAGTCTTAAACCGATGTTAGATGGAGTCTGTGCGACTTTTGTCTTTTTTTTTTTCTTTATTTCTTCAGAACCACTACAGATGCAGACCAGTAATCTCCATAACAGTTGCCATTGTAGAACTGAACATTTTAATGATGAGCTGCCACTGTTTGTAACCTAACAGTAACGTGAGGCCACAGACATTTGCACGTCAAAACTGAGAACATATGTTGATTTCTCTTTTTTTAAATTTTTTTTTTTTTATTACGGTTCAGGGATTTTAACAAACTCTGTGTTCTCATGGCAACAGAAACTCTATCCACTTAATGAAAGCCACCTTTTTGATTACACAAGGCCAATCTCTTCTCTAGCTCTGACTCTGGTTGAAGTTAATGTTTCCACCGACTCTTAGCGACTGTGGTTAAAAAAGGCAACAACACAAGTGCAGTACCAGTAATGGTAAGATGAATGATGGAGATAATTACTGGTGAAGTGCACAATATGTAGTTTGAGGATAATGACACACATACAAGTTGTTTGAAGTTCATGTGTGTTGTGCGTTGTACACCGACATGCCCCTTCATGTTTATAATTTGAAGTTATTGAGGGGTCAGAAATACAAAGAGTAATTCGATTTGGTGAGAGCTGCTTTTATCAGCGGGTTAGTTTGTGAAGCACTTCTTACATTAGGATTTGATTTAGTCGGGAAAATGTACATGTTTTGGCCCCTGCTTGTTCACAAAACATCATGATCTGTAAATTTTAAATATTCAACACCACAAGTTCACTATAAGGTTACACACATCACTGGGGCTTAGCTCCCAATTTCATCCCCCCCGTGTTTAATATGTGTTTGGTCTCTCGAATCAATATAAATGTCTGAGATCATCACACTCCATGAATTCCGTTTTGGGTTTTTTTTTTCATGTAATTTGCCCTCGTTCTGAACTCCGTATCAGTTATAAATCGGCACCGGCTATTTACAAAACTTTAATTTTAAAGAAGGTTTTTAGTTTGACACTTACAAAGTATCACACACGAGTACAGTGCTGTGTGTTCAGCCAGAGATGGATGGATTTTACTCCACTTCCTGATGGTTTCATGTGCCGTCAGTGAGCCACTGCTGAGAGAACAGGCAATGATTGATTTTACTACACATAATATCCATATTATACTCGCTTATTGTAAGCATTGGGCCTGGAAATGCACCACATACAGCGTCTACAGTATGTGTATTGGTTCCAACATGACAGGAATACAAACAGTACATCAGCGTGTTTAGCTTTAAAAAAAAGTGCTAGTTTCATTGCGAACAATCTGTTGTAAAGAGTGAGCGGCTGAATTTAGTGTATTGGGGTCCCACACATCATGAATAGCGGTAGTTTTAATGAGTGCGGGTTCCAGGGTGAAGGAACATCTAGTCATCTTGTGACCACAGGCACCAACTGCAAACAGCCGACAGAAAACTTTCAAAGTCATTAGTGATTTAAAAGCAGTGTCGTTTTGGCTTCCTTGTTTTTTTTTACCATTTCGATTGTCACTGCAGTTTTGCTGTTGTTGTGTTTGTGTGTGTGTTTTATTGTTTTGTTTTTTTTTTTGGGTATGGATCTGACACAGTGCCTACCAAAAAAACCATGGTACCCTCCCCGTCATCTCCACACATACACTCAATCAAACACATACACACGGAGCGACATACATAAAACACACGTCTCCTGTATTCCAGTCCTCCCCTTCATCACAAATCATTTTTTTCTAAGCTTCAATCTATTTTGCCACAAGCTTTTCCTACTGACCGACCGCAATAAGACCCATGTGATTTGAAAGACTTAAAAGCCGTCCCTGCCTGGGGACATTGGAAATATTCACCATTTGAAAAAAAAAAAGGAAAAAAAAAAACGATGAAATATAGAATAAAAAAGTGTTTTGTACAGAAATATATTTTTATGATGAAATTGTTTGTAAAATGTATGAATCTATTATGTAAATTTTCAATGCAATGTAAGATTAAAAAAGGCTAATTGCTTTTGTAAAAAACATGTCTTTCTTTCCTTTGTCTCTGCTTTAAATATCTTCTTGCCACTGATTTGTCAGGTAAACACACCTATATAACACCTTAACAGGGATATACAGCATGCACAGTCAGTACAAACTACATATTTTAAATACTGTATGTGAGATTAAGTCTCACTATTGTAATATAATGTGCCATTTTGAAATTTTGCTTTTATTGTGAAAATGAATTGCACATTCAGGGAGTGCCTTGCAGGGGAAATATATATATTTAACTACGGTGTAGCTATCTCACCATGTGATGAACTCCCTTCCTTTACAGTGGAAGTCCTTATCTCTGCAAATGTAACAGTATTTCTGCTGCTGCACCAGTGACTGCTAGTCTGACGTCCAGACCAGCAGCAGGTAATAGGAAAAGCAAATAGCAGAGTTTGCTTGGAGTTAACCTGGAAATCCATCTCTTTCAAGTTTTGTGCAAACCTATCAGGGAATGAATGAGACTCGGCAGCATCCATTTTATTTGGAGAAAGCATTTTTTGGTGCAGTTGCAATAGGACTCCAACAGAGCAGGCCGACCTTTGCATTAACCACGAGCCCTGAGCGTTTTATTCAAGCACGCACAGTCATTATTGTGGAAAATGAGAAGAGTGAGCTTGTGTGTTCAGACATACTACAGCACTTTCAATATTTCATCTAAGTCTCTGTCACTGTTCAGTGGGAATAAATACAGGACTGGTTATTTATTTTCCTATTTTGTTGACCTACTGAACTGCTCTTCTTTGTTTACGTCTCCAATGTTGGGAGAAGTGCTTCACTAAAAGCATCATTACCACAGTAGAAATATCGCATATTTAATATTGCAGGGTATATGTTCAAGATATACTTTGTAAAATCACCAGCAGAATGGTTCAATCAGTGTATTTAAGTAAACAAACCAGTAACTTTCCACAGGTCACTTCAGCTAATCTCTATCCAGATCTGCAGGACAGACATGTTCAGTGTGGAGGCTGAATCTGAAATATTCAAATGTACTCGTAGCAAAGACGCATTAAGAGGCAGTGAGTGAGGATGAATGAACTGAAGCTGGTCTCTCCAAAAATCTAAATGTCAAAACTAATTTTAAACAAACAAACAAACAACAAACTATGTCCATTACATTGGTTCTTTTTACATCACCACAGCTACTCCCCTGTTTACTTACCATCTTTTCTTTTAGCTGTACTCACTTAATGCATCTCAACATTTTTATCCCTGGCTTATATTTTATTCTTTATTTTTTTGGGGCCGATGATTCACAGCGCAAATGGAAAGCTCTGTGACTCCACTTGCTATTTAAACAGATATGTAAGAGCATTTTAGAAGCAGAAGCTCATTCGTGGAATCGGCAGACAAGAAACCAGTCCGACCTTGTCCTGAAGTCCATTAACAGCCTGTATGTTGGGGCATTTCTGATGATCCTGCGTGGACTAAGGGCTGTGGACCAGTTAAAAGCTTTAGCCTTTGTGTTTGTGCTGGTGTTATTTTTGTTGTGCCTTTTATTATATGTCATTTAATTGTACGCATTTTATTCTGAGGACCTCCTGTACTGCATTATTGTATTAAAGTCTAGTGACAAGTACCTATATCATCAGATATATTAAAATAACCCAAACCACCACTGAGTTTCCAATGCGCACCCCTAGATGGCGACAAAGTCCATGTGCAGAAAGTCCTGTCAGCTGATCAAAAGTTCCTGCACAGCTCCTGAAGGCACCATGTGGTCTATTTTCTAACATTTGAACTTTTTCTGAAGTGTGACACCTGCTTTCTTTTTTTGGGACCTGCCTGTGAATCTTCAAATGCTGGATCACTCCCATCTGGCCGCGTCTTTCTTCACTTGAGCTTTGGCTGCGCCGGTGGATGGTTTGGGAATTTACCGACCTGTTGGAAACGGATGCACCATTTTCTGAAGTGGATAAGTGGCTCCTGTCTTCAGGAGGGTGAGTCATTCCTGACACGACTTTGTTTGTTTGTTTGTTTGTTTGTTTGTTTTACACGAGTCGAGCTCTTGCACTGTTCCTCCTGTCTTAAGTTTACTGTCAACAGCTCCTGACATGAGAAACTAGCAGCTCTGTTTTGGTGTTGTTGTTGTTGTTGTGTCTGTTGTTTGTCACAGCACATACTTTGACTTTTTGTCATGGCATCAAAAGTGCACATCAAACTGCTCTTCAGGGGCCACACTGTGAGAGTCAGTGTGCCACAAATGAACACGTCTGCTGCTGCATCTGTGTGCAGCTCCTTCTTCTCCCATGGTGTCTGATACAAAGATGTGAAGATCTACTACATCCTGGTACCATCTTATCCACAGGTAAACGATGCACGCACACATGGCAAGAAAAAAAAAAAAAAAAGCTCGATCAGTCAAACTATAGGACAGCTTCTTCTATTACTACATGGTCCAGTTCAGTTCATGGTCCACAGCAGACTGGGAACTCTCTACTAGACCGGTCATTTTCTATGTGCTTTGACCCAGATAATGACAATATGATGGTTATTTATTTTATTTAATGTGTGTTGGTAATTTCAATCATACTACAGTTCTGTGGCTAATGCAGTGAAGCCGGAATCAGTGTATTGATACACAGCTGTCTCCATCCAGACATTTTTATTAAAACAATACAAAGTTCAACACATAAGCTTTCTGTGATCAGTTTATACGCTGATTTTACTTGTTCCACTCATAATGTGGCATCTTTTTTGACAACACGTCATCGTTTTTACTGTAACTAGGTCTAAGCTGATAACACTCTTGCTGGCTGAACTACTTTACACTTGTCTTTCAAACATAGAAAATTGGAGCAAAGCTGACAGTGAGAAGTTAAGAGTAGAGGATGTTTCATTTAGAATAGGTCTAAATGAAAGATGAGGGCTACGGCCTGTCACTCTTACACACTCGTCTACACACACACTGTCCAAGTGTAATTCTGTTCTTGCTTTACTGAACATTTGTCCCCTGATAACCTGATTATGGAGCTTCTCATGTAGTCAGCTCAGATAGATACGGTGACCATGGAAACATCATGCTTCGTAGAAGTTGACCTGGAAGCTGCAGTCTGCTGCTCTTAGGGTGTCTGTGTTTGTATATGTCTGGTGGTTCGTCAGGAGCACTGTGCCCGAGATGAATGGCAATTGGGTGACTTTAAATGTTGGTGTCTTGCTGGTGTGTTTTATAACTTTTGCTTCAGTATAATGAAAACATGGCGGCGCAGTGGGGCCTTCATCTTGTGTCTGTTACATATAGGTTAGTTTGACAGTTTGTACCAGAGATACTTGGGTGTGACACTTGTTCTGCTGCTGTTAATCTTTCCCTCTGGTATTTGCATTATGTGGCCACCAGATGGTGCCAGCTGACCTGTGTAACTTCCTGGTTCCTAGAGCCTGGAGCATTTCACACACGCACACACACACACACACACACACACACACACACACACACACACACACATACACATATATACGTTGCACTTAAGTCATTTTGCAGCAGTTCATTTTTTAACTCGTCTGAACAACATTAAGAAACACATTTAATGTCCCCGGACTAAATCGTTTTTTGGAAATAGATGATCTGGAATTTGAACATGTTACAATGCGCTCTTTGTTTCTGATGATTCAGTTTCAGAAACTAATTGTTGTGCTCGTGCCAGCGCCTGGATGAAAATCAGCACTCGTCATCTCTCTGGCCAACTGGAGCGTTCTGGCCTATTTTCTGCTAACTGTGCTCCAAATATGAGTAAATGTTGAGAAACTGCTTTGAAGAAAGTTAAGTGAATGATGCACATTTGAGTAGTTAATAGTTATCAGTATTATTTGCCTTTAATTTTATTTGGATGTGACCAGTAGATGGAGCCAGCTGACCTGGGAAACTTTAAGCTGTATGCCAGTTCTAGCAGCCTGAACAGGATGCTGCCATTACATGTATACACCATATTGTGTGTGTGTGTGTGTGTGTGTGTGTGTGTGTGTGTGTGTGTGTGTGTGTGTGTGTGTGTGTGTGTGTGTGTGTGTGTATAAATCAATGTACAATGAAGTACATGACTATAAAAAGCCAGGGATATGTTGGTGTCTCTCTCATCACACTTTGATGTATGTGATGCAGATCATTTGTGGATAGTACGTATTTAAAAGTCAGATATGAAACCGTTGATGTGTTTCTCTGTTCTCTGATTAAACTCTGTGTTTACTTACTAGTGAACCTGTTGTAGTGCTTCTTTACTCAGTGGTTGTCGTTGCTCCTCAAAAACCTGCGTGGAGTTTTGAACTGCTTTGCCAGCATTGGCACCGTTCAGCTCCAGAGTGTGAGTATTAGGCTAAACAAAAAGTTTAATGATAGTTTTTTTTTTTTTTTTAGATGTAGCTTGAAAAAGGTCATGGTAGAAATTAGTAGAACTCATGAAGAAACAACATATATGAATATGTTTTTGTACATTCAGACGTACAGACGACCCTTGACACTTGACTTACACATTTTTGTAACTTGGTGTAAAGCACAGATATTTGCTGTGGAACCTAAGTGAGTGTTTTTTAAACATAAGAACTCAATTATTTCATATTCAGGTCTAATCACGAATCATGAAAGAACAAAGAAGAAAATCCAGGGACTGACCTAAATTATGAATGATATGGTTTTTATAGATGATTCAAATTAGATCAGGCACAAAGACAGCAGTCCAGTAGAGCTGCTTATTTTTGTCTTTTAATTCGGTGTCACCTTGCTTCAATCCTTGTCGATTTTGCCCTCTCTCTGGTTGTGACACAGAAGGGACAAAGAGGAACATTCAGCCCGCTGTGTGTTAGTCAAACTGGGACAAGCTGAGGCTGCAGGGTCCGTGGGAAAGGATAATTATGCGGCGAAGCTCCTCGAGAAGTCCTTTTGTGTATGAAACCCATGTGAGTGTAGAAGAGAGCGTGTCGAGAGGGTAATTGCAACAAAGACAGAGACCATAATTTCTCCCTGCCGCTACACTAATGGAGCAAGGAGGCGGTTTGGGATCAGGTTAACACTGCAGATTTACATGAGGTGAATGATTTTCAGTTCAGAATATAGTTGCTATTGTTGAAGAAATTGTATCCACCGAAATCTGCGTTAAATATTTAGTATGAATTTTCTTCTTTAACACCACCTTCTGCAGTTAATCCTGTTGACTTTGATATGCAGTGTGTGTGTGTGTGTGTCTGTGTGTATTATATAGAAAACATACAAATATCAAACCCGTTCGTCTTCTCTCACCTTCTCTGCGCTGTCTCTGCGCACAGTTTCCTGTCTTTGCTGTTGCAGCATCCAGGAATCTCAGCTTTCCTCTTTGTGTTTTATTTCACCCAGAGACAGTGCACAGCTTCAGTAGTACCAGAATAAATAAACGCACACGTGCCGGCACGAGCGCGGACTCTCATTCCTGCCAGATCAGCAGCAGAAGGTAACGCAAGCAGAAAATGTCCCGAGAATCTTGAGGGAAAAGGAAGTTTTTTGTTTTATCAGCGGTAAAATAAAAAAGGAATTAGAATTGACTTTGGAGCTTGAAACATTTCGCTGCAGTGTAGTTTAAACATCACTACTTTTCATTCTTCTGTAAACCGTCAGATTTTTATTTTTTTCTTCATCCTCTCATGTGAAATTTGAAATCCGAGCTTCTAAACCGTTTCGTCCAATCACTCCACTTCCCGCAGTCTTCCTCGTGTGACAGAGAGCTTTCCCAGATTTCTCCAGCTTTTCTGTCTGCGGCCGCTCTCAAATCAATCTGGGATTAGGCTTGATTACACGGATACCCCTGTGGGACCCTTTATTTCAATGAATTAGTCGAGTGAATGAACAGAACTGCAACAGAACGGTATTTTGTACCAGCCGTATAAATTATGCATAGTCTGTGGATATCAACCAGCCTTGATCATCTTTTTTTATGGTTTGAATTCAGTGTGAGAGAAATAGTTAATTGCCAGCCTTGTCACATATAATCTTGACTGTGTTTGATGTACAATAGGGATACTGCCTATATATTGGTTATTTATTTATGTGGCGGTGGAAATGCTGTGTGTGATGAATTGAAGACACAGATAAAATGCAATTCACACTATATAGTTATTGTTAGAACCATGGTATATAAATAAGAAAATCCATAGATTGTGCACGATGTATACATATTTGTGCCTTTATTATGTTATTAATCATCTTCTCTTCTATTTTCCCCTTCCATCATAGTAACACCTCAGGAATGGTGAAGTAATTGTGCAGCAGAGTAGAAAAACTGCAAAGTTTCAATCTTAAACTAATGTTGAATGCTTTCCTTTAACCTCGCCGGGCTTCATACTGAGCAATAAGTGGTGTTGTTGTGTTCAAATCGAAAACCGAGTCTTCACGGATGAGGGTGGCACTAAAGCGTTTAACAGTTCGAAAAAGAATGAAATGAATCCACATTCATACACAAGCTGTTGTTAAAAGTATATGAATGTTGAAATGTGATTGACAATGGTGCATAAATCTGTGATCAGCGTGCCCAGAGGATCCGGTGAATCCGAGAGGCTGAAATATTTAAAAATGCTAATTGCATGCAACAATTTGCATATGGGAGTATTTAAAAACCAGTGTCCTTGCCTAAAGAGGGGTTTGTGGTAGACAAAGAGAGGGATTATGGGTAGACACCCACCCGTGTTTTGATCGCAGCATCATTGGTCAAGTCAGATTTCTGTAAACAATGGGCTACTCAAGAGGCTTGATGGTGTATTTAGTCAAACATGTACGTTGCCTTGAAGTGCTGTGAATGAATGTAAATCATCATCTGGCTTTGAGGCTTTTGCAATAATATAATCCTGATTTTCTCTGCTCTTGAGATGAGAAAAATCTTCTATTGTGCTTTGATGTTTAACTATATTCTCTTTTAATGTTGACTGTTGGACAAAATGATAGATTTTAAATCCGTCCTTGGTCACAGCTACTTGTCATCAACAGAGGTAAAGTTAAGTTCTCAACCTGCACTGGTTGCTGTGAGTAATCGATTAGCATGACATGCTCAGCCATGTCCTACAGGGAGGGGTTACAATGTTAGATTAAATGCCGGCTAGATCCTCATCAGGGAAAAAAAAAAAAATCAATGTTTATTGTTAAGGGCGAATAGTGTCTGAAGGGGGGTGGCGGGGGATTGTAGAGTCACTTTACATGGTGTGTCCTGGGCTGTTTGGACTGTGGCGCCTGACTGTATTGACCTGGATAGGAAGGAGAGAGAGAAGAGGTCAGGGGAAGATTTGTCATCTTCGTCGTTCACTTCTGACCCCGTTCACTTACACTGACATCCTAAATATGATAAGCAAGTGCAAATTTTTACAGTTGTCATCTCAACCTCCATTGAAAATAATTTCAATCAGTGTGTCAATTTTGTCTATAGACATTTTGTTTATGTTTAAAAAAAACAAATTTCATGGTTTTCTACTTTCTACTTAGATGAAGATCAGATCACATTTTATGACAAATAAATGCAGTAAACCATATCACATACTTTTTCTTGCATGTAAAATAGTTGCATAACTTTAATATAGATTGTAAGTCTGTTTTGATTGTGTTAGCTGCTTTAGCTAGACCAGTTTGTGCTGTTTCCAGTTTGTGCACCCACTGGAACAGTCTTAACATACTGTCTGTCTACATCTGTCATCACATTCAAGTGTATTCAAACTTTATTTTATTATGTGGGCAAATGTACATTTCAACCTCAGCAGGCTAATGAATTTTAAGCAGTTTAGTTCACATGCACCCATTCAAAGACTTTTACATTAGTATTTATTAAATAAATAATTGCAATTCATTGGTATAAAACATACAGTGCTGTGCATGCCGTGCACAGCTGGACATCATGAACGCTGCTGAATAAATGTATTAGTCTATTTTAGGGTAGCTCATTGAAAATGTATATTATTATTCATGTGCTTTGTTGTTTCTTTGTGGGGGGAAAACAAGTTCACAGTATCCATATAAATTGGGCTTTAACGTCAATGAATATTGGAGGTATTTCAAGAAGGAGGTAATAAAATCTTTTATGTTGTAAAGTCTTGTTTTGAGATTTAATACTTAGTTTTAGTATATTTATAGCCAAAGTTTTTACATGGATAACAGTCAACTCAGTAGCAGCTTGCTTTAGGAAAAAGTTCCATTGTCTTAAATTGCAGAAAATAACAAGGGAGTCTGGTTTCTCCATTCTGACTGGTTGTAGGAGGCCCCGGGGCTTCATAGTGATCATTCGCAATCCGCTCTGATGCAGTTTGGTCTCCTGACCTGGTTAGTAGCTGTTGTGTTGGTTTACCACCACTAACGCCTCTCGCACAGTAACACAGTATCAGTACATGTCTGAGTCTCTCCAGACCACAATGAGGTGACATTTATGGTCTGTGAGGACAGTCTCCCACAGCTAGTGTTTTAAAGACATACGGAGGGTCATGTGTAGTAGCTGCAGTGCTGCCTGTCATAACGTTGTGTCATTTCAGTAAGTAGACACAATTACAGCGACTAATCAAGTACATTTAAGCGATAGATTTACTTTGTAGCTGACTGTCTAGTGTAACTGTGAACAAAGCCTTTCTTTAATCATCAGTTTCAACATGTTTCTACCGATAGTCGTTTAAAAACTATTGTACTGTATTTCTGTACCCACTTCTTTTTTTCTTTTTTTTTTTGTACTTGTCAGGTTGAAGTGTTGTTGAACAAAGACAGTCCAGCTTGTCAGAATAATTTATTGTTGATGACATTAAAACATTCAGCACTGGTTCTTTTATTTTTTAATTTTTTTAACTTGATTGTTCTCTCCTACAGTCATTTTGTGGACTTCCGGTGACGCATTGATATTTTTGTTGCATCAACATGATATTTTAAAATGAAGTTTGACCATGTGTAGTCAGATTTTTATCAAACCCTCAAAGCTTTAAAATCTCATCATTTCTTAATTACCTACTACATAGTTCTTGTATTGTAAGTCAACTTTAAGACAATTGAACATATATTAACATACATAATAATGAATTTAATAAGGATTTTAATAATGGAAAAATACTTTCATCATGTGTTTTCCGCTTTACCCTCTCAACTCAGCAGCTCTCACCGATTCAAGGACAAGGAGGGAATGACTTCACTGTTTGGTCGGGGCATGTCTTGTGTTTCTGGGGCATCAGGGAGATTATTACTGCAGCAAGAGCCCTGGGTGCTGCTGGTGATGCCAGATAATTATGAATAAACAAACAAACCTCCATGAAAGGTGCGCTGCCAAGGCTCTCAGGCCATATCAAACAGCAGCAATATGAATACGAAAGAAAACAGCATATGCCTGCATAGAATTATGGGTAAGTGGTCAAAAATATACCACTAAAATAATTTAAATCCCGACACGCTTTACTTTTTTTTCACATCTTCATTAGCCTTCAGTTTCTGTAGAAGAAACCATGATAGGTGTTGGCTACAGAATTTATATATAAACCTTGAACTGATTAAAGGTTCACGCGAAGCACCACATTAGTCCAGAAGTGTGTGTGTGTGTGTGTGTGTGTGTGTGTGATATTTCACTTAATATCTAAGGCTGCCTTTAATTTATTCACATATACAGCAGGGCAAAGATGACTACGTACTGTAGAAGAACACATAAATATAATAAGAGCTCCTCAGATTACACAGGTTTCAGTCATCTAACAATCAAATGTAATTTAAAAGTTTAAGTTTTTCTCTGTAATATCAATGTTATGCGCAAAAAAAAGAGATCAACCTTTTTTTATATTTTTACTGCCACTAAGGTCTCCCAGTATTTAAACCTGCTGAATCTGCTCTGAGGTTCTTGTTAACAGGTGATTTATGAGTCTGCCTTATTACTGTGAGACATCATTGATTTGTGGAAACACACCGCTGGTTATTGTGTGGTTTTCAGTAGAAGTCGGGAAGTTGGTCAAAACCAGTGGACTTAATGTCTAATGAGGTTTGGTGTAAATATGCAGTTGCAGTTGCACAGAGGAGCTCTGAAGTGAGAATATGATGCAGCCGTATCACACAAACAGTGGAGAAACACCATGAGAACCCTTTAAAACCCTCTCCCACCCCTCAGTACTCCGCCGGGTGCACCCTCCAATTCCCCACGTCAGCTTTATGCTTTCTTTGTCCAGAAAAACTCTTCGAATTCCTCTTCATCGTAGTAGTATGGTGGGGGGGGGATCTCCTGATAAACCAAACGATAGGCGGGGAAGGACCTGCTGGGGTGTGGGATTGTTTGTAGAGACGCACCTGAGCGCTCGTCTGCAGGATTTGTTTGACTCGGGTAATTGAAAGTGTTTTAAACTATTATAGCAACTGGAGGGCTTGTTTAACTGTCGAGCTGCCAGTCAAGCGGGTGGGCCAAAAGCCCGAGCCCGTCAAAGCCTGTCAGTCAGTGGAAACGAGAAGTGTCGGCTTAATGGATTTCTCCACACCGCTCTGTCTACGCACTCAGCAGAGCTAAGAGAGAGGGGGGAGGGAAAAAAATAAAAATCAATGCATTGTCATGTGTGAGTGTGTGAGCCATCAAACAACTTGGAACTGTGTTTGCCTTGTGTCGATGTTGAGATGCTATACTGGGAGCAAGCTGGAGGTGTGCCGTGTGTGTGTGTGTGTGTGTGTGTGTGTGTGTGTGTGTGTGTGTGCGCGTGCTTTGCTTGTATCTCTTACACCAGTCAATGTGTGCATGTATCTGTCTTCTGCAGTAGCCTAAGAGGAGCAGGCTTTCTGAGATAGACAGACATTCTCTGCTTGTCTCCAGGGGCTTTTGTTGTGATTTGAGGTGTAAGAGGGGTCACGTCACCCTCGAAACAAGTTTACTTTCCATGCCTTACTTTCTCCAGAGGTGAAAAACTGTCTTTTGTCTGCTTGTTTGCTTTGTGGTTTTTCCCAATATACAGTCAATCATCACAACAGACAGACACAGCTTATGATGTCTTGCACAGTGCAGCAGCAATCTGGCCACTATATATATATATATTTGTATTTGTCAAAGCTGAAACAATGAACTGATTGATCAAAAGCTATTTTTTTATGTTCATCTAGTTTCAGCTTCTCCAGTGTGAGGATGTGCTAATAAGAAATAATTGAGAAAGTAATTCACACATGAATCGATGCTGACGACTCTACAGCCGACTATTCGTTATTTGATCGTTTAACTGTTTTTAAATAGATGGTTAACTCTCTTACATACTTTGATTCATGTGCCTCACAGTGTTCCACAGCCTGTGGTGATGTCTTTAAATAGTTTTAGTCTGACCAGCCCTGAAAAAATCCCTACCGATTACACGCCAGACGTATCCTTTGTTCAAATGACCACACGGAGCATGCATTTAGTTTGGAAATATGTAGCAGTTGTGTTATGAGGTAATGTTTGATGTCAGAATGTCACAGAACGCTGTTGCTCTTAAAGGCAGTATTAATAGAGACCATTTCTGCCAGACGCTGCACTGAGTGATTGCACTCATTAGTAGTGGTGATATGTCTTACTAACCGCAGAAATGTGAAATGGGTGCCAAAGGCAAACATAGATCTCAAAACAGATCTCATATTTAACCAGCAGATTTTAGTCTCTAACCGTGTAATTTCCCAAACTCGCAGTCTATCTACAACTGGAGCGTTAATGAAGAAGATGGAAGGCGTTTGGCTGATGGATGTCTTTCCAGTATAGCAAGGCCTGCCACAAGATACAGGCACAACACTACTAAAACATTTGCACACAGACACCTTGCACGCAGTGCCCCACCTCGCGAGCGCCTCGCAGATATATTTATTTTATCATTTTTAGTCTTAGTCACAGCGAAAGGCTGTCGTGGCACGTACCTTCGCTTCATCTCCGTACCACCTTGTGTGATTTATAGCCAGCAGATCCGGCTCCAGCACCATCATTTTTAACTGCCCTGTCTTTTATCTCCACAAAATGATCGTATTAACCACCGCCAAAGACTAACACAAGGCAGAAAGAGATGTCTGTGTTGAGCTAAACCAGACTACCCTCTGAAAGGCATCAAATCATTTCACCATGTTGAGAATGAAAAGTGGTAATTACTTGTAATTGGGGCTTCAAATTTTACTCTCGCTCGTCCCTCTTTTGCTAAATTGGATGATTTCCTTTCTTTTTCTTTTGGAGGAGTGATAGATACCTCAGAACCTTTGAGGAGAGGGCAAAATTGAAAACAGTTTTTGTTCCATTTGAAATGTATTAATGTTCGAGTTCTTCTCATTCACACATTCTCTCGCTCTCCGGTGCTTCCTTGAAGACTTGATATGTTTGAGTCATTATTATGGCGCTACATTTTCTTTTCCATAAAACTGCTCTGTGTGTTTTTTGTTTTTGTTCTGACACATCTCTCTGCTGTTTGTATCCCTCCCTGCAAAGGACACACACAGTGTTTAGTGTGGAGGTTTTTAATGTTCACACGTGAGGTGCCCTGTAGATCATATTGGCAAAGTTGGTGAAAAAACTGGCCATGGGCTTCTGTATTGGAGTCGAAGATTTCCTTGTTTGGGTTTTCTAGGGCTGCAACTGACAACAGTTTAAATAATAAATTAGCCCATGAATTATCTTTTCAATTAATTATTTAACTGGTTCGTCATTAAAACGTCATCAAATGGTGGAGTGGTTATCCCCAGATGCTAAAGTGATGTTTTCAAATGGCTTGTTTTGTCCAACCAACAGACTAAGATCCAGAGATACTGTTTCTAGAGAGGAATTGCAAACCTCCTCATTTAAGAAGTCTGATCTATCAGTTATGTTGCTTTGTATGCCTGATAAATGACTTAAATGATCCGATTAATCAACTGTTTATAGACTATTGGTTAACAGTTCAAGAAACAGCTCAGTAAGTGAATCCCTACAACTTCATTAAACGGGACTTTAGCAAGCACGTTGTTTTCGCGGTAACATCTTGTACCAGTAATCCCAAGTTCTGTGTGAGCAATGTAGAAGATGGCCAACAGAGAATTTTAATTATAGTGAGTCCAACAACTTATTTATAAGACACAAACAGATGGTTTGGAATTTGCAATGCATGAAATGTACATAAATATCACAATTACTGTGAATGTAACCATGGTGCATTAATAATCAAATGATTTAACAGGACGTGCTACGTTCCCAAAGACTAGAACACAAATAATTGGTATATTTCTCATCTTGTGAGTAATTCAGTAAAACGGGGGAAAGTAATGTGTGTGAAAATGAAAACAAAGAAAAAAGGAGAGCATAAGATTTAAAAGTGGCATTAGAGTATTAACTTCCGAACGATATTTAATGGTTCTGCAGCATGGATTGCTGTTGTTACTATGTGTGTCCCTCTGTTTCGTCTTCACACACACACACACACACACACACACACACACACACACACACACACACACACACACACACACACACACACACACACACACACACAGACACACAGACACAGACACGACTTCTGAACAACTGACCTTGTGTAATGCTGATTAGAGGCAGACTCTGTTCTTGTGTGAAACTAATATTAAAGAACATAGAGGTTCTACGCCGAGTAATTCAATTTGGCCTTGTCTATAAAATGAAGGTCGACTGAATTAAAAAACAATTCTTCTAAGTGTTGTTAAGTTAAGCTGAGAGACTCAACTTTGTGAAAGCTCCGTAAAGGCGTCACTGAAACAGGGCTGCACTTATCTCGTCTTAATATCCCTTTTAGATGTTCTGATGATACAAGTGTAAGACGTTTTCAGAATAGCCAAGAGAAAACTGCAATTTGAAGAAACCGAGAATAGCTCTGTATGTTTGAGTCACAGTATGGCTGTGTGTATATCATCGTCTCGCACAACATATGTTTGTTCTCACTTTCACCTCGCACTCTATGACTGTGTGAATCTGAAGGTAAAGAGCCGACTGTGTGCTGCCAGCATGGAGACATCAAAAGAGGCTATTTGGCAAAAGCTGGGGGGGCCTGAGCACATAGGATTGCAGCAAGAATAACACAGGGTGAGTTGTTATTTTTACAAGGCTGATTTAGGACTTTGACAGAGAAACTCTGTGGGGGTTTCAGTGCTAACCGCCATGATGCACACACACATTAAACATACATAATTTACATACAGCGTGTACTTCGCTGGTGCACATTAATAAGAACAACTTAAAAATACCAAATGACAAAATAGCATATGTTATTGGCTTCGATTCTCAGCATGGAGGAAATATTTCCACACACACTTAAAGACACACGACTTGGAGGGAGATAGATATGTAGAGTCAGTAGGGAGGGGTGTGAGGTTGTCCAACACTGAGTAAATCACATGTGACAGAACCTAAATTCAGCCGAGGTGTGTCTCTTGACATGGCGTGATGGGGCATGCACTAATGCATTACTGTTCACCAGGACTTGGTGTATGTGGAAGCCCATATGTGTATATAGTGTGTGTGTGTTCCTGTATGCATCTGGGCCCTCTTTACTGCGATGTTGTGAGCAGCCAATCATTTCTTCCAGTCTAATTAGCACACATGTAAATTCAGGGTAACTGTGGAGCTCATGCAGGGACAAGCAACTGCGACAGGGCAACTGTTCACTGTGAAGGGGGGGGGGGGGGTGACTGTGTGTGTGTGTGTGTGTGTGTGGTTCACTGAGTTGATATACGATAATCCAAATGTAAGAGAGGTGTCCACTGCTATTGACCAATGACAGCCAGTCTGTGTTGTCACAAGTGTTCGTGTTGGACCCCACCACTGACCCTGTCCACGGCACCACCGTCCCCACCAGCAGCTACCAAGCACATCGTGTCCTCTACTATGACATCAGACATAATAAACACACATTAACATTTGGAGAAAAAGAAGTAACATAAGTTAAATCCTCAACGTACTTACGACGCTGTCTCCAAAAAAATAAACTAGCAAAGCGCGTTTAGGATTTGATTAGGCTGCAGATTTACAGACAGATTTAAAAAGCTCCTTTCTGCTTTATCACACAGCGGCTGGGGTGGGTACATATCACACCTGATGTAATGAGACATTGTTTCCTCGTCGGCACCTGGGGGAGGGGCAGGAAAGGATGGATCGGAGGGGATAACGACAGGAAGAATAAACACATGAATAAATAACAGCAAAAGGCAAACAGAGCCCAGCCATCAGTCCGATTTGGCCGAGCCTCGTCGCTCGCTTGTTCACTCACAGCTGGGAAATTCACGGTATCTTGGTTTGGTCAAGGAGGGTGGGGGGGGGGGGGTGTGGGGGGAGTGTGTCTGAAATGTTGGGCTCACCTCAGTGTCGGCTGCAGCCAAATGCATGTGGCAGATGTCAGCATTCAGATTATTTCTCTCCCTATAGTGTTGGACTGCTCAAAGGAGGGAGGGGGGCTGTGGGGAGTGTTTGTGAGTTTATACTGTGTATGTATATATACTGGCTATAAAAGAGGTCAAAGAGGACAAAGAAAAATCCAAACGCTACAGAGAAGAGGCTAAAATATTTAATGCACAGGGAACTTTTTATTATTATTAAATTTGAATTTATTGCAAAAATAAAAGTTGAATTACCGAAAACTGAATAAAGTGTTTGACCAAAAATATAGAAAGAAGAAACAGTCACCATGGACTCTGGGAAATTGTGATGGATGTTTCATAGAATATAACAATTAATCGATTAATGAAAAACACAACATAACATTGATTAATAAGGAAAAAGGTCAATTGTTGCAGCTTTAATGTGAAGGGCATTCGAGTGTCTTCGTTGTAAATCTCTATCAGTTAACCTTTAAAATTCACAGTTGTTCAGCTAAAAAGTGAACTGTATGGAGATAAAATAGGGAAGTACCTGTAATAACGTCTGTAAGACTCATGTTGTAATGAAAAAGAGGTGGAGCGGACTACTGGAGCGCCACAGCAACATATACAGACCTATAGATCTTGATTTTAATATTGGAGTTTAAAGGATGTTCGTGTTATCAACATTCGCTCACAATTTAGCTGAAACTTTTCCAGGATGTTCCCAACAGTTCAAGCTCTTGCGTTCAACTCCCAGAGGAGAGCTGTGGGGATTTGTTTCTCGGGGGCCTATCACTGCACACCAGCAGTAATAAATACACATCTTATATGTGTGTGTGCGCGTCTGCTTGTGTGTCTGCATGACTGACTCAAAACCGACCCTTTGAAGTGAAGTAACGATGAGGGGAAGTTAATTACGTCCCATTATGCAGGCTGGGCGCGACCATGCACCAGTTAAGGCCATGTTTTTCCCTTTAATTAACTAGAAAGCCAAGCGCTCGCCTGTCAGGGAGCTGCTAAAAGAGCATTTCAGAGGAAGAAACCCTCGGGGCGCTGATGAGAGGGCGCTAGGACTGGCCACATGTTAATGGCGAGGTGTTAGCATCTTAAACTGCGTTATCACTCGCCGCTCTCGGAAGTCTTGCGGAAATGTGCAAAGGGAAATCTCTGGGATGGTCTCAGGGGGGGGGGAAACTAGCAAAGCTCCTTGACTTTGAGAGTTGACGCCGCGGCACTACAAAGTGTACAGGACCAGGGGAAGTTAAAGAACTTTATTAACTGCTTAGAAAAGCACCAAAAGTGCCTGAGCAGTAAGTTCTTAATTAGAAAGTCCCGTGGATGGCTTGTGGATATGAAGCCAAACTGGGGAACTTTGCAATCTTGAATATCGTCTCCAGCCTGTGAGAAGTTTCTGAAGTGCGACACCCAGGTTAAAAACGGTTCCATCAAAGCTGTAGATAGATGCACTCCCAGATGAAGGGAAGTAAACACAAGTTTCAGTCAGCAGTGTATTTACCCATGTAAATACATGACGGGGAAGTTAAAGAAGAAAAGCTCTAAAAACAACACACAGATAAACAAGTCATTCACGTCTTAAGCATTAAGATGATCAGGTCCAAACTTCTGGTTTAAAAAAACTCATTTTCATTCAAATAATGCGGCTTTAGGAAAGATTTCTTTTTTCATTTTTATAATCGCCTCAAATGTTTAAAATTGATTCCAACCTGTCATATTGCGAATGCAGATGTCTCCAGAAGAAGAAATCAAACCAGTCCTGAGCAGTCAGCAGACTCCCTGATCAACGATTGATCGTCTGTTTGAGCTCCCTGATGAAACCGCGCTGTGTCCACCTGATACTTCCCTTGACTGTAACTGAACATTTGGGCCCCGTAACAACGCTGGTCACTCGAGAAATGACACGATTCCAAAGAATTGACTCGTCAGATGCTTCTCACACAGATAACCAGGACCAGCGCGGCAGTGTCTTTTAATTGCTGAGCGTCTGTCTTTTCTGTGGCTGTGCTCCGTTAGATAGCAATAGTTGCAGGGAAGCATGTTTCTAAGGTGAGCAATTAGATAGAAAGTGACAGCATGAAAAATGATGATTACTGTTATACAAAAGGCACATCTATCAAATAGAGAAGATAACTAGAAAAAGCTTTCCTCTGCCACTGCTGTTATTTTGGTCATTTCCCCTTTTCACTCAGTTAATGCTGTGATGATTCTCTGTCTTGCACGATCCGAGTTGTCTGACTTCTAACATTGTGCCTGATTTGTGAGGCTACAATATAGGTGAAATATCTTTTGTACAGTTATTATTGTGTGTGTGTGTTTTTACTTATCTTCAGGAGCTAATAACCTATTATCAAATGGGTGGACACAGTGAATTCATGTTCAGTGTAACATATCAGTAAGAAACTATTCTCGTATTCTGTTGTTCTTGTATTCTCGTGCCCTGATGGATACATCATTCACAAAGCCTTCGTGCAACTAGGTTAATTAACATGGACCACACATGCAAGTGTTGCCAGTTTATAATACTGAGCACTACCAAAGGGTGGTGCTAACCACAAACTGAATAAATGCTGTTACACGTGTACACACACACCCGCACACACACATCTTGAAATTCTTCATTTAACCAATAATGTAGATGGATTTTTCACATTTATGCACATTTTCTGTGTATTGTCTGGTGTTTTTCATGAATGCTTTAGTTGCAGATTTAGCTTATACCCCCCCTCCCCACACACACACACACACACACACACACATTGTTTCTCTCACTCTCTCCGCATGTATCGACTGGTCTGGGGGTCAGTGACTGTGCAGATGACAACTGAGTTGTTATTAATGGCCGCTACGTTTAGATATCTCAGTATCTGTGCTGGGAAAATGCTCTGTAGCCTGCCCACACTCCTTCCCCCACACTGGGCTCCAGCTGTCTGGCTCCACTGTGTAAAAAGATCCAGCCTTGTCTCTCTTCTTTACCCTCTCACAACATCTTAAAACCACAGAGAAGGGGGGAAAATCAATAATAAAAACGCTTCTGGAAGTTTCCAACTAGTTGATAAATGTTACAGGAAGTCATTACAATACAACACATGTAAGCATTAAGCGTTCTGTATTTATTAGGGAGCAAAGGAAAAGTGCATTTCAGTGGAATCAAACAGTTTAATTACATGTAGAGTTATTTTGGGTGGTGACCATTTTTTCATCCATTCACAGTTCAGCATCTTTCCTGGCACTTTTCTGTATTAAGAGCAAGAAACCTGATACATGAATTCAGCAAAAGCAAATAATGGCAGCAGAAATCAGGGCAGCGTTTGAGTGTGTGTCCTGGATATAGGAGGGAGAGTGTTGAAGTACAGTAGGAGGAGGGTCTGCAGCTTCACACACTGTCCACTTATTGGAGAGCTGTCATCTGTAGCGTAACTCCAGCCAGCCATTTTATTCTCCCAGCGCTCACTGTATAGCTCTCTTCTTCTCCCTCCGTTCTCGTGGCACCAGCTCCTCTTCACCTGCTCATCTGTAACCATTTTCTTCTCACTTTTCTATCTTCTTGTGACTGTTGGGATGTCTGTGGGTCTGTCGCCCACCCTAACAGCTGCTTTTACTCTCTGGAGCCTCAGACATCGTGAGGCTGGCAGTTGTGCATCTCAGGTTTTGTTGTTTTGTGCTTGGTTAAAGTCTTGTTCAATGCACTAGTTTGCATTTTGAATTAGAAAAAGTTACTTTCGTGCTTCGTTGCAACAATAATTAGTTTTTATTGTTGTGTCTATTGATTCTTAGCTGTCTATAAGACTCAGAACCTCCTTCTCCTGAATCAACATCTCCCATGTTCACCATAATAAACTCTATGAAGTACATAAGCATATTTATTTCTACACAGTAAGTAGTTTACGTGAGCTGTGGTGATGTTGGAATCATTGCAGTGTTTTAGAAACTTTATCACCCACATCTCAACAGGCCTTTAGTTTAGCTGATTAAAATGGGGATAGCTCAATATACAGCTGCACTCTTCAGACTTTTTGTTTTTAATAGAAGGTGTACTTGTACCATTTTGACCAGTATTTGCCACAGCGTGGGCCTTTCAGGATCTTTCAAGGGAGATGGAGTGATCTTCATTAACAGCATGAAAGTAAAAAGCCAATGCCAACAAACCTTCAGCGTAGTGATAACTGCTAGGAGCTGTCCCTACGCTGATGTTTGCAAGGAGTGAACTGTTTTAAAATATTGAAATACACACGCTCATACACAAATACATGTCCACAGCACGTATTTCTTTGCAAAATACCAAATTAGTGGTTTGCAAAAGAACTGCAGTCCAATCAGATTTCCCCTCATTTGTTATCATTCACTTTCTCAGTTCATCTTTTACAAATGGTGAAGCTCCTGTGCCACTGCTCATGCGTTTTCTGCCTCCTTTCTTTCGCTTTCCTCCTTGTTTCCCCCCCAATAGTGGCTTCTTTCCCTCTTTTCTATCCTGCTCTCACCCCTCTTCCTTTCCATGTTGCTCTTTTCTTCCTCCCTTCCCTTTTACTCTTTCAGCCTCTTCAGTCGTCATCCTCCATCCTCCATCCTCCATCCTCCATCCATCCCCCTCACTCCTGGTTTCTTTCACCCCTCTCTATCTGTCTTTCTCTCCGGATGGGTTCCGGCTGTTGAGCTGGTGGGGCTGGTGGCCGGTGTGACGGCTCGGCTGTCTGGTGTCGCGTGCGATCAGGGCGCACGTCGCACGGCGAGGACGATCGGAGCTGAGCGCCTCCGCCTCACCACGGGTCACCTTTCACGGGCAATTAGTGTCGGAGCAGAGGCACGCTCGCCGCTTGTCGGCCTCGCTTATTGTGAAGATCAACGGCAATCAGTCTCCACACTCCACTCTGCACTCTCTCCCGTGCTCCTTTCACATCTCTGCTTCCAACCCTCACTCTCTCTTCCCCCTCTCTTTCTTTGTTGCCTCTCTATCTCTTTGAGTTTTCCCCTGATGTGCTTTTGCAGCTCTTTGGCTAATGGCTGCTGTCTGGCAATATGTTATCTGACTGTTCAGCTCTCTCCTTATTGCCCACTCTTTGCCACATCTGTTGTGCTAAAATCATATAATGCAATGAAGGCACACCACGACCCAATGCTCGCCTGCCTCCTCTCTACACATTATTTCACTGTATTCTTTTTATCCAAACGTGCTGTGCAAGGTGCTTTCTATGTTTGTCCTGTTTTTTTCCCATGTCCATCAAGTACCCATAGTAAGGCCACAGACTTCCTCGGACCCCAACATTTAAAAGTCCTTATCTGTGTTCAAATGATGCAGTAGATCTCTGAAGGTCAGGATTTCATCACTTATGCAATCTGAGTTCATTCAGTGATTACTAACTAGGGCTAGGTGATATAGCTGAAATCAAAATCATAAAACTAGAGATGCACAAATTGATACAGCTGTTGTATATTGGTCCTGGCATGTACTGTATGTTACTTTATTCCACAGCTATGCAACACACAAGAATCGTAGCATAGAACCATATTCTAAGCTACCTAAAGTCAGTGAAGGACAATATTGATTTGTTGCTCAGCATTAGTTACAACTGCAGCAAAGCAAAGCAAAATTATATCAACAGTATGCTTCAAATGCATTCACAGTTCATCATCTTAAATATCAGTTACCATGGTTATATTATACCAAAAGCCAAACGACAAGGCAAGGAATTGGTTGCGAAATAGCTCTTAAGCTTGCACACTATTTGCTGTGTTCATTTGTAACCCAGACCTTGATGTTGTCAGAGTTTGCACCAACTCAAAGCCACATACACTGTGTGTGTGTGTGTGTGTGTGTGTGTGTGTGTGTGTGTGTGTGTGTGTGTGTGTGTGTGTGTGTGTGTGTGTGTGTGTGTGTGTGTGTGTGTGTGTGTGTGTACATTGCCTGCAGTTCACATTGTGCAAGCAAAGTGGAAATCTTGGATGACACCGCGTGGAGCTGTTTTGTCGAGTCCAGCAGAGAAGCCTGATCTGAGAGTGACCTTTTCATCTTCATGCGGGCATATTTTATTTGAATAATGACTTTGTCTCCTATGCAACGTGTCACATGAAATCTGTTCTTTAAAGGCAACCGTTTACAAAGTGTCTCAGAATCTTTTCCGTTAGACGTAGAGACGACACAGTTTGTACATGTGCGCTACACAGGTCCAGGTCCAAGTGTCAGTATTAACATTCACAAACTCTGGACTCGAACGTGGGTCTGCAGTTTGTCAGTGTTGCACATTATTTGCCCCCCATCCACTCCAGCCACCTCCTTACATGTCGCTCTCTGTTAATAAATACAACACTAATTAAAAAAACACATTGTATCACAACATTATTATTACATGACTGCATTTGCTACAAAAAATTTAATCATAATTGTAGTACTAGTACTTTTCAGGAGACGGGTTTCTATTGTAGTAGATTCATATTTTATCATTTTCCAGAAACATGCACACATGCAAGTGATATTTCTCTCCTTGATCAAAGCCTCTATCAGTGCATCTCTTTCAATGTCTGCGTAGTAAACAGGCCTTGCGTTTATTTAAGCTTGTTTTGATGAATGTCTGTGTACTGTAAGTTGCTAAGTAGGTGACATAAAAGCTTTTTTTCTTTAGTCAGGAGCTCTGGAAAAAAAAAATGTTCCAAAGAAACGGATAAGTCTCAGAGGATGCTGCAAGCCTGCAATGTTTGCAGATGTGCACAGAGAGAGGAAACAGCACCAGTGATTCTTAATATACAGCGTCTTGTGTCCCCTATACATACATTATCCAGTGAATTTAGTGTGCTTGTGCTGTAACATTTCATATTGTAACGCCCCTTTTCCCACATTCAGTTCTAAACAGAGAAGAGGAAAAATCAAGGAAAAAGGGCAGGCTCATTTGCATGTGGGGGCTTCATTAGATAAAGCTAAGGACAGTGAAGAGTGCATCTTCAGCCCCAGTGATGAATAGCTGCTACATCACAAAGTCGCCTCAAAGTAGTCTCTTCATAACCCTCATTTGCATCAGTGCCAATTTTTTTTTTAATATATATTTATTAACTCACTTAATGGTGGACACGTACCATTATTCTTGTGTCCTCTTGAGAAACCCCTACTAGTGTTCAGCAATTTAAATTGGCTCCTTTTGATTTTTTTGTGCTAGAGAAGCTGTGATTTAAAAAAAAAAAAAAAGAAGAGGGGAGGGGGGGGGGGGGTCATCTCGGTTGTGATGAGAATGACGATCAGGAACTGGAATTTGAAGAGTACTGTAGGTGTTAATTACATGATGTTAAAATGGAGAGCCAGTGTTGCATAATTAGAAATTTAGATTTCAGCACTGGAGACGCTTCCTCTGAAAAGTTTCCTCCATAGAAGAGACTTGGATATAATCTCAGGTAATGTTAGATTTACTGAATAATACTTATAATACTGATTGTACAGTTAACTCACAAACCCCATTTTCATGTTTGTTGGTACCTTTTATTTATTTTATCATTTGAATTTCTCAGTCATCCATGTGAAGTTATCTGGAAGAAGCAACTGCACTTCCTTCAGCTGGGGTTAGTAATTGTTGCACGTCTGTAGATGAAAATATTGCACTCAGATCAGTGACAGTCTAAACACGCAGTCTGTGTGTGCACTGTTCGAGCCCATGCAGAATGAGTCCCGTCAGTGATTTATATCCACTGAACTTCACAAAATCAACCTAGAGTTTCTGATTTTTTTGTAGTTGTTTGTTGTTGTTTTTGTTTGAATTAACACTAAATAGCTACAGCTGAGTAAATAGCCTGGTTACTGGTCTCTGTGGTACAATCAGCACTTGCCCAATAAATCCTACAGCTTTTTAAGGGACTGTTATGGACGTTATAATTAAGGTGCTCGTTACTGTTTTCAGAGTCAGACAACAACATGTACGGTACATTACTTACTGTATGACAGCAATACAGGTTAAAACATACATGTCAAATCAGTGAAATTATAGATGTGTAATTATATTTTTGTAGTCATACTCCTTGAGAAGCCTAATCAAATCTGATTGCAAGTTATTCAATCGGTAGTAATCAGAGGAAGCCTCAATTATCACCTTGAGACCCAACCTCGAACTCTAAACTGTTTGCAATATAAAGAAAATCAGTAAAAAGTTAAACTTCATCATGAAGGTGAAAAACATCAAAGTCTGCCTCTTTAGCAGGTGATCAGTGCTGAAGTCAAATTCCACAGGAGTCTAAAGTTCACACACTGGAGACTTCATATCTGTTTTTTTGTTTAAAAAATTAATCTGCTCTCTAAGAAAAAGTAAACAGTAACCGTGCTAAATAAATCATCGTTTTCTATTTCCATGCCTCGCTGCTCTTCTCTAGCCTCTTTTTTTGTTTTTATTTATTATTTTGTAAACGGACCCATGGGCGGTTGTGTCTCCCAGGCCTCATGCCATGTTGTCTTTTGAACGCAAACCCGTGCGGATGGGCCTTGAACGGCTGTTTTATCTAGTCATCCAGGGCCTGACGAGATTTGACTGGTCCAGTCCCAAGTGAGTCCTGCATCTCAGCGGCTAGCCATCACACTCCATAAACAAACCCCAAACAACATCGGATGCTGGCTTGCATTTAAACGATCGTTGATCCGGGAGGCTTGTGGTTATGGAGGGGGAGGGGGGGGGGGGGGGCAATAGAATAAATAAATAAATAAAGTCAAGAAATCCTGAAGTAAAACTGAACAATCCCAAGATGTTTGATTCTTCTCTTTTGAAATATATTTTACTGATAATAATAATAATAGATATTTTATTCATCCTTATGGACAAGCTGTCCCCTTGAGGCGTCGAGGGTTCAGGGTTCAAAGGGTCTAGCATGTGGCCAGGAATTGGGGGCGAACCAGGTATCGATCCACCAACCCTGGGGTTCGTAGGGGTTTGTAGACGACTGCCTTACCTAAATCAGCTGAATTTGCTGACACACTGATGCACTCTGCTCTCTCTCTGTTATTGGTATTGATGTTGTAGTAAGTTTTTTTGTTCTATGATTTATTGACTTCCTTCACTCAGGGAATCTGTTGCCTATAAAGCTCTTCATTATTTAGAGGTAACACACATTAAAGCTCTCTGTAAGGTGTTAGCCAAACATTTAGTCTCTGTAGTAAAAGTAAAATGTCTAATATTCTGTGCTACCTGTCCGTGGTTTGTGGTTGATCTCGTTCTTTTGACAATGTCTGTGTAAAAGGACAGCACTGATTTTTGCTGTTCTGCACATGATAAATTACTCTTACTGTCCTTTTATTTGTGGGGGTTTTGTTGCATGTGTAACAACAAGCATGTGTTTCTAGATCTAGATTGTTTAATAAATATAATATTACTTGCACTGTGTTGATACTGTTTTTATCACAATGCAGGATTGAGTGTTATGAAGAAACAATTTTAGTCTAAGTGGGTTTTGAAATCAAGCACTCCTGGACAGGCACAAACTGCTAAAAAATTTTCTGTGAATGCCTGTATTCAGTGTATGAGTTGAAACACACAAGTACATTCATCAGACCAATGAGCAGCTAAGTGTCAATGAGTTGCCAATAGGACTAAACAACCAATCGTTTATCACCATTGTAAAGTACTTCTTTGTTAAACATGGATTGTCACTAATCTGTCTATTTCCCCTGATAACCAACTAATTACACTTGTGATATATATTGTAAATAACAGTTTTGTCCATAGTAATCCAGATACGACTTCTGACCAAATTGTGCAGCTCTATTAGAGATGTCACAGAAAATATGGGAGGATACATGCAGGGGACCGATGTGCTGCAAAGGTCACCAGGCACCAAGGCTAAGCTAGGAACACTGAAGTCATATAGTCTGCATCCTAGACCTTTATGCACATTTGTTTTACTGCCTTAAATGAGCCTGCGCTTGCCCATAATAATCAATGCTGGACCTACTCTGGAGATATTATACACAGTCCCATAACAGCAGCATTCAGGTTTCACTTCATTGTGCCAGAACTCAAGAGAGAAGCTAAGCCAGCTTTTAGGACTGCAGTGCTCTAAATAATAAGTACTGTACAAAAAAAAAACTTCCCAAGTGCTTGTAGGCAGGACTTTAATTCCTATTCCCAGGCGCTGATTTATTTGATTTTTAAGGAAGTTTTGCTAAGCGGGCTAATGAGAAGCACAGTGCTGTTGAATGATTTAGTAGGGAGATGGAGCACATACAGTGAGAACGTCTAAAGACAAATTCTCTTTTTATTCCCTAATTGGTGAGAGGAAGAAGGAGGTAGTATTGCAATAAAAAATGACAATTAAAAGAGGGGTGCTTACTGCTTGTGGTGTATGTTTCACAATTGGACAAAAACATGCAATGGGGATTTATGTATTGTCTTTAAAACGGTTTTATCAGACAAGTTTTTTGTTAGTTTTTTTTAGATAAGCCTCTGTGTTCCTACTTCAACAACAGATTTTTTATTTATTTATTTATTCTTTTATATGTTCCATTATACACCACTAGACAGGTAAACGCTGATCGATGTAACACTATCAGTTGTTTAGTCAGTACCACAAATTAGGGCACAGATAACCTAAAGTTAGAGGTCTACCACAGTCTGCCCATAGGAGAAACATATGGCTGAGTGATGTAATATTCAAAGTCATTATTCATAGCAGCTTTTGCCAAAGGTTAGGAGTTTATTTTTATCATAAGCAGGAACATGGGTGGTTACATATCATCAAAGCCACTTAACTGACTCCATCAGTGCTTTTGTTGGGTTTTCTGCTGCAACATTCAACTGTTTGTTCGAGTGTTTATTATTTAAAACCCTGACCAAAAATATTAAAGCAAACCATCACTTTAATACAGCTAAAGCAATCCAATTGTTGCAAGCTTGAAACTCGTCAGATGGCAAATAATTTTGCACAGTCATGCAAGATCACCTTCATGCATTTAACTGGATAGTCTGGTGTCGCTGGATACACTTAATGCATTGTTATTTAGGTCAAAATAACAGTTTTCTCTTTTTTTTGTTGTTACACATGGACAGTTTCTGTGCACATCTGCAAACTCAGTCTCTCATTTCCTCACCCATAATTTGTCAGTGCTTAGCACTATACAATTGGAAAATGGTGCATGGATAATAAACCACTTTTTGAATAAAATGAATTAATAAAATGCAAACTGTTAATCCATAAACCTCAACTAAAGTTGTTCTGTGTTTAGCCGTTTTATTTATAAATGCACACAAACTATTTCTAAGTAAAAAGCAAAACCATACACTAGAACACTTAAGTATGCTATAAGTTGAAGTTTCACTTCTTTTTTGTGCTCATGGGGAGGTGGAATGCAATATTTACACTAATGTGCCTGTGTAATATCACAAAAAAAAAAACAACAACACTACTCTAATTTAATATTGCAGTGTTTTTGTCCCAGAAGGGCAGTGAAGATATGGGAAAATGATGAATCTCTTTCTATAAGCATTTGGCTGTTTTTAGATGGAAGGGCTATTTGCATCACTTATCACTCATACATTCCTGAAAGCCTAAAGTGGCTCATATTTGTTCCACTTCTCTTAGTTGCACCAAGAAGATAAAAACAAAGATCTTTTAACTTTATGTTTAAGTTAACAATTAAAGAAATTAATGCTTCAATTATCAGCTAAAAGTTTGGACTCATGTAAAAGTTACAATTTTCCTTTATTTGGAAAAGAAAACTGATTTTAAAACATTAAACTGACCAGAAGGTACAGTTTAAAGGATTATTTACATAAATATCAAGGCCTATCATCAGCAAACTTCCAATTGCACATTACTTTATGTAGGCATTTGAAGTTGTACTGTATCATAAGTAATGACCAAACATATGTTACTGCACATCAGTTGTAATGATACTTTAATAATTGTATTTATAACTTGAAGAGCAGGAAAAAAGTGGCAGGGTTGTTCTTGTTCTATGAATTCTGTTGATAGATGGCTAAATTATTAAGAGTAATTAGTAATAAATGTTTAAATCTGTAATCTGGCAAATATGCTTCATACAGAATACAGAAGTCCAGATGTTCCCAATAGGTGGTAGTGTATGTAAGAAGTACCTTTCTCAAATCAGGTTTTGATTATAAGTGGATTTGCTGTTCTTGTAAATACGAACTTTGACCTCTTACAAGTAGCGGAAGGAGGCTCATGTTTATTCAGCATGTGTAACAGCCCCTGGGACAAATCACACTCAAGAGTGACTGTCGCCCCTGGAGACTGCGAGAACCACCTAAGGGCGTGGAGCTAAATATGGAAATTGCAAGACATGCTCCAATATGCATATTCACTAATGTGCAGTTCCTCCAAATAAAAACAGCTCCTTGTTCACATTATCCACCCCATCCATCTGTCTTTTACAAATCCCACAATGTAAAAATTTAAAGTTACCATTATCTGAGGCATGCTTCATTAATATAAATAAACCCACGTCACGTCTTTGTTTAATTTGCTCTTTTTCTGTTGTGTTTGTGTGTTTGCAGAGCGACTGAGGGCTTTGTCTGTGTTGTGAGCATGCCTACAACAATGCTCTGTTTGCTCAGGTCTGCTTAACTGCAGCTGAAGTTGTCACGGTTAATGTGGGTTTGTATTCAATCATCCTGTCAGCTTCTGAGAGGTGTATGACTGACAGATTTAAGAGACAGCCGAACTGGGGGCTAAACTCAAGGAGAGCGATTTCTTTCCTGTGAATGTAAGATCTCCGACAGACGGGCGTTAGCTGCTGAAACTTAGACAACACCGTCTGGTCCAGTAAACGCACTGACAGTGATCAACACAGAAGTGTTGTCTTATCTTTCTCTTTTTCTTTTTTTTTTTTTTTTTTAAATTGTCTTCCTGCGGTCTCAAAGATCAACTGCTCACTTTTTTTTTTCTAACATTCGTCAAATGTTCACTGTCTATTCTCTGTGTAAAGCTGTTGAAGTAAATGAGATTTCCCAAAGAGCTGTGTTCGCAGAGAAGCACTCAAAGTGATATTGACATGTTGTCAAGCTGGTGCCTCTCTCAGAGGACGTCTTGGGTTGTTGACGGGCCTGAGATGCGATCATGATTTGTTCCCCTTCTGCTGTTGAGTAATTTCATCTTGTCTCTCAGAAATGATTTGTTGCTCCTATTTTTAGTCCAAACCCCAGTCTTCCTCAGTCAAGTCAGTCAGAAGTTGTCTAGAAAACACCTGCTGTGAAGTTCCTTGGAGATCACCTGCCTAGAATCTGGCCAGTTGAGGCTTTCGTGATTGATCTGGAAGTGATGATCATGACAGGGGATTAAGAGAGGAAGCAAGGTGAGATGAGGCTTGTTATTTGGAAATTTGACTTGATTGGTGAAGGATTTCTTGCTGTTCAATGATCCTTAAGCACAACCTGTGTCTTTCTGTTGTAAGTAGATGTTGGGAGTATCCTCTATGGGTCTGTCCCGGGGAAGGTGCCCAGCAAGACTTTGAAATGCACAACTCAGAAATTAGCTTATCAGTCAAAGTACAGGCAGCAGGTCCTTGAGGAAGCGATGCTCACTTGTTCGATATACCTGTGTTGTCCTGGTAAGTCAGTGGTTAGGAGCTTACACAGTACAAAGTAAGTCTAACTTTGGGTTTTTTAAAGTCTGTCATGTTTTTTTCCTCTTTCTTCTGTCATGTCTGAATTGCCTGTGCTGAATATATATCGGTGTCATTTTGATATAAATTCCTCAACACTCAACATAGAATAGTGGCATCTGGTTTGGTCAGACATTTTTTGCTAGTCATACCTTTAGACTGTGAGCTGACTTTAGCCAACTAATACAAAAATAACATTAGCACTATATACTAAGAATACTATACATTACAGCTTGTTAATAACAAGGTAATGAGAAGTTATACTATGGAAATTTGTAATAACAAGTAACATCATAGTATAAAAGTACTAATCAGGGAATAGCTTGTTATTAACTATAGATACTGTATATCTTGTTACCTGTGGTTTCTGTCTAATAACTAAGAATCAGGAAAATGCACAGTCGTCTATTTCTACGTAACTCCATGATAATATTTTCTAAAACTTAAAGCTAAAGGCCAGTCAAATTTGGAAATGTTTTATTTAATAAATGCATTGAAATCTGGATCCAGATAAAAATATAATCTTATAGAAAGTATTCCAACCCCCAGGTCACAGCAGCTGTGGTGTTGCCTACAAACCCTGTGATGCAACAACAAGAAGTGAAAAAAAAACAGCAAAAAAATTATTAAAATGTTGAGAAATATAATAGAGAATGTTGTTTTTCACAAACAGAAAAAATAGCTAATACAACTGAATTGAGAGATGCTCAAGGCAGCTTATATTAGTTGTCAAGGAATCTAGGAATATTATCTAGGAATATTTCGTCGTATGAAAAAGATGCATTACTTTCATGTTGCAGCTCCCCTCAGGATGGAGATGCACAGTCAGAGCCCTGCAAGGCTGAGTGGTCGAGGTCATCAGGCAGCTGTGTGACACATTGTTCTGATGTTTGGCTGTATGGGCACCTTGTGGGCGTTCACCCCCACATCTCCTCATCCCCTCTTGAAACACATGAGGCCAGACTAGCTCAGATGAGGAGCTTGTGGCTGTTGACCATAAAAAGAACATCAGTGCAATGAGCCACAAAGAAACGAAGGGAAAGTGAAAGAAGGGTGCTGAATAGGGAGGTGGAGGAAGATGGGAAAAAAACAAGGGCATTGATAGCAAGTTGGTGACTGACTAAGATAAGAGCAGGAGCAAACAAGAGCAAAGGATAGAAGACAGAAGAAAAGGGCAAGAGAGAAGGCAAAGAGAAATAGGGAAATAGAAAGAGAGATTGCATACTTGCGGCCAAATGGGAGCTACATTGCTCCAGCTGTGACCATAAAACAGCAGGTGGATGCCATCATTAGGCCTGGCAGATAAAGCAGGAATCTCAGAGTCCCAGCTCTCTCGATGCGTCTCTCTTGGCGCCAGGCAGTCATCCACTTTAAAATCATGCATTGATGGCATGACATAAAACATGACTCTGGAAAGAAGAGGGGAAAGAAATCGTTGAGTTAAAGGATGACTCAGTCTAAATGGGTTGTATTTAGTGTGACTTAGAATCAAAAAGTTTTCTGTATTCAAAACTTTTTCTGTTTGAACTTTTGAATACATTGGACACATCTCAATTATGGTTTTGCTTTGTTCTTATTAATTACCGCACTCTAAGCATCTTAACTATAAAACAGAGCATGGATTTCTCCTACTTAACTTCAAGAGGTAATGCTGTATTGCTTTTCCAGTAACATGCTGCTACTGGATTTATAAGACCTGAGTTAAGTATTCCCTGAATTCAGAATATCTCACATAGTGACTGGAACCAAACATCTCAAATCAGGACTTGTCAGATCAAAGGACAGATTTCCACTGGTATAATGCCCGTTTCTTTCGTCTTGGCTTCTGTTTTGTATCTTAGTGCGATGTGTCTGCCACTTTAGTACTGGGAAACTCTAATGTTTCAATGTGATGATCTGTTAATTAGCTGTTTCTGTGGCTGGTACCTCTAATGAACCCATGCTCTGCAGCAGAGGTGACCCTTGGTTGGGTGTTCCCCACACAACAGCCATCAGTTCCCCAGCATGTTTTAAACTAATGATGGGCTTTCATTTCAGTTTTTCTTGGTTGAGTGGTTCTTACCATAATATGGAAGTTGTATAGGGCTATTTCTTTGCTGTATACCAACACTATCTTGGCACAACACAACGGATGGTCTCAAATAGTGGTCGACCAAATGACACACGAATATACTGAACTCAAATGAATTATGATTTCAGGAATTTCAAAATAGAGGGGTTTGGAAACATGGATGATTTACAGGCTACAAAAAGAGCCAATGTCTGATATCCAGATAATGATCTAATAGCCTGTATACAGTATAATAGTACTGTATCATTTGTAGTATTCATGAAGCTGCTATTAAAATGCAGAAGACCGAGGTGATTTTTGTTATTGAGAGAATTTATGCTTATAAATATTCCATAGTTGTATTATCTCAGTGTTAATGTTGTTTAAAAAAAAACAATAGATACAAAGAAAAGATTAAGCTGTGTCCAAACCTCTGACTGGTTCAGTTGGTTGGTTCATATTTTATTGGACATCTTCTACTGTATTTGTAAAGAAATGTGTTTTTATGACTTATTTTACATTTAAATCTTGTTTTATTCTACTTTGGTCCCACTGTCCCACCTATACAATATATCTAATTTGGAAATAGAACTAGCTTTTGGTACTTTAAAAGGACTGCTGTAGTGTCTAATTATCCAAGATATTTGCAAGATGGTGAACCCCCCGCTCCTTTCTTCTCCTGTTTTTTTTTTTTTTTTTTGTTCAGTGTAAGCTGGTGCAAGAGTTTGGAATTTAGCTGGGAGTGTACCTAAGAGCTGTCATCTGGGATGATAGTTTGATGGCAGATGAGAGCTGCCATTGCAGCACCCTCCAGGTGCCCTCGGGGCTAAATGGATGTCTGCAACATGGCACTTTGAGAAGGTGCTTCTTCACTCTGATTTGTCTTCACTTGCTCTGTTTTTTTTCTTTTCTTACTTGCCATTAGCAGGCGCGTCTATTTGGAAATGCATCCTGCTTTTAACCTCTCTGTTCCAAACTCTCTCTTTCCATGTTCTCATAGAGTAGATATCAGTCCATGCACCAGTAGTAAATTAAGTCAAGCTTTTGATGCTAACTATTTGGAAAAGGCCCAAAAATACTGTGATGAACTTTTAGATCTGCTCTTCCTCATTTGGATTGATGACTGACATGCTGGAGACTGTTGAACTATTCACTCCATGCTTAATGAGACATCATTTCTAACAGAACTTCTTTGTTTGCTCATGCTGTTTTCTCCTCTTTTATAAATACAGTATTCAATTAAGTAGTGTAGACAGGAGAAAGTTGTTAAATTGAAATATACTCAATCAGTGCTAACAACCACTCACTGAGAATCGCTGTGATGTGGATGATCTTCCTGATTCTGTTGTTTGGTCTTCGTCAGCTTGTGATGCATCTTTTGAGTTTGATTGGTCTTTCACTGGAGTTCAGTCTTTTTCCCTCTGTGGCCTCAGCAGGGAGCGAAGTGGTGTGTGGAAGCATGTCATCCCCTGATTTCCTTTTAAAAAGCCGACCCTGGTGCTTTTAAATGCATCATCAAGGCAATGGGCTGTCCAAGTCGGTTACAAGTTAACCAAATAAACACTGACAATGAAATTAATAATGCATATTGTTTGCGAATGCCTCAGCTGGATGATTTGACTGATGTATGCAAAGATGGTAATTTATTGAAAGTAAATTCATGTAATTGTGCAGTGGAACTTGATGAAGCAAAAGAAGGTGTCAGCACGGCTTCCATCATCATCAGAAGAAAGAAATCATTAAAGAGCAAAAACAAATCCAACTTCAAAGGACGGTGCAGAACAAACACTTATTTTATGGATGTGTTTCATTTAGACCAAAGTTCAGAACAGCTGTTATGGTAAATATGTCAGATTTGTTGCCGGTTGTTTGTGGATGTGATAGTTTTGGTGTATTTATTTTTCTCCCAGTCCACAGGGATGTAAACACTCACTCTGCACTTATCAAAGTAGTCAGTGTAAATTTAATTTGAAGATGAGGGGGAACAAGAGCTAAAATGTACTTGTCATTGTCGAGACACATTTCCACGAAGAAGAGCTCAACTGGCAAGATGATCCCAGTGCCCAACTTGATAAAAATAGTTTACAACCAAACTGTCTTTGGAATAATTATGATGTCAGCACGGTGACATGATGTGAAAATAATGCATTTGGCTGACTGGTTTGTAGGAGGGGATGTGACAAACAGATTTTCACTGAAAGATTTGGTCAGAAACTCAAAATGTACATGTTTTAAATGTATTATGGGAATGTGTGTACATCCCTAGAGCTGTAGTAGTATCACCTGGGCCTTTTTAACTAATAGATCTTTTAGTCTCCAAATCATCTGATAATATTCTTTATATATTTCAGTTTATTACAGTCTAATACAGGATCAGAATGAGCCATTACCTTAACAGAAAGAGGCACTAAGTTGAGTAACTAAGTCCTAAAACAAATCTGTACTTCAGTTAGGCAACATATCATGCATTATGAAGTCTGCCACACCCACAGTTTTCTTACATTATATTAAAATACTGCCAGTGGCCTAAAAACATGAGCTTCTGTAAATTGTATAAACCATATGTATGGACAGAGGCACGATTATCAGTTGTATACAACAGGAAAATAGTTGTTCTGCATTATAGTGTTTACAGGAATGCAAGAGTGTTTGTCTTAGGCATAAAAGTGACTTTGTCATATATGATGCACATGCAGCCTGCCACCACTACTAAAGTGAGATTCAGAAGTATCAGTCACAGCCATGCAGACATAATGCCCATGTTGCTGCAGGCCAAAATATGATATTTCACAAACAATCCAACATATGCCTTAGATTTAAATGAGTACTCAGAGTAACACAGATGATCTTAACACAATATTCAATAACTTAATGTTTCTCTTAACTTTCCCTCACTAAAGAGTCTGTGTCTTAATCCTGGTGAGTGATAAATTAGTCTTATATATATCAAGAAGTGACTGCAAACAAATCACTCCTAACTTTGCTCATATCTCCACTCACATCAAAATGCCCTGTTTCTGAAAGGGCCTGTCAGACAGAATGTGACAATTGATGTTGAATATTAATAAAGTACACCATATGTTCTGGACAAAATATTATCCATGCATTATTAAATGTGATTCCCTGTGTCAACCGTTAATTAATGCTTGTTAAAACATAATAAAAGAATGAGATGTTAGACATGATTAAAGAAATTGAAGTTTGTTGTAAACACAGAAATCATATAAAGGCTAATGAGATAAGAGAGAATAAATTATCGTCAGTGAGTGTCTTTTAAACTCTTTGTGGGTGCTGGTCATGAGAGCTGCATCCGATTGATACGATGTCTTTGTTGTAACTAATTTGAATATATGAATTGTTTGTATATTAAACACTGCAATGCATAAAAAGCCTATTTTGTGCTATATAACTGCATGGTGTCAGAATTCCAGAGGGTTATTGAGATGGGATTTCAGACATGCCGTAATATGAAGGATAGTGGCTTTTCTGTTCACATTTGAATCATAAACACTTTGAAAGCAGGATGTTGAAACCGCCAATCATGCTAAATGATAAACTTTATCAGCAAACGTGTCACTTGACAAAGATCAAAATTGCATTCAGACTTTTAAGAGTCTTAAAGAATCTCCACATTAGTTGCACGATTAGGGCTAATCTTTGTGTCACATGCTAATTTACCTTAAAACTTGAATAAATACAATCCACAGTTTGCTCTGCATTTTTTGTAGACCCCCACATGTAGTTTTGTAATCATGCTGCAGTATGCTGTTCATCTTTTTTTATTATTTTGTTGTAAAATGGCAATAAGAATTATTAGTTACAGGTTACTAAAATATTTCAGAGGAAGTTCATAAGCTGCCAGCTTGAGGTCTAGAACCTAAAGATTTATGACTAAAGCCCTGAACTCACATAGTTACACAGTGTTTGACCAGGAGAATGGATTTGCAGGATATGCTAAGGTCATCTGAACCTTGTAGTTTAGCCTAATGGAACCCTTTGTGCTATGTTTTTACTGTCAGGGAAGATGGCATTGCTTCAAACTAATGTCTTAGTTGATCTTTTATTCACATTCTACATTTAATATAGTCTCTTTGACCTACCTCTGTTTCTTGTAGTGTTGTGTTATTTCTCTGTGTCTTAGACAAAAACGACCATTCAGAACACTTTGATTTAAAAATCTTTAAAATTAGAGATTAGGTTAGAGGCTCAGTCTCTACTGATCGATCTCCCTCTTTCTCTTGCTCCCAATAGAATAATCAATTAGCAAATTCGAATTGCTCGACAGTTTTAGAAAAAAATATTTGATTGAAGATGCATACATACAGCTGTTGTGTCAGATTAATATTTTCTGCAGAAATGCTTTTCACTTAAAGGAATTTTCACCCTCCAGCATTTCTGTGTTTTGCAGAACACATCGAAAACCTGGATGGTTCATAGCAACACAGTTTAGTGAGTCCAACACTCATTTTGTTTACAAAATTCAGATTGTCGTGATTGTCAGATAAAGAAAGTTTTTTTCTTTATCTGACTTTTAAAACAATCATTGTAATGTTAGGCATTCTACTTACTAAGGTAACTGTTTTTTTTTTTTTTTTTTTTTTTGTGAAGCTGCAGCACAACCCCCCCCAGTGGGAGTAAAAATGTGCAGAGCTGTGATAAAGTATGCGGTGAGTCCTACGATCCTTCATGTACAGTGTAATGTCCATAGTTTTGGATTGATTGTTAATATTTTCTATTATTTTCTGTATGCCTAAAGGTAACTGAATCACAAATAAATGAGTAATTGTATTATTTAAACGATTACAAGAAGTTTAATCATTCAACATTAAGTTATTTCTTACACAAAACTTAAATTTGTTTTTTAGCTGTTCTTTGCAAAATAGAAATAATACACTGACAATTTGAGAATTAATAAGGAGTTTGAAATGAAATTCAGGTTTGTTAGGAAGATTTTAAATTCAAAATTGATGAAATGGGAAAATACTGTTGTAGGCTTAGTTGGCAGATATCATTCGCCAAACATTCATTGTCATGGTTGCAACAATACATGTAGCCGAAGACGTTTAAGCACTAACACAACTTGGTTAGATTTAGGGAAAGATCATGGTTTTGGTTAAAAAAAAACACTAAAGTAACACCGACGATCAGTGTGAAACTGTCACCCTGGCTTTTGTTGTCCTGGTCATCCAATCCGAACTCATCGCTGTGCAGACTTGGTCGCTCTTACAATCTTTACAATCTCACAAATAGTCACGTTTGTTCCTGTCATGATTAATATGCCCACTAGAGGTCACCTAATTATAATATGTATAAATGATATGCACCTTCTGGCCCCTGGCAGGTGCATTTTGCCCCTGCTGCAGCATAATTAAGGGCGTTGTAACGACTGATAAGGGCCATTTAATGGGGTGATAACATTTGAATCAGATGAAGTGTTGTAGGTGATGAAAGGCAAATAAAATATGTACTGTACACGCCATGGCACACTGCACAGGATGAGCAACTTTTGCAACTGAGCTCCCCATCCCTGTTGAGTTGGGCAATTACTACACTAATACTGTGTGATCTGATCTTGGCATTATGCTCCCTGAACCAGTCAATGATTAAAGAGGGTTACATGACCTTTTTGATATGTAGGCACAGCAGAGGAAGTGTGAGCATCACTTGAGAAAGTGATATTTAATAAACTGAGCGTGGACTTATGTGAGTATGTGTAACATGATGTCATAAGCCAGTTACAAGTTAAGTGATTGCCTTCAAAATCTAAATCCAGATTTACAGATGTTCCTATTTCAGATGACGAAGTGGAAGGGGAAGAGCAGAATCACCCATCAGTTTTTCTGCTCTGTCTTTTGGCATGTTAATTTGATTTTAAACCACCAAACATGGTGTCATGGTTTTCTGACAGGGCCTTGGGAGAGAGTTTATCTCATCATTAATTAAGTATCATATTTCCCTACATGCTGCCTGTGCTTAATTAGGAAGAGGGGGTCATTTGGGAGGGCTTATTAACTGGAACAAATTTGTTAAAGGAAGGAGACCGAGACAGATAAAAGAGAGAGGGAGTGAGGGTAGAGAAGTGCCTCTGGGTTGAGTCGTCCCTGACAAGGCTTGGCTTTTGTGATTGATAACTGCACCAGTCACGGCTCGAGTCAAACTGGGAGAGATGAAGGAGTAACTGGGGAAGAGACAGAGGGGAAGAGAGGAAATCTGGGAGGAAGGCGAAGACAAGAGGGTGGGGGCTGGGAGGAAATGATTGGAGACATATGCTAGCTCTCAAGCAAGATAGAGTTAGACAGAGAGGAGGGAGATGTAGGACGAAGAGGGAGGGACAGCAAGATATGAAAACAAAGAGAGAAACAGAGAGAAGGGCATGCGGGGAGATGGTGGAAATTGATTGCAGCACTGGGCTGCAACACAAAGACTTTATTTATTGTGTCCCTACCTCCCCAACATTAACCTGAAGTTACAGGTTAATGTTGCGGAGGTGCATGTATAGAAAAGTGTGTATATGCACCGCAAAAGCCAATCAGGCAGTGGTGTCAGATTTATGGCTTCCCCATTTCCAATTCAGTGTGACAGAATAGGTTTGGCATTGCGGGTAAAAACAGCAGATGTTTTGCTCAAATGTGACACCTGGGTTGCCAAGAAATTCCCAGTGGCAGTGCATGTGTTTCAAGCTGACCTAGCACAAGTTTGGGCAAACGGGAAACAGCAGGAGATGGTATGACTTTGAGGCATGACACAAAAATGAAAGGCCTGTTGCAGCCCCCAAATAATAAGAAGTTAATCTTATAAAGGAACTTAGTATCTATATTGGAGTTGATGAAAAACAATTACTTACTGTTGTTTCTTACCACTTCGTTTCACACTTGCCTGATTTTTGAGTGTGTAAGGTTGTGTTAACCCTCCACTGATGTGTACTTGAAGTATGGACTCTTATTATGGAATTAAAACATTCAAATAAGTATTTTTAAATGTGTTTGTTACAGTAATACTGTAAGCTCTTTGTAAGTTAGGTATTCTCTATCCAGTCTCTTACACATGCTATACCTGTGAGATACTAAGGTGATTTTCTTTTTGGGACAAAAGTTGAAACAGTTTGCAAGGTAACCCTCTAGGCTCTTTCCACCTCAGCAGTTCTTGGCATACAGCTGCTTTACATGCAATGTTCCATAAAGGATCACATCGCTTTCTTTGCCAAGTTTCCATTTTCTTTCTGAACTTCTCTACTCGGTTCTTGAACAGCACCTTTTCATTAAATCAGATTTTCCTGGGATTCTTAATGTGACATTTTTTTTTTTTTTTTTTTTTTTTTGTCCCTGTTCAGAAATGAAATGTGCTGATATCAAGTGGTAATGTTAGTAGATGTAGAGAAAACCAAACTTTATTAGTCTGAGCAACATTATCACTTTGCTGCAGTGCCAACTTCTGAAAGCCATTAAATCTTGAGTGGATTGTCTTTGAAGGCAGCGGCAAACGCTGCTGCATTGATTGACAGGGTTGGCCTTGCCGTAATAGAACATAATTGGGCAATTTTGAAGGGTCTCTGAAAAATGACCAAATAATAACACATGACTTGACTTGAGACTTGTTTTCTCAGATAATTGTGCAAAAAGCATCTGGCACACCATTAGTTCCATTTTCACATTAGAATAATAATCCTTTTGAACTAATAAACTCGCTCAAACGTCTGTGCTTGGGTGGTGGGGACTCTGAAGGGGGTAAATACTGTATGTTCCACCAACAAAGTGCAGAGAGAAGGTAATTTGGGAGTAGAAGGAACAACAACAAGATGAAGACTTTCCTACAATGTATCTCGTCACATGAATTGAAAGTGTTCTCCACCCTTCATATTTCAGAGATATGTATGCTACTCTAACTATGGCATTTTGTTGTTATATGCTCGATTTCGTTCATTACCATGTATTTCTGCTCTGTTTTCTCCAATCAGCGATTTAATATGTATCAGACAAACACTTAAATTACCAGTTGTCTGTGTTTTGAACAATATAATGGCTTGTGATTTGATTATTTTCCATTGGCGTCTCTAAATGTCCCAGTGATCTGATTAAGATTTAATCTAAATTTGAATACAGTGTGCAACCTAAAAAAGTAACTGTGATGAGTCCTCTTTTATTTTTAATCAATTACTGATCTGTTAAGCTGCTGATAAATTTCTCTGCATGTTCATAGAAATAACAGGTCTTGCACTTTGCCCCGCCTTATTACCTTTAATGTATAAAACAATAACCATCCCCAAGGGGAACATTGTTGTTTGGTCTTTCTTCCAATGAGAGATTGCACCAATATCATGACTCAAATTAAAGGATAATTAAAAAATGTTATATCAAAGTTATTGCCGTCCATAAAACTTTGATTAGGCAAACATTAGCCACATTAGGATTTAATGGCCATTGCCCCTGTGATTACTGTCAACAATTTTATGTACTGAACAAAGCATATGAAGAAATTAATAATTAAAAATGCAGAAAAAAGCAGTTTAAAGTGGCAATAACATAGCTAATGTTCGGTTGTTTTTAACAACAGCTTGTGGTGGTTAAAATGAGTCTGAAAGTCAAACAAGTTAGACCGTGTTCTTAGAAAGCATATGTTTTAAAAGGACTACTGTACATAGAACAGGTCAGAGGTAATGTTTTAGTGTCACCGGACACTTAAATTACATCCTCAAGCGTAACCTACTACTACTACTAGTACTGTACATTACAAAAAATTGGAATAGTAAAAAACAAACATTGCATTATGTTATAGATTTGTAATTACAGCTACATTTAAACAAAGGAAGTACACTTTTCTGTGATGTTTAAATTGTAAAAGCAGCATCATCAGACTGCAAACAGTAGCTAAGCTGAGTTTGCAATGCATGAGTGGCCTTGCCCTTACAGCATTCACACGACTTTTTATGCTAGCTGTGCCACTGTGTTAGGCCAGTTTCAAATGGCATATTTGCAACAGTGCTTCTTTCTTGTCATCATTCGGTTTAACATCTTTCCACACAGCTGACGTCTTATGCAGCGTCTACTCAGAAAGCGTAGCGTGAGGAGCGAGTGCAAGTGACATGCAAGCCGGCACGTGGGCTGTGTAGGCAGCTAGATTGATAAAAATAGGAGCCTGTTCGTTGCGTGACATGTCTCAAAATTGTGGCTGACACACTTTTGTTGTAGACATGGTGTTAGGCATATTGACTTCTCTTTAAAGGCCAACGCGAACTAGAAGCGTGACGTTCACTTATTCTACAAGTGAACTGGTGCAATTAAAAAGCATATACATATTACAGGAATGTCATGACAAATGTATTTATTAGAATATCCAATACCAAATAAAACAAAACAAACAAAAAAATACCTCCCTAAAGAAAGAATCCATTCAAACAATCAGGTTCAGTTCTAACTGATCGTTTCTGATATCATCAGTTGTAGCAGCAGTCACTAACAGCAGCTCCGGTGACATACAGGCGGCACCACCGCCTACACAACATACAGCATATATATGTATCTGTTGCATAGGTTTTCATTTGATGCCATACAAAAAACTTAATTCATGCTAAAAATATGAAAATATAATCACGTCACCAAATCAAAATGTTATAGTAGCAGCTTAACCACAACTCATGTCGAGAGCAGTGATAATCAAGCTGCGTTATTTTGCTCAGAGATTTACAAGCGAGTGCTGGTATAAAGAGATGAGTCATTAGTGCCTCAGGTACTGTTTAATTCAATAAGCACTCCAACCCTTTTTTTCTAAAACCAGTTTATGGCAGTCTCTCTTGCGCCATATGCTTCCTTCCCCTCGCTCTATCTTCACCAAAGGTTCAGTTGGCAAACGAGTCATGTCATGTACTGCTGTTTGTGTTTCTGATGGTGTTTATGAGCTGTGTCAGAGTGGCGTAAATTTGTTTATTACTGCCAGTCTATCTCTGAGCAAGTCTCAAAATTGGAATAAATAAAAAATATATATATATATGTCTTGATTTTTTTTGATCAACAATCCAAAACCCAAACTAAATGGCTTTGTAGGTTGGAGGACTTGTTTGAAGATGAATATTGATAATACATATTTACATAAATGGCTGTATTGATTGCTTTGCTTCTATATCTTGGTCAGTTACTCTGCATATTTTACAATATAACACTCATTGCTCCAGACTAGTTGTCACTACACAGTTACCATGTCCATCCAGTATTTGCTATTTTACTAACTAATTAAAAGCACTGCTGTGATACCGACACCTCAGAGTAGCTAAATCCTACCCGTTCTTCTTTAACCATAAAGAAAGACTTTCTTTATAACAGTCCAACTTTTGCGATTTCTAGACTGGTCATTTTGGAAAAGTGGGGAAAGTTAACACTTAGCTGAAAACTTGGCTGAATGTAATCCTTTCTGAAATAAAGCTATGTTGGCCACAGTGCTCAGTTGTGGAATCCTGCAATGGAGGGAAGTAATCATTTTCTTTGTCCCCATCTTGGACTGTATTATTAATTGTGCTTTCATGTTGCTTCATGATGCTAATAAAGCAACAATGCTCTTCCAAATCACCTGAAAAATGAGCCCAAGGACAATGGGCATTGCAGAGGAAAGGCGTGGTTGTCCACTTTGAGAAACGATGGGACTCAGAAACCAAGATTAATGGAACTCAGATGGCTTTTAATTAGTGCAGCTGTGCTCATTAATTATCTGCCCGCAACACAAATATTTTTATATTTGGAGAAAGTCTTGATTTATTTGATTTTGTTTGCCAGTGGATCTAGATGAATGGCTCTTCATGTTAAATTTTGCCAGCACTAAAAGGAGCAGAGAGGAAGTCTTCCCCAGTTAGCCCGTCTGTTGCAAACATGATATTATTGACGATGCTGCGTAATATGACACTAATCACAGACATAAAGAGCAAAAGTCTGAAATGGTCATGCAGTTTTTTTATTTATTTCATGACAGCACTGCATGAACATAGTAGCCAACATGTGTCTTTTGTGTAGCACGGGCTTTCTGTTGATTTGTAGCAGTACTGGTTTGCTTTTTGCTGTAACAGCGCTACCTGATGGGCTTAAATCATTAATATTGTTGTACGGTAAATTAAAATGAAAACGGAAGGAAAGCCCAGAGTAAGCTTTACAGAGATGTTGTTGGTAAAGATTCTCTGCACCTGGAAAAATCTTTTCTTTTGGGAAACTGAAATTAAGAGTATGCAATAACATCAGAGAACTGTGCTTATTTTGTTTTGAAAGATGCATATTTTCGCTCACATCTGCAACCCCATGAGACGCAGGGTATTTAAGGTCATGACACAGATTAAGAAGCACTAAGGCAGATGTTTGAAATGTTGAAGGCTTTCTGATCAGTTCCTTTTCAATGTGAACTGTGTCAGGGATAGTTTGTCTAAAAATGTCTCCAAATCAGTGCTAGATTTTGTAGATTTAGACTTTAGATGTAATAAAATAGATTTTATTTAAACCTTTAAGCTGGTTAGTCATCATTATTATCAACTATAGCATCTCCTTGCACCTCCCACCTATCTTTTGCCTTCTCTTTCTCTCTGTTGCTCACTCACTCCTTCTCTTACCCTCCGTTTCCCGTTTTTCCTTATGGCCACAGTAAATTTCTTTGAAACATCCGTCTGAACATGAATGAGAAAAAAGCAATGGCAAGAGCAGAAATTAAAATTTCATTATTTACTGCGCTCCAGTTTGGGTACGCAATTAGTATCTGCACTGTGTGGCCCAGGGATATTTACTGCTTTGGCCTCTCCTCTTTTTATTGTGGTGTTTCTTTCATCCCGTCTAGCAGACTGTGATGTTATCACTTGCTCATTACCTCTAGCAGTCTGAGACACGGCGGACAATTACAACATTTCCGTGGGTCCAAAGCGTGAACTTGAGGATGGACATAGAAAAAAGCATCATGCAGTCAATGCAGTTCAAGACAGTGGTGGTAATCATTTTTAGCATGAGATGGTCATCAATAAAATAACTGTGTATGTCTATGTTTACTGGTCAATCTCAAATTTGGCTAATTTGTTATGTGATTAGATGCTTGATATGGTAAAAGGCTTATAGTCCAAGGCTTTGACTGTTTTCTGTACTTGCTTTAGTTTGAAAAAATGCAAACAATCTATATTTAAAGTGCCTTTTTCTGTGTGCAATAGGGACTAGATCAATAATTCAAGTATGCATGTGTTGCTAAGGTGATAGCTCTTTTGGTGTCAGGACAGTTCGGATATATATTATACTGATATATATTATATATTAAGTTCTGCCTCTGGTTTATGTCAAATCAGTTTAGATAAATTTACAGTTTCTGGAATGAACCCAGACACAACCTGTGTCTATGACCTTTCAATGAGAATAACTGCTTGTAACACAAGTAATTCAGTTAAGTCTAATCTCTGATCTTTGGCTTATAAAGTTTTCTTGTTAGTATAGGTGTTGGTGAGGTTTTATTGTGGTATTACACACTATGCCCAATATTATTCAATATGGAAAGTACCTGTTTTTTTATGATAAAACACCAGCAGCAAACAAAACAAAATGAAACCTTATTTACATACAACATTCCCTAAGCCACCGCTTTTCTCAAATGTGCAATTAGGGACAAAGCTGCAAGTGTTAATTTGCTTGATGTGCACTTCTCACAAGCAGCAGTGCCAGCTAAAACAAAACAACAATAACAACTGGAGGTTTTTATATTAATTCTGGTTAACAAACACTTCCTCAGACAGGCGCAGTGTTGTTTTTCCTCTCACATATTCCTTCCTCCATTCTTCATGTTCCTAGACATAATATGCATATGAACAGTGGAGCCTCTTGGATACAGGAGATCAGACGAATCACAGCAGGGGATCAAAGGGAGCTATCTGATCTCATAAAATCATATTAAAACCCGTTGCCTCATCCCGAGACACCGCGTATTGATCACAGAGGAGACGAGCAGGAGTGTTTGCTACTAAATAAAAACTGGGGACTGGCTGAAGTGAATGTGGGAATCGGTGTGTGCCGGGCACTCTGTGTAATCCACAAGCAATTGGATAGTTAACTCGAGGCCAGACGGGGAAAAACAAGAAGAGCGTATGTTCACAAAAGCTCCTCTCATCCCTCCCACACACCAAAACTCACCCTTCCTCTCCGCCCCATTCACAGTTTGTTGTATTTATTTCCGTTTGTTGATGACGCCTTTTCCAATAAGTGCATAAGACAATAGGCTGGCAGAGTATCAGTAAAAATAACCCTCCTGTCAAGGTTGCAGGGCTGGCTGCTTCTCAGATGCCGTATTGCAACTAGGTATATAGAGTGATTTGATTATACTGTGCAGGCGGCGCCGTTGTTACCCAGTTTGACTAATAAGTACTTTTCAAACCTGCCCCTCTTCTTTCCATGCGGCTGGAGTGCTTCGGTTTCTCTAGGAGTTAACCTTCACACACTATCATTACTGTCACTCTGCGCTAAAACTTCACAGAGCAGCTCACTTTCCGTCGTGTGTGCATGTGTGCGCCTGCACCCGCTTATAGTCAAAAACTCAGTGTTTGTCTTAAATTTCTATCAATTACAGCTTCCCCTGATGTCGAAGCTGCCTGTTTCTGTGAACTGTTTCTTACATTTGTCTTATAAATGTGAAAGCAGCCTTTTAGATTTGGGATTTCAGTATCCTGTTTCTCATTTTAGCTTTAAGACTGAGCGGGTACATCCACTGTATAGTAAGTGATGGTGTGCAGTCACACGCTCACAGGACTTTAGTGGGATTTCAGCGACGATGCCAAAGTTGCCACATGTACTTCAGAAGCTGTGCTAGAGTTTGGGTAAATATGATGCACGAAGAGTTGATGTAATGGTACAGTCATAGAAAAACATTTAGCCTTGTGTTTGGATATTTGACAAATATGGTAGCTTCAGTTTTGGAACAGGGGGATATTTAATACATACTGAATATGTCATTGTCACTACAGTAGTAGAGCTTTTTCCAAATTTAAAGTACGTCAGTGTGAACTTAAAAGAGGGCTTCAAAATAATGTTGCAATGCAGCACAACCTTTTCCTTTTCCTTGTTTTACTAATGATGACGTACTGCACATTATTTTTTATGGTCAGGAAGGATTCCTTTATTTTACAAGGATAGCTCTTCATGGTGGAGCAGCAGTAGAGAGTGGAGACAGTGCTGTTCATCATTAGAACCAGATAATCAATCTGACATCTGTGAAAAGTGAGTGTTACAATAAAAACCTTTAGCCTTGTCAATACCACCTTAACAAGCTTAAATCCTAAATGAAATGTATTGCTTTTTCACCTACAGATGTGAGTCAAAGGCCAAGAACATTGGCTTAACATATGCACCACAGTAGATATCCTTTCAAATAAAGTGGACAGTACTTTTAAAGTGGGGTGAAGAAAATAAAATCAAGAACGAGGACTGTGTTGCAGATAAATTTACACTACATTCAAAATGGCAGTTTAAACGATTGGTTATAAAACCAGTCGTATACTCAATCTGCATTTAAACCGTGCATGTAACGTGTGCAGTGATTGAGTTTCTTCCTATCACAGCTTTCTGACTTCACGTCTTTATTTCTCGTATGTTCGCCTCTTAAAGGTTCTGCACTGCCTGAAAACTTTACACTATAGTTTCCCAAATGCATGTTTCAAAAAGCAGAGTAAATAAAATGCTCGATCAATACATTTCTTTAATTTATACTGTGACTGCAACCTCAAGTCAAACAAAGAGGTTCTCGTGTGTCTAGCTTTCCATTTTCTTTCTGCTTTAAACACCTCCTGTTACTTATCTTCTGCTCCTATAGCATCAGTCATTCCTCTCTTTCTACTTATTCCTTCCTCCTCTGTCTCTCATTCTTCCCCTCCTACCAGTATGTGTCATTATCCATCCAGTGTGACTTCACCCATCTTGCCCTCAGGTGACACAGGCTGCCCTTGTTAAGTGGCTCCAGTCCCTTTCCTCATTTACAGGTGAAATCTATTCTCACACACAGGCCTCAAGGGCCCAACTGGACTGTAACAGAATTTCTCCAGCCCCGCTGGGCTCCAACCACAAAGCTGAGAATAAATGGCTGAGGTGCCAGGGCTCGACAGAAAAATCAATGCCTGTTTATACAGACATGACAGTCCCGGCGCCCAAGCAATTCTCCTGCTTGCTCCTCTAGACGCTGTGTTATACAGTTTTTTTTTTTTTGTTTTGTTTTGTTTTTTTTATTCTCTCTCCTGTGTCGCGCTCTCTCCTCTGCTGAGGATAAAATGTGTGCCCTCTTGAGAGGACAGAACAGTAGGTGATGCGCTGTGGCCATTTTGTCCTCAATTTGTTCTCACCATGCGTTGAAGTACTGCATAGGGGTCACCTGAATGCCTTTGATAGACTGACTGTCATGCAAACCGTTTTTTTGCGTTTGCTGAGCAGAAGAAATGCAGACAACCAGGGTCATGTGTTACAATAGGGTCCTGTTTCTCAACGGGCTGGGTCGCAACCTAAAAAGTGTTCAGCAGCCATGTGCTGACAGGGTCGTGAAATAGGCATGTTCTTATTAAAACTATTCAGTTAGGTTTTTATTTCCTGTGGATGGAAACTGCACTTCTACGAACCCTAATGACCCCGGGGTTGTATGGCCTTCACTCACCCTGGAGAACACAGAGAGAGTTCAGGTGATGCTAACACATTTTATTTCCTGTCGTCTACAACAACAACAGAACGGTTTTGTTTTTCAAAGACAGTCAGAGTCAGAGAAAAGTTCAAACCCTGCTTACTTTTTCACCTTTGCACACCAATCGCTCTGTGAACTGAGCATACAGCTGTCAGATGCGTGATTTCAGAAAGACACAGAAATTATCAGATAGAACCCGAACACTTGGAAAGTTGTGGGGAATGGTTTTCAGATGCTCTTCAATCTATCTAGCAAAGACTTTGTTTAGATTGTGGTGACATCTTTGACCACCTGGATGCCCTTTTAGTCATTTTTGTTGTTTAACATCAAGCTTAGGAAGCTGAAAATACATGTTTTTACTCCTTTCATTCATTCTTTCTATCTGCACCGTCTTTCATTTTTCAGTAATGGATGTTATTGCTCCAGCTGATCTATTCAGTAATCTTGTCCTTATTCTTCTCATATTGAATTTGCTGCAGATGCCTTTGATTATATCGTCGTTCATTCGTTTGTGTTGTGAACTTTCTGCTTTGTGCAAGCAATTGTATGACTCTCAAGGGGACGTAGCACCGCACTTGTAACTCATTCTGATTTATGCCCCCTGTCTAAATAAAAGCATAAATCACAGCACCTGTCACAGAAGTCACTCTCGCAGTGGTCTAGCTTGTCCGGCGCTGTTCTGGGTTGTGCTGTTGCGCCCTGATGACAGAAACACAATTGATTCCCTCATTGCATCAATTTGTCGCCTAATCTGGTGATATGTTGATAAATTTTACTGCTTTGTCAATTAATTTTCCTGAAAAATGGACCTGGTGGTGCTGGACACATCAATACTAGAGGTGTGGAAATATCAGTGACAAAATTAAGTGATAAAATTAATTGCCCCCTATCCCGCCTTGTGAAAACATAACTAATGAGGGAGGCAATTATAGTTGCATGTGGTCTCCTTCGGGAAAGATGGAGGGGGTGTTTGAAAAAAGACTTCTATGGTAATTAGACAAGTGGGAGAAGAGGGATCTTGGGAAAATGGTCATCTGAAACACAGGGTGACTTCAGAAATATAGCTCAGTGGATAGATCTTTTTTTTCCCCAGCTCTCAGTCACTGTTTGTAAAGGACAAACAAATGGAAGGAACCTTTCAAACAAGAACACATAAAATCACATGACGGTAACAGAGAATTCCTCTCGCACTGACAAATATCCGAGAGACGAGTTAGCTGCTCGTCACTTAACGCTGGCACACAGTGAAGTACAGACAAATCGATGTCAGCGTTCCCTCAGCTAATGATTTCTATGTTGACTGTGATACGGGTACAGTAGTTTTTTTGTCACTTTAATCTTCTAGAGTTGAGGCATAAATTAGGAATTGATGCTCAATGTTTTGTAGAGGAGAGAGGTTGTTAGCAGTTTAGCAAAGCGCCGTTATTCCCAGAAGCAGATGTGTCTCGTGAAAGCTCAGACATCCACATCAGACCTTGTTGTTGTGCTTTATTGTAGCCAGTGTGCCAGTCATCTGTTGTTTGACACTCGGTGTGAGATTTCAGACATTTACTTGAAAAAGGAGAGATTTATTTGGTTCATATTTAAACAGATTTAATATAGTCCATTGTCCTGGTGGGATTACAGATCGCAGTTTCATAGTGAACCTGGTCAGTGATAAAGGTTTTAAAGTGCCTGCAAGCTCGCCCCTAGATATATGTGTATAACGTGATCTAATAGCCCTATATATCATTGTTGTTATTTAAGTGAGTATTTTTCCATTTTGTTTATTCCATACAAATCTGCTGACTGTGTAGCGTCAATTGTAGGTCAGTCTAGGACTTTCACCTGCCTGTGGTGTGTTTTACATAGTAGGAAAGAACTGTGAATATTTCAAGCAGGCAATCGTGAAACTCTGACACCTTATATTAACAACTGATCCTTTACCTTTTAACCTGACACTAAAATGTGTCTTTGTGGAAGTATGGTACAGTACACTTAGCAGTTTGTGAGCTTACACTGGGGGAACATTGAGAGAAAGTATACTAGAAAGGAGATTCATTTTAAAAGACTCTTGTGTCCACAAACAAAATGATTCTCAAGAGCAGAATCACCATTAATACATTTATTAGGAACAAGTTAAGTTATTGAAGAGGTGTTGGAGAGCCCAGGATTGGTAACATGGGATGTGAACTAATATTGTATAATCACCATTTGTGGGCTGCTGTTGTGTGCATCCTTTGTCCAAAGTAATGAAATCCCTCTATCAAACAGATTCTCTGGGCATAAGATTCTCTGGGAATAAGAATATTCTCCTTAAACTGAGCATCCAGAAGTTTCTATTTTCTACCAGATACAATGACTCTCACAAGATGCAGGGAGGATGTGTTTGTGCTTTTCATGTAATTAATATGCATTTCGAGGTGTGTTCATGCTCCAGAGGAGATTAAGCAAATGGCCCTCATGAGTGATTAACAAAACCAGGAAGCTCTAATTCCCCCATTTATTCAGTGCCTATAAAATGTGTGTGCCTTAGGTCCTCATATCAGCTCGCTGTGTGCCGCCTTGCAACGTGTAAAGCTGTATTGTACATCGAAAGGCCACTGGCAGAGAGAAGACAGATAGCAGCAAGGCTATTTCCTTTTCCTTCTCTGCTCTTTTTTCAGAACCACATTGGCCGAAGAGATTTCTTTCAATTTCATAGCATATCATACAGAAAGTAGATCACACAACGGAGGTGTTCATTTAAAGGCCCACTATGTTAACTAACTGTTGTCTGTTTATCCACTGTGCTGTGCTACACTCTTTTGGTACAGAGAGAAAAATTGGGTACATCAGGAGAGAGAGAGAGAGATTTGCAATCAAATCTCCTAAAGGATTAAGCAGAAGCTGCCATTAAGAATAGGTGTCTGTTTTAAATATGAATCGCCTCTCTTCTAGTTCAAGTTGTTAACTAAATAATTCAGTTACGGGGATGCATTATCGACTTGATGTAAATGTGAAATGAGTGGAAATGAGGATGTGTGACTGAGATGATAATTGATATGATAATGGAGTTAGGAAAAAGATGGAACAATAGCAACAAATAATAATGATAATCTAAATAAAAGATGGGGGTAAAACTGTTAGTGCAGCTGACTGACACACTCGCGAAGCTTCACTGAGGCAGCAGTGGGGGTTGAGGGGCAGACAAGAAGGGAAATGCACCAGATAGCAGCTGCCCAAGATACTCAGAGTACGAGTGCAGTTACTCACAAGTTGTGCAGTGACGAGCAAATCGGGGAACATGTTGAAATATTCTCTCTTGTTGAAGGCGTCGACTCTAAAAGCAAATGAAACAGCTGCCCTCTTACCCTCAGCATCTTTAACATCACCAGCTTTTTGATTTGTGTGCGATTAAGTTCACAATGGAGGCCAGTATCATTAATGAGATCAAAAACTTCTGCTATCAGACACAGTTGATGTGGCCCTCAACTCTGCCACAGACATCAGCTCCTCTTTCACTCCTCTTTTTTTTTTTTTTTTTCTGCCGCTCAGCATGGGAATAAAGGGATGAAAAACACGACGGTATGTGTGTGTCTCTGTGTGTGTGTGTGTGTTTGGAGTGAGGGGGGCTGCATAAAAACTGCTCAAGTGCAGAGAGCAGCCCCATCTGGAAGACATCGGACCTAAATGAAGTTGTACAAAACCATTCCATTGATAATAAAGCTAATTTTTATGGCTCTGACAAGTATGTAATTATGTGCAGTGGTGCTTTTCAGATTTTATCACAGTCAATAAACTACCACGCTAATTTCATTCCTGTTTTGACATATTTACATGGAAATATTCGATTTGGGGGGAATTAGAGGCCTTGAAAGCCGCTGATAGATGGCTTTTAATGATCTGTGACCCTCGGCCTGTGGGCTCATTTGTTTGTCGGCCCGTCGATCTCGCGGGAGATGTGCTTGGTGTTCTGATCTCTTTAGACAGAGTGCCATCCTGACAGTGCTGCCCAATAAGCCCAGAACGCTGGCCCTTTTTCTCGTTGGCTGATTTGTCAAGCCCGCTGATCTGGAAAGATTAAGAGGAAATAGATAAGTGCTTTTTTTTTTCTGTCCGTTATTTATACATCATAGATATCATCAGTGCACATTTTTACTGATCAGCCTGGCAGTTGAGGAGACTTTAGTGCATAGAAAACTCTACTGCTCTGTATTTTCTCAAACTTATCCCTCACACCAAACACACACACACACGCACAGAGAGGTCATGGTCCAGTTGACCCATCTTCAGCCTAGTGGTGCAGATAAAGTACAGCTGGCCTCACTGGCCAGACTCATTCTGTTGAGAGAACGCCACAGGGGTCACCGGTGATGACAAGGTCCACTTATGGGAGGTGGGAATTGGTGTCAAAAGTAGGAAATGCTGCCCCAACCTCTTGCAGCTGAGCACGTACAGCATCTCACAGGAGGGGAGCCAGTGTCATAAAAAGTCCATCAAAAGCACCAGTAATTACCCAGGAAATTGACAGTGAAATTGAAAAAGTTTGTGGCCACTAAGGCAGCCCATCCCCCAGCTTCCCCAAACCAAGGTTCCTGTTGTGTGACAGCACCACTTTTGCTGTCCTCGACATCGTTTGCTAGAATAACTTTCATTGTCACACTTAATTTCTGGAAGTTCATCAGTCACCTCATTCCAGTTGATGTCCTGATGTGAATCCAGCTGTTTGTGGACTCCAACTGTGACTTGTTTTATGTTCCAGTCATTACAAGGTGATCTTTTAAGAGTTGCATTTACTTGCTTGATTGTAAAATGGCAGATTTCCAACTAATTATTGTGATATCACATCCCATGTTATCTATGTTAACATAGATACTGAAGGATCCTATACTGTAGTTTACTGCTAAGACAACAAGATTTTCATATTCCAGCTTTGTTTCATATCACGTTGGTTTGGCAGATGGCTCTAAATACTATCTAATCTACAATACCCATTAAGCTTGGCTGCCATTGCCAGTCAGGGGCAAGAATCAGAGCTCCACCAAATTAAAGCCTTTTCTGGTTTTAGAAAAAATGGTGCCATAGTCATAAAGGTACCATAGTTTACCAACTAAGACTCGTAATCACAATTATACAAATTCATTGTTATGACTTGTGCAGTGGATGTCTACATTTGTGACAGTTTGTCTAGTATTTTTGTACAAAAACTAGATTTGTACATGTAGATTTTTCCCTTTTCCATTAACCTAAATAAATACCGGCTAAACCTGCTCTACCATTAGCTATTTTTAAATGTGGAAATGTGCAGTATGTTAGTAGTTCAGACAGTAAAGAAATACAGAATACATACCATCCATTTTCTGGAAGGCTCACATGGCTTCAAGCTCCAACCTGATAAAGATGAGGAGGACACATAAGTACATTATAATGCAGCTTGTCAATAGTAATGAAATTGTGGCATGTTCAAGAACGGCCATGCGCGAGGACTCTGTATTGTTCCTCTGATTTTAATGCCAATCTCCATAATCAAGATGAAACTGCACACTGTCAAAACTGGCATAATACAGGCGCGTGCCGATGAGTGATTGATTGAATATGAAATAATGAGGGTTTTCTGGTGCTCTACTGGTCATCTAAAATTCTGAATACAAATCAAATGGAAATTTTATGCAATGAGATGTATTAATGGGATCCTGGCAGCATTTTAAGGTCTTAATGTACAGCAAAAAGCAACTTAGGTTGTCTCACGGAGATGAACAGTTGTTGCTGTTGATAGGCCATTTTAGTGCATTACTGTCAAAATAATGCATGTCTGTCTGCATATATTTTAAGGCAGCACTAACTTCGGACAATTATGAGACGACCTGTTTTTGTGAGCATGGATTTCACATTTAATCAAATAAATAATGGTCAGTGACCATTCCATTAATGCCTAGTAAAAAAGTACTTGTTTTTTCCAGCATTGATTTGATCCAGGATTAATTTTCAACTACACTTACATATTTAAAAGATTTACATATATATTTGTATAGTATAAAATAAGTAGTTTCTTTATTAGATTTTATTTAATCCATTAAAATGGAATTTAAGTAAAAATATTTATTATTATTAATATTATTATTGTTGTTGTTTAATAGGTCAGTTTTTGTTTGTTTGTTTGTTTGTTTGTTTGTTTAAATAATAGCCGAGATGTTCTATATGCCATAGTTATAAATGTCTATTTGTGTTACTTGATACTGACAGGGGAAAAACTGTTATTTGCTGCTGAGGTTGTGGATGTCACTCTAGTTGGTTTATTACACTGATATTAAGTGATATTTACAGAATATGGCCAGCAAAATTGCACATAAGAAGCCCCAATTAACATTTTTGTTGCCCAGGGCATCGAGAGGCAGCTCCCAGCTGGTGGGATACGCCACTGTCAGGTTCCCATGTTGTAGTTGTTGTACTCTGGTTCCCATGCAGCAAAAGAAATGTAACATGGACAAGTAAGTACAAAACCCCTCATCATGTGATTAGTCCCCTTGTTAATCTGTCTGCATTCATTAAAATCTAATTTAAATGTCCATCCTAGCAATTGAATTTCCTCAAGTGGAATAATATTGTTGTGATTTAAAAATGGAGTATCGTCTGTACCAGCTCCTGTCTTTTAGAGGTGTGGCTACTATATATGTATAACCAAGGATCAAGAGGGTTTGTTCAGGTGATGTTAAGTTTTTGTTTAGGCTGTTTAAAAAATGACTTCTTCCTCGTTATAGATGCAGTGGACTCAGTCGACCCAAGTGATGTTATCTCTGTGTGTCCCTTCTTTATGATACTGATGTTGACTGACTCCTAAATACTCTTTCATGCATGTTTTATGACTATGACGATTACAGTAATTCCACTCATGCGCTCGTTGTGTGCCAGTGATCTCGAAGGACGTTCACTCTCCACAGACTTTACCTCGGTTTGCCACTTTGAGGAAGTTTAACATTTTGAAAAAAAAAAAAAGTGACTCTTTTCATTTTTTCCAGTTACAAAGTCTCACTGCAGTAGGTGATTTATTTTATCACTTGGGTTTCATCCTCTCATTATAATAAAATTAAAGTATCTAAATTGTGAGTTTAAATATTCGGTGTCATGGATTTTGACTGGTATCTGGAACTGTGTACTGTACAAACTTACAGAAAAATTGACCATTTGTTCTTGTTGAAAGCTATCATGGATGAATTAGCTTTAATGCTACAATGTCACATTTTAGTTTATTGAAAATATAAGCAATCAAGCTTCCTCCTATAAGTACAAACCGAAAGTTTTAGCTGAATGAAATCAGAAGGAGTTGTAATAGTAAAAGATTACTTAGATTAGTGCTGCATTAACCCATGTATGATTGTGTCTTGTCAAGATAGCACTTGATTTCTGATGACCATCCAGGCTTTTTCTTCTTTTGAAAAAGCCAAGCTCAAATAGGCTCACTCTTGTCAGTGCCTAAGCGGGAGAGCTTCCCATATGAACAAACGATTGATTGACAGGTAGACATAGGCTGGCTTTTTTTTTTAATTTCCATGCCTCGCTTCAAATTAAACCTCTACCTGGGATAAAAGCACAGGCTATCCTGCATCGAGAGCTCCCAAATCATAGGAAATGGAAATTTTGATTAGCAAAGAATGAGGGATTTTCGCTCTACTGGATCTCCCAATAGTGCTGATGGTTGACATTTTTTCAACCAGATAAAATAGTGATGACAGTTGTCTTTTTCGGGATTTTGTCAGCATTAATCAAACTGGAAGAACAGCTTAGAACAGTTTGGAATGAAGTAGTGCCATTTTGTATAGTTGTGAACGTACAAGTCTACATACTAAAGCAACTCTAAAAGCCATGCTGCAGAAATTTATTTTATTATATAGATTATAACATTTTACTATGATGAAATATGATTACATTAATATTTATCATGCAGTCCAAATTAAGAAATCACTCCTAACTTTTGGTCCTACATTTATCGTTTATCATTCTTATCTTGGGAAATAACACTTATTTCCACCAAAGTGTAGGAGAGCTCCAGAGGCATCCTAGCTGGTTAGGAGTTCCCAGGGGATCCGAGGCAGAAGCGCTGTTTCTAACCACCTAATGACACAAAACTCATTCAAAGATACCGTTTGGACAAGAAACAGAAGCGTTTTTGTGAGACAGAGCTTGTGATTCATGATGACATTGCTCTATCAAACAAGAAGATCACACTCTTTTTCCACAGAAACATGGCAACTTTACATTTTCCAGGATCAGTCAAATTAAACTCTGACCTCTCTCGCAGCACCATATATAATATGCAGATCCGGCATGAAATCAATAAAACCAAGGTGCATTTATCTAGATTTCTGGTTAAACCCCTGGCTCAGTGCAATGGTTACAGCATTAACACTACAGTGGTTATGGATGCAACTACAGTGCAGGATCGTTGCAAATGGTCGAATGTCCTGGATTCACTGAAATTCCTATGTGTAAAAAGATATAAAATATATGATCCTATGAAGTTTTCAAAATTGTTAATTTCTAACAGTGATCGTAAGAGGCTTTCTAAAAACAGGCACCGCTGTACAATGCAACTTTTGCATCAGTAAGGGACAACAAAGAATACGTTGTAGGCATCACCACTGCTTTATAAAACATGCAGCTTTGTTGCTGTCTGGGCGTCTGTATCTAGTGACAAGACTGAATAGCCACCAGAGAGTAACAGTAAATGTGCAGCTACTTTTATTGTGTGTTTTTTTTATGAGACAACATACATTAAACCCTCCGTAGCTGCAGTAAATAAAGCGCGTTGTAAAATTGTGTTGGCGAAGGAGCTTGTAAACATAAACAGCTGCAATGAGGTCAACATCAAAGTAATTGTAATGCTGTATAAGCAGTGAAATACAACCTAATGCTTCAGGACAACATAGCTCTGTGGCTTACCTGAAGATGCTCCTACTCACCGATGTGGGCAATGAATACAATGTGTGGTGGCTGCAGAACTGTGTCAGACACTGGCTGTTTTTGGTATATAATAATAATTCATATTATTATATAAAGATTAGCTCTTTGTATTGAATTGCTCTTCCCAGTTTCCTAAGAAGTGCAGAGAAGGTAAAGATGTGCAGAAGTGGGTGGTGGTGGATTGCAACTGTTTCCCATACAGAAAAGTTCATGTTATCATAGATGTGAAGTTATCATGAATGTGTAACAGTGATCTAACTGAAATGTTTTTGCTCCCCTAACTATACTTTAAACACTTTTGATTTGTTATAATTATATATACCTATACCATCATCCTATATTTGACATGTACAGATATTATTATAAAAAAAGATTTTAAATGGAAGACAATTCAATGTAATATGTTTTCCGAACACTTTAGTTTCTATAACCTCGCTCTCATTACTGCAGCATCAGTGGAAAAATGAGATGGATTATTACAGCACGTGATACATATTTTAAGTTCTAGACAGATCATTATATTTATATTTGAACCACTGTTTAACATTACACTGAGTTTAACAACATGCTAAACATTGTGTAGCACTTTAAAAGATGAAAATGAAATATTACTAATGATAATAATAGAAATGGAAAGGTTTGGCTCTCTGTACACATACAGTAAGTATACACATTCTCTTCCACAGTAAGAACTGAGCAACTAAAAATCCAACTATCGAGCTCATTAAATTCCTGCCCCTTCAATATCTCACAGAAAGCTACTTTAGTTGAGTCTAAGAAATCTGATTAGTTACAGATATTAAGACTGACAGAGGCCACTGTGTGTCAATCAATCCATCAGCAAATGATTAGTTCGTTCGTTTAATTTTCTGTGACTTTATTTATCAAGATGTTTCCCAAAAACCAGCAAAATAACAGATTGTAACGAAGAGCTGATTCAATTTGAAGTTTATTGATTAACATTTTATAGCTAGAATCCACTTACCCTTTGAAATTTGCCTCAAAAAAAAAGTTGCACTTTTGCAATAAGATCAAGGAATTTAAACATTTGATTTGCAGCAACTTACTTAAATTTATTCACTAAGACAGAAGTGACAGGCAACTTTGAGATTCCTTTTACTGATCAAGTTTCATTATGTTTGGCAAAAGGGCCTGCACCATTACCATGAGTAATATCATAAGTTATGAATGAGGCAAACGGCAAATGGCATAACACATCAACACTCAGGGCATCAGCACACATTTAGTGCTGTTTGAGTGTCACTGCACACAACATAGGTCTAGACGGCTTTAGACAGAGAGCAAAATGAGCCTGACGTACACGTCTCTCCCTTCAACATGACTTCATTTTATAATGTGACACCAGCCTTGCTGCAACCCAACTCTAGTCAAGCTGTTACGAACCATCCGCATCTCGCTGCTTCTCACACACACACACACACACAAACACACACACACACAGTCACTCAGATAATCAGTGGAAAAGTTGACTCGGCCCCATCAGCATCAGATGTTTTGTTTCTTTCAAGCGTGTTTTAAGGATTAACACATAAAAGCAACTGAAGGCCGTGGTCTGTCATGCTCACTGTAGGGGGATTTGTGGATCATAATATGAGCTGCTCACTAACATGAGGCTTTAGAGAGAAAGCCGGGCCCCCCTGCCAGGGAACTTAGTCAGGGGGCTGAAAAAGTTTTGTCATTTGATGTTTTTTACATTTTGTCATTAGCAGCCATCTTTTATGATTAAGTGTTTGGCCCTTTGGTTTTACCCCTCTTTGCTTCATTTAACTCATTCAGCCTGCTTATAAGGGGGCACATTACTTGAGACTTCTGTAGCCTAAGACAACTGATTGAACTCAAGAGACAGTGTAGTGGAATGGGACTTTAAATATTAGACTTTTGCCTGACAGAGAAAGTCTTTACTAAACTGCTCAGTGGATTATTTATTGATTTTTGAGGTGAAACAGTCAGTAAAAGGGTGGATGAAAACACCCATCGTGGTGATGAGTTGACTAGCCCTCAATATTTAAAAGGATGGCTTAGAGGAAATGTATTTTCTCTGTAAACTTTGCAACAGTCAACTTCAATTTAGGTAAAATAAGAGGATGCAGATAAAATCCATATATACAGTATGCAGCTTGTTGCTTGAGTTCATTTGAATCTATAGAAATACATGTTATACATCACTGGTTTCCTTATTTTGTTTTGTATTACCTTCTGATAATTACAGTAATTAATGTCACATCAATTTTCATGTAAAAATAATGTAGAAAAAATGTGAGGTGTTTTTTTTATTTTTATTCTTTAATATTATATTATCTATTTCTTTTAGGCAATTATTGACAGTGTCTGTGTCTGTCATACTATCATATGTCTACGTGAACTTCCTTTTCAGTAACTGCAGCCATATTGGAAAAAACTAAAGCTTTGCTGAAATTCATTCGGACTTTCTGAACCTTTAACTCTCCATGACCTAATTAAAATTGCAAGAAAGTAATTTAAATAAGATTACACTGCTCTCCAGAGGGAGTACCTCATTCACACCTTTGTAAGGTGTACGAAATGAAATTCAGGTGAAGAGATTAAGGTTGAATTTTAGCTTTTATTTTAGAAACAAATCTTACTTCTCTGACTGCCAGTTTAACATTTTCACACAGGCCATAGTGGATTATGACGAGATACAGTTTCTTCAAATGTAAAATATCTTTATCTCCTACAAGAAGACAGAGAAAACTTGGCCATGTTACTATTTAACCAGGCTAGGATACATCTGTAGAGCTGTTGCTACACTATGTCTTAAACATTGATGGACTTAAGTCATTAGGAAATTCTAAAGAGAAACTAGTTGCATTTTGTTCCTCAAGAATTATAATCTAAAGCAGACATTTCCTTCTGCTGCTTGGTAAAGAGTCACCTGCAAAACTTGCCAATCAATGTGAGTGGCAGTTCTCAAGTTGGATAAGTCTAATTTCTGTCTGTTTTTGATTGGTTTGTCAGCTTTTATCTGGGGACCTTGTTTGGTACATTTTCTTACTCTGAAAGGACATGTCTGTCAAGATGACTGACAGGCCTCAGGTCCTGTGCGGAAAAGCGATGATTCCCAGCAGCTCTCGCTGCAACTGTCCTCTGGAATCAAACCCTGTTATCCACAATGTGATGCACAGACGATCGTCGAAAGGCTGTTGTTGCATTTTGGAGGTTTGGACTTTCACACAACTACATTTCCAGGAACTTCCTCTTTTTACTTTCTCTTTTCTTTTAGTTAACTAAATAGAATAAATTACTCATATAAACAGCCGATGAATGACAAATGTGGTAAACTAGGTCAAATATCTCTCAGTGGATTAATGTCAGTGATGGGAATGAAGTAAATGTCTACAAAAGGTAGTAGCACGTGTTGGGGAGAGCGATAGATGTAAATCTATATCACAATATTATAAGCAATGTTATTTATAAATAATAAATACATAAAAAATCTTTCAACTTGACACTTACATCACTAAGTCATCAACATTTGGTTACTGTACAGGGCTTCAGCAAAAGTCTGTCTTGTATATTTGCTGGAGGAGTTTATGTACGTATATATTTTTTATTCCTGTGTTAATTTCTTTCTACCAACCAGACACATGGTTCTGTAGGCCTACCTTATGCTGTCTCTCACGTCTGTTATAGCTGATCTTCCAACCTCAGCAGAGCTGTTCATTAGTGATCTTGTGGAATCATTAACATAGTGATACTGTGCTGTTAACGTAAAACATCCAAGGTGAGCTGGTACACAGAGTTCGATTTCAATTAATATGTTGCTGAACCTGGACTTAGGAATAGACTTGGAGCACGCATCAGTGAATGAATTTACTTGGACACCTTGAGACCCTTGAGACGGATGAGGCTGTCAGTGCATTGAATTCCATTTTGTTCTTGGCAACCATGGCTCTCAGACAACAGTTCGCCACTATTTGTGTAACATTTGAACACAGTTGTTGTTGAATTAGTGCAGGTAAATGTTATTGAAATATGCTATTTATGAGACAACCCAGGTGTGATTAATCTATAAAGACCATAACTGGTTTTAAAAGTGCAGATTTAAGTCAGACTTACTTTATTTACCTTGTACAACAAATGTGCAGACATTTGTCTTGGTAACAGTAGTGCACTTTACACTGTACAAAGGATCATCACAGCTTTTACCAGTATGCTGTAATACTAAAGTTACTGAGGTAGAATATGTCTAAAATGTTAATCTAACAGTCTGGGAAACACACAATGTGTCCAACTTATAAAAGCTACAGCATTAGGAGTTGAATACAGCACAAATTTGTATGTCAGTGACAGTGTGATAGTATTCAAAATAAGACGGATGATAAAAGTCTCTGAGTTAGCTCCTTTTGGAAATGTGTAGATCTTTATGTGCCCGAGTGTTTGTATAGTCTTATCTGGGTGTGTATGTTTATTCTTGAACAGCAGAGAGGACGTTCTTTCCCCTGACCCACAGCTCCACAGGGCTTTATCTCTGCCGGTGTTCCACATTATTGAAAGCTGCAGAGATATTGACAGGCGATGTGGTGGTCGGAAAGGGAAAATAGGAGTTTGATATGACATATTGTGCTTTTCAGCAGGTCCCATAAATAACTTTGACACGTTTTTGCATGCATGGGAAGGCCTCTGATTCTGCCTCCCATAAAAAATAAACTTCTATTATGGAATGTATTTGTCAAGTGGTGTGGTGATGGATGGACTAGTGTTTAGCCCTTGGCAGGTGGATGGGACAGGAGGATTTGCTAAGAAACTGGGGATGGGAGGTGGAGGGGTGTCTGTGCAATTATTCAGGATGAAAGGGGATCATTTCGGCACCTGCTTTCTCTTTCCCATCATGCATTATTGTGACAAGATCTTTTCCTCTTATAGAGTGACAATGGAGTGGGTGAAAAAGAGGACAAAAGAGAGACGAGAGATACTGGTCATTGGTCCAAAAAAGTTACAGTGAGTTACTGCTTATACAATTTAAAACCTATAACACGTAAGGGGGGTGAGTTGTTGCTGCAGTAACTATACAGTGGAAAGAAAAAGTGGAATTTTAAGGTTTTCTGCATAAATTATTCTGCATCTAACTTAAGATTATTAACAAATATGATGTGCTTTAAGTAACACAAAAAATAATTCAGATCTTTCCTGTCTTTATTGAGAACAATCATTGAATTACTCACAGTGCAAGTGCAAAAAGTATGTGAACCTCAATAATGACTTCAAAAGAGCAAATTAGAGTGTAAGCATAAGTTAAGAAAATGTATTAGTTTGTTGGATGAGTTTTGTTTATTGACGAAACTAAGATTGAACTACCAGTTATTAATTCCTAGGGTTCACATACTTTTACCTCATCATCATTTTGAGGGTTTTATGGTTGCTTTCAATAAAGACATGAAACATCAGAATTTCTTGATGTTTCATGAGAGATTAATGCAGAAAACCATAAAAGTCTAAAGGTTCACATACTTTTTCTTGCCACTGTAAATACATATACTTATGTACTTACCACAGTATTTGCTTGCACATCACTTTGTTGTGCCTTTTATTGTGCTTTTCTTGTCTTCAACAAGACAGTAAAAGGAGAACAACTTCCCAAATGCTCCCTTAAGCCGTTCTTGCTTAGTGTCATTGATTCATTTTTCTGCCTCTGGGCCCCACTGGGCATGTTGGCTTTCATTTCATGACTTAATCGCGTGTGTTTGTAAAGCCATTTTGTCACACATGGAAAACATGCACACAGCCACACACAGAAATAAAAAAATATCTCTGATAAAAAATGATATCTTAAATTACCTTTTTACAATACATGGTACAATCCCATCAAGAATAATTGATCATAGAGGAATTTAGGTTCAATTTCTTTCCTTGTCACAAGTGATAGATACTGAAGATTGACAAATTTGACAACATGTAAAAGTCTAAGACGACCAGACAACTATGTAATGAAATGATCAATTATCATTAATAAAACCACAATAAGAATAAAAGCTTATTTCCACAGTTGTCTGGAAGGGAAAAGATGGCAGAATTTTAAAGTCTGGCTAAAGAGGTGAAGAGCACAATTAGAAAAAAAAACACTCAAGAATAAACTATATGATGCTTGATGATGACACTTATATGATGAAATTGGAGGAGGTGTCAGAGAGCTGATTACAACCAAGATTGAAGACAGAATTTGTGGAGTCTAGTGTTTTCTGATTAGTAATTGGTCGTATTTGAACCCAGACGTTACGACACTACTTGTGTACATTAGGACAAACTGTCCTTTGACTGTCCTTATCATATAAATAGCTCACAACTGCTATCTCCACTTACATATATAGCAATCAGATGATATAAAAATCAGCTAAATCTGTGCAGTGGGACTCCTTTTGGAGCAGTCGCCCGTGAACTTGCTGAACCAGAAAGCGTGTGATGGAGAACACTTAGACCCTCTCATCCATTTCACATTTGTTCCAATCAATTATTGAAGTAGACAGCCAATTACAAATGAGAGGATTTGAGTGCCCGGCTTTCGTTTCTCCAAAGGCTTGCATTAAATGTCTCTTGGTGGTGAATAATTGGTGTGATTAATTTACTGTTGGGCACAAGAGGTGTTTTCATCTGTCCGTCGGCAAACGACCCTCCCTTATATGATTTAAAGTATTAAGATCAGGGAGGGGGGGGTTGGGCTCATCAGCGAGCCATAACAGGTTATGATGAAGTTTTAATTGTGTTTTGATCCATGCGATTACATGTAGCATTCTAGTTTTTAATCTGCAATTACTCCCTTCTTTGTCCCCCTAATTGGGATGGTTGAGTAGCATTGCATGCAAATGAGAACAGTTGTAAAGAAGTTTAGTGCATAAAATGCATCTGCCTTTTGATGTATTCACCCCATTGTGATGAAATAGGGACTTATTTTTTCATCTTCCTGTTTGTCGCTGGTTACTCCCACAATTTGTGTAAGTTGATAGCGGGATTGACAGCAAAGTAATTTATCAGTTTGCACTGACTGACAGGCCATAGAGGACTGTCAGTCCATGTTGATGCTGCAGCTCTGGATAATTTCCAGTTCACCACTCATCAAGAACGCCCACACTATAATGAAAGCTTGAAAAGGAATGTGATAAAACAGGCACAATGAAGCTTTAAAGGAAGGCAGTAGCTTATTTGATATCAATGGAAAGCCCCCCCATGTCTCTCTTTTATTTTTTTAACTCCCTAATACCACATAAGGTGACTAAGAGGAGGGGCATTTCTAAATGTAGTGTAAGCTAATTCAACATTTTGTCCTTGCTCTAGAATATAGTCTCAATTAAAAGACCAAACGGGTAGAGGACAGGGACGGCAAACTCTTGGGTTAGCGAGTCTCTTCCAGCATCAAGAGAAGCACAGGTGCACAAGGTCAGCACCCGTTTTCTCTGGAGAGTCTCTTAAGGGCAAATCTGCCGATGATGGAATAGAGTGGCAACAGAACAGACGGGACGACTGCTGTAGGCCCACGGCACTCAATCATTCTCCTAGTCCCACAGTAGAGCTCCATATCAACAGCTCCCAACAGACTGCCTGCAATGATATGTCCACCTGGTAACTTCAGAATTTAGACATGCTTCTACTTTCTACTGTATATCTCCAGAGACAGAGTTTATAAAAATAGCCAATGCAGGCACAACATGGTATTTTAATGAAATAAATATTATAATAGACCACAGTGCAATTTATATCAAAGCTACGACACATTAGCTCTGAAGATGTAGGTGTAATAGCTAATTTAGAGACTGAGTTTATGATATTTTAGTATTTGTGTTCAATTGCAAAATGTCCTGCTCAGTGCACATTGTGGTCACAATTGTGGTCGCAAATACAAAACTTACTAATCAACCCGACATATCCAGATTGGTTACGAGTGCAAGCCTCACTGAAAAACTTTAGACAATGTACAATGACTCTGGGTCACAGGAGGCTTTGACAGCACCTGCCCGCATTAAAGTTAGTGCTAGTGCGAGTATATGTCTAGTAAAAACACATTTTAAAAAGTCACATACTGTTTAGTTGATGCATTTGTTTGTCAAAGATAAACAGGGTGATATGTCAGAAACTGAAATTTTGAACATTTACTGTCTGTTGTAGCAACACACCTTTTTTTGTATAGGAGCATCTTGGAGAATGGGAATCATGTTATAGGTTGAAAGAATGTAATGTGTGTGACATGCAGATTTGACATCACATGTCTTCATGTGACAGACAGTTGACTCTGTCGGAGTCGGTCCGTGCTAATTTGAAAATGTGACTCCTACATGCGCATGCATCCCATGAGCAAAATCATGCTATGCCAAGATTTGTCGTCTGACCTTAGCACTCCTCCGTTCACCACCATCATATGAAACTCACACACACCGGAATCCAACCTTCTGGTATTCAATCATTTTGATTAAAAGACTGATTCTGTCCTGAAACTGTGCAAGAGTTGGGAGCCCCAACAGCCAGTGACATTTGAGGATTCATATATTTTCATAAACTTTTAACAATGTCAGTGGGACGTGTCTTCAATCTTAGCCTCGTGATGGCAAAGGCACTCCATCTTTCTTTAGCTCCTGACAGAACATTTGAATATGAGCACAGCGTTATTAATGTGACAGTTCATAGGGGACGCATCATGGGGAGGTTCAGAAGGAGAGAGACTTTGCAGGTAGGTTAAAAAGAAAGAATTGTGCACTTACAAGCCTTTTTTTTGCCATCTCTGACATAACTTAGCAAATTCCATTTGTTGACCGTGGAAAGTGTTGAAAGCTCTTGAAAAAGTATCCTGAAACAAACAAATTGAGTTTGGATTTAAGCACTCCTGATTCCTCCTCCCAGAGGCAATGGCTGTTTTGAACGTCTATGAGTGTGTCACCTCTACATCGCACTATGCACCTTGGAACAAGACAAATGTTTTACATCAAACTGTTATTTTCCAGGTCCAAGAATTAACTTGTGCAAACGATTTAAAACAAATAAATAAAGACCTACACTAAGCAGTGGATTCAACTGTTTGATTGTTTCTCCCGACTTACATCATCATCATCATCACCTGCTAATTGTGACGGTTCTCATTTCTGGATACAAAAGACAGTTACACACCCAGGATCAGTGTAATTGTTGCAGTTTTATTAATCAGCAGCAGTTTTTTTTAATGCATTGTCATCAGAGCTAACTCCTAGACCAAGAAAAACAAGTTCACCTTCTGCACACCTGCAGCCCTCAACTCCCTTAAGCACAGCAGCTCAGCCATTATGCTCTACTTTGTTTCATATTGTAACATTCAGCAGGTTTTGTGTTTCTCCTCGTCTGTTTGCGTCCTCCTGGACAGTCACATCTTCCTATCTCTCTAACTCCTCTCTCAGTCTTCCCTTCCCCGTGCCTCTCCTTATTCTTCTGTATCACTGCTTTCTTGTCATAAGAATGAATTGAATTTGTCCCCTTCAGTGCAAACAACAATAGACAGAGTAGGGACCTTCAGGAAAACAAATCACCACCTCCTGTCCCTGTTGGGGATTGGATGCATGTGTGTCTGTGCACGTGTGCACACGTATTGCTGATGAGACTGAGAGGGCAGATGAGGAACAGGCCTATGCCAAAGAGGTACCCAGGGTCATTTATTAACATGTCATCTTCACAGTGTCTGTTGAACCAGCAAGAGATCCAGACAAATGATGTTAATAATAATAAGTAGCCCTGTGGCAGGGCTGGAAGGCCTGCACTGCTGTCCATGCCGGGCACCTGATGCTTATTATAATAATAAAAAGGTGATAAGTTAGTGTCTACAGTACTGTATGGAGAAATGCAAAAGCCTTCAAAAGCCAAATTACGATTGTATACACTTAGTATATGCTTCTCTGCCCCCCTTTCTCTTTTCTGTGTATTTTTACTTCTGTGCCTGAAGGCATTTGTACCAGGACAGTCTGTAGGTGAATCCCCAAGAGCTTTAGTGCCAAATAAGTCCTCCTTGCTCTATATACATTGGTTGTGTCAAATAAAAGGTACAGTACGTGCAACCTTAAAGGATAGACCTGGTGACAAGAGCCTAAAATGTCAATGGTCCATGACCAGACACTCCATCTCCCTGGAACAGATGACTAACCCACCACACTGTATATGACGTGTAGTCACATTCAAGGACACTCCTTACTGTATATCCTCATTGCACATGATGAAATATGCAAACTCTCAGTTATGCTGGGATCTCATGGGGTCTCGATTTGTTCAACCATTTTCACAGTTATAAACACTGCTACCTAATCTACTGAAGTATTACCCCTACAGTAGGCACATGATGTCTTTTGATGACATCATGTTATTTTAGTTATTTAATTGCACATATTAATTTTTCAGATATAGTAAGTGGTAATGATGGCAATTTATTTTCACGAAAAATGTTTTACTCTTACAATTCACCTGTAAACAATATATCCTCAGGATTTTCTGGTGAGATCACTCACTTGCAAATTAATGCAAAAGTATAGTGTGTCATACAAATGATGTAATGTAAGAAAATGAGGATGTCATTGGTGTTACTTTAAAAAAAAAAATGCTTCATTCTAATACAAGTAACATTTGTACATGTCCATAAAACCTGTGTAAGGATTTAAAACATTTTATATGCAAGTGTCTTATATTACTCATAAACATAAACATTTTATTTTATTTTAATTAATCACCAGGCATGAAACAGAAAAGGAGAAACAAAAAAGTGAACTCATAACTGATTAATGAAAGCAAAAGAAAAAGGGGGAAAGTGCGTAGAATGTACCTTCTGATGAAATTAATAAAATAGGAGAACATGTGACCACATTTCAATACTATTCATGTCCACAGCTTGTAACATTCACTGGAGTCAGTCGTTTTCATGCAATATCCATAATCGTATCATACAATAGCATTTTGTTAAGGGGGAAAGCTCAAACCTAATTCTCATATAATAGCCCATTGACAACATAGTAACTCAACCTTAGTACATGACCAGTGGAGGTCTGTTGCAGGCATTCAGACCACAAGAATATTCCTTTTATAACCACATTTAATTAATTGCAGAGGAAGAGAGGACACAAAGACAAAATGGCTCCGCTTTAATTGGCTTGACCGAACATTTTCATTACAGAGAGAGTATATCTCCCTCAGACAGTTTCAAAGACCAAACTAGGTCTTTTCAGGAATTATTGTGCTTTATAGGTACATGTGTGTGATTTGTGGCCATTTTATGCACAAGAAAGGGAAAAGACATGAGTGAAGAAATACAATATTTTCTATTGCACAAGGCATGATGTAGTCTGAGGTAATTAAAGCCTATTAATTTTACTGCTTATGCTAGAAAGAGTTTACATTTTTGTGGGATTTCTCACCTTGTAGAAGTAGAAATGAATGGAACTGATAACATACAGGGCTCTTTGGCGTGACAGCTATATTTTTGTGTATTAAAAAAATTAAATTACTAATTAGAGTCATGTAGAAACCATGAAAGTTACGTGGTTATTTGTTAATTTGTTTGATTTTAGACACAGCAGATTCCCAAAGTTAGATGCTGTTTCAAACATACTGCATATCAGCATAATTTAATATTGTCAATTGCCATTTCTTTTTCACATTATAGGCAGGCTGAATATAAAGGTAGGGGTGTTTTCTTTGTGCATGTGCGCTAAGCTTTATCAGATATCCGTTTAATTTATTAAGGTAAAGGATCCTGGTGAATCTGCATTTCTTCAGGCATCCTGAGTGAATTTAGCATTCCATTAGCTGCTACAATTTTACAGCTGTCATTCAGATTTACCTGTGGTTATGAGCAAATATGCTACACTGCTACTGTAAGCCTTATCCCAGAGCAATAAACTGTATGTTCATGCAAATTCAGAGCCGTTCAATGGTGATTATGATAAGTGCGGTAATCTCCTTATCTCATCACAGTCTCTTTGGTTACTGAAATGTGCTATGAAATGCATCAATACACACAGAAATTGAGCACAACTGCAACTAATGCTACAGTCTTTTTTCCCTTATGTTTCCCTTAAAACATTATGCTGATGGCGTGTAACTAGACCAACGACATCAATCACAAAGTTGGAATCTGCTAAAAGTGCAGTTACCTGCAGTTATTTTATCGCAGATGCAGAAGAAATATGTAGCCCTTGTTTCACACTTGTTTTACCAGCTGTCTGCTTCATTTTTTCTATACGGCGTCAGTGTTGACAAATATTTACATGGACCCATGCCACTTTTCACTGGTAAAATTAATCTGTTATCGAGAGTCCGCCAGACAATGCAGACAGGAACAGGAAATCTGCCCAGCAACAAACAGACAATGATCAACATTAAGATTTCATAGCATTTCAGTCACAAACTTTAATAGCACGTCAGTCCATGCTAATTACACAGTGAAGTAACTCTGACATGTTGTTGTAAGAAAAGCTGATGATACATTCAGTTATTTTGCTACTAGGGCACTCTGTAACCTTTTCGACCTTGCAATAAATCATACCTTCCCTTCAATATATGACAAGATATCTGTTATATGATCTGAGCAAGGACATTGGCTACAATAGCATCAGAGTGGCAGACACAATAAATATTATTTAAGGACTCAACATGTCACTTATAAATACCCATAAATGCCATTACCTCACTTCATAGTATGTGGCTATAAACAAGTGATGAATAGAGTCTTCAAGTGCATCAGTACAACAGGTTTCTAAGAGCCCATTGATTTTGGATTTGAGTGTGTGTGTTAAGCACTTACAGCAACTTGCTGACAGTACAGCAAACACTCCCACAAATGCTATTAGCACGTTGTTAATGCTTTCAACGCCTTTTCACGTAGGCCAAGGTCACATTCGTCTCAGATCTGTCACGTGTCACAAACAGTCTGAGGTTATATAAATGAAAACATACTGAGATGGAAAAAAAAATGGAAAAGTTTTGCGGTTAATTATGCCACATAATTCAATTTTGATTAATAATTAATGACGCCTTTCCTAACTAAATATCTATAATTAATCAACAAGTCATAGCAAGAGAGTAGGCTAATTGGTTTGAAAACACAATCCTGAATACTTAATTCATACAGGAGGTTGACATCGCTAATTGCGGGAGTAATCAAAGCTCCACCCTTTGGGATTTGAAGAAGAGATCGGTAAATGGAGTTTAGCGTGATCCTTCATAGCATTGTCATGACAGCTCCATTTATAACATGATGAAAATCACCAGTGACAGAAACAGTAAATGGCAAAAGCCTTGCTGCATTAGGCTGTCTGAATGATAAACTCCGCTGATTGAATCCTTTGACGAGTTTCACTTAAGACTAACTTGTAGGTGTTTTACTTAGGTCTCTTAAGCAACATGCGATCAGTGTATTGTATCCATTAACCTGTATGTTTGTCAAATGAGCAAAATGATATCCTTAACATACAGGGCTATTAAAAACTTGTGCATAGGGATAAAGTTGCATTGTGTGACTTGTTTACTTTGCATCAGTCCCACATACACTGTCCTGCTGCTCAAAACTGTCACTGTATAGTAAAAAATGTATTAATCCATAGCTGAAAATAACATTTATATTAAAATATATATTTATATAAAGTGCCCTTTTTTTACATTTACGCAACATAGCCTTGTGCTTTTCTGCTTGCAGCGTGTTTCTGTTGTTTTATCTCACTTTGCAGTGTCTTTTCTAAATGGTGTCATTTTAATCTCTTTCAAATACAACTTTTAATAAATTGCAAAGCAGTGTAGCATTAACACTAAAATAGCTTTGCAGTGAATATTAGGGTTATGAGTTGGGTTTGTTTTGTATTGTATCATACACACACAATACACACTTTGTAGTTATCTGATTACCCTACAGAGCAGCTTTGTGACCTATTCAGATGAGATTAGTTTTCAGCATGGTGTTTGTGTGAAGTATCTGTTAACACATGACTTCTAGTTTGCGCTGGAGAAGTGTCTCCCAAATTTCAGAGATGGGAGTGTCATACTGAGTTTACGTATTGATCTTCACACTGAAGGTCTACCATCTGTTACGAATTGGCACACTTAAATGGTAACATGGCTGCGAACAAGGTGTAAGGTGAGCGTGAGAATGATATCGTGAGGTGAAATCTGATGTAAGTGTACATTTGGAAACTAGTAATCCCAAGAATGTCAGTTAGGATGAGACTGATTATATCTGAGTTTAAGCATTTTGATAAGGACAAGAGGTCTGAATATGTGATGACAAAGGTACAAACAGTAAAACCATATTTACACCTGGATCTTTTTTAAATTCATCCAACTGGAATAGCTATCTTTTTCTCTTTAACAACTTGCACAGCTGGTCTTCTCTCATGTGCCACTGCTTTTTTCACATATTCTTTGTCTAAGAAAATAACATATATCATTAGTTGAGATAATTACGCTTCACCGTTATTTATCCTTTTCATTACAGGTCATTTTGTCCTTGAAGTGGCACTCTTTCTTCATTTATTTCTTTTTGTGTCAATTTCTACTTTAATTGGACATCTATTTTTGTCACCAGACAAGATTTATTACCAGCATACAGGTGAACTTGGCTGAAATTAGAATACTTTTCCTCCATGACATGGGCACATCCGTGGAGGGGCTGCAACCTTGTAGGATTTTCCCTGCTGAAGGGGAAGGTATGCACATTAGAGACATATGTACAATATATATGTATATAGAAAGTACAAATACGAGGAAAAAGTCACAGGAAGTGTGTGTGGGAATATACTTGAACAAGAAAGTGAGGAATATTCTGGGGCAGACTGTAGGGAACGCTAAAATCTCTCCACCGACCTGAATTCACACTTGAGATGTTTCAGCGGCTTAGCAGTGTCACCTTCAGTGCTTGGTGGGGTAAACAGATATTTCCAGTTTTGGAACATCATTCAGTGTTAATACTGTGAAGCAATGACCTGATCTGCTCACCTCGCTACCCTACATAGACATGGTTCAGTCAAATGGCGTTTAACCTTGTAATCCAGTGTGGTCATCATCAACACCTTTACCTGCTGATGCAACAGTTCATGTCCCTACTATATACATTATTTTCAAAATAAAAGTCAGTGCTGAAACACAGTTTATCATCTCTGGGTTTGAGTACAGTCCAAAGAACCACATTGGGGTTAAGGGGCTAATTTCACTAATTGATTGTAAGTGTTATATGACAGCTCCCCTGATACTGGTGAACAAGTGTGAGCACTTAAATGTCTCACTCACCAGCAACCAGTGATTGATCTATGTGATCAATAGCCTGGTTGGTGCACATCTTACAAAGGGTTCACGTCCAGTGCTAATGGTGAGTGACGTGTGTGGGTTTTCCACTGGTGAAATTATTCTTCACACTTAGTGTTTGACAGCTTGTAAAGGTCCGCTATGTGTCTTGATTTTCTTCTTTATCTATCTTTATGGATAGGAAATGATATTTGGGATTCATGAAGGCATAAATCCCATGAAGGACAAAAAGAGACAGGGTGGTTATTCTGTTTGGAAATTGGTTTTATTGATGCAGCTTAACTCCTCCTCACAAACCAGCCCACTTTCTGCCATGTTGTTTACAACCTGTAACCTTCTATCAGAGCTTTGAAAGGGATTTGATAAGAGCACAGTGAAAGAGGATGGTATTACAATGGAATGAACATGGTCGTAAAGTAACCAACCCCCTTTCCCCTCACGCTCTACCTATTTGACCATTTCATTTATATACCATCACTGCCAACTTCAGGAGCATCAGATTACAAACAAAAAAAAAAAATCACCTTCGTCACAGCTGAGGCTCATTCTCGCCAAGCTGGCAGGCTTTGGCGATGGGCATCGTTCGAATGTGTCCGCTCTGATATTTCCCTCTATCTCCCATGAACTGATAATGTGAACCCTCTAATGAAGCTATTGTGTGCCTGTCCAAAGCTATTGTCTTCCAGAGGGAACTTTCTTTTTCCTTTTTTTCTCAACACACACTGCCCTTCCGATGAGTGCACCTGTAATGGCCACATCTCTCTATCTTTTGTCTGTGTTCCTTCTCTTTCTCTCACTTTCAGCTCCCTTTTCTTCATCATTATTCTCTGTTTAGGTCGGTTTTCCACTATCTGTGTGCATTTGCTTATACACTAAGTCTGGGCTCAAATATCCAGATAGTTGCTAATTTATAGAAATGGACAATATTTGAGAATCAAATATAAATAGAGTCGTGTATTTGCCCACATTGAGCCTTTGCTTCATCTAAGTTTGGCAGTAGATATAGAGATTTGTGTTTTCCACAGTCGACAAAATTTACGTCCTTCGGTACAGTGTTGCCAAATCTTCGGTAAGGAAAGTAGCTATTGGCTGTCCTAAAAGTCGCTAGAAGTCACTAAATGATGTCATCACCTAATTTGACACCTTGGGAGAGAGGAGTCACAAAAAGTGAGTGAGGTGTGGGTGTCCTCTCTGCTCTCACTGCAGCAGCGTGAGGCCACAATGACCCTGACCGCCCGTGAGTGCTCTGGGACAGTGGAGGAGCTCACGGCAGAGGCCTCTCCTCGTTACGGACAGTAACTGCAGAACGATATGTGCTTTTACGTCAGAGTCTCCAAAACACCAGAAAAAGTCTCCAATAACACTAGAAAAGTCTCTAGATGTGCTGCTGTAGTCACTGTTGACAAAATAAGTCACCAATAGGATTTAGAAGGTCGCCAGGTTCAGCATGAAAGTCTCCAAGTTGGCAACATGGTCTCTATAGTTATTATTCTAGTTCGGCAAGAGAGTTCAGTGGTAGCTTATGAAGAGGAGGACAAACCCGGGTGAAGAGGATCACAGAGGGGGGTGTACAAGCCACGGTGTGGCGTATCAAAAGAGGTGTTAGACCACAGGCTAATAAAGAAACTACTTGGTGACCCATTTGGGTATCAGAAAACAGGGCAAGCACCCCAATGTGTGTTCAAAAACCTGTAAAAAGTAATGCATCTGATGGATCTGATACACTCTTCAGTATGTATGTGTAATACAGTAAGTATAATATGTGTGTTTTTTTTATGTAGGACTTTAAAATCTTATTTAAATATGATTGTTAGTATTTCCGCCATGTGTCATCATGTGACACATTGACACAAATCAATTCTTGACAACAGTATAACAATAGGACTCAGTGCTGTGTCAGTGTGCTGCTTTACCTCATCACAGTGCTTGGATTGCATTATTCAGTGAAAAGCTGCTGACTTGTTATTGTGTATCACATGTTCAGAGTCAGATCATTTGTCAAAATCCCACCTTTTAAACAACACTATACATGCACTTGTCCTTATACCTATGTCTTTTATATTGCCTGGAGTTATCAGCTGATCCTGCAGCTAACGCGACTGTGACCATCAACATCTTTTCTGGTTTGACACTATTACCTGCGGACTCCTGAAACTGAGAGCATCACTATTATGTTTTAGTTGACACTGTATGTTCAAATAATTTTAAAATCTGTCCATAAGGGCTTGTAATTTATATCTCAAATCATCAAATGATTCCTGATCAACTCTACTACTGTGTCTGTGACTTTTGCTCTGAGTCAGTGTGTGTGATGCTGGTGTTGTACAGTATGTCTTTTTTGGCCTATTGTGCTCTGAACTCAGTGTGGAAGAAAACATGTGAAACTGTTTTACATTCATATCTAACACACCTGTCACATATTGTACTCACTGCTCACACTGGTATTTAAATGTCATATTCCACTACTTTCACCCTGACAAAGCCAGAGATATATTTTTTTCTTTAAGAAAAACACATGGGAACGTGGATCAGCGTGTGACTGCCTGCTTTCATTTTTCATTTCCTTATGTAAACAGTGTTGGGTTAGTGGAATATCACTTTTCTTGGATGCAAGAGTAAATTTTTCTTTCATGCCAAGATTTCCTGAAACTAATACTAAGAATGACACACTCACAGTGCGCTCGCAGACAGTGAGAGCTGAGCGGTGAAGACACCTTTGATGAAACAAGCTAAAGAGCCTTTGATGTTGTGCACGTTTATGAGACTGATTCCAGCTGCTTTGTGCTTTTCAAGGCCGTCGTCCTGCGGCCTCTCCCACCAAATTAGAAATGGCACCTGTGCACCTCTCTTATTCTCAGACAATCAGCACTTCCTGTTTTTGTCTCGTCTACCACACAACATATTTGTTCCATTATGTACCGCTCACTGCGGAGACGGTAGAGAACTGAGCAGTTACAATGAGATATATTAATGCATAATTTAGACTAAAAGGCAACTGCAAATCTATCAAAGTCAGAGTCTATCAATTAGTTGAATTAGACTAATTATTACACAATTGATTAACTGCAGACAATTAAATTGTTGCAGAAGAAACAGGCTAATCGATGCTTAAGTAGGCACAGATGCTTACTTTTTATTCTGAAACCCAATCAATACACACAAAAGTACTTTTATTTGTGTCTGAGTTTGTTGGTCATGTTTTATAAGTGAAGTCTCACTTATGTGAACTCATGTAGAGGACCTGACAAACAAACTGAAGGTAAAAAGTTCCCATTTATAATTATAGAAGCTAATATTGCTTCTCCATTGCAGTCTAGTGTACATTACATCTTCTTCCACCTTAAAGCCTTTTGACTGTGTGAATCACAGTGCATTGTGTTTCATTACAGAAGATAAATTCCTCACTACTTCATCTTACATGACAAGGTAGGATGGTCTTCCTTAACCAAGAGAAGCGAACTACGTTATATGTTACTTATCTATAAGGCTCTGCTGCAAAACCTGCACCACTATCTCTGCTCTCTGGCATAATACAAACATAGTAGCTACAGAGCATATAATGTCAGGTCTCAAGATATTTTACTATTATCTGTAGCGTATGTGCAAACTGAGCTTTGGAAACTGGTTTCAGGTTCAGTTGTTACCTCTTTAGTGCAGTGCAGTAGATGTATAAGATGCATAATACTATAATAGGAGGTTATAATAAATGTACTTACTGTAGTACTTAGAGACTAAATGTACTCACAGTTGTTCCTTTTCGCCACTGATTACCTGCTATGGTTGGTAAAGCTTCTTTTGCTATGATTTAAATTTTCATCTTTAAGGCGGCACAGGTGATATCCTTAGTCATTTTGTCTAATGATGTATGATTTTAGTCAAGTATGACCATATCTCCATCGTGACTGCTAAAATGTGCCGTATAAGCAAAGGTGTGAGCCCTAATCCAAGTTTTTCTGCGTTACTTAGCCTGTATTGTTGTTTACTTCCACAAACCTGCACAGCATTACAACATCGTGCACACAAGTGCCGAAGCATTTCCTATTTTTCAGGTGTGCTTGCTTATGATGAAGCCACTACAGAAGCCTCATACTATCAGGAAACAGCTGTCCAGCTCTAATCTTTTTATGAGCGATATGCTGTTTTTAATGAAAGCCCTCGCAGCTCTCCGCAATCAGCTAGCCATATCAGAGCTTATATTTCATCCTGCTATTGTGATGTCATCACTGGGTGCAGGCATAATACATAATTCCCTGTGTTATGACAAACTGCGGCCTGGGGCCAGAGAGGTATATGAACGCTTTTGGGCCCATGTCAAGTCTGTGCCGCTTGTGCTGAAATAATCGCTCTCGGCCTGCCGGTGGATCATATGAAATAAGGGCTGGCATCGAACAACAAATAGGTCAGGGCAATTTGAATAAAAAGTAAAGAAGTCAAATGAATAGCTTTATAGCTTTTCGGATGCCCGTATTCTCTTACTCCCTGTCTTTCACAAGCATGCATGTGTAAACTGATACATTGAGAGTACATTTAGCTTTTAAAATAGTAAGTAGTATTGCAGCAGTAGTAGTATTGTTTCACCATTACTAGATTTTTTTAAAAAGTGGTAATAATACGAACATTAGAGGGTTTCACATGAACACATAAAATTAACCAGCCGCAATATTTGATCAAGTGCATTTGTTGAGTCTTGATAATGTTTTTTGTCATCTAAAAATAAAATGTGCTTGTGAATCCTACCTGATTATTTTCTTTTTTATTTATTAATTTTTTTTAAACTTGAGCATAACAACAAGCAGATGGTGGCTCCAGACAAGCAGACTCCTTGTTGTTGTTTGCAGTGATCTGGTCCCAGCCTCCTCTCTTTTTTCCGAGCGCCAAAAATCTTTATCTGCTACATGATGCATGAAAGCACACTGTCTCCTCATACAACTTTACATGACCCCTGACCCCGTCTGCACAGATGCAATATGACCTAGCTGCCACCATCCATTTTGGCCTGTGGAGTAGATTCAATGAATTTTTATTATGCTGCATGTGTATGTCACTTGGTTTGGCTCTTTCTTTTTGATCCTCATCGCCACCAATATGTCTTGGAAATGCATCACTTGGCGTTAGAAAAATAAAGATGTTGAGCCATTGCAAAAAAGATCTTTTGTTTTATATTCAGGCTTTGGATTTGGTTTTCGAAAATCCGAATTAATATCTGCACAGTAGGTAGTACATATTGGTATTTTTTTTGTTGTTCATTTGTTTGTTTGTTTTATTATTTTTTTCTCTTTGGATGTCAGTTCTCACACGACTGACAGATTTCCAACCATCCTTCTTGGCAAACTGAAGGCGGTACATACTTGAATTCCTGTCTTTTATCATTTTTGGCCATCTCAGTAGAAAATTTGGCAGCGTCATTTATTAAAAGCTTACATGTGTTCAGTTTGGTTCTATCCAACTATTTTGCCTATTCCGCTGATATTTTTGATGCTCAGCATCAGTTGTTGAGTTAGACTCATAACTCTCTATTTTGAGGAACTTTTTATTTCATATCAAACAAAGGGGCCTTTTAATACATCTCAACAATTTGCTTTCTACTCAAGCATGCAGCTTGCTAACTGCAAATAGTGATTCCATGGGTTAATGCTGGAATGATGGTTTCCAGGATATGTGGATGTTACTTTCAGTCACTCTGCACCACATAGATTCTTGTGTGCTTGTCTGCCTTGTTTGGTGTCTTTTTTCCCTCAGGAGCTTCTCAAATTGTCAGTGCAAGGCAACAACTACTGTATATCTTCCCCAGAGGGAGCCCAAACATCCAGGGAATCAGGCGTCATTTAGCCTGTTAGAGCCTTTCTCTTTCCCTGACACCCCGTATTGCCTTTTATTTCCCCCTCTCTCCTTCTGTCTCTATCCACTCAACTGTATAAACATTCAGTCTCATTTGCTTCCCTCTGGTTTCACACAAGGTGTTCTCCTTCATTCTGGCTGCAACCTCCACACCTCCCAGCTCATCTTTTTAATCATTTTTCTAAAATCTGTTTGTGCCTTATTGTGTGCTGATACATTACTGAAGATCCAATAAAGAGCTGCAGGTGATGTTTTTCTTTTCCATGATTATGGTATTGTCTAATCTATGAAATCTATGACTTGCCCCTAATCAAGAGATAAAATCCATTGGTGCTCAAGCTCAAATAGAACAATCAAATGTATTGTCTTCACTTTAGGCCTTATGTTCTTTTAAAAATTCACTCAACAATCTCAGCTTTGACAGCTTCTTCTAATAAGTATAATTTCTAAAACTAAAATTACTGTTGCTTCAGTGCAGTCACACGAGTTGATTTGAATATTACTTTAAAGCGTGCTTAATATTTTTTTTACTTCTTTACATAAAAAAATCTGTAACAAGCAGAATAAGCTGTCAAGTGATGGCTTTTACAGGAGACTGACCATACATTCATTTTACAATTTGTGGCCATTGTGTCTTCACTGATCGGCCCCAATCAGATACACTGTTTAAATGTCACAGACGACATGGATAAAGCAATGATAAGGACGCGTTACTGTAATATGGTGCTTGTGTTATGTCCAAATATCTTTGAAAAAGTGGACACACTTACCATGTTTATTGTCTGTATGAGAATGACTGCACTGAGTACCAGAGATATGAAATATTAGACTGTCTAAGGCAAAGTTGTCTTATTGTTTGGGCTTGTACACACATAAGACATTGAGTGGGAAAATGTTGAATGGAGTACAACATGAAGAGAGTTGTTAAACTATATATAAAGTGACTCATCTTCTTGTGGTTGTGGTGTTCACTGTGATGCATAAGAAAATGGATCACCAAATGGAAAGCAGATTCCAGACCCAGACGTATTCTCCAGTAAAATAATATTGTTGGCTGGAAGGTTTAGCGTGGCAGAGCATGAATACATGCCATTGCAATATGCTGCCAAATGTCGATGATGTGCCAATGTATTTTGAAGAGGATTTAGTGAAGAAATGTCTGTCGTTTAATTCAGCTGTGCTTGTATCCAGTGAGTTTCTCTGAGTGTTAAAATTACCTCAGCGTCCAATGATTTGCAGTGAAATAAGTGACAGAATAACTAGTTATTAATTTGACCGGGCGTATGCGCACAAAAGAACGCTCAACTGTGGGAGTATTTCCAACAGACCTGGATCGTGATGTGCATGATTCATTACACACAATAGATCATTGTTTTAATGGTGTTGAGCTTTGCTGCGGGGTTTTGTGCATATATGTAAGTGATTTGTTACTGCACTATTAAGTACAAGGGCAATTTGTTTGTCTGTATGTATTTAAAAAAAAAAAACATTGCATGCATAATATTTAGTGTAGTATATTCACAGATGTCCCTCATATAAGAGAAATATAGCAGTTACAGTGCCCTTGTCTATTGACAAGCCTGGTACTGAGCAGCCATTTGGAAACTGAAGGAGATACTGGTTGATGAGGAACTGCCTCTGGTTATTAACACAAGGAAAGAGAGGGCACAAGGAGAGAAGAAACCAAAGAAATGCTGCGTCTTCTTTTGTTTTGTTTTTTTATCTTGAATCAGGTGGCTCATCATTTTGTTTCAAATTAGTGGGATTTCAAAAGCTTTAAGCTTGTCTGGCATTTCATTTGCTCTGCATGATCATATTCCTAAGAGGAGAAACGGACTGATCGAAGTGAATCTATAACCTTTTATTGTTACAATACGGTAGTGCAAATTTAGTTTAACTATATTATCTTCTGCCCACTATGGTGTCAGCCGTGATAGAAACTGACTCTGGTGGCGTGGGAAGTTTCCTGTCTTTAACTTTGGATTTATAGAAGTTGCACTGGTCTCTGGTCGTGGATTATAGAAGTAGTCTTTTGATATAATCCTCCTCTCTGTTGACCATCAGTATTCTTAACAACTTCTAAACAAGTTTACATTACCCCAAATATGACTTAAGACAGGTTTGTGCATGTTATATTCACAAATGGGAGTGCAGCAAAGGTACTTCCTGAGACTAATATCCACGTTTTTACTATAAATGCCTGACCAGATATTGACATGTTCTGTATTAGGCTATAAGACATCACTTCAAATACAGTGAAAGTGCAGTGAGTTTGATCTGACCCAGACAACTTGGTGTCATTCATTAGTTCTTTTTCCAAACAAATAAACCTTTAAGTGAAATCACAGATTTTAGTTTATTATTGTACTTTAGTTAAAGTTCCAGCTTTTCTGGAAATTGGGCTTTGAAAAAAAGGAATGGACAAAATGTCTCCTAGTCAGAAAGTATTTAATCAACCAGTTTGTCTTTACAAAAGGAGGCAGACTACATGTTTGGTACGTATTGTGTGTGTTTGCGCTGTTATTCTAACGGTTCCATGATGGGGAAACTCAATAAATGCTACCAGGGGAATCACTGAAGAAAACACTATATGTACAATTTGTTGAATTTGCTATTTGTGGTCCACGCCAGAGATTTCATTTCAAGGTCATTCAGTGGACGTAGCAGTGTCCTCCGTAGCTTATCTTGACTCAATCTCTGTATAACTGGCAGAGAGAAAGTAGCTACAGTCTTGGTACGATGCAACACATACTTACATATATCTCATACATCAGTGAGATATAGATAACCCCAGAAACCACAGGTAACACACAAACAAATCACAAGAAGTTCACTTTATCAGCAGGCAAAGGAGACTTGGCAACCTGTCTCCTCGCTATTGTTAATCGTTTTCTCTCTCTCTCTCCAGCCTCCATCTGTCTTTCCTCCTTTTCCTCCTCCCATGATCGCTCTCCCTCTCTCTCACTTTCTCTCTCCCTCTCTCACTCTTTCCTTGAAGCCTGCAATTTAATAACCTCAAGTGCTGTCAGAGAAGGCATTGAAAAATGGCTTCTATAAAACATAACGGCCTTAATCAGAGTGCACTGAGGATTCTCCCTGCTGCCGCTGATTCCCCCTCCTCCCTCCCCCCAATCCCCGCCTCTAATGAATTAATGTTGAAATATGCAGGGGCTCAGTAGTCATTAGATGTGCGCCGTGAGACATGATTTAAGATGGCTGCCTTTATGTGTCTCCCAGGCAAGATGGAGCGGGACGGGCCTGGCTGGACAGTGATAGTCTTGACTGACCGAGTTAACACCACTCTTTGGTGAGGGTGAGAGGTCGGGTTAGGTGATTGCTGTAACTTGACATGCAACATTTTCACAAACATTTCAGTCTAGGCCTCTCTGAGTGAACACGCTCATGTATCAAGTGGACACAGAGATGTGAGCTGATACGTTCAGGAGATTAATGTCCCTTACCCCCTCAGTGTACTATACTGCTGGTGTGGTATAATGTGATCATATGCATTTCTGTGACACCTTCAAACTCATGGGCGACTAATGTGACCTGTGGATTTGAGTGACTCCGATGTGCTTTTCACTCAGCTAAGTTGTGTCGACTTGTCATAACAGAAAACAATCTTACACCACAGTTAAACCACAATAATATATTCATTTACAGTCTTTGATAGCGTACCAGGTGCAATGTTGAGATTATGGTAATAATAAAAATACACATTTTGTGATAGGTTGTAAAAGAGATAAGTTAACATGTTGAGGCTGTTTGTCATATATCTCACCAGAGTGCTCCACAGAAAGCAGAAAATCCATGGTGCTTCTTCAGTACATGCCTAACCATCAAAGTCCTTCAGACATGTTTTAAAAAAAGGAACATCAAAGTGAAGATGCTGTAACTTTTCTGAACATTTTCTGACAATGTTTCATTACTGCTGGGCAGGTCTATAATCTATTTCCTTTGAGATTTCCTTCTTAAGTCGAGATCACACAATTAAGTGAGCTCTCATTCTGACGGCAGGGCGGAAATTAATTAATAAATAAACACTGCATTTTTACATTCATCAACATGCGGTAAGAATAGCTCTAATTATCACAGGTGAATTAACACTTTCATTTTTGTGTCAAAAAATTAATTGTATCCCTTAACAGTTATTCCCAGGGGGAAGTTAAAGAAGAGAATGGGGAAGGTAAAAGGGAAAAAAACACAACAGTGTAGACCACCAGGAGTGCTAATTGCTGCTTTCAAAGCCTTGCATCAGTGTTAACCGTCTTTCCACAGGAGTGTACAGTGTCCCACAGAGAGATGCCGTAGGTAGAACCGTGGTACAAATACACAGATGTCAAGTTGTGATCTACAGGACCTGGCAGGGAAGTTCTCTTTATCTTCACTTAAGCACACGGGTTGACCGAGAACAAACTGTATTTAGAGCAGAAACATTGTGAGTCACCTCTTCAGTGAGACAGGACTTGCCAAGTTATGTGCAGCATTTGGCCTGTTCTTTGTGCTTAAATAGACTTTGATCACACAGTAGTGTACACCATGCAAACATGCCATACATACTTTAACAAATCATTATGTTTATTATGATTTTTTTGTTCTGTTAATTGTTCAGTTGTAAGAAAATGGTGAAAAAGTTTCACCAATATTTCCTTAGTTTTGTTCAACCAACAGCTAAAACCCCAAAATATCCCGTTTATTATCATCTGACATAGAGATAGGCAGCAAGTTTTCACATTTCAGAAGCTCTGTGTGGTTGTTTAACCCTTCTCCCATTTTGTGTGTTAATGTCTGAGTGCTGTGACTGGATGGCAGAGTGAGTGACTGTAGGGATCACTTCAGACACACATACTGTGCTGGTGTTCGCGAGCCTGTGTGATCAACCCACCGGTTAATGCCACTGCATTAGCGAGGCCATTAGGACATTTAGCTGTCTGTAATGCCCAAGTGTTAGTGACACGTTGGGGTCCCCCCGCCACTTAGTCACCGTATTTGACAGACAGGACTGACATGCCAGGTGACAGTAATGCCACTATGTCACAGCAAGTGGAGACCGCTTGGGATGTGGTTTGTTGGTCTTTCATCTAAAAAACAAAACTCAAGTACATCATTACAGGAACATTTAAGCACAAAATAACAGAGAGAGATACTGTAGATACAGTTCATACTATCACTGATATGCTGTAGTTAGAGACTCAATGCCATTTTCAGAACTGACATTTACAGTGTGATGCCAACAGCTGCATAACACACTCTTCATCAAGGTTATTTTTCCAATGCTGGATTTTTTGTGATTCATTACAGTTGATTCGATGATTATTATAATATTATTATTATATTTATTAAGATATTTTTATATACAAAGTTTTATCCTGGACTAAAGTTCATTTGTGGATGTATCTTTAGTTTTTCATTTACTTTTTGCTCTGTGTTAGCATGTAAATGAGGAGGACATGCCAAGTACCTTCAGAGTTTCCTTTTACATAATTAAAATTAGCCAACTTTCAAGATAGTTTTAAAACATCCTGCATCTAAAAATAATGTTAACAATGTGCACGCTATGAGAAGACATACACTCGGAGTGACTTAGAAGCTAATTACTCTGGCTATAGTGTGTGTTTGAGCTGTATTAGGAATATACATTTTCATTTCTCTGTCCTCCACTATTTGACCACATGCTGTCTGTGTCAGTCAGATTAATCGGTAAGTGTAAATCCAAATGTGGATGATGTGAAGTGCTCCTCAATCTTCACTCAATATACTACACACTGCCAGTTCACCATAAATGAGGCCATTTGATGAGCTAAGTTTGAACACAAGAGCCTAATGGCGGCATTAAAGAGGAGACCTGGGGGAATAGATGGCCGGACATCAGTCACTTTAATCACCTGTTTCATTATTCAGTGGATCGGTGCCACCTGGTCATACATGAAGGGTGTCAATGGGATCCAGGGTCTGAGGAGGAGTGAGACATCCTAAAGGGGAGCTGTGGAGAGTCCAGTTCAGAGAAGCCTCTTTATTTTCAGCCGAGGAAGGAACGCATTTGTCTGGCTCAGTGACTGTGTGTGCGCTTTTTTGAAAGATAGGAAATAAAAGAAATTGATTGTATCTCTGTTGGTCCGATTTATCTTTGGAAATGAGGTCATTTTTTTAATCTCATTCACTGGAGATTGCATCATTATGATGAAACTCCAAAGAAACTGTGCTCAGAGAGGTTGGAAGGTGTAGCAGTATTACAATCTGTTACTTCAAGTTCTGCTTTACTCTGTGTTTGGCTGGTTGAATGATTGGGGGCAGCCAGATGCAGGCGGAAGTCCTGGAAAAATGTACTGGGACCTGAAACGGTTTCTTCTTCTACTTCATATCACACCTACAGTGGGGTAAAACAGCATTAGAATTCATTTAAGAAAGATAATTTTAAAGATGACTTTATTGAACAGCTCATCTCAACTTTGGTTCTTGAACGCAAATGCAGTCTAGGCAAGCACAAGCAGAGTGGACTTCTCCCGTTTAAACATGCTAGGCAAGGGCCAAGATGCAGGAAAGGTAACACAGACCTATAGGATGATCCCAACCTTTGCATCTCAATGCAGTCCTACCGTCCACTTTTCACAAGCTCCCACAACAGAGGAGATAAGAGAGAGAATAAGCTGTCAGCAGGCCGGGTTTGCCAGTCCCCTCTATATTCCTCACATTACTCCAGAGGGAACAATGTGTCTGTGGTGGCAGGTGGCCATAGTTCATAATGTGCTGATGCTGACCAAGTGTCAGTTTGATCCATGGGATCGGTGAGTGGGATGGGGCTGTGGCTCCTGAATCCTTAAGCAAGCAACTGTGTGGTGCTCCTATGGGGACAGTCGGAGACATGATACAGATGAGACCGGCAACTATCTGCCTAATGGCAGACAGATACAAGGCAGAGAGTGGGAGAAACGGGGAGGACGAGGGAAGAAGAACATATGCAGGACAGATGAAGGGTTGAGTATTACATTTAAAAAAGACACAAAGGCAGATACTGCACTTGTCATTTTATGGCATTTGTCATCTGAAGCTAATGCGGCGTATCTGTCCCACCAACGTTACATGTTTGCACGCCATGCTGTTTACAGACAGGCACTGTGAGGATGACACTTTTTCCTCATAAAAAGAGTCCCTCCATTTTTGTGGTTAGAGAGCATCACTGTCAACATGCCAATACTGTAACAGTATGTGATAATGCATGTTGGGGCATCCTGATATAAGATAACAACAGATGGGAATCCAAGAATAACGTTTCTTTTGTAAAGAAAGAGCACTCAGAAGAAAAAAAAAGGTTTTCTTGGTGTGCTGTGAGAGCAGTACAGACTTGCACTCTGAGCAAAGGGGAAAAAGAGATGTTTAAATGTCATCCATTTTTAGTGCATCCTGGTGGCCTAAGGGTTTAAGATGCTGACTAGATTGTCGCAACCTTCTCGGTTCAGCCCTAACCGTGGACTTTTGTTGCATCTCTTCCTCGCCCCCCTTTTCCTGTCAACAATCTATGGTCGTTTCTCTAATATAGGCAGAAAATGCTGCTACAAAGCATGAAAACACTGGTTGTAATAGAAGTATGCTGTCAATAAGGGAAGCTGTAAAATGTAATAAACATACACTCATATGCTGTCAAAAGGTTTATATAAAGTAAACAGTGAAAAACAAGAAGACAAACAAGATTTTTATTTATTTATTTAGATTCACTGTTTCCATATCATTCAGTTTTTCAGGTTCTGTAGCACGTTTTTAACCTGAGGGAATGTTTATAGCTGTTATTATAGATATTTTATTTATAGTGGTTATTTATGGTCTAATTTTTTACTGATGCATTGATAGATACCAAGAAGGGAACGCCCTCAAGTAAGAAACACCTTTAAATGTCAGTTTGCGTATAGAAACTTGCACCTACTCATTAGACCTGTCGCTGTAAAGAACAGATCGCAAAAGAGAAGATGGGCAATTTTACTCCTAGTGCTACATCAGGGAGGTTTTATCACACGTGACGCTTATGCACAGCTGTGGCCACCTATAGCACCGATACTACTGATTTATCACTTATAACCGGGCAACCCACCGTTGCTGTGATATCTCGGTTGTTATAATTAAACGTCTAAAGATGATTGATTAGACTTATGCTCATGTTGAAACAGACTTTACGAAGTAGCTACTTCGCAATTTAGGAGAAAATTGAAAGATCACTGATGGGGAAACAATAGCTGTAAATACAAAGAAAAATAAAGTCCATTCATAAATATTTAAAATTAGACCTTTAAATGCCCCTAACCCAGATCTGGTTTTAGTTTTGTGTTAATGTTGTAGTTCCTAACAGATTGATTGTTGCCGTGGACTGATTAAGGTGTCCTGATATTTCACTGGACACCTCCCAGCCAATCAGAAACGCAGTATTTTCTGTAGCCATGGCATAAAACCATACTATGTGCCACTAGTTCAAGTCTGGGTCTGTGCAGAATTTGTAATACATATTTGAACATTGTGTTATATTCCACATAAGTAGATTTGCTTCGGTAGAAACTTTAGTTTTAGTCTGTAGCTCTGATATAAATGGACTTCGCTTTGGTGGGACATAGTTAGGACACAGTTGTTTACACACACACACACACACTCCTTGAGGCAGGTTTTGCAAAGAGCGATGAGCTGAGTGAGCGTGATCAAAGCAACAAAGCACACCAGAGACACGCATCCAGACATCTTCGGCAGGGAAAGCATAACTCGCACAAACATTCACAGAGCTACTTTATCAGTCTCAGGATCTGACTCAACGGCATTTACATATTCAACAAACTGTCACATCCAGAAAAGCACGCTGGAGCTGGAGCCCATAGGCATTTGTTTGAAATAGATTATTTTATTAGGTGATGAGTAAAATATTTACAGAGTGACAATGTATTTATGTCACCTAAACCAATGCACCTGATAAGCTGTAAGATGTAATGGCGTGTCTGTGGCTTCAATAAAATGTTCACTCTATAAATCTCGCCCGTGTGAAGTTTAATGTAAAATTCAATATCTTAATTAGCCGGTGAAGGGAAAGTCAGATGGCGAAGTGTTATTCTGATGATAACAGAAAAAGGAGAGAAAATGAATATAATTAGCTGAGAAAATAGTGTTCTTAATGTATTTGCGTTCAGGTGTTTGTGTTCATTAATGTGTCTCTGTAGCATTTTCGGTGTTCGTATTCATCTCGGCGTCTGTGGGTTTACCCTCCACAGCATCCCTGACCCCAGCTCATCGTCTCTCATTGTCTCTCCCTTTGCCCTCCGTCGTCTTTTATTTCCAACGACTCCCTCCTTCTCTGTCTCTCTCTCTCTCTCTCTCTCTCTCTCTCTCTCTTTTGGTCTTCCTCTGCAATTTATTGCACGGGGCAGGCAGACAGCGGAGAAACCTCCCTGTATGGAACGATCTGTCATCTCAACATTATCAGCCAAACACACCGCCTTCCATATTGTGCTACAAGGGCTTGGGCAAATTGCTATTTTTATGGGACATGATAAAGGAAATGCTACCTTATGTTCACATTTTTTACTGCCCGATGTTAGAGCGGGACATGCCATGATTCACCATATTGGAAACTAGTTTGTGTAGCGTGTGTGACGACTGTGTGTGTGACTGTGTGTGTGTGTGTGTGTGTGTTGTTGGGTGGTTGAAAGAGAGAAAATGAACATGAATATTGTTGTAGCATTGTCAAGCATCAGACAGTTCGACAAGGGTTTGATTCAGAAGAGTCTCAAGCCGTGTCAGTCAGAACAGCGTGGAAGCACGTGAGTCTTGCACGGTTGGTTTTAATTGGAGAAATAATCAAGAGTGATAGATTAATCTGAATTATAAATGGCTACGCTACTGTATACGGAACATGTTAAATCTCATTTTCAAAGACATCACGTCAAGAAATTCTTTTAAATGTATTTGGGTCAACTACTTTTTTCACATAAATCAAGTAGTCCAAAAGTCAGAAAGGTTAAAAGGGCAAAATAAAATGGGAATTAAAAAGCAGGAGAAAAACAAAAGTAAAGGCTAAAAAGGCAAACCCATTACCACGTTCTGTGGGCAATACGAGTGCATGTTGACTTCACGTGTCTGCTCTATTTTCTCTTCTTCTCCCCTGTCTTTTCCTCTCCTTCAATCCTTCTCTCCCCGAGCCCTTGGCGTGCCTGACAGCCAGCGCTGCGCCAAACTGACAGGCCCTCAAACCGTGGCCAAGAAAGCGAGCATTAATTAAGTCATTGCCGGACTGTAATTTCCTTGAGAAGTAAAAAAAAAAAAAAAAATTTCCTCACATGCGAAAAGGTTACCAAGACCTTTTCTGTGTCAAAATTACCATGCGTCATGAATATTAATGCGCTTAATGAAGACAACCTTTGGTTCATCAAGAATGTTCCAGTAGCAGGTGCCAAGCTGATAAACTCACTTGGTGAAAGCTGTTTTTTTTTTTTTTTTTTACTTTTTCTCCATCTCTTTCTTCTTTTTTTCAGTTTTATGTCAGATCCTTAGAGAGTCAGTTATTTAAATCAGCATCTTCCTATAAGAATTTACTGACTCACACCGAAACACACACATCTAAGCATCTTTTTCTCTTCTCCTTATCCTTGAGTTTGTCTCCCAGTTCTGCTTTGACTTTGGTTGTTGAATGCTTAAATTCAGTCGGTTTTAAATGTGTCTCTCAATCTGTTTTCACACTCTGCCCTCTGCTTTTGTCAGATATCTTGGAGTTAAAATAAATGCGCTGTTCTTATATAGCTGTAGAAGTTCAGTCGAGCCTGTTAGCAAGCCAATTATATCCTCTCTTAGACATGTTTCAGACAAGCTTTCACTAGCTCTAAGAAATCCTTTGTGAATGTTTAAATATTTTTAAATGCCGATGAGAGTCACGGCAGATTTGTGGTTTTTAGTGTGTTGCTGCAAAGGTTGTTTTTTTTAGTTTTGGGTGTTTTCACAGTTTAAATCATCCAATGTTTTTGTTGCTTGTTGTTGTTGTCTTTGTTGTTGCATGCCGTTCTTTTCTCTCTCCTCTTTCCACTCACCCCAACCTGTCGAGGCAGATGGCCGCCCACTATGAGCCTGGTTCTGCTGGAGGTTTCCTCTCCTACAGTGTTTGCTCAAATAAGATTGTTGGGTTTCTTATATAATTCTGTATACAGTTGTAAGGTCAGAAACCTTAAACACTGTAAAGTGCCGTGAGATGACTTCTGTTGTAATTTGGCGCTATACAGATAAATTTGAACTGAATGTGAGCTAGCACTAGTGTTAGCAAGCTATTATAATGTTAGTATTAGTCATCACATTACAGATGTTGGTTTGACTTTTAGATGAAAAAGAAGAAGGAGAAATAAGAAAACATCCATTTTTAATTGACGTTTTTAATTTGTCTGTTTTTAGGATGTTTTGACTGACCACAGTAAACAAGGGTTTGCATGATTTCTGTTGAAAATGATTCACTACTCTCACTTGTTACGTGTCTGACACATTCACCAGTAAATCAGCGGTGACTTATTGACTTTCTACATTTGTCAGCTCTCATTTTTTAACAGAGCAGCTACAGCAGCTGCATCACTACATTTGCCTTTACTTTCATTTATTGATTTATAAAATCCCACTGATTTGTAAACAGCGATGCCCATTCCAGGATTTGACTAAGTCAAGTGTCATCGCTGAAGCTTTGGATTTCTCGCCTCTGTGGATGAGCGGCCCCCCGTTCTCCTCCTCTTCTCCTACGCCTCTTCCACGTCCTGCACTGCCGCTGCCTGTTATTTTCATTGTGTAATTGAGATGCAGAAACATTGACAGAACTCATTTACTCCGATGGAGAACTGTGTAATGTGGAAGGGAACACAGATTATTACATCAGCCTGCACACACACACACACACACACACTCAGACAAAGGCAGACAGTCACACACACACACACACACACACACACACGTTAGTAAAAGAGAATGTAATTTGGCACCATGTTTGAAGAGCCTCTTCAATTGTTCTGCTAGGATTTGTACTTGTGGTTTCATGTAGCCAGGGCCAGAGGTGAGCGTAGGTGAAAACATGTTGTGTGATTGCTTGCTCAACTGTTGAATCCTTGTGAGTCTGTGTACGGGCGCTTGTTATGAGAAGAGCACATCAATATGGATGACTGCAATAGGATCACTCTCGTGCTGGTCCTTTCATTATATCAACAAATTTCACTCACTCAAATGAAAAAAACACTAAAGACAAACACGACCTAAAAAGGGTTATTTCGCTGAAGATGCTTGGAAATTTGTTGAATCTTCCTTTTGTCTCTCTCTAACATCACTCTTCTTATTCTTCCTGCATCAGGATGACAAAGAAGGTGGTTCATCCTCTTGAGACAAAGGACCTCACACACACACGCGAGCGAGCGATGACACACTCTCAAACACACACACACAGTCACACACATACACAAGAGCACTGAGGTCTGCTGTCATACACCTCTCATTAATTCCTACCTGTCAGCCGGCTCCCCCTACCGTATCGGCCCCCCAAAAGGTGACAGCTTTCCAATGACTGACAAAGGCTCTTTAGGTGATACAGAAGATCCCTAGCAACCGCTGGCTTCTGTAAAGTGCCCCTCAAATGTCACTTTTGCTGCTCCAAGACGTGCACACACACACCCACACACAGTATTTTTAAAACAGGCCTGCTCTCAAGTCTTCAACCATCTTTGACATCCAGAGGCTATGAATGTCACAGAGGCCTCAGCTCTTAAAGCTTTTAACATCCGAGAGAGACGGCGTTATTTGACAGTGCTATTGGTGGATGCTATTGTTGCGTGTCGTTTTCCCCCCGAGTGGATTGGATTTGCTTGTTTTTTCTGTTGTAAGAGGGAGATCAGGAAGAGCGAGAAACAGAACCAAACTTTCTCTCCGTGTCCATTCAGCTGTCATGCGTTGAGTGGCAACAGCAAGCAATATTGGTGTCGGCTCGCACTAGCTGGGAAGGGGTCAAGTACACATGTTGGCTTCTTGTATTGACGTCATTCAGCTGTCGACGCTGATTCCATATTGCAGCAACCCTACCTATTTCCAGTGTTGTCTGTGTTGTAGAGATGATAATAGTAGACAGAGACATGTAAAGTGTTTGACTGTGGTAAAACTTCATACCTGAGGCAGTGAGAGAAGGCAGGTACTACTTTCTCTCTCTTGTGTTTACTTACCTGGTACTAGTGCTGGTACTATTACAGCAGTACAGACCAGCTAATAGTGCCAGTGCACAGTAAATGAGAGGATGAAAACACACAGTTTGTAATCTTTGTCTGTCCATATGTTACTACTGGTCAATGTTAGGTGATTGACAGCTGGACCAGCCTTTAGCCCTTAGATGAATTGAACTTCCCCAGCTGAATCATCAGTACAAAAGCTCAGAGTTAGAAAATATCTGGTTCTGTGATGAAAGGTTAAAGGTTCAGTGTGTGTATATTTAAATGTAAAGAGGAAGAGTCAACAACAAAGGGGATTTTTGGCAAGAAATGTGTGTAGGCTCAATATTACACTTAGAAACCTGATAATGCATTGGAAATAGGAAATGGCTATGGAATAAGTGGTGGAGTGTGGATTATTTTTTGCAATTCAAGCACAGTGATTTGCTCCAAGTATTGGCAAACCGTTTTGAATTTGCTACAGTTTTGATTTACACCTCTCAACTGGCTTTGAATACATGGAAACAACTGCTGAGGCTCATGATTTTTCACCAGAACAACCTGGCAGAAAAAAGCGATTTTCTCCAAGAGGAAGCCGAAATAATTGGTGGCCTTGCTATAAACGTAGAGACCAAGAATATTTGTGCATGCTATTGAGCCATTGACACGACTTGACATGGACACTTGTATCATTTAATGAAACCAGTTGCACATGCATACCTAAAAATTTGTTTAAAAACCTAAGTTCATGTCTGGATAAATTATATGTTTTTATGTAAATATTACACAAGGATTTTGCAATGAAGCAAAATGGAGTAATTACAGCAAGTCTGAATTTTGCACTGGTCTCTTCTGATCAGAGATGAGGAGAGAGTTAGTGAGGGAGAGGCTGAGCTTATCAAATTAACCCGTATTACACACTGTGAGTGAAATGAAATTCACAACAGGATTTCAGTGTTCGGAGAACCAAAGCCTTTGGTGCACCTGGTTTAACTCATGTTCACATGTGATACAGCTAATATACGCTAGCGATGAACATGTAAATACTCTACTGATATTTTTTGCAGTTTGTTTTTTAAATAGTTGGGAATAATCTTGTGTTATTTTTTACATTTAATTTCTCTAAGAAAACTTCATATCGCATCTTGTATTAAATTTGAACCTGAATTGACATGAATGGAATTGAGGTGTAATCTTTAAGGCTGTTGCTACACGTTTTGCTTGTTGCTCAGCAATTGTTAAGACACTTAATTTAGCTAATATTGAATGTGAATGAATGTGTGTAGAGCAGTGGCACCAAAGTGATAAGATCAGTGGCACATTGTTGGAGGTTAACTACATTTAAAATCTTGTTAAACAGCTCAACTGAGTTTTGAACCCAAAAGGTTTCCACATGTGAAAACATCTTTGTGACAAAAAGATCAGATGATGAAGATGATGTTAAGATATGAAAAAGGAAAGTGCCTCCGCAACCAGTTATCACGAGAAATGGAGCAAAATGATTTCACATTCGCGTGCACACAGAGGAGCCATGTAGGCTTAAATTTACGTCATCAGTAAACCAGATGATTAAATTCAGCAAATAACTACAATGTGATGAAGGCGCAGTGCAAATCAACGCAAAGCCGTCTCCAATGTGCATCTGACATATGAATACAAATACACTTAATAATATGCAGGTACAGATGATGTGAGTGAGGTGTCTACTTTATGAACTGAACACTTTAGTCGCATTTGCCTTCAAATTCACTTTTTATTATATTCCTAAAGAGACTGTTGTGAGGTATAGAGTAGGGGAAATCATTTAACTCATTATATTATATATTAACTCTTATATAATAAGACCTGACCTGAAAACTATATTTAAAACCAAGTTTTCTTCTGACACATTGACAGAAATGAATGGTCAGCTGCCATGTTATTGATGTACAGCTTCATTTTCTTCTTGTAATGTTCTTAGATATATCAGTGTATCATCGTTAGCTCCTTTTATCTGCTATTTTCACTGTTCCCAAGGAAATGTTCTTCACAGAAGACCATAAATTTGAACTTTGAGCCTAATTGTAAGATGACTACGGAGATTCTCAAGTTTTTACATTGTCCATCACCAAGGAACTATCATCTTTTGAGAAGGAGGGAAATGTTTAAAATATATGGCTCAGGGTTCTCGGCAGAAATTAATTATGTGACCTATTGTAGCATACCTCAAAAGTTCACGGTGCATGAAAAACTTAATATGCATGGCCTTCACCTTTACAGGCTCATAAAATTGTAGAGTTGTGCTTAATTTTTTTTTATAATGTGACAGAGATAATTTATTAAGACCGGCATACGTTAACAAAACTCTGCATAAGAAAGACTTTAAAAAGTTGGGTTTGATGTCCACTCATATGCCCACAGAAAGGTCAATGATATTTTTTAATAAAGCTGTAATGATATTCGTGTTATTAGTCACCGCCTTTAAATCGTATAAAAAGCAAAAATGCAGCATTTCTTACGCAGTAGTGTTTGGTTTTATTCTAAAGTTATACATCTTAGTAAAAAAGCAGATTTGTCAAGGTAAGATATAATATAAAGAACAATTTACTTCATCTATGAGGATAACACTTATATTAAATGAGTTTGTGGGTATTCTAGTTGGCCTGATAGATGGCAATCTGTAATTCAAGTGCTTTTAGTTTTATTTAAATATGTTAACAACATTTTAGAAACAAATATATTTATATTTAGTTTTTTTTTTTTCAGTTTGCATATTTATTTAATGCAGACAAGGTACCTCACGTCCTGCCTTTTCTATTTAATAATAATCACAATACATTTATTTATAGAGTACTTTTCTAAACATGTGTTCTTCACATAGAAGACAGAAAGGGAACAGCGATCATGAGGTGTGGACCTGCTCTACACCTTGACTGTGCTGTCTGTGTGGAAAAACAACCTGAATATGCATATGAAAAAAAATGGTGGTCACTTTTTAAACCACCCATTTTACACATGTATCAGCTGGACTGATGAAGTCAGGGCTGTGCTTGTTCTCAGACCAGGGCAGGTCTGGCAGCCCTGCCTACTACTTGATTAGGCCACTCTGACAACCCAGCAGCCTGGTAAGGTCAAGCCCTACAGAGTGTCAGAGAGGTGGGATGATGATGTGTCTCTCTGATGCCTCTGTTTTCACCTCTTGACTTTGTTGTTTTTCTCCTTTGCACCAGTGTCAACTTTTTGCCCATCTGCTCAGGACACGTCTCCCATCACAACTGGACAGTCAAACTGTTAACCCTCTGTTCACCTGCACCAAACCGAGCAAGAACATTTCGGATTTTGTGTCTGTTGTTTTATCATATTGTCAATTAGTAGAACACACAGTGAAAATAATGGCGAGGCTGTGCAATCTTGGAAATGTTTTGTCCTGTTGAAATAAAAATAAATGTTCAAATGGCAAATTTTATTTCAATAGCTGTTAGAAAATTGCATTTCAGTGAATTCAAATGTGACAGATTGCGTCTATCACACTGAATTCCCAGAATAGCTTTTAATGAAATTGCTCACATTAGATTTTGTTGTCATAATGAAATGTTTTGCAGTAGCGTACAAAAAAAAATCAAGCTCAAAACAAAGATTCTGGAATATATTTATATATATATATATTTTTCACCTCACGTTTTCACTGATGTGGTATCATCTGTTGTGCTCTTACAGCTGGACTTATTCACCATGTATGCCAAATTCACACACATGTGCATATATGAATCCTCATTTTAGAATCAAACTTAACACACACAGACAAAGCTTGATATCCAGTCATTTTTATGCTTGCACAGCTGCAGCAGTTTACACACACACACACACACAGTATGTTCACACAGTGTCTTTATCAACTCACATACGCTGCAATTTTATCACAAAAACAAAGAGGTGTACTCTTCTCAGGGATGATTTCAAGTGGCTTGTAGGTGACAACAGCCGCTGTGATCTGAATGTCTTGCCCTAAGCCAGTCGTCCTGTGTGCTGCTGCTGCTGCTGCTGCTTCTGTACAGACGTCTCTTGTTGTTAGTGTGTATTAGTAGATATTTCTGCTGATGATGTTGCAGACATCACCACAGAAGCCATAGTCACACAATTGGTTGTTCTTAGCATAACCCCGCTCGTCTTTTCCTTATGTCTGGGAAAAAAAAGAAAGGCCATAAATCAATACATCACAAAGTGAGAGTCTAACCTAAAATTGGTAAATCTCTGTCACACAATGTGACTCAGGACGACACAATAGGATGCAGCTCTGCCAGATTTCTGTCTTCTTCCCCCTTGGTGTTGGTGTGTCTCTGCGTCAGCGTCTCTGTATGAACAACACAGAGGGAGGGAAGAGGCTCGTGTGTGTGTGTGGAGCAGTGGATGTGTCTGTGCTCAGGTGGCAGATACCCTAGGTAAATCATTTCAGATCCATTTATTCAGAAGCCTGTGTGCAGACGACACCTGCACAATCGTCAAAGAAGTGCCACAATGTCAGCGACTTCGTTTGCAGCTCTGACCCCCCGGCTGGCGTGTGTGTGGATGTGCAGGTGTAACCACAAACACCACATATATGTATGTGTATATATATATATATATATATATGTTTGTGTATGGTGTTATTCTGTGCTTATCTCTTTATATTAGGTCCCTCCATCAAATGCACCTTAGCGAGTGAAATGAATCTGAATGCTTATTGCTGTGTTGATTCCAGTGATTTCTGCTTTAAATCCAGCTTCACTCCCAAGGATGAGTAGTTAATTTAATTACTCTAATAACCAAACCAATGCTAAAAGGGAGGATTCTTTGGTTCTTAAATAGCAAATTAATATTTTAAAAGCCTGAGATCAAATTAATGGTATTTTTAGTCCGGATGAATTTATATTTTTTGATATGACAGCTGTCTTAATCTGCGTTAAAAAATGAGCTCGTTTGCGTGTGTCATTTGCGCGCTGACAGTCAGTTGTGACAGTTGTAAAGTGTTCTTGAAAAAGCACCCGACGTGGACACTCAAGGCAGCCAGACGAAAGATTTGCAGGCTGTGATGTCTGTGTGTCATATTACTTATCTCACTAAGCATATGCTGGCACTTCAGAATCATATACTTCAAACCCGGAGCCTTCAAAAGCGTCAAAACGGACTGTCTTATTCAACACATCAGTCATGTAGCCACCAGCAAAATGAGCGAGATGTCATTTGCGCTCAACAAAAAGCTTCCGGAGACATTTAAAGACACTCTTGATGACTGTTTCAATTTGGAGAGACTGTTAATGATATCGTCTCAGCTGCCTTTTTGTTTTTTTGTTTTTTTCTGAAGATACAAATGAATGGCAAAGAGTACTTAGAAGTGTACTTCAGCTAAAGCTTTGCCAATTATTAATTTGTATCCTGAAGACAATTAGTAAATCACTGCAGGCCCATTATCCAGCTGTTGCCCTGGATTCTTGTGGATTTTTGAAGAGTGAACCAATCTTAAGGTCAATTTAGTCTGCCACTAATAGCGAAACATAAAATAAAGATTCTCTCTATTGCTGTGTTACACATTTTGTGCCAGAAATAAAGTTATTGTTTGTGTGATGAGCTTGAAATAAAATGAATGTCATAAGTAATATTGACTTAATAAAGGAAATCAACAAAAACATGCTCACCAAACACCTGCTATGCTTTCCCATTCACCGTTTTCTTTTGTTTGAACCCTCTCCTCACACCTTAGCACACAGACACTGACGCACAGATGCAACACAGCAGCTTTAAGCAAATATCCCACTTGGCTTGTACAGTTCCAAGTGTTACAGAGGGCTAAACTATTTCATTGCACTAATTGGCCATTGTCATTCTTGACATTTGGATAAACAGAGGAGAAGACAAATGGTGGCTAATTAAACTGGTGTGTGCACATGTGCATGTTGCAGGGAGAGAAACCAGCTGACAAAAAAATGGAGTGACGAAACACTCGGCTTGACAAAAGCAACAGCTACTCGTTGCAATAAAAAGTTAACATAAGAAGAAAAAAATCTACTTTTTGGTTTTAACTTCTCTCTAATTGGATTTTATTCGTTGCTCACCGGGAGAAAATGGAAACACTGATTGGCCACATTTTACTTATACTATCTTGACAGGAAGCAATTTTAAGGCTTGAAGTAAAAATGTTTTATCCAGGTTAGAAGTTTTCATTTTTGCAACTTCATATATTCAATGAGAATTTTCATTAAAAAGCCGGCAAAAGGTGTCCTCACCGCTGCAAGCGGTCTGATAATGCACATCTCGGATAAAAACTACGCTGATAAAAGAAGAAGAAAAGGGAGGATAGACGGAAAGTAGGCGAAGAAAACTTTTAAAATGAGCTGTGGAATGTTTGAACTCTGACCCACAGGGGACATTTGTTTGCAGAGGTTGCGTGTTTGCCCTTCGTATCATCCCCAGGGAGATATCCTCCTCGCCATTTCTCTGCTACTCTGCAGCACCATTTCATCTCACGTTACGGCCCCTTACTCTCTCTGTCTCTTTCGCTGTCTGACTCACACTTATGGACGCATACGCAGAAACGCAGACACACATGCTCGCATACAATCCTTCAAACCCCCCCCCTCCTACCTCGCCTTTCTCGCATTTGACCACTTGTCAGGGGATGTTTATGGGCTATTGTTTGCAGTGCTAATGATCATTGTCACCGGTTGATTCCATTACCCCTAGCCTTCTGATGGATGGGGCCTACCCTGACGTCTACTGATATAGGTGTCCTTGACCAGTGGGGCAGACAAAATAAACGCAATGGAGCAGTAGTGAAGACAGTTGGATGTTTTTTTTTTTATTACATTTAAAATGTTAAATGTTGAATCTCAATAAAACATTTGACAGAGATGAGATGAAAACAGAGCTGCAGCAGAAAATAGTTCCTACAAAAACAGTTACGAACTAAAAATATGTTTTTGATTTTATGCAGGACAGCATCACTTGACTGTAGCTTTAAGAACCATTACACATAATTGTCAAAGACTAAGTCTGTTCTGCTGTAGTAAAGGTTCGGTTAGAGTTGTGGCACAACACGGCTTGTTTAGGTGTAGGTGTACAGCGAGATCACAGGTTGGGTTCAAATGGCTACTTCTTTAAAAGGGGGGTAAAGTATTTCGTTGGCTTTGTTGGTTTGGTTGCTGGAGGGCTAATATCTGCTGTTGCACATACATAAATACATAATAATCACGAATGGTCAAACCAAGGTTAAAGTTGATGTAAGAAACACACGCAGTTCAGGTTCATAATACCCTAAGAAATGTGCTGTTAACTACAGGCTAATAGGAAAAACACTGTAACATAAAATACATATGCAAACTTTGAGTATAAATGACATAAGAGGCTGAGAGATTGACGACTTCTTGAGCTCTGTTAATCATGTCTTACTCTGTTTGAGGCCTTAACTCATATAATATAACTTGGTTAATGACAAAACATGACAGTTGTGGTAATTTGCGTCGCTTTCCTCTGGTCTTAATCACATTATCACAGTGCATGTAAACACACTGAGGGGTCGCCTGTGGTCCGGTCTCCCGCTGTGCTCGAGTGTCACAATATTATTTGAAAATTTCTCCACCATCTCATTGAATTAGCACTCCCGACCCGGTAAAACAGATGAGCTCGAAGGGAAGGAGTCATTCAGGAGTCACACATCACCAGCAGACAACTGCGTTTACTGATGGGAGAAGATGGGCCTGGATTTAACCAGGCTGATCCCATGATGCGGTGGCAGTGAGGAATGGGCTGTGGTGTTGGGTGACGGCGGATGAAGCAGTGTTGATAGCTAAAACATTTACCACGGACCCAGCTATGGTAATTCTTCACAGAGCCAGGGCGTCATTGATCAGGATGATATCTGGCACAAGAGAACATGTAGTTAGAAGCACATGTTTAACAAGCTTCTCCAGCATTTCCCAGAAATTGTCACATAAAGACTTTCCATTATTATTCTGAACAAAGACAGACTCGTTTTCTATCCCTCAGATGTGTCTTTTGTCAGCCCATCCTCACTGGACAGATTACCTTTCTTAGGAAAAAGCTTCCTGGATCAGACAAAATAATGTTCTGAGATAGAAACAAGGCCGGCTTCTGGTCTTTGATGTAGAAATTAGCTCCATTTTATTAAAGTGTCTTAATGATAGTTGAGTCAAACAATTTCTGTAACTATTATCTGGACGGTTTTGTCCTTGTTCCTTTAAGACAATGACAACAGTAAAAAAAAAAAACATGCAGGAATACCCAAGCCTCCAATAAAACTAACATTAATGGCTGTGTGATATGCAAAGCTATGCAAATTTTATGCATACTGTCAACCTACATAGTGGCTGTTCTTCGTTCATTTCAAAAGATATGACTGCAATTAGACAACAATTGATTGAAATCATTACATTTTATGATTCCGTTACGTTCGAGCTGACAGGGAGTTGTACAGTACAGTTCAGTGACAGAATATTTTCACTGCACGGCTATAGCAACAGCTCTTATTGACCCTGATGCAAAGCAACGGGTGATACATTTCAAACAAACTCCGCTCTGTCTTGGAGACTTGCATGTGGTGTGTCATTTGCCATATTCCCTGATTACTTAATGATTTATGCTTTCATATAATTCGCAGGGCGCTTTGAAAGCAATACGCGCACCATAGCTTTACAGTGACTAAACATGTCGGAGGCAGAGAAGAATTGAAATGATAGCTTAAGGGCTGCAGGGAAAAGAGAAGTCTGATCAGTTAAGACTTGCTTTGTATGTATGATTTTTTTTTTTTTCCCCCTCGTTCTCTCCTTGGAAGGCCAGGGTGCAGTTGATGAATTCTTAAGCAGATCTCGCTGATAATTGTATTTCATAACTGTCATGCGGAGAGGGACTGTCCGCTGAGAAGCTATTTGTGTCACTGCATCTCTCTCTCTCTCTCTCTCCGTGTCTCTCTCTCTCTTTCCCTGCAGCCCCTTCAATAAAACTCAAATCACGACAGAGATTGTTAAGTCTACCTCCAAGATTATTAAATCCAAATGGAGAATTTATGGGTGACACTTCATAACAATTAATCTCAGATGCTTGATTAATAAAGTTCGCTCACCCCCCCACCACCAGCACCACTGTTCCCTCTTCACCCTCCCCATCACTAAAGTTGCCCTGTCTGAGTGGGATGGAGGAGGAGGGGAACAGACGTACGGATGGCAGGATGGTTGTCAGGGACAACATGAGTGTCATTCTTTTTGATTAATGGAGCATTGTGACCCCGCCCCTAACCCTCCTTCTTTCCCAGCATGCCCACTCTCACCTCTGCAAAGTGCCCCCCCCCCCCCCCCCCCCCCATACCAGGTAAAAATAGATGTGGACCAAGTTATGCTTTCCATCTGGATTTAAGATTTAACATAGACTTTTTCTGAAGGAAAAGAAGATAGTAAATGAAGTGAGGAAGAGGAGAAAGAAGAAATGGAACCAAAGCTGCAGAGATGTGGAATTAAAAAAGAAAGATATTAAGAGAGAACATGAAGGAAGAACTATAAAGGTACAACACGAAAAAAGATGAGGACCAGCAGGAATTGAAATAAGCAAGGAAACAAAAAGAAAGAATAAACAAAGGGAGACGTGAGGAGGGCTGGAAAGTGGAAGAGAAAAGAGAGAGGAGGCAGATTTTTGGAGAATGTCACCTACCTAACCTTGTCACCATGTTAAGTCAGCTGTGATTAATTAGTTGAGTGAGACTGAGCAATTAGGTCAAGGGGTTCGGGTGTGTATGAGTACGAACGCGTGTACGCTCATGTGTGCGTGTGCGTGTGTGCGAGCGTGTCCATGTACAGCTTCAGTGCTCTTATTTTTGAATCAGAAGCTTTTTTTTATTAACAGTCGTGGGAAAGTTTTTCATTTTTTGCCTCAGTCAATATTAAGATTGATTATTATAAATGGATAAATGGAAAGAAGACAAAACAGCTACGAGAGTAAATAAACTACTAGGTAATTCAGTGTGATCCATGTCCATGTCTTTAACTAGTGTGTTACTGGTGTTTCATTCGACATTACACAGAATTGTTTTCCTAGAAAGTGCTGAACAGATCATGCTGGTCTGAAATCCTTACACAGTATTCAACACAGGAGCTTGTGTCTCACACGTGAGCTCCTTCTAATCTCAGACTATTTTAAACTCGACATCTTTGAGACAGATTGAGGATGTTAGATTCTGTTTACTCCTTTAGGTAAAATAATTTATACTGCACCTGTTTTTAAGTCATGCACAATTCTCTGAAAGCTTCAATATCCGACAGTCAGTCTGATGTGCGGCTGACTTTTGATTTTCACGTTAAGTTTGAATATAGCTACAGTTTTTGCTTGGTTTGTGATAAAGAAAGAAGCGTGAATGCTGTTTAGAAAAAAGAACCCTGTGCTATTATTATTATTATTGCAGACGTAGCTCTAGATTCATTTGAAAGAGTGTGAGGATAAGAAACCCTTAGACAAATCCCTGAACCAGTAAAAGGCTTACAAAAGATCATATTTAACAATGATGGCTATATATTTTCCTTTTTGCAATTAAAGAGTCCCTCTGTGAAATTTAATGCTTCTTTTCAAGTGTCGAGTCCCCCGAGACTTGGCCTGTAGCTATGCCATCGCTCTTGGTGATTATCATTAATGAATGTCGGAGAGGACCATCCCTCAATGTGACTAGGGAGGAAACACAAGCCCTAATTAAAGGTTCCTATTCATAAATATATGCCTCAAACTGCACAGATCGAGCGGTGCTGTGCACACAAGTCATTTTAATGTCAAAAAGCACCTTTTTAAGAGCATTTTCTTCCCTTAATGTACAGCACAACTGCAGCCGTGACAGATTTTTGCAGCCAAAGCCCGCAGCAAGAGATCTGTGTAATTTGACATTCACAGATTTAAATTTAGGAGTAAAGCTGAAGATTAGGGTGCTCTAATTTGACACTCACGAGGACTGATGAGGAAAAAAACTCAACATCCAACTGTACTCTCCACTTTCCAACCAGTAGAGTTTGTGCATGTTATCCCCCAGAGACTGTTGTGTATTATCGCATATGGTTATAAGAAGCCTCTTGTGTTGAGAAGTCACGCTGTGCAGGGAAAAATATTTGTGTATCTATTAAAAAAAAAATGAAAATATTGAGAAGATGAACATCTTCAACAGATTACAGGATGTCACTGAGATAGAAAATAATCCTTATTGCTTATGTTCTCATAAAAAAACTCATTTTAATCATTTTAATTGCTCCAAATGCAGACTGACAACAGCTCTCACAGAAGCAAGTTGCTGCATTGTCACATCGCTTTTCCAGACAAAGCGATTGGTAATTGTTATGTGAAGAAGATAATGTTAACATTGAGGATGATATTGAGTCTGTCTGAATGTTTCATTTATTTATTTTTTTTCCACAGGGGCTCAGAAAGTCTCGTCGTAGAAAGGGCTCGGTGAGACAAACATTTGGCTGCTTCTCTTTCCTCCTTAATGGCTGAAAAATGCTAATTGGAGTGCATGTGTCAAAGAAAACAAAAGGCAAGGGAGGAGGAGAGGGAAGAAGTGTGCGTGTCAGAGAGGGTGGTATTTCGAAACGTGAAATATGTCACTTAATTCAGCCGAGGATTTTTAGTAAGGTTGTTCCAGGAAGCACTATTTGTCTCTGAGCACACATAAAGTTTTGCCCATGGTGGTTTGTAATGAAGCTCATGTTTAAAAGAAAAAAATATATTTTGAGGAGGGGGAAATGAAAAAAAAACATTGTACTGTAAGTATTCTGCTGAACAATTGTGTCACAGTTCACGTAAACAAGCTGGAGTTGCTTTCTCTCCCTTCAGCTCCGAGCTTTGTCGTCGCCATAAAATAACACCTCGAATCCCTCGGAGACTCGAATCCTTTAATAAACTTGCATCTGTCACTGCCGCACAGCATTTTCATCACATCCTTCGTCCAAACTGACAAAATCAAAAAAAGCTCAGGTGGGGATTACAAACCTTTAATTGCATTGTCAAAACTACAGCAACATATCGTTTTTTAAGTCCACGCATTGAACAAGTTGTGGAAAAGTAAATCTCTATAAAATATCAAAACCTCTCTCTCTCCCTTTCTCTCTCTCTCCCTCTCTCCATACTCACTCTTGGCATTTTAATTATGCAGTCTTATCTGATAGATGTGAAGATATAGCTCATGTCAAAGTTAGAGCCTCTTCTTTATTAATTTTTTTATTATATATTCTTATATTCAGCCTGTCAATGAGTGTCTGGAATCTGATAGCACCTATCATTGATTGAAGATTACTCAAGATTACAAGGAGAGGTATTATCATAAGCTGTGAGACTTCATCCTTCCAAATGTTAACTTACTTGAATGACACTAAGAAAAAAAGATTACACACAAGTTTGGGAGTCCAGGACTTTGGTAGATCTTTGTACAAGTAACATTAAAAATGAAATGTAAAAGAAGAGGCGAAATCTGCAAACACCCACAGACAGCGAATTTGTGGTGTACACTGGAACTTCAGTCTGAATCTGCTAAGATCAGAGCTTTATGACTGTGAAATGGCTCAGGTGGTTAGCTACATGCTAAAATATGCATCATTGTGTTAATTATTTATGAATTTTAAGAGAGAGGCATTTAATTCTTGGTTTAGGTCTTTATCATTTTTGCTAATATACCTTGCAATAAGCATGAAAACTCAAACTATGACCCTAAACTAAAGTGAAATGAAACGTGCAGAAATTTTAATGCATACGCTTAGAAAAATGTAATCCATTACATTTCAGTGTTAGTCTGTGCATTTGTCTAAAAACATATTTTCAAATGCACAATTTTTCACTAGTGTCAAAAACACAAGATGTACTGGAAGTTATCCATGCTACCATGAGTCGCTCTAACACATATTTATGATCATATTAGCATGGAATCGTTTCTTTTTCAAGACTAAATCATGTCCCTGTTGTTGTGACCATGTAGATTACATGAATGAGAGATGGGAGTTACATGACTTAGCTAATAATCACGGTGGTAGTTGTTTCAGATATTTGTTTCAGAGCTGCATTTTTTTTTTTCTTCACATTTGCTGAGTAACACATAAAGATTTAACTTTAAATAATACAAACCTCAAGACATTACTTTGCTTTCGTTTTTATTAAAACATTGATTTTGTTAATTTGTTTTGCACTCTTTTTATACAGCAAAGGTCCAGATGATAATTTATCTCCGTGAGAATTGTAATTCCATGGGTTCATGTGAAAATTGTACTAAAATGGTGAAAACACAAATTCAGCTAATCATGACCAATGTGACATTTTGCAATTAGATATTTTAAAACCTAGAAATGTATGTCGGTGAATATATGTCCCACTATTTTAATGCTTGTGGAAACCACACATTATTATTTAAATTGACAATATTTGCATGTAAAAAAAAAAAAAAAAAAAAAAGTACCTCTGTCATTATTTGGACACGAGTTTGGATCCTTCACCTGATTTGACAACCTGCTCGACTCCTTTTGCAGTGTGATCCAGTAGATCTTATTAAGCAGCTTCTCTTCAGATGGTCATGTCAAAGCTAGAAAAAAAAAAAAAGGAAAGAAACAAAAGTAAGTAGAGAGTAATGTATGTACACAGACATGACGGCTACATGAATGTTTTCACCTGTTCTGAGGGACCATCTTCACGCAGGAGAGAAAGAAACAAGATGACATGTCATCATGCTGTCACTGCACCACAGTATGTGGAAGAGAGCCTCTGTGTATACATGTCGGGGAGGGGGGGGGGGGACAATTGTTTATGTGTTACACTTTTGTCATACATGCGCACGGACACGGGTGGTCGCTTCATAGGTAGTTTAACTACTGTAGGAAGCAATTTAGATGACAATATCCAGAGATGTGGTTGGCTGGACATGTTTGAAGTCACTATACATTAAACACGTTGTAGATGCTGGGTCAAAGGTTACAGAAGGAGAAATATGAGTTATCGTCACAATATATTTCTCAACACACCTGCAAGTTTTAAACTGTATTACTTCAGGGAACAGCAGTGTAATCCAAGCAGATGATGGCGTGCTTAACTGGCTGGTTATAATTCAGCTTCGAGGTCACAAACACTCCTCAAATCACAAGGATGCAAATTGAAATGTTTCATCTTTGCCAGCGAGACACAAATAAAAAGAATACAACAATAAAAAAAAAACGACTGTTAAGACAGAAACTTCCTCATAATTAGATTTTAAGTGGGAAACCGGAGTAAGTCCTGCTCATGCACAAATATTTCAGTGCAGATACAGTTGCTACCCCTGCCTCTTGAGCCACATGTCCCCCCCTGCTGGCCTAGGATCAGACCCTGCACTAGCTTCTCTCCTGCGATTCCTGTGCTGTGTCTCTGCTCCCTAAAAACCCTTTAGAGCAAGAAAGCAGCTGAAACCAAAAATGACTAAATATTGAATCAGTTTATTTATGTTGTTTTATTTTTGACATTTTATTTTGACAAGATGTTTCACTCAAAGGAATCACTAGACGGTTTGCTTGGTTTTGTTTTGTGTTTTTCTTTTTCTAGTTTACATGGTTATATAGTTGGTTTATTGTTCCACAGCCTATTACGGAATTGTGCAATAAAAATGTTGAGTTCAGTCAGAAGAGTGAAGCAGTTAACGTCTCCATCCGTGATGTAATTACAACCAACCTTTTAGATTTATGTGTTGGTGGGTGAGGTACTTTATGAGCACAGTGGATACATCACACTGGATTTCCCTCGGTGAACAACACACTCTGTTTACGCAGCAGTTAGCATCTGGATTATTTAGAATATAAATATTATTGATTTGCATTTTAATAAATTCCTCTTAAATGCTCTCATGCTGATTGGGAGGCAAACATGTAAAGTTTCTCCATGAGCAGTAACAAGATGCGGGCTCCGGCAGGAGACATGTCTGTCTGCAAACTTTGGGATGGAAATGTTAGTGACGTAAGTCTGCTCCATCAATCAGCGCGCAGGCTGCTCTGACAGACAGGGACAGACAGATGTTGGGGCGGTACTTCGTATTTCTTTACCACTTAATAAGCGACCTCAGGCATCTCGGGTGCAGATTATGGGTTTTCAGACGAGCAGCGGCTCAAAAAAGACGCAGAAATCGCAGGAGCGTTGCTGGTGTGCGTAATGGAGAGGAGACACCCGGCAGCAGCTTTTTTTTTTTTTTTGTCTGTTGCTTGTTCACTGTGAAAACGTGAAATTGGAAGGGGTAAATTCAGAAACTCACCAGATTTGGGTTAAACTGGGTCTGTCTCGGTGGTCTGCAGAAAGTTTGTAATCCAGTTTCTTGTAAATGATCCGGCCCAAACCTCCGTTAGTAACCCGGAGCAGCTGGGTGAACAACGTCCTCAAGTCCGGTGGCTGGTTGGAGACGGAGGAAGTGCGCATCCAGTGAGAGCTGAGCCACTTCCCAAGCCATCCAAATGATGTGGTGATTATCACGGCAGCCTCTATGACTCGATAATAACAATAAGAAGAAGAAAACAACCTCAGAGTTTCTCCTTTCTCTCTCTTCTTCACTTATCTCCCTGAGCAGGTTGTGCATTAAACGGACATATGACGCCGTCTCATTTAAGATAACATTAGCCCAGTTGTGTGCCCTTTATAAACACTTTATGGTGGATAATAGTTAGGATGGAGAGTAGGCTATTAAGGGAGCCTCTTGTGGATTCAGAGCCCCTCCCCTCCAGCAGAAGCCCCACTAAAAAGGTGTAACGAATCGATCCGCAGCATCCTTTGTCCCACTAAAGAGGTCACTGAAATATCCACATTTTGTGCAAACTTTGATACAGAGCAAAGCTGCACTGCGCCATCTGAACCGGTGGAACAATGCAGAATCATATTCCTGTCCAAATGATGTGTTGTTCTTAAAACGGACGTGATCATTATTTGTGTTTTGACCGGATTGTGTTGCAGTTTAGGAGCCTTTGCGCACAGTTTGGATGTTTTGTAGCCATGTTCCTATGTTGCTCGGTACATCACTTGTTTGTGATTGATGTTTCAGGGTATAATCCCTGTAATACTGTAAGTCAGGCCTGATTTTGTCGTGCCTTTAGCAAAGATTATCCTCCTTGTGTAGGATCAACAAAGTCTAATGGGTTTATTTGTGATTTTAGCGATTTTATATGGAGATTTTTGTTAGTTTTTTGTATATGTTAGTGAATAAAATGCACAATTAGTCAATTATACTGTCAGTGGAAACTTGATTGTCTCATCCTATGCTACACCAACTTAATGTGACTGTAAAATCCAGCAGCACTGCTTGTTAAAGCTATTCTTCTTCTGGTTTTGGGGGTATCCAACACAAAGACTTGCGCATCAGCGAGCAGCGGCACCTCTCATTCACTTATTTTACTGTAAGTTTACAAAATCAGGGACTCGTGTGTGTTCAGGAACAGGACGCGGCATCTCTCCTCAGCACTAGACGGTGTGCGGGGGACAGACAGGCGTAGAAATGAAAGCCATCCCAGTGAACAATTAGAGCAGCAGACTGACAGGTGGGCTCTGACTGTCAGGGTGACGCTTGTGGAGGGGTGGAGTAAAGGAGAGGCCGGAAAGGCAGCTGGATGTGTCTGTCTATCAGTGGGAGCTGTCTGAACGCACCGCGCATCACCAATGTGCGCACATTTCACTGCGGAGAATATCCGGGGACGCTCCTGCGGTGTTTTTAAAAGAATAAATTATAGTAAATAAAGAAAACAGGGAACAACAACAACAACAACAGGAAACCTACAGACTGCGGCTCAGAGGGCGGGCCTGCGCGCCGGGTTTTCTCATGAGTTTACGAGAAATTCGTCAAGTGTCCGTGTTGACAGTCGGACCAGCGGCGTAAATGTGAGTATTTCATTATCCAAAGGGGGTGAGATCAGCGATACTGGTGTGTGAGCTGACTGCTGCGGGGTTTCTCCGCGCACGCATGCACACGCACGCATACATACGCGTGCGCGCAGTTGACTGATTGACACACACACACACACACACACACACACCGAGCCCCGTTAACGTGTCACTCTTTCCTCTCTTGTACCGATCTCCTCCCGAACACTGTAGCTGGATGCTGGATACCGGAGCTGGCACCTGGACGGACTACAGCGCAGTTTGGACTCGTCTCCACCCCCGAGTGAGTTAAAACGCAAAGGAAAGGAATCCCGTTGTCTTCAATTTTTTGATTTTTTTTTTTTTTTTTTTTGTGTGGCTGTGAATGAAAAGATATGAAATAGTCCGGTGAGGGGTGTAAACCTCTTTTAATGGAAGCGCGGCGCGGGGCTCAGGCATCTGTCTGTATCTCTGCCCGATAGACTGAGATTCGCGCGGAGCTCTCCGGCAGTTTCCACCAGTCCAGCCTGAGCCAGGAGTTTTTTGAGATCCACAGAAGTTAACGGAGGAGCTGCTTTATCTCAGCTTTAGTTGTGATCTCACCGGACATACCAATTATAAAATGTGCAGAGACGCGTAAAAGAGCGAACCTCCACTTGCATCAGCCACACACACACACACACACACACACACATAAGAAAGGACTTCTTCACCCTTCCGAGGGATCGCCACCTAAACCCTGTCAACCTGCTGAAGAGCTGTGGAACCGCTACTGGCTTTGATTACCTCCCCGTTGCACCGGTTTCCTCTCCGGCTCGTCCGCCAGTTTGATCTCTGCATGAAAAGTCAAGCGGAAAGTCTTGCAGCAGCATGCCGAGGAGAAAGCAGCAAGCACCGCGGCGGTCAGCAGGTAAGCCCCGGCTCAGCAAACAAACGCCCCTAGTTAGAAACACACACGCCACACTTTATTCCCCTCACCACAGTCACGACCAAACATCCAGGGATGTGCACACATGCAGTTAAGTTGATCCAGCAGAGTGAGGGCCTGATACAGGGAACAATAACCAAGTGTTTACTCTCTGGTTAAGATGCTGACTTTTTTTTTTTTTTTTTTTTTTTTTTGCAGCATTTCTGCCCTCTAATAAGTTTATTTCTACTAATTCGCCACGGGGCATGCGTGACTGGCAGCAGGGTTGTGTGTTTATTTACGCAGGCATATGTTCAATACCAATTTTGGCTGTGAGGAGTGAATGCGCACAGCTGCGCGTAACTTTGAACGCTTTTTAAAAAGCTGGTGCCCGACTAAGGCTGCCAGCATTCAAGTTCTCCAAACAAAGCTCATCTTATCTCATTTTTACAGACTAACGTGTTTGATGTGTAAGTGCCAGGAAGAAGAAGAAGAAAAAAAAAAGGGGTGGGGGGGGGGAGGAAAGAAAGAAAAGTGGCGTATTTTCAGCCTGTGTTCCGCTCTGGGATTGCCATCCTTGATTTGATGCTTGATTGATCGCCTGTCATGCGACTGCCTTTGATCTATTCATTCCCGATAAACATCAGTAAATCATTCACCGTAGAGACGCGCATGCGCCCGACAGCTGGCCTCCCTCAAAGGGTAACTTTTTGGCCCCCGCCGAGGAGCAGAGAAAAAGACAAATTGAAAGAAAAGTTCTCATGCGGGATAAATACTTTGCGATTAATACCCGAGGGGGAGGGAAACGAGGAGGAGGAGAAGGAGGAGTGCTGGGGCGTAGCGAGTTCCCAGTGAAGCATCTCACACTGAAACAGCCCTAAAACCCCTCTGTGGGGTCACTTCAACCTCTGGACCTGACCTCTGTGTTCATCTCTTCTAAAAAAAAAAAAAAAAAAGAGGAAGTTGTAAATAGGTCTCATGTTATTAAAGATGCAGATGCAGCAGAAAATAATACAGGATTCTAAAAGTGATGCATTAGAGAGTAAAAAGACATAAAACTCACTCATGGATACATCAAACCTATACTGTAATTCTCAATATTATAGATAATATAAAATATAAAATCCAGTGGAGTAAAGTGAAGCTCCTCCTGATTGACTCTCTGGTATTATAATATCTGGTTTATGTTCCTAAATGCTCTATTTCAGAACACACTCTTAAGGATTTAGGTTTATTACTAATGAGAGTTTGTCGCCTGTAGTGTATAAAGTGGCTAAAGTAAACCTACATGTTGTGAGAGGTTCTGTACCCGCAGCCTTTTTGCCTTTTGACAGTCAGGCCTACATGTTGTGGCTAAGTTGACCAGACGTGAACTGTTCTGCGAGAGAATCGCATGTTTGCCTGAATCCATTTCATGTCCCTGGGAGATGTGTGTGTGCGTGCGTGATTGACATGCATTTCCAAATGACGAGAAGAGAGGAGCCTTTGAAGTTCGTGCAGTAATGACCAAAGCTGAATAAAACAGCTGTAGAATGTTAAGCAGCCGGTGGAAATGTGAGGTTAAGCAGACTTAATCAAGGTTGTGACGGCTAAGACTTTGAACTCGGTGGGGCTGTAATTTCTAATTGACGCGAGGTTTTTAGTGATGGATAGAAGGAAATGTGTTTGAAGAGCAAGTGTGCACAGCGAAAGCGAAGGGTGTCTGTTTACACCTCAGCTGGAAATGGTGGTAGAAACAGAAAGAAAACCCTCGAGAGAGAAAGAGAGGTGGAGAGAGAGAGAGAGAGAGAGCGTGGTGTTTTTTGGTTTTCCAGCCCCTTCTGGCCATTCATCCAAACCGTGAAGTGGCCCCGCTCTGGCTCAGCTTTTGAATATTGATTTAATTGTCTGTTTTTGTGACAGACACATACATCACAGGCAGTAATGGTCAATCCCAGCTTGGCAGACTTTGTCTGTACGTTATTTCCAGTACTTGACTTATGGTCAGTCCAAAAAACTTAAACACTTCTACTGATGTGTGTGTGTGTGTGTGTGTGTGAGACTGGTTTGTCTGTGAAATGCTGCACACACCTATAAACACAAGCTATTTTTACAGTGCATTACTAGGTGTTTCCACAAGCCAGATTTATCACTTTGGAGTTGAACTCCAACAAAATGTTGCATACCCTCCTCAGAGAGAGAGAGAGAGAGAGACAGAGATTTCAATGGCTCTTTGTATGCCATTTCAAATGGACTCAGTCTCATCAGTCACAGTGATGATTTTAGACCCTGTAATGGCACCGTACCCTATCTAGTTTATGACCAGTGACAATACATCAGTGTTCTTTCATTTGGAACCGCATTACTGCATCTGTTAGTTTTGGCAGTTGAGTTCAGTGCAGTGATATTTGAGCAGCAGAGACTTTTTGCTGCAGTCATTTGTCGTCATTTTCTTTCTTTCTTTCTTTCTTTTTTTTTTTCTTGCCTTCTCTCACTGAAGTGAAATTATTTTGAGGTATTTTCTCATAGGCAGTGGGGGTAATTAGTGAGGAAGTATCAAGAAACTATCATCAAAATGTGAAATTGTGAAACGGTTTCGCTTCTCTTATCCTACAATGACTTAATATTTACGTTTACCGTATGACGTGTGGCACTTTTGCTTGTGAGTACACGCCACATGACTGCCACGTCCACGTCCAGCTGTGGACCTTTGCTGTATGTCGTCCACCCATGTTTCCTATTTGCTTTCCACCGCACCGTTAACAACCAGTCTACTGAATAAAAAAATTTATCTTTATGTAGAATAATTCTTTAAGGCACTGAACGAGCTAACTTTGTCTGGTTGAGGGTTCCTAGACATGAAGCTTTTCAGCTTTTCTCTGTTACATCCCAACTGTTGATGTAATATATTTGTATTTTGAACTGTGCACAAGCACAACATAAACTTAATATCCAGAGAAAAGGGAACATTAAAGTGCAGTAATTAAGGAGTTACAGCATTTGATCCTTGACACTTTGTTCATTTCTTTAATTTATAAAAAAATGTGCATGTTATTAGATGTTTAAATATGGCCACATACTGTACACCTTACTGTTAGATAGTCAGTAATTAGTTTAATTAGCAGGTGTGATATAGTGTATATTATATATACAAACATGCCACAAGTGTTTGCCTTGACATTGAGATCACAGGTTTGATTGCTGTTGGAAAATTAATGGTATTGCTCCACGTCTAGTCTGACTTCTAGTTTGCAAACCACAATATCTTAAATCAAGCGCTGTCATTCCCAGTAATGAATCTGTCAACTAATCATTCAACACGTCAGTGTGATTACAGTGTGACGCTGTGTAAAATGTATTTCAGTGGAGTTGAAAAGATCAAGCTGTAAAAAAAAAAAGATATATATTTTACCTGTCGTGTACAGCATCCAGGTTTATTTGCTAAGAGAGAATAAGAAGAGGAGGTGGAGCAAACTGTGGGTGACCTATCCACAGCCGGGCTGACCATAGTACAGGTCCATACTTACACCAGTGTACTTAACGCTCAGCTCCTTTTCACTCTCAGTTGTAAAAGTTCAGCAGCATCTGATCCTGAATTCGACAGGTTTCCATCCTGATCGGTCGTGAAGTGACGCACTGTGTTCCTGCTCACCTGGACACAGTAATTAGTTTGCCTTTGTCTGCTCTCTTGATAGAAATGTAACCGACTGCGTTTGGCCACTCGCACCCTGAAGCATCTAATTAGAAGCTTCAAGCATAAAAAGCATGTATTCATTTAACAATCTGATGCTGTGGATGCTGTTCATGTCCTTTAATATGTATCGTCGGGTGTCTCCCATAAACAAACTTCAGCGCTACATTTTAATGATCTGTCTGTGTAGCTGAGCTCAGCACGTTTAATTAAGGCGCTCGGCAACATTTGTCCATATTGAAGCCACAATGAGGTACACACTGAGTGAACAGGCAGCAGACAGGACAGTAGAGCGTTGCCTTGTGAGCCACTCTACTTACATTAGCTGCTGCTTTCTTTACCTTTATTGCTGCTATCACTACCTCAATGCAAAAGTCTCTTAATTATGACTTGAGGAAGGTGCGGGGGGGATCCCTTCCTCCCGACAGCATCGTTAGCCGTGCTCCCTAATTATCCAGGTAGCTGATGGATCAGTGACAGGGCCCCGCCGATTAATGCTGACAAATTCAGCAAGGTGTCAGGTCTGCAAGCTGCCTTGATATAATCAACTTGGTGTTAGCCACTTCTCATATTCCCACCCCCAGTTGTTCCAATCTAAACTCAACAGCATAAGGTTGCTTGAAGTGATGTGACTCAATGTGTGTGAAATGTGTGACTCGTTCAGCCAACGCTGTGCTGGACAGGAGCAGCCGTGTAATGAGGTCTTGAACACTTGTATCTCATGTTTAGGTGTGTAATTATGGTTAGGACATGACGACTACTATGAACACGTATTCCATAAATGCTATTTGAGAACGTGAATGTGTCTTCCGGGGAGAGTCAAAGATATTTTTTAATACTTTCCTTTCTCCCTCTGATCTTTCTGGTAGCAGTTTGTTGGTTTGTTTGACAGACAAGGAGCAAAGTTCTAAGCCGAGTGGCATTAATACATTTCGTTGTTGTTACTTTGCATTACTTTGTATTACCTCTGCAGAAATTTAGCTCACGGCACCTGTCAACTAAGAAGCCAGCACGAAAGACGGCTATTAGAACCTGGTGTTGGTTTTTATCAGGATGCTTCTGATAAAGTATTTAATGACATTTGTCAGGAGCTGGAGCTGTGCGGAGACGAAAGAATATATTTGAAATGAGAAGTGCAGAAGGGAACACAACATGTGGGTGTGTTTACGTGTATCTGTACGACTCTGCATCACTGAGCAAGACGCAGATATTTTGTAACCTTGTGGTCCTGTGTGTGCGTGTGTGTGCGTGTGTGTGTGTGTGTGTGTGTGTGTGTGTGCGTGTATGCATGTGAATAGCCTGATCTGGCGATAAGGGCGGTGTATGTAAAGTGTCATTAACAGGTGACATTGACTGAAGGAGTCAGTGGATATATTTGCCATCCCGCACTCCGCTTCACCCGCATTTTGATTTGCATGTGGTGTCAGAGGCAGTAGGCCTTCAGGAAATCAAAGACGCACGCTAATGTGCGCACTTCGCACAACTACACTCTCTGTCCTCATCTTCGTGGAGGTTAAGTGACAAATGAAGATCGATGACTGCTCTTATGGAAAAGAGAGGGTCGAATTGAAAATATGTGGGAATTAAGCTCGCTAGCAGGGTGACGATGTAAAGGCATTCGGCGCTTGCAGCCGCGAGGTAAAACTACCCCCGAGCTTAATGAGGTTCAGAGGAAGCAGGAAAACCTGGATTTTCACTCGAGCATGACACGCTGAGCCTTGACAAAGAAATAAAGAAAACAAGGTCATTTTTACAGGAATGAAACTCGGTATCACCCTCGATCTTAAGTACATCCTGCACGTATTTATTGTCTCTTCATTTTCAGTGGGCATGTTTTCCATTCACAAAGACATCTTGGCTACAATTCAAAACAGCTGCACAACAAAAGCCACAATGTGTGGTGGGGATGTAAGATAATAACAGGAATAATAACAAGAATGAAATCATAGCCATGACTGTCCTTGAGGGGATTAGGGCACCGGTTGCTAATTATTGTGAAGCATACACACTGAACCGGCAAAGTGTTCCTGTTGATTGAGTGTAAAAGCCATTTGGGTGAAAGGAGAAGAGTGAAAGCAAAGGCTGGGATTATAAAATCTATTCTATAGCCTTATATATACAAGCACACCCTTGATTTCAGTACACACACACACACACACACATTTTCACAAAGCAGTTTGTGTTGTGTGTGTTTTGTGATCAGGATTCGCTCACATTGAACTTTTTCACATGAAGACACAGTGAGTACAAGTTATTAGACACAACTTTAGGCAAATGAACCTACGCTTGAAGCTGCAGCCTGTGGCAAAGAAGCAAAGAACTGTGGGCAATCGGACACCCAAGGTTGGCCAGCTGCATCCGCTTCTTCAAACAAATATCTTTTTTCTAATAACGGCCGAAGATGCAAACAAAGAAAGACAAAGATAATTAGGATAAGCATTGCAAAAGAAATGAGAGAGAAAAATGTCTGAGTCATGATTTAGGGCGAGAAGATGGGTGGTCCAGGGTCCATTCAGAGGTCAGCGTGTACTCAGGGGAGCTGCTGTCTGACTGTGTCCACTGTAGTATACACATCGTGTGCTGTGTGTTTGATTCACAGCTGACTTGTATGTCTGTGTTGTCCACATATGTTATAAAGTACAGTTAACATGCACATTGTGGTTCCAGTCGTTAGCTGGTGCAATAAACTTTAAATTAGCCTCAATACTGAATGTTAAAAAAAAAATAAAAAAACAGCAGTGAGGTGAGCGAGTTGCCACTTGAGGCCTTGTACTCCCCACGCTTGACGTTGTGTCGCTTCTATTAACCAGCTTTGAACATCTGGGTTGAAGCAGGGTAGATAAGAGAGGATGTGGGTGTGGGAGGCAGAGAGGATGAAGACAACAGAGGGAGAGAATGAGGGTCTGTGAAGAAAAGGTATTGAAAGTGACAGATGAACAGAACTTGGCTAGACGTTCTCCTGCTGCAGCTGTGACTGCTGTCGTCGCTCTGACAGGTGTCAATTAAGAATTACTGCCGAGGCCCTGTAGTCATTTCTTCCCTGCGCAGCTGTCTCTCACTGTGCCTTTTTGAGAAATAACATTTTACCCTTGTCATTGCGTTACTGCTTAGCCACGGTCACCCCGGAGAATGAGAGCATGGTGGGCACACTAATCGATATTAGCCTGTCCACCAATCAATATTAGGTATTAGCAATTATTTTGCCTATTGATTTATGGTAGGGCAGCGACTCCCAACATATTGTTATTAGCCACTAATTATATGTGACTTTGCTATACTGCAGCCTCATAGGCTAAAACACACACTTTCTCTGTTGTGCCAGGTATGCCAAGTACACATACAGGGACAAATAAGAGACGCGTACATATTTTTGTTTATTGTCGATGTTTAATCTTTGAGCATCTCATAATTTAGCAGCACTTTTTTTTAAGTCTGGTAATAGAAACAGCCTTTTCCCATTAAACTGTCATGTGACTTTGGGAAAGTAAAGTACGACTTTGCCTTCAGTCGTATCTCAAAATGAGACATTTTGTGCTGTAGAGCTCTGTGACTGAAAGTGTGCATTTCATGCTCTTGAGTAAAATATGACATGAAATGCTTTGTTCTTTTACACTAGTCTCTCTTTTGGCCTCTCATATTTCCAACTGAGCAGAACTCAATATATCAGGCAATACATCTTGAATTTGAAAACTTATCACGTTATGGCTTTAAGATTAATACATAACTCCATTGCCACCAAATGATTCTACTGTGTATAATAATTATAACAATATATAATTGTATTGCTAAAAGAATTCATTCTGGATGTTTAAGACTCGTTTTGAAATTTAACAACAGTCTGGTTAATCAGTCACTTTCGGCTTTTCAATAACTTAACTTGCAGCTAAAGAGGGCTTTTGGTTGTGGTTGTGTGCTTTTGCTTTTTACGCTACATGCAGAGATGCCAAAACTACCACGAACCAACACTGCATGTTATGAAAAGAACAGTAGGCTACTCCTTTTTATTACATGCTGACTGATGAAAACTAGCCTCAGCATTTATTTACCAGCACTCATACAAGTGGGTAAATCCCAGAGGGTGGACATTTCTATTCCCCAAAGAGTGTTTATTCAGTGGATAAGGTGGTTTGAGAAGCATTGGATATCATTTTTGGAGACTGCAGAAAAGCCATCAGGGAATGGTTTTGGTTAACACTTTGTCCTTGACACTTGGGAAGGTCACGCTGCAGCCTGGTGTTGTACCGCTGCTTCCTCTGCTTACCTCTTCATCTTTATCTCAGCCTACTCCCTCTTTTTTTTTTTTTTTTTTTTTGGGATTACTGGCCCCTTCTCTCTCCCTGTAAGCCTTTTCTCATCTTCCTATCTGTCATCAATCTCTATCTTACTGACTCAATTCTCCTCTACTCTGCTCATATTTTCTTTCATCTTCCTCCCTGTCTCTCGCCCTCATCTATCGCTCTCTCACCGGATGCTCAAGAGTCAGTGAACTGGTTACAAGAACATGAACTTGACATCTGAAAAGAAGACACATAATACTCTACTCTTTCAGGCCCACTGGCCTTGTTCTCATATTTTACATTTTATTTTAAGAAACGCTTTTTTCCCCCAATAGCCTGATTTCTGCGACATCCTGCAGTCACACTGTTGAGTTGAGTAAATCCAGTGGTCACAGGGCAGTAAAGTCTGTGTCATTTTCTTTGAAGTCTGAACACATGACAGTCACATATTTTCCAAGAGCAATTTCCATCCCCATTAGGCGGACAGTTATCCGTAAAAAAAAATGTTGCACTGGAAAAGAATCAAAGAATATTTTGTTGGTTCAGTTTTGTTTGCCGCTCTCATTTTAAAGAGCCATTGACGGCAGCGTGCTCGAGGGTTACGCACAGATATCACTAAACAGTCATCGGCTTCAGCGCTCTGCTTGATGGGCTGTTGAAAGGGGATATAATGTCCAGGAATCCCAGTCAATTCAACGGCACCACATGCTGCCCACTCCCCCCCCCCACACACCCCTCAAAAAAAAAAAACAAATTCCTCCCAAATCTTTCCTGAGCCGCTGTGTTGTCTCAGACAGTGACAGTCACAGGGGGGGTATAAGCTCAGCTCTGTCCCTCTAAGTCGTCTGTCTCAGAAAGAACAGCAGGAGGCCTCTTGTACACCCGAACGTCTCCTCTGGCAGCGATTCTTTGCAGGCACTCAGTCCCTCACACAGCAAACTGTCCGTCTAACTCGTTGGCTAGATGTCCACCTGAGCATCTGTTTCTGATCACCTGTCGCTGTTTGTCTGCTGACCCAGCTGATGGCCTGTTTACTTAGCCGTGGTCCATCTGCCTCTGCTCTCTGTCATAACCATGGTACAGCATGACAGGGCAACCACTACGCCAAACTAACTACAGAGAAAACATTTTGACATTGAATAATGTTTGGATGATGGCCTGCATAAACACTGAACTTTGACGTAAATACAACAGATTCATGGCACGTCTCGTGTAGCCTGCTGCTAATTCCAACTAATACTGTTGCTACATTAGAGGAAGATGTTGTAATTTATATTCCACTATATTTTTTGTGCTGATTAAACAAACAACTTATCATGTGCCAGGCTTCCTGTCTCCAGGCTTTATGCTGAAATAACGGGCTGCTGGCTGTCACATTTTAGTTTTTTTTACTTTTGTACTGAAGTAACATTTAAAAGGTAAGATTTGAGTATTTTTACCTTACTATTTTAAGGATTTCAGTTCTTTCTGATTGAAGACACTATTTTGTATTTGCATGAAAACGGGATGAAACGACGTGTATCCATTCAAAACTGAAAAGTTTGTGCTTGTGTGGTTCATGATTATGGCTGCCTCCTACTAACTGTTATCCGTGAATGTCTTCTGTATGATGCTTAGTTACACTAGTAGTATTTGTATTCTACCTTCTACCTCACCTCTAAACTGGGTACTCTTCTCTGCTCCATCTTCGTGACAGTCTGTGTAATGTATCTGTCATCTTGCAGAATATGCACGATATATTTGGAATTTGTCCGGCGAGAATGGCCACATTCCCGATTTCACCCTGTCTGTGTGTGTGATGCATGAATGCTACATATATAATCTGTTTTTACTCCCCATCTTCTCAGTCTGTCACTTAATTCATTCCTCTCCTTGCCTCATACTTAAACTTACTGTATCTGGTTTAACAATGTCTGCTGTCAGATTTTAGGACACATACAGTGAGCCTGGAGAAAGGTATGCCATAAACACTGAACTACAAGTCCAAATCCTCTGTAACGTTTCTGCTTTTTTACCCACGTGCAACCATCAGCAAATTCCTTCATTGCAATTTAATTTTATTTGATTCAGGAAGCAGCAATTTGATTTACCGCAGCAACTTAAAGAGGTCTCCTGTGGAGTTTTCTACTAAACAATCAGAAGTTTGGTTTGCGTGACATCCTCAAATTGCCCCAAATTACCCAAATATATCACATTAAAAAACATACAGAAAAGCAACAGGTCCTCACAGTTGAGGAGCAGGAGAAAAAGAACGTTTTGTGGTCGTCCATGTGTGTCTACGGTGTCCAGCAGACCACTTATGTCCAGATTTTTTTATTGCTGCCTCATTTCCACCACAAAGTATTTTTAGAAGTCCAAGTTTTCTTTGGACCAATGGAAAATTACTTCTGTGGCACTCTAACTACACACAGCATTGTTTTCCTACGTGTGTTTGTACGTAGGACAATCTACCCTGTAATGATGATGTACAATAAATTCCTGTAACGTCGATGTCAGGGATGCATGATGATGTATTACCGTTTAAACTACAAAAAAAAATATGGTCAAATGTGTCCCAGATCACGAACGGCAAGCGGTTGATCAGATCAAAATGCGTCTTGGTATGAAGCAGGTTGAATTTAACAAATGTGTTTCAGTCAGAAAAACACACTATAGTGTTGACTCTTCTGGACTGTTTTATTCCTTTTGATATGAGCAGTGACTACGAGATGTGACTGTACACTGATAATAACCCAGTACGCTAATCAAACGTTATCATCAGCAGAATCTGAGAATATCATGTGTCAGTGGAAGGAATAAAGACGTGTTTCGAACACAGGGCATCGCGCACGTCAGAAATGGTTAATTAAAGTTGGTCAAGCTAAACAAGATCAAGGAGCAAAATGGCTTGCACTGATTAACAATGTGTTTATCACGTTCAGTCAATTACCCTCTTACCTTGTTAGACTCTCCGCTCCTCTCTGTGTATGAAGTGAGGTGGCCAGACAGAGAGGAGTATCTGGCAGATAGAGTGAAGGGGTTTTGTGCTCCGATCCTGAATTCATCAAGAGAGGATAATAAACCTAAATACTTATTTTCTTTTTTTATATCTAAGTAACAAAATTAGGTCTCTTAAAGTTTTAACAAGGTGTTTCATCTCAGCAACAGTAGATATCAAGCCAGTACGGCGTTCTGCTATGAAGTTCACTGTATGACTGGATCATGTGCTCTCTGTGAATAGACGTTTTCACGTGCACACATCCTTTTATTAACTATTTGAAACTATTAACACAATTTTCAAATTACTGTTGGACATTTTTAGCCTTGTTGTGTCAGACAGTGAAGCTACTGTTGAAGCACAGTCCTGGAAATGTGCATCCTCTCCTCTCAATATTAGGGATCTATTATGTATCAAGGAGCTGCATGACCAGGGCCACAGAGCGAAGCACGACTTAGTTGAGGCACTATTGTCTGTGTGTGTGTGTGTTTGAGGGAGAGAGGAGGTGCAGAAAAGAAGCACTAGCAGGAGGGGCATAAAGGGGCAAAAGAAGGAGAAAAAGAGAGTGACAGCAGACAAAAAGAGCCATGGAGGAAAGGGTGCGGGGGGGGCAGTAAGGAGGAGGGAGTGGAAAAAGAGGAGGCAAAGCAACAGAGGAGTGAAAGAGAAATGACTTGAGGGGTTGAGGGATGGAGGGAGAGGTGAATAAAGCAAGAGAGAAAAGTATCAAGGCAATGGAGAAGAAAAGAGAGGGCGAGAGACAGTGAAAGCAGTTGGATAGAGGGGGGAGAGAGAGCGACGGAGAGGGGAGGATGTCACCCATGGCTGCCACTCATCACTCACAGCTTTAATGACGCTGTTTTTTTTTTTTTTTCTTTCCCTTCTCCCGCTTCTTTTCCGCCTCTTTTCCGTGGGAGGTGGGGGGGGAGTAGAGCCCAATCAAACGGGGGTCATTCAGAGTTCACAACCTCCAGGTGGGACCGTCCTCCACCAGGGAAATGTGTGTGTGTATGTGTGTGGTGTGTAGCTGCAAGGCCCGTTGGAGCTAGTTTAGCGCACAGGATGTTCTGAGGAGCTCTTATAAACAAATGGGTTTGTTGTTTTGAGGTTTGTCCAAGTTGTGGTTGAAGTGAACTGTGTGCAAAAGCTAGAATGAGCGAACAAACTGTTTTCCTCTAGTATAAAAGTCTCAGTTCTGTTCTAAGTTTTTTTTATTTTTGCCGTCTTTCACACGGGTTAAGGTGCAAACGCCTTGTCCAAAGTTTGTGTTCATGTGTTTACATGAACACAAACCCATAAGCATGTGTGTTTATGTGTGTCCGCGCGTGTGTTTGTTTGCAAGAAACCCACTCCGGCTGTCTGTTGCTTCCTTCTTGCGATTGGCCTGATTCCTATTCAAGCGTTGGAGTTTTGATTCAGTTTGTGTTTGTGAATGTTTGACTGTTTTGTGTGCGTGTGTATGTGTGTGTGCGCATGTGCTTAGCTCCACTTGTCTTCTCACTCATTCCCGTTTCTGGGAAGCATCAGCCGTTAAAAACTCAAACGGCAGGATTTTTTCCCCCTCGCTCTCCTCCTCGCACCAAATTTGGGGAACAGCTGGGGCGGCCATGACGATGATTTGTCTCCCTCTGCCCGTCTGCCTGACAGGTTGTGAGCATGCACACACACGCACGCACGTGCACGTGCACGTGCGCACACACACACCTACACACCTACTCCGGGAGACACAGACACTCAATAATAGGCACATACACACCCAATTAAACATGCACTCAGTATGAAAGACAGATATGCACAAACACTCGTACACACACTCGCACAGACACAACCACAGACACATAACCCTTATAAGAGGCTGTGTTCTCAGGGCGCTGCCAAAACACTCCGATTTCCTTTAGCCCGGGCAGCTATACATCAGCTTGGGGCCTCCCAGCCCGGATGGCAGGGGCTGACAGAATGACATGTGTCATTTATCAAATGAGGGGCGCCAGGCCTCAGGAAAAGAACAGACCGCCGCATGACAAAGCCCCCCGAGAGCTCTCCTCCACTCACAACGAGGGGAGTGTGTCATGGGGTAGACACTGACAAATCTACAAAGATAGAACACACATGGATACATGCAACCACCGAGACACAAACACAGGAAACGCACAGTTAGAGGCCCGTCCAGCTCAGATACAAAGCCCTGATCATACATTACACTCAAGTTGCTTTGTACCTTTTAAAAGCTTGTGTTATACAGAACGAGAAAATATAAAATTTTTTCTTTTCTGGATTTTGAAGTGCTGGCAGTGGGGAAACAAACACACATACACCCACATGTATGTTTTGCTTGCAGCCAGAGAAGCCGCAGCCAAAGCTTCTCCCGTTTGCCAGCAGCAGGCCTGTCTGTGTGCCCGTCCTTCTTAATGAACGGTCACTGGCTTCTGAAAGGAACTCTCTTAGTTGGCAACGCTGCTCCATCTCCTTCCTTTCATATCCACGCCACACCACATATGCACAATATCCCTCTTTTCTCCTTCATTATGTCCCTCGTCTTCATCCCTTCCCTTTCCTCTTCGCCCCTCTCTGTCGTGATCCCCTCCACCCCCGTTTACTCATTCCATAGCTTGTTCATTTGTCCTTATAAGCCTAATTTATTTTCTCTGCCAGATGCAAGCTGACAGCCATCAGTCTCTCTCCCACGCTTACTTACACACACACCTGACCTCCTGACAAGCAGACAAATACACTACCGTGCTCACAAATGCACATAGCTCTATTCTCGCTTTTTATTCATTTACCCTGTCTCGGTTACACACACAACCCATATTACCTCACACTGCGCTGAGGTCAGCTTTGCAGTCACGTACCCTCTGTTTTACCCCTGTCCTCCACCCCCTTCCAACCCCCCCAAAACCCTCCCATTAACATTACTGAAGATGGATGTGTCTTCATAGTGGAGATTGATTGCGGATATAGAGTTATGGTGCCATTTATGTGTGTGTGTGTTAGTGTTAGATTGGGGGCGCTCTGGGAGGCGGCGTTGTGAGCTGAAATGTGAGGGAGGCAGGCTTTTCTCCCGTTTCCAGAACCTTCCAGCCGTTCGTTGTCTGTCCGCAGTCTGATATTGTGTTCTGTTGAAGGATTGCTTCCTCCCTTCCTGCCTCTCTCTCTCTCTTTCTGACTGTGAAACTGTTTATAGCCATTGTACGTTCGCACACACACACATAACCATGCAAAGTCGCACACAGACACAATTAGGGTGAGATGACTACTGATACTAGTCCACTTGGAGAGCCCAGTACGTAATTTACTGACTTTCTCCAGGGACCCTTTTTCAACCACTAATCCCTCCACCCTCCTATTATTTCCTCCTTTGTCACTTTCTTGCCACGGGAATCAGAAAGAGGGGAAAACAAGCACAACTACACACTGCAAACAGCTGTGTGGTTCATTTTATGCTTTTGTTGTGTTTTTTAGTTGCGTCTCGTTTAGTTTCGTGCTGCCTTAAATCCTGAAGTGGTGTCAAAATGAAACAGTGGAACTTTAATGGAGCAGGCTCGAGCACTAGTTCATCACTGGAGCAGACAGAAGGAAAAAGAAAATGTGGCGATGCATAAAGGATAACAGTTTTGATGGTGCACAATTGCTGGAATTTCCCTGGTGACACATGCAGCTAAAAGCACTTGAATGTTGGGGGGACTTTTGGCTGTCCTGAGCAGCCGCCTGCCCCCGAGGGTTTGATGTTCTAATTAATTTCCCTGAAGTGACTTTATGGTTTTTAAAGTTATGATTTCTTCGTCTGTCTTTGTCCGTGTTGGGAGACGGATGTAAGTCAGGTCTCTGAGGTCCTGTTCCTTCAAAGTCCCGCTGCATACTCGTGTGCGGGCTTGTGTTGCATATGTGGAGTTGTGGAGAGCAGCGATATTTAGCAGCTAAATCATCAACCTCTGGACAATACATGTTGCCCCCCCACAGTAACTCTGCCACTTTGTCATCTCCATAATCTTCTGAAACCACACAGTGTACAAAGACAGGTAGATGCATTTTGATGTGCCACTTTACCAGCCTTTGAGGAGCCTCTTTCCCACAGAATAGTAGAGGATCAGATTTATGGAAGTGTGCGAGTGTATGTTTTTTTTCTCTCTTCCTGTCTGTTTTGTTCCTGAGCAGTGTACAGAGTGGATGGCCTCTGTGAATTGAGGGGAGGGCTGACAGCGTGAAGAAGGTTGATTGATGGCTTATTGTGCAACCGGACTCTGCTAGACTGAACTGGTTAGGTTGTGACCCTGTTTTGACCCCGTGCCCCCTAATTTTCTTTTTTCCTCTACATTTCTCTGTATCTCACAGTCAACTTCTGTCATTCTTACACACATTCTTACATTGCACGTTGCATAAATATACGTGTACATGCAGACTGAACGCACACTTCCTCCTCGTTCTTCTTCTCCCCCCCACCCTCCCTCCTCGTGCTTCTGCTGCACTAAACTCATCATTGTCGCCATCATTCATTCTTGGCCGTTTCCTTTCTTCCTTCCTCTGCCCACTTTGTTTTCTTTGTCACTGCTCGTTCAGGACAGGTTTTGCCCCATGAGTCATTTCATCAGGTTTTATTTTACAGCCCCCATTCTTTCTGTCCAAAACATTGGCTACTTTGAAAATCAAATGCAATTTCTTGAGCTTCCCTACTGCCGTCGACAAATTCAAAGGAGAAAAAAGTTAACATTAAGACCAAGCACACTAGCTTAAAGTGTGGTTCAGCTCGTCTCTCTTGTGCTACAGTGATTTTTTTTCCTGCTTCTGTTCTCCACACAACCATAGTGATTTATGGTAATTATCCATCTTTGGGGTCATCCATCAACTGGTTGTTGCTAAGCAATGGGAGCAGCTGTTGTTCAGTCAGGGGAAGCTCCACTGTCAGGGGCAATGCAGGTGAATTTAAAAGAAGGCATCTATGAAGAAAGAATAAAAACGCGTTACTTTGTTAGCTTGTTAGTTTTTTGATAACACCCACCCACCGTTAAAACCCAAAGTGTAAAGTTGTGGCAGAACATTAAGACAATATAGATATAAAATTTGCTTTAAACTATATTTTGACCCTAGAAGTTACCCATAGTAAGAGCTTTTATACGTGGTAAATAAACTGATCATATTTGCTCTAAAATAATTGTTTAGGTTATGACATCTGTGTATTACAGCCTACATTGAATGTAGGCTGGAGTGCTTGGCGTTGGTTGAATAAATCTCACTCACATCATCTTTAATTAGCATTACTAATGCTTTATCTGCACTTTGCCTGAAAACAAACCAGATGGTTTGAAATGTCGAGATACATTCGAAGGTTGGGTGTGGAGGGGGGGTGGGGGTTGGCAGAAAAGTCCCACAGAGAAGGCTGGAAACGGCGATGCCGATGATCTAATGGCTGTTGTTTCATCTCAGAACGAGTGGGCACTGACAGATCGGGGAGAAGGTGATTTATAAGCCACCGTCATTGTCATGGATTGTCAAAACTGGCTCACTGGAGATCTGAACAAACAGGGACAAAAACATGCAAGAAATAAAGTGAAGAATAGAATAACAGCAGTCAGTAGGGAAACGGCCTATTAGCGTAATATGAGTTTAAGCGTTTGCAAATTACTTTGGACGTATGCGGACACCCTCAGGACAGTCTTTTCCAGAAAGTTTGAGAAAAGCTAATCTATCCTCTGTTTCAAATAGACTGATGTGTTTGATAATAAACTTTCTTTTTCTCTTCTAAATCTTAGAACAAAGTCACCAACAAAACTAAAAAAAAAAAAAAAAGTCAATTTTATAATATAGTCTTCACGTGATTGTAGCTGTAGCTGATTCTGTTTTTGTGTTCCTCAGCCGGAAGAGTCCTGGAAGCCGAGATTGTGCATTTGTATGACACATGAGCTATTAGAAGCCCCAGAGCTGTTTTGCCATATGGTGGATTATTCCATGTGGGTTAGGGCAGGGTGGGGTCAGGGGGTCTGTTAGGTAGACTTTTACATGTCTTGTCAAGCACGCTGTGGGTAAAATGATGGCTAATACGTGGTATCTGGGGTAACGCTTATCTATGTGGCTTTGCTCGCTTTGGCATGTTAGGAAGCAGCAGCAATGCACTTGAATTTAAATTTGTGCAAAATAAAATGGTAAAAAGCCTATGGGAGAGTCACAAAAGGTTAATAGAGAGAGTTTACCATATGTTGATTTTCCTTCTAGTGACTATTTATGGAAAAATGTATAAAATTCTCAGTTACTCAGTGTCGTCCAACAAGTAGTCCAAAGAGTGTCAGGTCCTATGAAACCACAGCCACAACTATCCCAAAGGGAAAAAAAGGGAAAGAATGAGGAGGACAGGGGAGAGCAGAGTGAGACAGAGATTGCCTGACATACTAAGCATTACCATAATTGGCTTTTCTACATGATAGGACAGTGGAAATAATAATGTCATTTTATTTACAGCCTTCTCTCTGCTGAAACACACACACACTCATGCACGCCATGCAGGTCAATGACACACACTGATCAGGCCTGTCCAAAGCCATCAGAGGTGAGTGGCAGGGAATGGAGCGGCCGGTGACAAAGCGAAACGGGAGAGAGAAATAAGACTGCCACGCCAGGGCTCCCATTTTGAAGGGCTACTAAACGGTGTGAGGGAGCCTCACCAGCCGCCCCACTCCAAATGCAGTACTCAGCCACGCAGGGTAAATCAGCAGGGTGAAAGCTGGTGGAATTGGACATTAGCACTGCAAATGAGAGCCGGGATTGCCCTCTTCTCTGAGACAACATGAATAAATGAAGAAGGTTTAAAGGGGAAAGTGTGTGTTTGGTGTGTGTATGAAAGGCAAAGAGAGGGGCTAGTGTGCTAGTGTTATCTCACCTTGTCTCAAGTTATGTTTTACCACTGGTCAAATTGTCGGACACCTACGTAGTGTTGCTAATAAAACCTATTATAATATTATTATATTCTGTGACTTTAGGCAAACAAAGTCCTGCTTAATATAACATAGAATCGATATCCTAAATCCCAAGCATCTACCCAAAAAACTGTCTTATTTTTATTTTCAACAATCAACAAATGTTTTATTAAAGAATAAGTTAACAGGACTATGGTTCTTGAAGTTTGATGTGTAGACCCAGTCATGGAATCTGTACTGTACCGTTTTTATTTTCAATGGGTGAATGGTATGTGATTAGCGTTAGTGTTGGAAAGCAAATCATATTCCCTTTTTTTTCCACCTAACTTCATTCACTGTAAACACACAGCTTCCCGTTTAAGTGTGTGTGTGTGTGTGTGTGTGTGTGCGTGTGTGTGTGCGTGTGTGTGTGCGTGTGTGTGTGTGTGTGTATCTATGTGTGACTGTGGGATGTCCTACTGCGGAGTCACCTGTCTGTAGCAGGAAATCCTGTACTCTGGGCACAACAACAGTGACAGGCTCCTCTCCAGACGCAGATGGCTTTGCTTTCTCCTGACCGGCCACATTGCATCCCTGCTTGCACCTGACATGCTGTGACACTTGACACACGCACACACACGCGAACACACAACTACACAACTACTATAACTTACAGACACTTAGAAACATGCTTACACACGGCAGAAATTTAGGCGATTTGGATCTCCTCATATCTCATACTTAGTTTGTTGGATGCTGTTTCCCTGTCATGCTTTTTTTTTTTCTTCTGTCAGATATGCATACGAGCACAAGCGCACACACACCTCTTGTTCGTTGGCCTAAACACATCCTTTCTCCTCTCTTTTCAAAACTTCCCCTCTTTTTCCCTATCCTCCCTGACAGCACAAAGTGGGCTTACATTTTTGACTGACAACCACAACAGACACCTCTACCCACTCTCCTCCCCTCCACCCCCGTTTTAATCCCCTCCCTATCCGTCTCTCCCTCCCTCCCCTCTTCCTCTTTTGTTCTGAGTGACGCTCGAAAGCTGCCGTGTCAGCATCTTTTCCATCTCTGATTGCCTTATTAGCCGGCGGTGGCACCCGCAGCTTTTCTGACACAGATGGTGAAGGAGGAGACCCGGGTGGAAGGGAAAAATGGCTGACTTGTGTTTGTTGTTGTTACTCTCCCCTCCCACCTCTTCTCAGGCTTGTTTACGTGGACACTGACACCTCGGGCTGACACTGACACACTCCTGACGCTGATGCCTGTCAAGGCAACATACGGAGGTTGACAGGGAAAGACCAGAATTTAGTGCTGGTGTGCTTTGTGTGTGTGTGTGTCTGTACTGCTGTCAGGTTTCTCACACTTTGTCAGCTAAGCTGTTTTGTCTTTAACTACTCTCACCACATTGACTTTGAATAGGTTCCGTTTTGCATTTATTTCAATACAGTGGGCTGAATCTTGATTGGTAGGACGAGATGGGTTGAAAGAAAGCTCTATAGCTGCTTTGGCAAAAGGTTAAAATCTTCTAATTTAGTGAATAACTCAAGTGAATGATCTCAGCGTAGCCTGAGTATAATTAAGAGTCTACAGTTAAGAGCAAAACTAGCACAGGAATGCACAAATTAATTAACAAGAGGAAGGCTGTACTCGGAGCATGTACATTCATTCTCGCACACACATTCACACACATACAACACTGAGAGTTGCAGCTGGTGGACCTCCAGCTTTTCCCAGGCAGCAGTAACTGGCACCTCACGAACATCAGGTATTATGTCCATTCTGATTATGGGATAGAGAGCTACATGCTGTTTGAAGCTGACAGCACATCTGCCTCCTCACTGGAGACTGATTCTGGCATCTCAGACAAGCATCTTAAGAGGGATGGATTGGGGGAGCTGCCTTAGCATAACCCTCTATTTTTCCATCTCCTGCCTTTATGTAAAATTTCCTTCTTAATCTATTTCTAAGCCCATATACTGCATAAACCTTATTTTCTTTTTGCTATTTAGGCATCCAAGAATATTAAAGTTATGACACATTGTCATTTCTTTGAATGTTATGTTTTGACAACCAGAATTGAAAATAATCTTATTTCATATTTTTGAGTTTTGTGAAATTTGTAGAAAGTTGAATAAATAAAGAAGGCAGCCATTTTTCATTGATTTTCTAAAGCTCTATCCCTTCCTTTTAAAATGGCACACTTGATGCTGTGAGTACTCGGGGAGCACAGGCAGTAACAACACTGCTTGTCATGTCCACTGGCCGTTTCCTAGCATCATGCTGTGAGGACTTCCACAGCTGATGCCAAGTTGACTCCAGCCAACCATAGCTTGGCAAGGCTGATGCAGCTGGCATTTCCTTCCACTATCTCTTACATGTGAATCCATAGTATCAGTGGCATGTTGGGAAAATAGAGCAGATCAAAGTCAGGAACAGTCTCACTTCAGCAGCAAAATAGACAATGACATATTAAAATACTGTAAATTTTCTGGCTTAAGGATGTTTTAGCATTTCACTTTGCTGATAATGGAGAAAGGTTTTATATTTGATGAATATATTGAAACGCTTCCAGATATTCCAGTAAAATCAGTTTTACGTGTCAGTATATGTTCCTCATGCCTCAAAATGAGATCAGTGAATGCAGTGAATGTCTAGTTATAAAGATATGGCTGTTTTTTTACTGTTTTTGTCCCATCTGCTGGGACAATTGGCCCAGTTTTTTTTTTTTTTTTTTTTTTTTTTTAAGATTATTGCACACACAACCTTTATATAATAAGGGTGACAAATGCAGTTTGTTTTATTGTAATGTACAAAAATGTTCTAATGTCACATTTGTCCTCTGTTTTGTTTCCCAGCTTATGGACCTGAGGAAGAATTTAAATTGGACAAGATTGACGAAGAGGAACACCTGCAGGATGACGGTCTTTCCCTGGATGGTCAAGATGCAGACTATCTGTTCAATGATGATGAGGATGGAAGAGATCGCTATAGTTGCCAAAACTCTCCACTCAGCAATGGCACAAACCCAGATGCTGGGTACGCCTCTCCACTCAGCACCACCAGTGATCAATTGGGGGACCTTAAGAACACGTCCTCCTTTAGTGATGGTCAGGACAGGGCAGAGGAGAAGCTAGGAGAGAGCACAGAGTCCATCAATGGCCTCTCCCTACAGGACAGTCTGGCAAAAATGAAAGCTGTCTATGCAAATCTGATCTCAGATGCCTCCTGGTCCAGCATTGCTCTGGACATGCTTAAAAGTAAACAAGGGAACAATTTTGCAGCTAGCAATGGAAATGGGAGCAATCACAAAGGGAGCAATGGGTACCTGAACAGTCACAGTACAGGCAACACCCATGTGAAGAGCAGATGTAGCAGTAGCAACACCTCAGCAACTACTAATATTAGCACCAGCAGTACCACCACAAGAACAATGTCAAGCAACAGCAACACTGGCACAAGTGTAAGTTCTGGCAACACAGGAGGTTTAACCTATGACTGGCACCAGGCAGCGCTGGCCAAAACCCTACAACATACACCGTACCAACTCCTTCCTGAGCCCAGCCTTTTCAGCACCGTGCAGCTTTACAGACAAAACAATAAGCTATATGGCCCTGTGTTTACTGGGGCCAGCAAGTTCAGGTGCAAGGACTGTAGTGCAGCATATGACACTTTGGTAGGCCTGACGGTACATATGAATGAGACGGGCCATTATCGTGACGACAATAAGGACACGGAGGATGATCGAAGCAAGAAGTGGTCCAAACCACGGAAGCGCTCCCTCCTGGAGATGGAAGGCAAGGAGGATGCCCAGAAAGTTCTTAAATGTATGTACTGTGGTCACTCGTTTGAATCCTTGCAAGACCTCAGCGTTCACATGATCAAAACAAAACACTATCAGAAAGTGCCTCTAAAAGAACCAATGCCAGCCCTTACATCAAAGCTGGTACCCCCAACCAAAAAAAGAGCATTTCAAGACTTGATGTCCCCGAGCTCCCCAGAGTCTGTCTCGTCTGGGATACTCCTGGGAGAGTCCCCCAAAGACCAAAAAGTGGCCAATCCTTACGTCACTCCTAACAATCGATACGGTTACCAAAATGGTGCCAGCTATACTTGGCAGTTTGAGGCACGCAAGGCACAAATTCTCAAATGCATGGAGTGTGGCAGTTCACATGACACATTGCAACAGTTGACAGCCCACATGATGGTCACAGGACACTTTCTCAAAGTAACCAATTCAGCTTCTAAAAAGGGTAAGCAATTAGTTTTTGACCCTGTCATTGAAGAGAAAATTCAGTCCATTCCTCTGCCACCAACTGCCACACGATTCCCAGCATCCAATGGAAAGTCACAGCCTGGTTCCCCATTGCAGCCCAGTAGCCCTGAAGGTAAAGATGAAAAGAAGAAAGATGACGAGATGGAGGAAGAGAACATCGAATCTAGGGAACCAGAGAAAAAAATAAAAGAGGAGAAAGAAGATCCTCCTGAAAACACTGATAAACCGGGCAAGGCCAGATCTTACCAATATCTGAGGGAAGAGGATTTAGAAGAAACACCTAAAGGTGGCTTGGATATCTTGAAGTCTTTAGAGAATACGGTTTCAAGTGCAATCAGCAAGGCTCAAACAGGCACACCAACCTGGGGTGGATACCCCAGCATTCATGCTGCCTATCAGCTTCATGGATCCTTTAAGTCTACCATGCCTTCATGTGCACAGGTTCAACCTTTGTTTAGCAGCAACACTTTAAAGGTGCTGTCATCTGATTTGGGCACACTGATCCATTCACCAAATAGCCCGTCTCCACCTCCAAGTCACAAGAGTAATGTGTTGGCCATGGAGGAGCTAGTAGAAAAGGTTACAGGAAAAAGTTCTGTAAACAATGAAAAAGATGAAAAATCTGTAGAGAACAAATGCAGGTTGTCAAAGTCACCATTGCCAAATCCAAAGGAGAAACAGATTTCATCCAGTGCAGAAAATCTGTCAAAGACAGTGAAGAATACTGCAGTAGAAGACCAGACTGACTCAAAAGGCAAAGAGGGAGCGCAGACAAAAAGTAAAGTGGATATACACATTAAGACTGAAGTGGATTCACCCAAAAAAGCTGCAAATAATGGCTGCAATAACCTGAGCATCATCACTGATCACTCTCCTGAACAACCACTTGTCAACCCTCTCAGTGCTTTGCAATCGATCATGAACAACCACTTGGGGAAAGCTGCAAAAGTACCCACGCCCTTCGTAGACCCCTTTGCAATGCTTTATAAACTCAACAGCAGCTCTGGTCAGATTCAGTCAACAGAGCCTATCAGTCAGTACCATGAAGATGATGATGATCAGCCCATGGACCTGACCAAATCCAAAAACACTAATGGGAGTACAGCTAACTCGACCACACCCAATAACAACAACAACAACAGCAAACCAGTTTTCAAAACCTTCTCTCAGTCGTCTTCTCCACCACGAGAGAATGCTTTGATGGATATTTCCGACATGGTGAAAAATCTTACAGGCCGTTTAACACCAAAGTCTACGACTCCATCATCCATCTCTGAAAAATCAGACATAGACGGCTGTACTTTTGAGGACAGCTTGGAGGAGCTGTCTCCCATCCAAAGACGGAAAGGCCGACAGTCAAACTGGAATCCCCAGCATCTACTGATACTCCAGGCCCAGTTTGCCTCAAGTCTAAGGGAGACTTCTGATGGCAAGTTTGTAATTAATGACTTGGGACCACAGGAAAGGGTCCACATCTGTAAATTCACTGGTCTCTCCATGACTACTATCTCACATTGGCTGGCCAATGTAAAATATCAGTTAAAGCGTACAGGGGGCACAAAGTTCCTAAAAAACATTGACTCTGGCCAGCCTCTGTTTTTGTGCAGTGATTGTGCATCCCAGTTCAGGACTCCCTCCTCCTACATTCACCATTTGGAGTCCCATCTTGGGTTCACCCTGAAGGACCTGTCAAAGCTATCCATAGACTTAATAGAGCAGCAGGCAGTCAGCAGAATAGAGGACAAGACTTTCAGTTCCCCTGTACTCACAGATGACGACACTGGCTCAATAAATCAGTGCAAACTGTGCAATAGGACATTTGTGAGCAAACATGCAATCAAATTGCACCTTTGCAAAACACATGGAAGGTCACCAGAGGACCATCTCATCTTTGTGAAAGAGTTGGAAAAGTTTGACAAACAATGAAGTCAGATAAGGCTAATAGCGCGATAGATTCCTGTTGCACTATAACTCTGAGCTACAATCTGTCACAACAGATAGTGCCACAACTGCATTTTTTCATGGAATATATTGTAATGAAAACATGGTAGCTTTAATACCACATACTGTAATTATTCAGTTCTCCATAAATGATAGAAGCATAAACTGCAGAGGCTCAAATGTGTTGTAAAGGTTGAACTCTTGGAAACACAAAAGCACCAGTTTGGTACAACAGTCTTGGCACTATATAGTCACTGACTGATTGTTGCTTTCCTAATGCACTGCATTTTTTCTGAGCCTTTTGGAAAAGTCCATCTGTTGTTTTAAAACTGGACCATGCTCTTATTTTGAACACTGTTTTTGAATCATTTTTAAAACAGGTCTATTTCAACACATCTTGCGTATTATTTATAAGACAGTTTATGCATGTTTTTATTTTTCTTCAATGTAAAACGGTGAACATATTATGTCTTATGAAGTTTTAAACCACGATGACAAAACTGACATCCCTGTTTAACAGACTTTTGATACAACCAGTTATATGAAGGTATGCGGATATAAATATAGCCATGTGAAAGTTGGTGTTCAAAATTATTGAAATGATTTTAGCACTTTAATGAAGTGTAAATTGATAGAGAAATGTCTGGTAAAAAGACATGAGATCACCCTTTTGAGTGTAAATTCCTATAGTTAAAATGGCATTTTAAGGGACTAACTATACTATGGTTTTATATTTGCCATTAAATCACAGAAATTCTTACAAAAGGCTTAGGATCTTTGTTTCTCTACTCAAACATAATTTCCTGGTTGTTTCAATATGTACAGTCTTTGCGTTAGTAGGCTACCGATTTTATTAATGTGAAGCTACAGTTGTACAATTAAAGAAGTTTAAAACTTAATGTATGAGTAATCAGCAAGTATGTATAATTATATGTTGGCATAACTTGCTCTTTAATGTTAAACATTATTTGTACTGTGTGCATTTTTATAATGTTATTTTCTAGACAAATATGGGGGGAAATGTATAAAGCGACGGCATATTGTTGGATCACAATGCACTTTTTCAGTGGAAAGTGGGTCCTTCAGTTTGGTTTACAAAAAAATGACAGAACTTTACTGGCATCTGCTTTGATGTATGGTACTGTACATAACATTGAAAAATAATTCTCCAGGTTTTATCATCATTTCAATTATTCAGAATGGCGTTCTTTTATCCTAAGTTGTAAAATAAACACCATTTCTTGGATTAAACTGTGTGTTGTTTGTGTGATTTCTACTGCATTCTGACCCTATCATGCTTAACAGTTAAGGTTCAAGGTGGAAAAATTGGGGAGATACTCTACAATCCACTTTATCATGGTTTTCAGAGCACTGGATCTATTTTGAAATGACAGAGCTCTCATTTCATGTTGCCATCTGAAGCGTGGACTCAAAAGGAAGTGCATTGCACTTAAGTGGTCACCATATTGCAGGTAGAGAGCAGCCTTATTCCCGATTGCTCTGAAATGTCCTTCCAGTCATCCACTGTCAGCACCATGAATACAATACAGTGTGACAGCCTGGGTTTTGACAGCACTCTGTTGTGCTCCTGTTTGGAGCAAACAGCTGGTCTGGCTTCTTCTGGATCTGCCTTTAAATGAACTCCTTCTCATCCTTCCAAGGGGACTGGTGGCTACAGTCCGGCAGTGAAGCATTGACTCTGGGAAGCAACACTACAATAGGTTCAAATCCACCATTTCCCCACTTCTGTTTTTCAGCCAGCATTCACTATCATAGTTTAATGGAGCCACCGTCTTGGCTGGCTTTTTTGAGGTAAACAGCAATAGCTACATCAAAATCTTTGCCCTCAGAGAGAACTTGCTCCACCACATCCTAGTTTTCATTTAGCTAACGCTGCTCTCTTTTTTTATCTTACGTCAAACATGGCCCAGAAACAGAAAGAAGCTTTTAATTTAAAACTCATGAAACTTCACAGACATTAGACAATGTTAGTATTAATATATTGGATAATAAAATGCATTATTTTTTTAAATACTCATTGGTGAGTTATGCAGTTTGTTCTCATATGATATTTGTATAATAATGTTCTTCGTAACTGTCAATGTGTCCGTCCTGTCCAGAGTTTCTCCAGGTAACGAGCCTCAAGACAAACCTGTCTGACAGTCACAGCAGCCAAAACTGAACAGAGTTGGCATATTCATGAAACACCCACATCAGGATCGCCACATTCAGACCAGCATAATGGACTTTAATCCTATTTTAATTCCCAGAAGAAAAGGCCTTGCAAATCCAGAATCCACACTGTAATCTACCAAACAGCAACAACACGAGCATCACTTCAGTTTTTCCCGATTTTGAATTTCCCAGTGAACAAGATTTTACTCTGAAGCAACAAAAAAAATGTCATCCTCGCTGTCATCTGTTTGACTAGAGTATGAGCAACAACAACAGTGTTCCCGGCTTATCGCTTACACCAACAGTTTGCAGCTACAAGTCCTCCACACTACATTTGTTTCTACTCCACTGTCTCTGTGGCAAATAGAAATGTACGTGCTTATTACTTATTGGACCTTTGTATTTCTCAGTGATGCTTGGTCCAACACTACAATAATAAATTATCCGCTTGCTTCCAAACAACAATGTTCAGATATTGATTTATTTAGTTATTGATTTTATGTTTATACTATACAACATTAGTTGATGCAGTAGCGAATATGGCCAAGTGTCTTTTGCATAGTTAGTTTGCATAGTTTACTGTAGGGCACCTTGTTACTATTACACATTTTAATCTAGTGTTAAATGAACAAAGGCGTTTTCAGTTCAGACCCAATGCTGACCCTCAAATCAGTGAATGTGTAAGAGCAATTTCAAATAGAGACATAATTCCTTTTAGGAAGAAAAGCGAATAAAGCATTGTCATAAAAAATCAGGATTTGACTTTATGGTTTAGAGTAGAGCTAAGCTTTATAGTTCAGCTAGTGAGACACCTGATAAAAGAGGCCATGGCATGTCTCCACTGAAGGTATTTAAGTCGACATGCTCCCACCCCACGCAGCCTTTGAACACTAGCCCAAGGCATTTTTCCCAAGAAACAATAGAGTTCCAGTGCCTTGCAGCATGCTCTGTGTGGCGGGGAAACATGAGACACAGCAGTGAGAAGTGTCACATACAGTAAAAGTCACATATAATAGGCAACAACATGCAGGAGCATATTCCACTGAAAGTTAACTATTGTTAAGGAAGTACTGATTCAACACCGTCACAAACAGGATTTAAGCTGTGTGTCTGTTACGTTGTGAACATGGAGCACCAACGTGTGGCTGTTTTCTTACATGGTTTCTGAAACAAGCCATCTTTGTCTTGTCACCACAGATACAAAAGCTCCACATATGACTCTGTCAGGCAGTCAATGTTCTGTTTGTTCTCTCATGACTCTTGTTCGCTTTAAAGCAAACATAAAATAAATTGGCTCCGTGTCATCACCATTACCAGGCAAACAGAGGCAGCAGCACAAATCTGATGTTAAACAAAAGGGTGTATGTGACAAGCTATGTCGTGATGCAACCTGTTATCCATTTATAATAATCAGAATGGAAAGCTTACAGTCGCAGTAAACCGTTCTGCTTCTGACTAGCAACATCTGTACATCCATGAAGTATTACGTGTCAGCAAGATGCACATGATGGCGCAGGCAGTGTTTGAATCCGTGTGACACGCATATCATGTGTACTCATGCCGACAGCAAGGATTCGGTGAATTAACCTCGCCCACTTTTGTCTTCCCTCAGTGCTTTCTGGGCAACCTTCTGTTGAGCACAGCTCTGTATGACAAGACCTCGCTTTTTAAACACATGTGCACTCCAGAGGGAAGGAGGATATCTAGATAAATCCTTCTCCTCTACAGTACTGTGACTGAACTTGAGAACCGCCTTTGTTATTTTACTGCTGCAAGCAAGGGTGTGTGTTTAATTTAAATAGTTTGGTAGATGCAAAGAAACAAACAATGCTCTAATACCATAAGGAAAAAACAACGACACACACTTACTGTATATTAATCTAGACTGTGATACATTATTGGTCTTCTTATTTTCTATAATATTTATAATTATTTAGTAACAAACAAAATTTCTACATACATTTTAAGATTTCTAGGCGAGTGTTATTTGTAGACGTTATTTGTAGATGGAAATGATAGGGCCGGGTTTGTGGTTTGATGTCTAGTTTCACATGCCATGATGCTTCCAGATAAGCCTTAAATGCTGCCTGTGCCTCTCTGCAATAATTTCCCCAAGACAATTAGTATCTAATAATTTTATTATTAAATAGAAAACACCTGCAGAGGGGGCAGCACTTTGATACAGTATATAGTGAATGAAGTGTTTGCAGTTCTTTTTATGAAGAAGCCGGTAACCTCAGAAATCATGGTTATGCAATACACAATAATGGTGGCCTGTACAAAGCCTGAGAGGCAGAATCATTCTTTAAGTTTTGAGCACAATGTGTAGTAATAATTGAAGGTGACCTACATACCCTAAAGACATTGGATATTTAATTTTCACTATGTGGATTGATTTAATAGTTAGTAAATTTAACAGAAACAGTGAAAATAAATGTGTCTTTAAAAGAAGAGCAGCCAACCTAAGTAGAATATTTTTCTCTGGATTATTATTCAGCTAATTGTTAGCACAAGGGATTTTCTTTTCCAAATGTAGATCAAACATGTCATAGAAAAGGAATAATTTGGTGTTCTAACTCATGCCAGTCGCTTCCCTCAAAGTAATATCCAGTATGTTAGACTTTGTATATGTTATGTATATGATCACTAGACACAAAATGGTGACTCTACTTCTGTGGTGTGAAGTTGCAAGGCGTCAATCAGAAGAGAAACTGAGTTACAAATAAATGCACCTGAGGTGGCAGGCTCATTTCTTTCTGTTGCACCCACTCTGACAGCAAAATAATATAGCACCTTAAATTTACGTACAAACATTAAGCCTCAATGGCAGATTTGAAGAGAAGTTGAAGTTTTAAAAATCGCCCGAGACGCCTCATCATGGACAGAGAGTTCAATCCGATTGCTTGTTGACACGTTTGTCCCCGCTGAGATCTACAGGCAGTCAAAACCATCTTGTAAAGTGTTGTGTACCTGTCAGGATTGAGCCTTGTTTTGGAAGATACAGACGACATAATTCATCAGGCCGAGGGAGAGACTCTTGAAGAATGGAGAAGTGACAAAGTCGATTCTTTTGAGAATAATGATGGCTGCCAGCGTGCTGAATGGATGGGGTGTCTTTTAGGATCTATCAAAGGCTTTTTCCATGGCTGTAAAACCCACAGGTGTGTGGCGCCTCACCATCACTGTTGTGTCACAGTATCTGAAGTATTGAGACATTTATACATGAATATCTCATTTTGGTAAATTTTGACCATTGTGTATTTAGATTTATTATTTGAAAAAACAGTACTACGTGTAGTACACAATAGTACATATAGTACACACAACAAGCGTGCACTTAGAAAATAATAATGCTTTTATTTCTTTAAAGCTCTCCTGTTTTCTATTTTCGGGATTTTTAAGTGACTGTAAAATGGGTTTGATTCTGTCTCACTAACAAAAGAAGCTGGAAACTTTTTGTAAAAAAAGCTGTGAAATTTATCTTTTTTATTTAAGCTGAATCTGAATCTGACTAAATGATAAGTTTGTCTGGAAAAAAAAATGTTTTCACAGCAGAAACATTGGGGCACCAGGATGTGTGTGTCTGCATTTAATAACAGACTCCACATGTTACTATTGGAGTCTGGATATGTGCTATTTAGGACCTAAGCAAAGGTAAATAGGTTACACCTGTGGTGCTGTGGTTCCTCTCGCAAATTCCTCATTATTTTGAACTATTCCTGGTTTTGGTTCCCAGGTTTGAATGTCAAATGTCGCATTTATTTCATCTTGAGCTGTGCGAGAAACCACTGTCATGTGGTTGGGTTTAGACCCTTGGACAGTGTGACGAGTCTCATTCACATTCTGTCCAAACCTGACATCATTTGCATGAGAATAAGCCCAAACTCTGCAAACGTGACACGTCCCAGACAAGGGATCACAACTTGGCTGTCATATTAGGCCGGTAAATTCAGGTGACACGGATCCTGTGTCCTCATCTGGGCCAACCTGACAGTGGTTCATGTTCCCTGCTGTCTTTTTCTGAGGGGCTTTGTGAAGGGGGGGTTGCTTTTAATCAGCATGACGAACCCTGCCACCCCCTGCGCGCGCACACACATACACAATTTCACTCTCACACATGTGAGAGTGGGCATATGCTGAGGGGCAGTGGGCTGGCCGCTGTGCCATCATTAGTCCAAGCCTACACGGCAAGCTTCTGACACATGTCGAAGGAGCTTCATTCGACCTACAGAAGGTGCAGCCGCATTATGCAAAGGTAGCAGTGTCTTTATGTGCAGCGCTACTGTCAGAGGCTTGAAGGAGGAACTGAGGAAGGAAGTGCAGGAGCCTGGGGGGAGAGCGAGGAGGAGGAGGGGCAGGAAAAGACATGGAGTGAGAGAGAGGCTGCAAATCAATAAGAGAAGTGGAGGAATCTGTTTTAAATAATGATTATGGGTGGCAAAGTTTTTCTGAAGAAATAAAAAAAAAAAAAGATTTCTAAAATTTTTTATCCAACTAAAAAAAATGAATCCAACGAAAAGATTTAATCCATCTAATTTCTTGAATCTAATAACTTAACTCGAATGTATTGCAGTCATTTGAAAAAATGAAAGCTACATGTGAAATTAGAGTATTAGTCCATAAGCTTTTATCTGACACTGACAGATTTTGCGGGGGTGAAGTGGACAGTCAAAATGCAGAAGACAATAGTCCTTTTTTTTTTTTTTACCTGTGGCCTGTGGCATTTTGATGACTCACTCTGAATTGGACTGTGTTCAAGTTAGAGGCACAGCAGGACGTGTGTCAGTTATGATCAATCGCTGCAGTGTTAAGTGTCATAGAATACATGACGCCTGTGTCCTCAGGTGAAACAAAAGAACACAGTGTTGGATTTGGGTGTTCGTTTTGTGGCTTTAGTGTGTGCTGTATGCACGACTGCACTGCTTCAAGATTTTGTACATACTGAGTTTGACCTTTGCTAAGTACTGCATCTCTTCAGCTGTATCTCTTGAATGTCTTGAACTACTGTTCAAAATTGAACCATTTCCAGCTAATTCAAATACAAATGATCATCTTCTTCTTATATATTTTGTGGTAAAATACCACAGCTCAATATACAGGTGCTGTTGCTAATAAAATTGATTTCTATATTGTATTTATTCAGTCAGTTTACTTTGCACTGGTGGATTATTGACACAAAAGCAGAGTTAGTTTAAACAGCATGAATAAGTGTTCAGTGTTATACAAGTGAGGATGCATTTTTGTGCAGTAGACTCTGAATTCAAAGTCTCTTTTAATTTTGCTGTGTTTTTAAAATTATTGGCTGACTTAAAGGTTAACTGTCATCCAGTCTGACGCATAAGCACTCTGCTCCCAGGCCAAGAGACTCTTGTCTGTGGAGGCACGGAGGTAAAAGTTTGAAAGCGGCGTAAGCATGAAGTAAGGAAGTTGTAAATTATTACATCATCTGTGATCCTCTCTCCTCTTCAATCGGCCACCCAAAGATGTGCACGTCCTTAAGTGATGTATTAATAGAGGAACCAACAATCCACTTAATGCCCAAAGTGAAGGGTGGAGTCGCTTTTACAAGTCCAGTGCTGAGATCCTACTTTCATTGCCCACGTCAGTGTAATGATTTATACCAGGCCCTGCCAGTCCTTTGTCACTTGGGCACTGCAATCTTTCTCTGTCAGTTGCCAGGGGGGAGAACTGAGATTCAGGCTTTCCAATAACACTAAATGCATCGCCAAGAGCTCATGGTCCAATAGCTCATGAATATGAATATACATATAAATAGACAAGTTGAGGAGGCGGATGGATGTTGGCCTGTCACTTCTGCCTTGCCTAACATCTCCATTGAGGGTAAACTGTTTCCTGGAACCGAAAAACAAAACAACCAACTTTCTGCAAAGTCAGAGCACGCTCGCCTGTTTCTCTCCTTTACTGTATTAAATACATTCCACAGTGTATTCTGGTTTTATTTTCTAGTCCCAAATCAAGTCACTATCATTAGCGTGAGTTTGACACATCTTTAATTAACAGCTATCCAACAATCATAATCACAGTTGGAATAGAGTGACAGAGAAATGACAAGAGGGCGGTGGTAGAGCGGGAGCACAGTGACAAGTGTGGACTTTGTGCTGAATTGTATTAATATGATGAGTTAGCTTGACGAGCCAAACACACCCAAACAGCTGTTTTCATACAGAGGACTGTCTGAATCTCATTAGGTCTAATCTGAAACCATTACAATTAGTCAGTTATGAGGCATGAATTTTATGACATATGTATCTTAGATCTTATTTCCAACAGTTAGTAGTTCAATAAAGTAATGTTTTCTGTAATAATGCGGTGTTGTGTGCAAATGTGTGTCAGTGCTGGATGTCAGGATAACTTCTGGTGGATGAAGAAGTGATGGGTACGCTGAAACTGCTCCCAAATGCTGTATAGTTGATCTGCATTCTGCTGCTGTGAAAAATACAGTTAGTGAAAATGAGTTACTTCTTATGAAGCTCTTTAAAGAATTCTGTGCAAAGTAGGATATTAATTAGTATTATTATCAAATTTATCTTCTAAAATAAAGGTGTAATTCCTGTTATCTGACTTTTGGCATGGAGTTCGTTTTATAAAAATGTGGATTTATCTCATTTTAGTCCAATAACTACAGTTCAGTGGAAGGGAGACTGCAAGTCATTCATACAGTTAAATGAATGACTTGCATCACCCAGGAATCACTTGTCAGCTTTGTTAAAATCCTTTACTGAAGGATGCATCAACTAGTCTTAAAACCACTCAATCTCATTTAGAAAACAGGGACCTTTATTGTGAAATTTATCAACTGGTGCACCATTCGAAGTTTTTGTTCAGTGCATTCTTCGAGGGGAACTACACATATTGCTCTTGTCATACCTGTCCAGCACACAATGCAAAAAGCAGCTCTGCTTTGTTTGTCAAGACTCTCACCAAACTCAGCTCTCCAACTCCTGGTTTAACTCCCACACTGTCACTATCTGGCTTGCTTCCCCACCACCGTGGGAGTATTAACGCGTGACATCTACAATGGCCTTAACACAACACGCTGAGATTGAGTTCCTCTTGCTGCCTGTACGCATTTCTTCTTACCTTCACTCTGAGTTAAGCCAACCCCAGTGCTGGGAAAGAGATGTGACAAAACCAGGGGGAAGGGAAGTGGAAAATAAGGCAGAGCCAAAGCTGAGCTGCCACTCAGCGACAGGCGTTTTGACAATCATAGGCTGTCATCACTTTCTGATCAGACCTGTCAGCAAGAAATGCGGCAACAAGACAGCGCTGCAGAAGGAATATCCACATGTCCCCCCCTTTACTGCATATACACTCAGATAATCAGAGTTGTGTTATTTATGTACACACACATCACACCAAGATGTGCAAACACATCAAACATGTCAGAAAGTGCTATGTACCGACCCTAAGAATAAAACAGGTTTGGTTACACAGTATAGAATGAATTGGCTGCACTTTTCTGCCAGTGCTGCAGGGATATCCCAGAACACACGCACACACACGAAGGCAGCGAGCAGCCGCATTGCACGCTGACAGCTGATGGAGAAAATATTTTATCAGGAACTAGTGAAATCGTTTCAATATTGCCCGAGAATGGTGATTCTGAGCCGCAATCAAGCACCAGCCATCATTTAGTTGCAGTTTCTTGCCATAGAAACTTCAAGTTTCAATTAAAAACACTTAATTCTGTTGTTATAGGAGTTTTTTCTTCTTGCTAGCGACACAGCACGGTTCACTGAAAACCAAACCAAACCAAAATATGAAGCAGCTGCAGAACAAAATGGTGCTATAACTGGGAGATTGGTAGGAAAATCCACTCAGTACATCCAATTATTATTCTCTGTCCAAACAGAGAAAAACAAGAAACAGAGAAATGAAATAGCATCTGTCATGTCATCTGAATCTAACTGCCATTCAGAGGAGCCAGGCCGCCATCTGCGTGAAGGGGCTTTCAAAAGTGTTTTTTATTATTATTATTTTTGTTTGTTTTTTTTGTTTCTGAATTAGTCAAACACACTGTATTTTTAATAAATACATTTTTTTCTATCATTGTACATAAGATTTTAAATGTTAGAATTAACTTTCTTTATTGTATTACTTCAGTATTGTAACCCACTTTTTAAAGGTCAGATTTAATAAATTATTGAATGTACAAATCAGAAAAGGTTCATAAGGAAAACTCATCTTCCATAACTAATACCGTAGCTGGTACCTTTTGCTCAGGAATTCCAATGCTGCTTAAATGAATGCTGTATATATAGAAATGATAATTACAATATCTGACTAATATGTTTTCACATTTCTATTAACCTTAAAAACATCGAATCACTGTGTGTAATATGTTCATATTATATTTCAAAGCATGGTTTTGTTAGCTTTTGCTGCAGTTAAGACAAAGTTGCTTTTTTACTTCTTAGCTCTGATAACAACTGAGAGCCTCAAAAATACTTTTCATACTCAGTGGTGAAACAGTCTGTCTTTGTTTATGTAATTTCTCATGTAGCGGCAGTACCAACATCACAGCAGCGTGTTTTATTCAAAGCAATGATGACACCAACAGAGACTCACTCTCTGTTCATTAGCTGTACATCTGTCACTGTTGCTGATGATCATTATAACACTAACTGTCACTAGAGCTGGAAAAATATTCTGCAGCACTGAGAGACATCAGAGGAGTTGACTGGCAGCTGCCAAACGTCCCCTCTAATGACATGTGAAATGAAATAATACCGACTGGTCTCAACACAGCAGTCATATAATTATAAAGTGGGTTAATCAGTGAACGAAACACTAGAAGTAACTGTTGGGGCGTTTTATCCAGAGTGAGGCGTCAGTCTTTTTAGACTACTACTCATCATCAAAAACAAATCATAATTATATATCATGTATTACGATTTGAAAAATCAACAGTCTTATTGTAAAGGTTGAAATTCAAACCTCAAAAAAAAGTTAATATTATAATCAAATGTAATAGCAGGAGCAAGTATGTTTGACTTCCTGTTGTATTTTCATTTGTTAGTTAGATTATTCAACACCACTAAGTCTGGTTCCATGTCTCCCTTTGAATCTAGTCATGTAAATTATCATTTTTGAGTTGCTGGCACATGTCAGACATCATCTCTTTTTTTTTTTTTCAATCAATGGGAAGGCTAAATCTACATGACATTTGCATGATATAAATTGATGGTTTCCACTGCAGTGTTGCTAATCTAATTTATAACATCCAGCAGTGCTGTCTAGCCCGTGTGTCAACACGAGACATCAGCAGAGATTTCTGATTAGTTTGATGTAAGTGTGCCGGCACGCAACAGTTTATGTGAACGAAACCTATAACCTGATGTTGTCCATCTGTATTTTTCTCACTGCTCTCAATTGCTTTATTTCGCAAATAGTACTTTTAATAACCTTAAATACCAACTTAGATGCTGTCACCTTTCTGTCTCTCCTTCTCACAGAGATAAAATAAAATAGAGAACGGAGACAAATTTCACAGCACAGCCACAAGTAACTAAGAGAAAATGAAAGCAAACAGCACAAATGGGTTTGTTGTTAGAGTTTAATACTAAATAAGAATCATTTTATAAAGAGTTCTGTGCCAAAAAGCTGAGTTGCTACTGAAATGGATCGTATGGTTTACTTGTGCACTGCTGTCTTTGCAGAGTAATTAGGAAAATATATAAACATACAGGTGATTCTGTTCTGTGGCAGGTGAGGACCAATGAGGACGTTCTCCTTGTCGCCCTCTGAAGCCACTGTCTAGTAGAAGGCAAACAAGACAACACCTTAGGTTGATCTAAATCAATGCTGCAGCTTCCTGTCATGATGCTTTTGTCTTGTTCTTTTTTTGTTGTTTGTTACTACACTTACAAAAACAAACAAACACACAAACAAACAAACGGTGCAAGCTTTTGAGTGACTGTTAGCCTTCATCCTGTTTCTTTTCTTTGCTTTTCTTTTGCAGCTCTTTCTCTCCCACTCAGACATCACTCCGACACACACGGCGTTGTGTAACTTCCCCGCCGTTTGATGATCCCGTGTTAAGTGCACAGCAGCTGAGGACGTGTTTGTTGCGGCTCTTGGTGTCAAGGTGTTTGCAGATATTAAGCGATTGTTACACGCAGACTAATTAAAAAGGTGAATTTCAAAAGGAGTAAATGAATATGCAAATGGTCTGTGTCTGCGCCTCGTTTTCTGAAGGGGTGATAACAATGTGGCTCTAAGCTCTTCTCTTAACTGTAATTTTCTTGATCCACCGTGACAAACAAACAGAAACGATAATCCTATTATATTTTTAATGGCACAGTTTTGTTTTCTCGAGGCAGTTGGTGAGAGATGTTTTTTTTTTTGTGTGCGCTGTTTTCTTTACCATCACTGACAGAATTTGAAATCAATTTTCAGCTACTTCTGCTTCAGTCTACACAGTTTCCAGCTAATTCCTGCTTCTTTTTGTCTTCATTGTTGTGATTTGTGTATGTCCTTGTACCGGTCAACTAAAGAGAGCACATTTTTCCTCTGCAGGGCGGAATTTACATTAAGTAGCTTAGCATCACTCTGGGTTATTATATACTGCCATTTTTCATTTCTGTGCGAAAGATATGTCCATTTGTTTTGGAAGGTTTTCTAAACCTTGACGTTTGGAATTTCCTGTGTTTTTCTCATGAAATCATTGAATTAATGTCTGCTCGGTGAAATGTTGTGGTGTTTTATTCAATGCACATGGTGCACTCTGCTTTATTAATCTCAAATTTAACAGGAATGTGTTTGTACTTGTGGCTGACAAGGAAGCCAAACCAAACATAATTCAACTGCTTTGAAATGCTATACATTACAAGCAGAAATGAACCATCTGCAACGGTGGCTAAGGGGTATAGCCTAGTAATAGTTAGGAAAATGTCTTTTCATGTGTTTAGATTAAACCCCAAACTAAAATTGATTTGATTATTTAATAACAATTAAAAAGGAAATGTATGTAGAATTATATGTTTGCTGTACACAGACATCACATTTTGTCTGTTTAACACTAGCAACACTAGGGTTGAAAGTGCAGTAGGTGGTGGGACTGGTGTGATGGCTCTTTTTTGTTTTGGGGAAATCTACTTTATGAAACAAACAAAACACATCACACTGTCTTCATCAGCAACTGGAGTTTGCTCAGACCGTCTCATATACTGTACAGTAGACCTTGAGCTTTTGAATTGTTTTGTCAAACCGCTTTTTCAAAGGTCTAGATTCTGTCAAAATACTATGAAATGACATCACTGTCTGTATTTTTCCCTAAAGAACTTTTATACACTGCTAAGATGGGCACTGTATGTGTGTCTCTCTCCTCAAAACCAGGTTTTGACAGTCACCTCTCAGCCTGCCAAGTTCATACAAATGGCCACTCATGTTTGCATTCAGCAGCACCGGTCACAGCTGCTTGGAAGTCTGACAGGCCTGTCTAGAGTTCAGCCACCTTGTCTGTGTTGACAGCTTCTGCTTTTAAGGACACCAGCAGTCCACAGCTTCCCACTGAGCTACTGACTGGTTTAGATAACACAGAGCAAGTGTGTTTTCCTTCTAAACTCTCCAGCTTTGAAAGTCCTGTACATAAAACACGAGAGTATTAGTAATTATATTTTATTTTCCAAAACTCCATAGGGGTATTTTCTAAGTGCAGGAGGTTGAGAGGTCATGCTTGGATGGAGGATTTTGTTCCTGTACCTTGGTAAAAGTAATTTCATTATGATAAATAAGAACAAGCAACAACCAACGTGACAGCTACTATTTATACTGTCCTATACTTCAGCTATGTTGCAGTATAAAGTCCTCAGAAGAGTTAAAAACTGCTATATGAGCGCAAAATGTCACCACTTTAAGTAGGATTCCTTCGAGAAGCAACTTTGGCATGGCTGCCTATTTCCTGATGACAACACATGGCACAGTCATTTCCTAACTAATACCTGAACTAAATACCGTATTCCTCTTGAACTCCAAAGGCGTACAAATGCGCTAGCATTATGCTTTTTTTATGCCATGCGTCCTAATCAGTGAATAATAGTCTCAGAAATTTTACAACTTTAATAAACACCACTGAGTACTTATGCTGACATTGTAGGAGTTTCATTTTAAAATGTTTTACCTTCTGCTCTAGCAATGAAGAAAAGTCAACATGTAATTATTGTGGAAGTGTTTGTTTGAATCTTAGTCGACAGAGGTATTTAAGAGTCTGAGCCAAATCCTCATGCAGTCTCCCTTGAACCCGACAGAAGACACCGAGACCCCTTTAATCTTGGCGGTAATGCACTGACAAGCTCTTCTGACGCACCTTTCATTTGAAATGTTTTAATGTCTCTTCACATTCTGCTCCTGACGGCTCCCTCTCCTTTGCTTCTTCACTCTCCTCACCCCTCTTTCTGGAGGTAGGCGTTGTCAAACGTATTAAAAAAAAGAAAGGGAGCTTGAACTAACTTCTGAGGCACATCAGTCCAACTTTAATCAGAATTTTAGTGCGACTCTTTGGAGAAGTTCATTTATTAAAGTGATAGAATTTGTAACATGCTGCTCTGCACCTGTTCGCACATTCCCAAGGGAGGACAAACCCAATCAGTCCCAGTTTTTTATCGGTTAAAGGCTGAAATAAACAGTATTGCATGTATTCTGCTTAAGTCTATTCTGCCAGGCATAGGGATGATCATGGATGGATTATTAGACAATAACCCTCTGGGCACAGACATGGAAAAGGACCCCCACCTCTGCTACAGTACATTGGAGCAAGACAACCGCAATGAAAGAGTAAATTTGCATGTCTGCAATTTTATTTATTTATTTATATTTGTCTAGTTGTGGTCAATTTGTGTCTCTAATAATCTCTTTGTAGTCTTATGTTTCAGTTTCAGTTAAGTTCAGTCCGGACTCTCTAGGCCTTCAAGCTTGTGCCTCTTAATATTCCATCCGTGTGGCTGAAGGTCAGGAAGCTGAAGGTTATTGTGATGCCAAACCTAATTTCTTGATGAAGACCTGACTTTGCTTTGTTGCAACACGGCCAAAGATTTATCACTGAACGTCCATTTTCACCATGTATGCGTGTAAGAGGCTCATCGTGTAGGGGGTGTGATAATGGCTTTTGTTTGGCCATTTCAATCTTCTGTCTTTTTCAAGTTGTACTTTTATGGAAGACTCAGCACAGTAAGAAGCTTTGAGGAGGATTAGATTGTTCTATCATCAAATGATACGAGAAAAAGAAAAGTTGTAAGATTTAATGGTGAAGTGTTTCATCTTCTCTCGTACTTATCCAGCTATAAAATAAGCCCATGACAGTATTTACCTGTGCCTGCTACCTGCTCGCTGAGACTATGTAATGGACTTTACAACAGTGATCCTTAATCTTGGGCACTTTGTTAATTGCAGCCTCTTAATTGTCTGTTCCTTTTAAGGCATCAGACTTGAGTAAGAGGATTGAAATGCTTCACACACTCTGCTTTGGAGACTGATTTGTCTTAATACCAAACTAGACAAGAGAAAGATTTTGAGGGTTGTTAAGTTGAACATATGAGGGGTGATGGGCTTGAAACTGTCCATCTTCCCCCCTGCTGGCCACTGCAGGGGTCCAAAACTGACCATATGGAGAGAAACAGAGATGTTTAAACATGCTTTGATCCAAAGCACATTTAAGTGTAATAGTACACTATTATATCATAGATGCCTACCTGCAGCTAGAACTGAAATAACGGTGTGTACCCCGTACCTGCAACATCCTACGCACTACAAGCCAGTCCTAGTAAGGTAAAAACCTTACTTTACACATAAGGGGTTGATGGTTGGGGAAGAACGTTTACTACTTTGACCCAGTCTTACCTTAGGTTGGGTTTAGGCAACAAAACATTTGGGTTAAAGGTTGTGCTTTCAGTTAACATATGTTAACACTGTGGACTCAATAACACCACAAACATTCACAAAGTTTGTGCCTAAAGAAAACCTTAAAAAGGTTTAATATTGCTTAGTTAGTAGTTGCTATAAGTGATCATAGTAATAATTTGGTAGAAAACTAATTCTAACTTTCATCAATGATCACCCTGGAGCAACCTGCCATTTGCTGGAAATTGTCTTTCATCCAGCTCCTGACTTATGCTGTTCAGTAGTGTTTTGGCAGAGCTGCTGGTGTGTTCCTTTGTCTTCATTGTGTATTTTTGGCATCAGTTTCTACTGATTCACTAGTAACCTGGACAACCTTATTTATACTACAGTCACTTGATACCATATTCTTAATGCACACTCGCTGTACTCAGTTGATCTCCATTTAAAGCTTCAATGTGCTAGCGGTAGCATGGGACTTCACCATGTCCTCCACATTCACCAGTGAGGAATAACATATATTTTATTTAGTCAGCATGTAGCATCATTTCAAGAATCTATTGATGCACAAAGAAGGGAACTAGTGTGACTTCAATACAAACCTAATAACAGATTCTAACCTACTAATACTGGGCAATAAATCCTATTCAAACAGGATTTATACAACACTCCCTGCCTTGAGAAGTAGAGCATATAACATGTCCTAAAGGCAAACAATGATCATAATGCAGATTCAGTTTAGCAGCCATTACAGGGCATAACCTCTTGCCCTCCTCTGTAGATAGGCACACACAAACACCCCACTAATGTATTTCACTTCAAAGTCTTGGCAATTTTCTGATGACATTCACACTCCTCCAGGGTCAAACAACATTTCACTGCCTCCGTATCAATTATTAAATATTTTAAGCAGCATACCGCCTCCACCTCCGTCACCCCCTCGAGACCGATGCTGTTATCATTTTTGTCAGAGTCAGTTTCCATCTGCATTTGTCATCCCTGCACACATTTACAAGTTATCAATCGCTGTGTCAGAATGCAAAATAACTGATGTTCTTTGGGGCGGGATTGGATGGGACTATCTGGGGCTTTCAATCAATGCATATTCTCTGTCTCTCTCTTCCGCTCCTATGCCACTACTCTCTCATAAATCTCAAAGCATTGTGGGGCTGTAATGTATTTGTGTGGGGCGGAGGCTCGGCTGTGGGTGCAGATGGAATGGGGGGTCTGGGTGACAGAAGCAGTAGTTATATTATCAAACATTACACCTTAGGGCGAACACGGTATCAAGGGCTTTCAGACTGTGTAAGCTCGGCACAGAGGCAAAGGAGGAGGCACAACTACAGCACACAGGACAAGAAGGGATTACTCTCTGTCGTCCATAAATCACCTCTCCAGCTAAACTAATCTTTCTGGCTGGATGGCAGAGTAAATACTCAGGGTATAGGGATGTAATGTGTGCTTGATGCATCTGGTTATGGCTGCGTGGATGCACACTGGAAGGGTGAGAGGCACTCTGCCAGCAGTTACGAGTTTGTTAATATATACTTTCCAGCCTGCTATATCCTTCTCTATCTTGTTTCAAACGATTGTGGTGAGCCAGCCAGCTGCACAGTGGTGATAGTGTGTGTGTGTGTGTGTGTGTGTGTGTGTACAGATGTGGGTGTGTCATCTCCTATTACTGAATATTGGGAATGGGTAATAATTAACAGAGCCAAATAAAGCTGTTAAGCTGTCTAATGAGCACTGTTGTCATTCATTTGCCAAGGCAGGCAGATGACTGGGAGTTGATGGATAAAATGTATAAAAGTCTATTTTAGCAGTGATTAAAACGAGGGATCCCAGTGCATCAGTGAAATATCTTCTTAAGTCTGACAATGTGTGCATGAGTTCAAATGTTATGATCTTGTTTTCTTTCTTATTTTATTGTTGATCCAATGTTTGTTAATTTTGTAAAGGATTTATTCTCCTTCATTTAAATACACATAAACACAACATGTTTAAAAATAATCTTGAATTGTCTTTGGCTGTAAAATAATGTTAATAAGAGTCAATACCACTGCACAACTAGCAGCCAGTCTACTAGCCACTCTAAACAATTGGAAACAGCTAGCATGGCTCTGTACAAAGGTAATAAGATAATCATATCAGCAGCTCTAATGCTCACCACTTAACAGATTATTATTAGTAGTAGTATTATTAGTATTTATTTAACATGCACAAAATTGTGCTTTTACAAGAGGTTCTGTGACCATTGCAGGATTGTTGAACATTTCCAGCTAATCTATGAAATGTTAGTTGCTAACCTGAACAATCATCATGTCAACTATACATATATATATAACTATATATATATATCATATATATAATATTAATATAATCATTTGAAATAAAGCAAACATTCATTAAACTTTAGAATAACTGGAATTCTAATATTTGCTTTTTTAGTTTTGCTCCTGACCTGCTATGATAACCTGGTGAATAAAACTTTTAAAACCCTCTTCAGCGGTTTGACAGATACAGCAATGCTGGGAAAAGATGGTGGCATTACCATTAGAGGATACAGTACATCATAGGACATGAGACTCCCTAATATATGAGCAGTAGGAGGGGCAACATAATGAAAAGCTGAGCCAAGTCTTCACAGAAGCAATTTAAGTTCAAATCAGACCTTGGGGAAACAAAGCAAGCCCTGGTGACATGTAACGCGCTCAGAGTAAATCATCTTTTACATTGTGTCTGGGTTCACCAGATAAGTTGGTAGGATTTTACATTGCCTGTCTCACTCACACTGAAGACACCACCTGGGCCTCAGGACCTGAATGACTATTTGAAATTACAGTGTGGCTGATTATGCATCATTTTTGCTCTCCCTGTGGAAAACAATAATTGGCACACGAAGGACTGTTAAATTGTAGTTGGGCATTTTTACTATTTTTTTTCTATTTCTTTATTTTATATTTTGTTAAATAATCAGAACAGATGTACTAAAGCTCACTGTGTCACTTACTGCTAAATCACTCTTTCACAGTATAAATAAACAAATATATAGAGCTGAAAAACATTTTCAGTAGGGTAATAAAAAAAAAAATGAACCACCAACTATTCTGATAATCAATTAATTAGATTTAGTTCTTTTAAGCAAAAATGCCAAACGAAGATAAGTGTTACAATAAAACTCGAGTCTGAAAATTTCAACACAGGCATTTGTTCACAAACACCGTGTACACAGTTTTCCCCTGTGAGCCTCTTTCTTAGCTTGCTATCTAGATTGTGTGGTTACTGTAAATATGATGATCTTTTGGTGATTGCAGAGATAACATTATTGACAGGGGTGGAGAAGAACTGTCACTGATACCGCAGTAAATGAGAAATCAATAGCTGCAAAAAAATGAAGAAGCTACTACATATGGATCTTCTATGTAACCATGATCCTGTGGAACCTTCAATTTCAGTTCAGTCAATCAATTTTTGTTTACTTAATCTCACTATGATAATTTGCATAGATTATAATACACTTTCAATGGCCTCACTCTGCCTTTGTGACCAAAAAGTCACCAAATAACTCTCTATACCAGCAGATGGTAATAATCTGTACTGTCATTATATAAGCAGAAGAAAACCTAGAAGATTCACTCACCACAGATAGTAATAGCGACTAGCTCTAGAATATACCTGAGATATATCTGAAATTGTAAATGATACTGGGTCCATTTCTCTTCTCGTGCAGTGATTTACTAAGTTGAACACAGGGGCCTCTCTCGCCGACAGACCAGCCAAATCTACATGCTGAATCAACTGAAAAGCCGTCAATGGGGGGTCCAACCAGTGCCAACATTATAGGACACACTGCAAAAACTAGGTTGACAGATGCCCAAGAGAGAAAAGAAAGTCTGTACTGAATTTCATGGCATTAAATCCAACAATCAATGAGATATTACACTAAAAAATCACAAATATCAACCTTACGGTGGTGCTAGAGAAATGTGGAAAAGTCAGAGATATCATCCGGGGACCATGAATGTGTGTGCAAAGATCAGTCCAATGCCAGGTGAGTTATCTCAGTCTGGATCAAAGTGATGGACCAATTCACTTTTATTTCTATAGCGCCAAATCACAATAGTTGTCATCTTAAGGCACTTTACTTTGAGGTATTACGATGAGGTGATGAGAAAATAAACCAGCACATAAACCCCCGATTTGGTCACAACTGTGTCTCCACAACACTGATGTCAGGCATTCCTTGTGAATGCTAGTATGCACTCACCTCCCTTTTCATTTCAGTAAACAGAGCTGTTTGCTTGTATGCCGACTTCTATATGTCTGAATGTCACTGCCCAGATCCAGCTGGCCAGTTGCAATATTGCATTATTCATAAAATATAAACAAGCAAAATGGATTCCTCTGGTCCACTCCCCACCAAAGTCAGAAGATTAATGATTCACTCTTTAGGTTATAATTCAAAGTTCATCCTCACATACATCATATTTTGAAACACATAGATTATAAGAGAGAGAACATTTATCATATGACAGGGCATATACAAGCTCTCCTGCACACACAGCACACACACACAGGACTCTTGTCTCTCGCTACACACACACACACTCTAGCACACACAATTTGTTTTAACACCAGGCCCCACCAGAGTGGACCTCCTCTTTCACATCCAGTTATTCTAATTTTATTCAGACTCATCTCCTCTGAAGCATTAAAGTGCCGTTTGCACAAACAGATGAGCGATAATAGTCTAAGAAACTGGTCATTCCCATACTCTGCTGCCCTGTGAGAGAGCAAGAAAGATGATAATCATTCATCAAAATAATCAAACCGTGAGACGTATGCAGGATTTTTGTTAGGGAAAATCTGACTTCCAGAATTGGTACTTTTTAGTTACAGGAAGCAAGCGACAGTAAACGGGAGAAAACAAGTGGAAGGCTTCGTTTCATAAATGAATTATTTTCCAACATTTGCATGAATAAAACTAAAGAAATTATTAAACAATAATGTAATAATATATATACAGTATACTGCATGTGTGAAATACTTGCTACATAGTGTGATCCCAGGCTACCTCTTTCTAACTGTTTGCAGTCTTTATGCTAAGTTATCTGCTGGCTGTATTTACTGTTCAGAGAGGGTCTCATCTCATCTACAATAACTGCACGTCTCATCCAAGTGAACACTGTATTTTCCAAAGCGCTCGTTCCTTTACGGTTGCACCTACACATTGTATTTGAGACAAAACTACTTTGACAGTATAGCAGCACAGAAGAAAGGTAGTCTATCATCCAGTATGCAAAGGCTGTTTATACTGTATGTTTTTAGAACAAAGTGCAAAAATAGCAAAAGTAAGAATTTAGGAAAAAATGGCAAAACCCTCACAGGGACAGTTTCATTCATGAACTGTACAAACATGCATGAAATTGACAAAAATAGCAGTCTCATCAAACATAATTCATCGCAGAATACAAGCACATTGGGTTAGCTGCTGGTCACAAATGAAACACAGACTTCATCAACTTTCTAGCAATTTCTACTGACAGCTGATAACCTCTCAAACATCCTCGCCAACATTAACCCTGCTTTTCAAAATGATAGACTGTATTATGTTCTAATCTTCCCTCAAATACTTGATAAGAGAGGCTAATTTGAGTGCTGATGGAGTTGAGAATACAGCTGAAGCTCAAGAATAGATACAGATATCGTATCATCATCACAAAGAGGCCCGACTGCACACATTTAGAAACAAATTGGTCTCTCCACAAGTCCGATCACAGTTATAGAGAGCTGATGCCAGCAGATTGAATTCTCTCTAAATTGGCATGGCAATGTCACAGATGCCACTTCAAATGAGGTTTGAACATATATTCATTCTGTAGCTCATTGGCTTATGGTAATCCTCTCCATTTGCCACTTGTCAGAGGCAAGTGTCATTTAGTGTTGCCATCAACTCACAGTTTCTCGGCCTTTCAGCAACTCACAGAAGACGTGTCAGTCTTTCAATCAGGAAAAGAGGTTACAGATCAGCTTAAGCTTTTCTGGCCACTGATTAAACAATAAATTATGCCAGAAATGTATCCAATTTAGTCCAATATGAAGGCTTTGCGGAATAATTTATTGCGTAAAAGTTGATGATGTGGGGATGTAGTTTTCCAAATCCACATAGCACTGATGCAGATATGTTAAGCAGAGGATCCTTGGTCCTCGCTGGCCTTCTAAAAATGAGCATTAGCACATGTCATCACACAGCAGCGGGTGCAAATATACTGTCTGACTTCAGGTTTCTGTGCTCATGATGACGTGATTGCATTGAACGTGTGAGAACAGATACTAATTGGACCTTGAGGCAAGAACATTTTTTAAGCAGCAATTTGAACTTTCAAGTCAAAATGGGAAAGATCTGCTCAGGTAACCTGACCTTTTACAGTTTCATGAATACTGGGAAATTTGAAATGTAGATGTGGATCACTTGGTAGGGCAGTTGTCCACAATGTAAATGTAAAGACCACGTTTGTTTTCTGACACATGACTCACTCTCTGTCCCTGCACTCATATCCAACGCTCCCTCGGCGGAAGGCGGCCTATTTAAACCCGCGTAAGCCCCGCCCACTCACGTACAGCGTCATTCACCTGCCGCACAGCGGCCAGGTGAGTTAAAGCTGCTGTGAAAACGGTTTTAAGCGCGTGCTGAAGGATTAATTTAGCTTTTCTAAAGAAAACATTGCCTGCAGGGTCATCGTGCCACTTCAGGATGTTCAGAGACGTCGTGTTGCCTGCCTGCTTCAGGTGTTGAAATCACCTGCACACTTCAAACAGGAAATGGAGTTGGTGGTCTTATTTTTATTTTTTTTTTCTCCAACTGGGATTGCCTCACCTCCAGATCATCCCTGTGATGATGTAGGCTACTCTGCTGCTTCACTCCAGCAAGGTAAGACTCTGTTGTTGTGGCTTTGTTCAGTTGTTGTTGTTGTGTTGTTTTGACTTATGACTCATGATAGTTTTGTGCTATTTGGGGATTAATGAAATCAAAACACTAGCAGGTTGATTACTGGCTGCATTTCCTGTGATGGGGTTGGTTTGTGGAGGTGAAAACTCATATTTGAGTTGTGCATTTTACTTATGCTCATGCACGGTGTGAATCTGTGTGCGACATTTTCCTGTCTTGGTTGCTGCCTCCTGTTGTAATCTTCAGTCTCCAGTAGATGCTAAAAATATATGTTGTTGTTATTTGGGATGTGAATGTGAACGTTTTGCTTCATGCTGATGACATGCTGGCTGCACTAATTTCTAATTTTAAGCTTCTATCTGTGCACTGCTGCTTGTTTCTAGTTTGTTGAGTTCATCATCATCTGCTGCATGGTTGATGAGTGTTAGGTAGAGTTTGTCTGCGTCAGGTTACTAAACAGTATATTCACCTGACTGGTTGGAAATGCTTTGTTGGGCCACACGGTGGATAGATAATAGTACAGCTGATGGTGTTGTGGTTGTATTTAACATGGCATCTGATGCTTTATCATAGTCGCTCTTCAATCATGACTGCGTTAAGCTTGCAGCACATGAGTTATGAGGTAAATATTACAGCTGTATTTGCATGATACATGAAGTTACCGCTCCTATTTCTTCTTTGCTTCTCACCAACGTATTGCTTCCTCTGTTTAACTAATAGATTTGGTTCATAACATACACTGTAATCACGATGAAGTGTGTCGCCTCGACAAACAAACCAATGGAGGCATCAACAATCGTCACATTTACAATATCATGTCATTTTTCATTAGGTATTTTCTAAAACAAGGGCGCTCGGCTGTTACTTTACTGTTTAATGGGAGTCACGGAACTTCCTGAAGGAAATGCTTAATCTTAAGACATCACTAAACACTGTAGGCCTACACCACCACAGATTCTATTTTCCACTATAAATAATTCATGGTATTTATAACACTAATTGGTAAAATCTGATCTTGTTCAGCCTGTTCAATGAAAAACCTATGTGAATGTTTTCCCTCCTTGTTTTCATTTGCTGCCCCACACACTGATACTCAGTCCCTTGAGGAGCATTGTGGGTCATGTGATCTCACGCTACTCATCATCTATTCTATAATGAATAAACGAGAAGTACTTCACCCTTAGAAGCAATTTTTTGTGTGTGTGTGTGTGTGTGTGTGGCACGTTGAGGCAGTTAATACATACATGAAAAGCAAAGATGTGGATAGGTGAGAAATAATGGCGAGGACACAGGAAGGAAACAAGAAGTCAGAGTGGAGAGACTGGTTTCAAGCTTCATCACCTTTCCAGGTGTCTCTGTCCGCATGATTTCATCTCTGAACTGCAATCAACCTCCGTAATGAAATAAGTAATTAACATATTATAATTGTGCTACAGTTTGATTTGACAGAAATCATTTTCCATATCTAATACTATGCTAATTTAATCTGTTTCTCCCTTGCCAACATGACCTTTTGTGATTAAGTTTCATAGCAGATTACGGCTATGTTCCTGTGTGTGCGCGCGCATGGGAGGGATTTATTTTAGTACAATGACAATGTGAAGATTTAACTTTTTAAATGCTTATAGTAGGGGAAACAGCAGAACATTAGGTATTTCAAATGTTGTTGTGCTGTATAGGAGAAGTTTCCTGATCAGTATTGCCACACATTCTTGCTTTATTAAGAAAAGGTAAAATGCAGTTCTTTTATTGTCGATACACAAATAAATGTTCAAAGTGCCAGTTATGGTGCTTGTGTCAATGCAGACCACTAGCGGACCATGTAAAGTATAAAATCTAAAGCTGAGAATTTAACTTTAACAAAATCAAACGCTGGATGTGCGTTTGGTTAGGTTTAAACACAAATACATATGAGTAGGTTAAGTAAAAATGTCTAAGTTTGGCTTGAAACATAACATTACATGACTTTACATCTTGATGCCATGTATGAATATATGATATATGTCAAGCAAAGTCTTTTGCTTTGTTGTCCAAACCATCCAACCCAACCTCCTCCTTTCAAATTTATTAGATTATATTATAGATAGAAACATATAGATGTATAAATTTGATTTTCTGCAAGTTTTCTCTCAAAGTTGTTTTGAAACAATTGATGGGCAAAAATAATTGTATTGCATCTTTTATTATTAGCTCAGAGACTCAGGCAGTAATTTGCTTAAGTGATGTAGTAGTGAGTCAAATATGTTATGGATGTTTAGGATAATAGGATAATAATATTGCAGCGTATTTAAATAGTTTATATTGTATTGATTGTTCACTTGCAGTTTATCAGCTGTCACATTACAAATGTCAAAATTTCACGATAAAAAGAGCTGCTGGTATTGAATCAGCATTTTGTATTGGCACATGCCCTGAAATGAAGTGTCCCTATATAGAACTACAGTAAAGTTTCAGCCATTTAAACACATTGTGATTTCAACTATAGCTATAGCTTTGTTCACTTGGCCTTTTTTTCTTCATGTCACACCAAATGAGAATATTGCTCATTGATTCAAGAGCAACCCTGAATTATAATATACATTACGTATGAAATATTCTGGGGATTTTAAGACATCAGTCCCCTGCCTCTGTAAGTCCACACCCCCTGGCTAAGAATCAGACTTGTCAGACTCCAAGAAAACAAGCTGCCTTTAGCGATCAACACACTAGCAATCATGCTCGTGAGAGACCGCAGTTATGATGATCACATGAGACTCGAGCTATCATGATCACAAGTTTCAGTGTTGGGGAGATTTCACCCTCCAGAAAGAGCAAAGTAAATATCATTTTACGTAATTACAAAAGGTCAAGCAGTCTGTGAGGGATGTAGGAAGTGAAGAGGAAGTAATCAGAGCAGCAGCTTGGCGCGAGGAAGACTGACAGAATATGTGCCAGCCAGTAACGAGACAGCGTATCGCTGAGGTTCTTGTTTTGCTGGATGATGGCTGCGAGGCCTCGGGGTGCACTGACAACATTACCATACTCTTCACTTCCTATACACAATACTTGTGTCATCATCGCCTTGGTGTGGCATCGCCCATTTGAGATTTGACACTGCTACTACTTTTAGAGTGTCACTTAAGGTTTCAGGCATGAGCTTATTAGTTCAATCAGACTCAGCACGGATGCTTAGTGTGTGCCAACTTAAAATCAAATCGGAGCACGCTGCATTTGAACGCCAACTTTGCCAAATCTGCCTGAGTGGCCTCTTACAGTTTATTGTGAAATTGTATTTCTTAGAACAGGAGGCACTTTACATCACAGTGATGGATCCTAGCGCATCCATCGTGTTGATTTTGAGCAAATGTGCTGCATTTTAGGCTATAGTTAAGACACAGTTGCTCAGAGACAGTATTTGGTACAAATATCTGCTGTTGTCATGTGCAGTTCCTTTCTCTATTTCAATTTTTATTTGTGTCTTCTTAGCGCCATTTTCCCCTGGGGTTTCCTTTACCGCCACAGTATTTCCTTTCATCTTCTCTATTTCTCACTCTCCACTTTTCTGCACAGTTGAGTCAGTCACCACCACAATAACCACCTCGCAATTGATTCTCATGTGAATACGACCAAGCCAAACAACTGAGGTGAAAATAGATTTGTTTTGTGACTCAATAAGCTTGAATCTGCAGGCATGAAATATTTTTCCTTGAAACTGTGAAGAACAGCTTGATTTCTATTTTTTTTTTTACGCCCAGTACTGCTGTATAAAAATGTTTTGTTTTTTTTTTAACACGCAACATGATTTATATGTCATGCAATGTTTAAATTTACTGTATCAATCAAACAACCAATATGGAAAACTTGGGCAGCATCCAAGCAAGAAGTCATATTATCCTTTTTTTGTATTTTTAGTTGTAACTGTACTGAAAAATTCTAAAATATGAGCTGAACATATGTAGGAAAAGTTCTGCAGCAACAAAATGTTGCTCTGTAAACTTTGTTTCAAGACTTTCCAGGAGCTCCTCCAGACTTTCTGTCGACACTCCCAAAATGTTCCCAGCAGTCCTACATAAAAACGTCATCAGTCCATAGACAGACCGCATTTTCAGATCTGCACAGTCACCTGCTCAGGTTAGCTGAGAAGTGTTTTTTCCCTCCTCTCTGGTTGGCCTACTTGCAGGCCTTTGCACACTGGCCAATCAGAACAGAGTGGACTTGGAGTGGTGGTGGGGGGCTTTAAAAAGAGAGCAGCTCAAAAGAACAGTTTCAGACAAAGGATGAAAAGACATAAAGGCCTGTTCTAAGGTTTGGGACTATAATAAAGCCTCAGGATAAACGTATTGAAATTAAGCTTACATATATGTTCTGTTGTGTACTCACTGGGTCAACACTAACACAAATATAAAGGCTTTCACAGCAACATATGATACTTGTTACTTTCCAACGGTTTAGATGCGTGATGGTATGAACATGACCTGAAATGCATCATCCCCATTATGCTAAATCTATGTTGTAGCCTATTTATGTTATTGGCAATGTCAAAAACACAGGGACGAGGCAACAAGTGAAAAGCTTCTCCAGCCTCTTTTACTTAGTTTTACAGGTGGATACATGAACAGTCCAATAATTAAGCATCATTCTGTAGATGTGAGCAACATATCTTGCTTCTATGCCTGTCCTTCCTCTGTGTCAAAAAAAAAAAAGACATCACATCACATTTCACACACAATTTGATATTGTTGTTAGAAGGGAAATAGACATTATGCTCTGATGGATATATGCAGTGTCTCTAATCTGTCAGAACTGAGGAACTGTAAAAATCTTCACATTCACAAGTTGAATGTGTTGACATCATTCAAGCAGCACATTCACATCGCTGACAACATGATAAAAATATCTGACATGTGAATGATCAGGAAAACAAAGGGTTTCTGAATATATATATATATATATAGATATACATATACATATATATATAAATATATATATATAGAGAGAGAGAGAGAGAGAGAGAGAGAGAGAGAATTAGATATATAGATATCTATATATCTAATTCTCTCGCTCTCTCTCTATATATAATATAATAAAATAAATACAACAGGTATCAATACTTCATTTTCTCAGTGTGTTCATCTCTTTATTCCAAAGTGATAAGTAACATGTTCTTATCATCCTATAATTTTACAAATGTTTAAATATACTCCACTGCAGGTATTCTTTACTCTGTGTGCGTGAGCGTGCATGGATGCAGGCACATGTTTATGTGTTTATGAGCTTAAGGTTGGCACAAGCTTGTTATTCTACCAGATCCCAGTCACACAACCGCTTCGTGAAAAGAGAATAATGCTGGAGATTCATCCTCCTTGGCGTTTTCCTCTTCCTTGACCTCTGTTATTCTCTCTCTCTCTCTCTCATTCTCATTTCCCCTGCAGTGTGTGTGAGTGGTATCCATCTGTCAGTTGTCAGTGCCAGGGAGTGATACAGAGAGCTGTCACTTCTCGTCAGCCCGCATTGGTGAGGCCTTTTGCAGCTGCCCTGCCTGACTCGAGGCCAGAGGAAGTGTGTGTGTGTGTGTGTCTGTGTGTGTGTGTGTGTGTGTGTGTGTGTGTGGTTAAAGAAAAACAGAGAGCGAAGGGATAGAGAAAGCGAAGGGTATTCAAGGGGCAGTAAAGCAATTAAACTGGAGACAATTGAAGGAAAGCTCGGCGAGAGATTGGAACCAGTGCAGGAACCACAACAGACTGTAAATATCACATTACTTTAATATGCTCAGCACTGTATCACTATGTGCTCCACAGGACATGAAGTCATCCATGACCTTTATCAACCTCTGTTGGTGACCAGCAGTAACTGCAACGACATTTAGAAACCGTTTCTCCTCCTGTGAAACATACTTTACAGCCAATACCCTTGTAAAAACGAATGCACTACTCCAAATAAAACCAAATATGGCATCAACATGATCATCGACATGCAGTCTAACACAGCATCACAAGCAAGCGTCTGTATACTCACTATAGCAACAGATATGTTTGTTTAATGACAATGACAGCAGATGGACGAGCTTGTGAGTCATAAGAAAGACATGTCATGTCCTATGGACAAGACAAAACTCCCTAACTCCTAAAAAGGAGCTGAAAAAAAAATGTAAATAAAACTAAATACACACAAACACTATTGACTGTTCATGCACAGTCCTTCCTTTTAGTGATAAATTTGCTGTTTCCCCTTTGTGAACCTGCCAGATTTATTTTTATTCAGCGCACACTGCTCGCCAAATCCTCTCCGCTCCATTCATAGTACAAACAAAGGTGTTAATGTAGTAATGGATGTACACAAAGTGAATATACACGTAATAAATTATCAAATTAACATGCACGCGCCAAATCTATAAAACACCAGGGATATGTAATTCTAGTATGTTAAAGTGAAATCATTTGGGTTATCTATAGATACTAAGAGCTTTAAAAAAAAAAGGCCCTATTGATCATAGGAGATTACTCTAACACTGAGCTTGTTTGTATTATGAGCCGTGCAAAGTAGCTAGTAGCAGCACACACACACACACACACACACCACAACAACAGTCTTTGACTTTTCAACATCACTATCTCTTGGTAACAGCTGCATGACTCAGATGTCATTTATAATTTACCGCAAACTACTGTATGTTCATCAGTTGAAAAGTTTGTTGAGTTCCCACATGTTCTCACGAGTTTTTTTCCTCTGACTCAAAGCAAATAAGTCGCACAACATTAATGATACGTCATGTGTTTTTTTTTTTTTTTTTTTACTGTAATCATGGTGTTGTTTGCACCTGTCCACATGCATGTACATTATTCTACCCCAGTAACTGCCACTACATAACTTATCTAGTTAATAATCAGGGAGACTGACGGTTTTTTGTTTTGTTTCAAATTCAAGAAACAAAGAAAATCTCCAGCTGCTACAGCTTTGGTATTGATAGGAACACAGCTTAAACCAAGCGTATTGATTTGCTGTAGCACTGCAGTGTGTGTGTGGTTGAGTGAGACAACATGTTGACGCTGAAGCTCTGCCCTGTAAAGGAGAGACGTGTGTTGTCGTTCTGTCCTTCCTCCTCCTCCTGCTCCTTTTTCTTTTTTTCCTTTTTGTCAAATTAGTGTGACTAATACGGCAACATGATTGCCACCTTCAGCAATGCTGTAATTCAGAATGGAGCTATTATGGTGAACATTTCAGGAGAAAAATGTTCGCATTGCAACAAAGCGCAGAGTCAGCAGAGTTTATGAATCATTCGGTAACACGACATGAACACAGCCGGAGCACCTGAGTTTTACAGCTCACCACAGTGATGAATACCACGTCTCCAGGGGGGAAATGTCAGTTTATTGTGCAATACTAAGAAATTCAGGAGCATTTATTATCCAGGTCAAGAGGGAATATTGACAGCAAATGCAGAGTAAATACAGTTTTTTAGTAGAAGTTAATGCAATGATGTAGATCTCACGATTGATTGTGCCGTGTACCACCAGTTTGTGACCTTAAAAACATGAGTTTATTCTTGACCTTGGAGTTTTCAAAAACATTTAGTCATGCTCGTCGATAAAATGGCTCAGTGCAATGCAGTCCTGAGAGGAAATGCAGTTGAAAGCCACAGGTCTAATGCGTCCACACAGCTAAGCTTAATTCTAAGTGGAATACACACCTTTATGTGTTTATTTTGTTGCAGGTAAATTTAAAGTTTTTATTTAATAGATGTCAGGAAAACATAGGTTGTGGTTCATAGTTGGCACCCTAACCCCAACAGCATTTTGTTACGTTAATCTGTGTCATTTTAAAGATGGAGAGTGATATGGATGCAAATTATCCAAAGCTGTTTTGGACCAGTACATATGTGCTGACCTCTTCCTTTGGTTCATAGAAATGTATATCCACTTCTAATCCTACAATCTGGCCTAGTAATATATTCTGTCTTTAAGGAACGGTTCTCTGATCTAAGTACTGTATGCGAGTGTGTGTATTTTTTTGTGTGTCTGAAATGTGACATTAGCAGGATAAATAAGACTCAAATGCTGTTTTAAGACAGGAAAAACATTGCGCACCTTTAGAAAAACCTCTTCAAAGCCTCACCACCAAAGCTAGAAATTCCTTCCTGAGGCATCAGTAAAATCAAAAACAACAAACATCGCACTTACGTTCCTGTTTAGTTACTGAAATGTTTATTTTTTTAAAGCTAAAAAGGGAGCTGTGCTCCAGCAGGAGCTAGAACACACTATCAAAAAAAGTTTCAAAGCACTGGGAGAAAAAAAAAGTACACCCCCTGTAAGACTCGATCAGTTTTCTCGTCTGTCTAATCTCAGCGTGTTAAAGACGGACGCATGCAGTTTGTTTTTACAGCAATGTGGATTTGGAACAAAAGGCTGGCAAATCGTTACAAATCACCGTGAGTTCACTTCATCATTGGTGGGATGCACCAGCGACAAAGGGAAAAATTAACATTGCAATTTTTTTGTAGCAGAAACAACATTTGCAGCAACAATGAAATCATCGCTCCTGTTTAACAGGTTCCTGTAGGAGACACTGGACCAGAGTTGGTTTCAGTGACTGAGGAGAGTGTCCGTAGCCATGCAACAAACACTTTTGGCGGTTGTTTGTCGATGGAGGAGCTTTTCAGAGGGTTTCTGAAGATGCCTACACACCACCCGGGAGAGAAAAGAGAGAAAGACATGCAAGGAGCCGTTGCCCTATATAGACGTCCCCGTGGGAAGGGTTGAGAATCTTTGATTCTCTTTGAGCAGGCATTTTGTCATGTTTTATATCGTTCAACTAATAAAACACAAGTCCTTGACTAAAGACTTGGACTCCCTCTGGATGTCTGCTCTAAATGGGCAGCAATTGTTTGCCTCAGACACACTCCTCCGTCTCTTCCTATACCACAATTAGCTAATGCTCTGTTTACTGCTTAAACAGCAATATAGCAATATTTAATTTAACTCATTTAATAGAGTTTGAGGTTTTTCAGTGTCCATCAAAGTGGAAGATTGACCAGCGCTACCATACCTACACAGATCTGTCTCCACAGATGAGCCGAGGTGTGAGCGACCATCACGCACATGAATTAAACAGGAGATCCTCCTTCAAGCAAATCACTATGTGCATCACCATTTTGCTTTAAGATACATTTTAGAGAAGACAACGTTAGCCTGCAGGCAGGTGAATCGTTTCCACCAGTGCCAACAGTTTAGCCCGTGGCTGTCTTACTGCCTCTCAGGCATTTTTAAAGGTGAGCGAGAGAGGGGGGGGTAGGTTATTGTTAAGTGGGCTTAGACACAGTAAAGAGCCAAGAGCTGGTGTTTAACAGCACTATTAACAACGAGATGGGAGATCGATACAGCAAGGTAGAGAGGAGGTGCATCTCTGTCACTGGGATGTGTTATTAGTGCCCGACAGTGGAGGGATCTGGCTTCTTTCCAGTTCCTGGGCCTTGTCGTGTACTTTGCTTCACAGCAATTAAATAAAAAAATTAAAATAAACCTCTTCCCGCTCTGTGCTACAGATCCAAAGCTTGTAAATAACCATTTCATAAATTACAGAAACATTAACAAGTGTCACCATGCGTTGAGATCTTTGACATAACAAATAATACCTTTTCCCGAGAGATTTATTTTGGCACCATTGAGATAATATTCTCTGTCTTTTTAACTACTCCACTGTATGACTGTGATACCTTCAAGGTCTTGGGTAATGCAGATAGACCCATATCTTACGACTGATGCTACTCCTGTTTCCTTTAAGGCCCAAATGATCCATAACCATCTGTATTCCAGGGTTCCTAGGGGCGAGATAAAAAGATAGTGGGGTGTTGTGGAGTAGCTTTACTGCAAATTTAGGAAGCCTCTCATGTCACAGAAGAATCAAGAATGTTGTGTAAACCAATTAGCATCGTTAGCTTTAATTGAAAAACAAGGGGGAATTGCATAAAATCAAAGTTCAAGAACAAGATGAAGTTCATTTCCAGTTTATGGTCACCTGAGATCACTGAGACATGAGTGTAAACACACACTTTAATTGTACTGTCTCACTGCTTAACGTAGGCCTACTACATAATTACTTTCAAAGAGACAAGTACAGATCTTTAGATAAGGTGGTATCATGTGAAATGAAAACATGCTGCACAGTAATCATCAGGTCACGCTGTAAACATTTATCACCTCTTCATTTTTAAATAAAGTTCTGCACTAATCTTAAGCTTTATCTTTCCGATATTTCCATGCCTGATATACCTGGAGTATAACTGGGTCCAAAATTAATGAAATCCTTAGAAAGAAGGAACGTGTCCTCCAGATGTCTCTGAACTCCAGATGTTCTCATATGATCATACAACAGAGATTTCATGTGAAGGAACTTTAGTCTTATAGGTAAATTTATGGTTTTTGTTGTGCATGAAGTTGCTTTGGGTTAAAACAAGGCGTGTTCTTTGGATCGTGGCTGTTTCTGTACAGTCAGTGTAAGTTCTGTGTAGAACTGTGTTGTTTTTCAGTGCTATTATTAGTGTGGATGGACATCCAGGCTACTATTAGACCACATCATGTTTCAGACAGACAGGTAGTATTTTTATAATTAACTAAACAGATATCAGTTTATTTATCATTTTGATGCAGCAAATACTCATTAAACCACCAATTGTGTGTATTAATACACAGTTCATGTGTGGCACAGTAAGTACTATCTGTCAGAAACCACAGTGCTCAGCTGTTTTTACCATCAAACTATAACTTTCCAACAGATTCTTAAAGATGTTCAGTGGAAACTGAGAAAGACTATGGAAATTGTATTTAGACGCTATGTGTCTATGTATTGTTAGTTTGCATCTACATTAATTAGTTTAGCCTAATGTAGTAGCAGCCTTAGTCTCCGGTCTTCTGTACGAGAAGTTGTTGCTGCAGAAACGTGTAGGGACTTAACAATATTATATTTAACAATATTATATTCTTATCTTGAACTTACAGTGCATACTGACACAGTTTAACTGAGCTCTGTTATGTCTGGGATTAATTAGGAAATTAGTATTTTATTGTATTCTTCAGTTTGTGTTTGTGTACTGCGTGGATAGTTAACCTTTTAATAATGTAAGGTTGTACCACTGTTGTAACGTTGCAGTAGCATGTTGCCACAAACCACTGTACTGTGTGTTAGTTTCTATTGTTTTCTTTATTTTTATCTTTCAAGCTGCGCACAGTGACGTTTTTCCTTCTTGAAAAGTGTGTCCTAACCGAGAGCACAGTTTCTGCTGGAGTTTGTCCTCCAGATGTCTCTGTGAACTCCAGATGCTCTCAAACGCTGTCTCATACAATCATCCTTCTTCATTCCCACTAACAATTAGGTAATGAAATATTGATTTTTAGTTAGATTCATATTGATGCTATTAGCTTTGCATTGATAAATCACTGATGCTGGGAGCCAGACCAGGAAGACATTACCGTGTGTTAATCTGATGGATATGCCTTCTTCTTCCTGCATGTCGCTCCGTACCTGAATGGTCACACTTCATCTTTTCTTTACTTTGTTGGGTGCAGCATTATAATTATCCTTCAACCAACTTATTTTTCACTATATTTGAGTGTTTTTTCTGCTGTGAAGTGAGAATTCACTTGTTGATTTAGTTGTAGACTTATGACAAATAATAATATCTAAAAAGCAGAAGAGCAAAGGTACCTGGAAGAGAATATACCTTGCAGAGAAGATTCCCTCCTCATTTCCAAAAACTCAACATTTTCTTGCAACTATAAATACAACATAAACCTACAAACTACTGTACCCCACACTGGTGCAGGTAGGTATCATTCCCCTGACCCTGGAAACGTCAATGCCATGCTCTAACAATCCGAGTATACAGAACAACATTTCCAATCACCTACTGTGACTGCTGGGAAATCTCCTTATCACCACTGTCCACCTGTCTGAGGCAGCGCTCAGTATTTTAGCCCGCTGTCTAGTCATTACTGTCACAGTGGGGTCTCAGTATCTAAAACTGAGACACTGCAAAACACTTCAAAGACTTCAAACAAATTAAAATGTACTTTAATGTGGAACTACAACTGCACACGAAACTTAATAAACTAATACAGATCCTCATAGGATGTATGCCTAATTAAGAATTGTCATAAAAACTTAAATAAACTTAGATGGTATTAGTTTGGTTAAAGGTAAATGTATAAAAAGGTCTGAGGTAGATGCAGTGCAGTAGGTCCTGAACACTCCAACCTCCATGAATTACAATTACTAGTCATAACTTAATCCTTAAATGTGAATTCTAACCTTAAACCAACCTGTTAAATGGAAATAAACACCGGCCTGTAGTCACTTAGTGTCAATACTGTTCTCAGCTGTGAGGTCTAGAGGTCAGACTGGTTTTCATAACAGTAGTACTACACACACACACACAGTCGGCCCTGACAGATGTCACTCCAATTGGCCACTGGTTCGTCTCTCTTCTCAGCCAGGCTTTTCGCTGTCACACAACATATGCCACTGCGTTTCTGCTGCTCGGAGCCACCTGACATTATCTACTCCCAGTCCCTGTGGCCTGGTACCAGCTCTCAGCCCTCTCGCTGGTGGCACAGCAAACATGATCTCTGATGTCTCTCAGGCAGCTAACTGATGCTGTCACTGCACCGAGATATAACACGAGCCACTAGCAAACACGTTGTGACAAGGACATACAGGCACACCACTGTGTACCCAGACGCATGGACGCACAGTAGCAGTAGTGCTCCTGCTTTGTGAATGTGCTTGTATAGTAAAACCTTTATTGAGAATTGTCCTCTGAGTTTCACAAACCCCGTAAGGTTACCTATAAATATGTTGGCATTATTAGAAGTCCAATGTTTTTTTCCATATGTTGAATATTATCTGCATTTAAAAAGCTATAATGCCTGTGGATCCAGTTTGACCATGTTTGAAACTGACCAGATCTGACATTATCTCCATCATGTCTAGAGGCAGAAAGCAGTCTGATGAGGAATTCAATTGACTCATCCATAATGTGAAGCTTTGTCTTTGTACAATGTGAAGCTGTGGACAGCTTATGGGGGACATTTTGGCACAAAAAACTAAATACAGTAGCATACCATAGTAGGACATGAGGTAGTTCTATTTGTAACTTAAGTGGAATTTGTTACAAAGCAGTGTTTAAATCATGTATTTGTGGAGACTGACTGCCATCTGCTGGTAGAAACCATAAAGAGAAGCACACATGAATTATGGGTAAATAACCCTTTTAAGCACCACACATAAAGGCTTACAACTGTATCATTTTCACAGAATTATCATTGAATTGTTATTATATATGTGCTATTATTACAATGAGAAGCAAAACATTACCCAGTGATTCACCAGCAGTGTGTGCTTTTGAAAACGAAAAAAACCTGTTTCTATATTTTTATAATGTTTTTTGCAAATCTGCTCACTTACAGCCACTCAGATTATAATTTACCTTGTTAGTATTATAATATTCATTATATTTTATAAATACAACCACAAAAACTTGCCCATCAAGACAGCAGGTCAAGTGATTTATACACGTTCATCATATAGGTTATAAATAGGACACAAACCAACAATTGACCAACTTTATTCGAATAATGTTACAGTCAGACAAAATTTTTAACTGGAAAATAGAAAATCTGATACAATAATCAACTATGAAACATGTATACGCAGTCACAAAAATGTATCCAGAGACAGATCAACCTACAGTTAGGGTGTGCATAAAAGTTCAAGCTTGAGAGAGTTTGATTCGAGACCCGCTCCTCCTCTGCCACAAGGTCAGAGGTTCAGTAAAACCTGCTGCAGGATCCTCACCCCCTGCTGAGCCCACAGTCTGACCTCACATGTGTCATTAAACAAAAAACAAACAAAAACTCTGTTAAAATCACATTTCTCTTGTTACTACAAATATCAAGTACTGAGGAGTGTTAAAGTTCCACTCATAGCAAACCAAAAAAGACAGTTTAAATAAAACTATCATTTACAAATTAATGAAAAAACAGTTTGTCACACAAGTTAAAAGTGATAATCCAATAATAAATTATGTATTCTGAAGATCTCCCAAGTTGATGGCTTTTTGTCAAATGCATAGACTGTTTCTCTACGGGAGGTGAATACACAGAATCAGAACTAAAATATAAACATACTAAACAGTCTAACAGTCTTTTATTTTAATTTTATTTATATATATATATATATATATATATATATATATATATATATATATATATATATATATATATAACTGGCAGCTGTGTGTCAGGGCCACATCAGTTCAGTAGAAATTATCACTACAGTTCCTGCTTCTAAAAATCACAGCATTAAATTGCTACATAACTAGCTCAATATGAAACAAGTGTAGATGTTTACACCGTGGCTTTTATAGGAAACAAAGGACAGATTACAGCATTTAAATTTCAAACTAAAAATGATGTATAAAGCAGGTTAGCACGTCATTTTCATTGGTTATTTTGACACAACTTGTATGACTGATTGGCTACAATAAGCTTTTCTTTCTCACATTCTGTAATTGTCCTTGCTGGACATTAAATTTGGCAATAGCCGCGGGTAATGAATGCAAATGAAACGTCAGCAGCCGCACTGTTTGACAAGAATGTCAGATTTCAGACCAGTCTTCTACACTGGAGTAACTGATAGAGGATGCATCTGCAAAAACAAAATTCCAAATTGCCAAAAGCAGCATGTTCTCTACCTAAAGCTTGGCATAAAAATGTAATTTGTGTAACAAATACAAAGAGATTCTATCATTAATCAGTTGTTCATTACTTCAGACGCTTGGTTGCAGAGCAACAAACCACTGCATCCTTTTTGTCTGAATGCGTGTGGGATGGTGAACTAATTGTGTTAATGCCTGGATTCTGGTCAGATTTAGCTCTAATTAACCCTGTACTTGCAGTGGGAAGATGCTTAGCTGAAAAACTGCACACTGCTATAGTGGGAAAAAAACATAATTGTAATAACTGTTCCCTGAAAGTTAATATTTTACCTGCAATTTATGTTAAGGTATTGTACTTATACTAAACCAAAAAGAACATACAGAGAGGTACAAGTAAACAAAACATTTAGGACACAGCTAGATTATTAGTGTCAACCTTGTTTGTAAGATTTGGTATTTGCTATTGTTTTCTGAGCTCCCTCCCCCCCGGTTAAAGCATTTTTTCCAAAGGGTCTAAAGCCAAATAATGTCTTGTTTAAATCCCACAAGACTTGTAGTTTTACATTTCTGTAATTTTTTTTATTTTGACAAGAAGCCTAAATTAGTCTGCCTCGTTTCCATAAAACATATCTCTGTGTACATCTTTAGCTAACATATCTACACTTCAAGAAACAAAGAGCATGCGTAAAACTCTCCATCTCTTTGCTTTGCATATATTGTGCATTATCCAGTGCCCCTGTCCTTCAGGAGTTATGGCGGGTTCCTTTAAAGAACAGCAGGCCTCTTTGTTAGGCTGTTAGTAATGTGCAAGCTGGATGCCAACACAAACGCCACGTATCGTCAAGTTCCTTTATTCAGAGACCCTGAGGAGGAAGTGGAGCGGCTGTTGACCTGTAGGAGACAAATGTGAGGCAAACCAGTTAGATCTAACGTGAATTTGTCTTTGTCCCTGTGTAACTTACAGTCACAATTTGGAATATTTTAAGTAGCATCATGAGCAGTCACAGTTGTTTCATAGTTGTTTCATCAGACATTTTATTAGTAGAATTTTTTTCAGTATCTTGAATATCTTTTTATTAGGGATATTACACTTCAGGAATCCAGGTAGTACAGGTATGTGTATAATACTGTGGTTGACTCAGTTTTGTGTATACTAATAAACTCGTGCAAACTAATATGTTGCATTAATTTGATCTGATTTATAATTCCTCACCCCTACAAACTGATATTAACCATCTTCAGTGTTTAAAAAGTTGCCCACGTGTTACTCTAGGGGAAAGAGGATTAAACAAGAACAGTTGTAGGTAGCATCAGGGTAGGCCTGACTGACAGGCTGATGACACACCATATGGAGATGCTGGGCGAATTTTACCCTAAGGGGGACAACAGTGTTTTTTTTTTTATTATTTGTTTGCCTCATCCCTGTCAGCCTCTCTTACAAAAACGAGAAGGGAGAGACAACCAGGTTGTGGAAGTTGACAGCTACGGATGCAAACACATGAAAATACTCAGGCGCACGTGTGCATAGAAATGACAGACTGTATTCAGACATAGACAAGGTACAGACACGAGAACAGGAACACACAGTTGGTGAGGACATACCGTACATACTTGTGAAGGACTGGGAGATTTTAATACTGTTCTTAATTTGATCTGACAGATCAGGTATACAGTTAACTCACTTTACTGTAATATATCTCAGTTTAAAGTATAATTACAGTAGAATTTATAATACAAATTAAACCATCACCAGTGACCATGTATGGGTCAACAGAGACTTGAGGTTTTTAGAGTGATCATAGCAGTAAATCAGGACTATATTTTAAATTATGCTACGTTCAGAGACAACAATGATTTTCTATCTAAGGATAAAGTGAAACAATAATTTTTGGTGCATTCAGGTTTTGGGTTGCAGATTTTTTTGGTTCACTAATCTTTGTATTAAACCTAAATGGTATCGGTTGAAGCTGCAAAGTAAACATACTTGTTTGGAAGCTTCAGAGGAGGAATGGACTTCATTTCCAAAATTTCCATTTATCTGCAACATTGCTGTAAAAACAGAAGCATTACATAAACATTTGCATGTTTTAATGATGATGAGTCATTTTAAATAGTGACATATTCTATATAGAAACAACACATTAATAGTCCATCTAATTGAGTAGAGATGGTTAAGTGATTTAAAAATTGATTTAAGCCTTACCTTGTGGATCAATCCTGGGGTCAACAAAGCCCCAGTGCTGATAGAGAGCAGCCAGATCGTGGGGGCTATAGTTTTTCAGGAGACTCAGGATATCAATGTCCATTGGCGTCTCTCCTGTTGATTCAGTCTTTCCCTGAGCAAAAAGGAGTGGTTCTAAATATGCTTTGCTTCCATGTAGCCCCCACATGTTCATGGCAGCCCAAACATCAGGACCCTTAGGACCTGAAGAGGAGTCACACGACTGCCTGCGGGAATGGGGTCTATTTGTAGCTGTGTTAGTTGTCCCACCATGGTTCCTGGCCAACATAAAACCCAAACCCTCCGGTGGGAAGTTTCCCTCCACTGCAGCTCTGGGGCCTTTTTGTTTGGAGTTGCCAACAGGCTGGAAACTAGAGACACTCTTGTTGTGCACAGTACTGCTTGATGAAGTACCTTGGGCACTGGAGCCTTTACTGCCCCCCTCTAAAGCTCGGCCGTGTTCGTCAGACTTCTTCTGAGGTAGAAGTCCCACCCTCCCTCTAGGGTGTGTACCCTCTGAAGAGCGTGAGTCCTTTGACTGGTGTTTGGACTTAATGACACCTGAATGGGTTTTAGGGGCTGAGTGCTTGCTACTGACACTGCTGCTGGGAGTTGTGTAACCTGGACGCTGTGTGCGTTGAGTTCTTGGAGCAGGTAAAGCAGGGCAGTCCTTGCCTTCGAGAAATGGTGGAGGCCCTGTGCGTCTCCACTGGGAGACGCCTGCCTTAAAACTCTTGAGATTGTTCGACCACGGTGCCCATTTGGGCGCCACGGAGCTGTTCCCATCCACTCTGTGTGCAACCCGCTGATGGATCCACAGAACCTCTGGGTAGTTGGTTGTGTGGGAGCAGTATGGGCACTGATGTCTCACGAGGCTCTCTGTTTTTACTTGATAATTAACAGCGCCATCTCCTTCACTCACAGGTAATGCAGACAAATTGAGCAGAATGCTAGTATCAGTAGTCGTCTGTCTGTGCTCTTTGACCTCACTACCACTCGACTTTTCTGTTTTAATGTTTGATTCTACTGACGCCTGGCCAGGCAGACATGTGTAAGGATTCCAGTATGGCTGACTGAGCAACACACTTCTGTGTCTGAGGTAGTCCATGTATCTTGAGGCTTTGGAACCACTATGGTTGTCCAAAATGGGGCTGTGTTTGCTGTAGAGACCCAAGACGTCCTGATGGTTCTTGTGTAGGTGAGACCTGAGTAGTGTGGCATCAGCAGTATGGAAATCACAGTGCTCACAGAAGTATGGGTTTTTATCTGTAGTGCAGAAAAAGAAACAATTGATTTACCCAATCAAGAGCAGTACTGTTAAACATTTCAGGCCAGATGCTTTTAAAAGCACAGGCTGTGGAAGCCATACTACAGTAAAGTTCATATTTGAATAGACATCTGCTCAGAGATGATACTGGTTATAAGTTCTGGTAGAGCATTTTGACACATGAAGACTAGTCAGTAACTTAAACCCTTAAGACTTTAAGTCTTATTTAATTCAATAGCTTTATACAGTATTTCTTAGTATTATTAGCATATCTTTCTGTATTTTTAATGTTTTGATCCCTCAACACTCATTATTTTAGTAGTAGTAAAATGTTATCTTTGGGCGACCCTGCTTCCAAATAGCAGTTTATTAAGCGATAGGTTAGGTGCACGTTATCTTTTGTACTCATTCATCAGATCCAGCTAAATATATCCCAGATACATTTTGGAGTTGAACTTTTTTGAATTTGTCAAAAGCTTTTGGCATCTTGGTAAGAACACTTCGATAGATATGCATTTTCTGAATCTTATTAGTGCAGAAATAATGGCTGCAATTTGATAACAAATTCACTAGAGGTCTCACTTTCCCACAATAAGATGTTACTACTCCCAATCTCCCTACCCATCTGACACAGAGTTGTCTCAGTATTAAAGTTTCACGTCGAAGGCCTGCCAAATTTATTTTGCTTTATTGCAATATCAGAAAGAATCCATATTGAATGGAAATGAAACTCCATTTGATTTAACAGAGTGCAGTATCCAATGTAACACAACTGTCCTCAGCACAAAGTAGGCCTCAAATGAATTTCTGTTTTCAATGACCATGAACAACAACCCTAGTCCTGATAAAGTGGTGTGGTGTGTATCCTTACCCTCCTGTTCTTGGTCCCCGATGCTCTTTGTCTGTTTAGGCGAGAACTGAACACCTTTGGCCTTCTTAGCTTGTAATGCCTCATAAAATGCGTGACCAAGTCCATTCAGCAGAATGCGATCCTTCTGACAAACCTTCTTTTGATCAAAGCCCGCGTCGCCTTTCTTCTTCTTTACACTGGAGCTAGAGTTGTTGATTTGCTTTCTCTTCTTCTCCTGTTTCCGGGGCACATACTCGCCCTTTTCTGTGTCATATGCCACCTCAGCATCAGCTAGTCTCTCTTCCCATCCCAGACACTTCTCCGTGGCTTCCACTAGTCGCCCCTTTGTAGCCAACTGCCACGCTTGATAGCTACAAACAGGATCGAGCTCTGGAATTCGTCTGCTGAGGGTCTTTTGCTCAGATGTTTCCTTACGTCCAGCACACGTGAGGTTTAAGCTTTCCAAAAAATGTTTTTTAGGAATGTGGGTCTCAGAGGCGTCATGGTTTTCTTGTGGTAGATTTTGCATCTGACTGCGGCTGTGGTTCAGTTTATGTAGCTTTTCATGTATTCGCAAAGTCTTGCGGTCACTAAAAAAGTTACCACAGCCAGCACAGAGCTCATACAGGCACTCTTCATTCATCAATGATGCTGGGTCCTGAGGAACACCATTGATTGTGGCAGGTGGCTCATTGCTTTTGCTACTCTTTAGCCGGCCTTTGACCCTGTGTATGCGCATATGACTTTGGAGGAACCATGCCTGACGGAAGCGGCGTCCACAAATTCGGCAACCGTGATCCTGGGAGCTTCGGTGCCTTTTCATGTGGGATTTAAGGAGTATTACCTGAGGGAAAACCTGGCCACAAATGGTGCAGGAAAAAGACCCCGCATCAGCTCCATCACTGACCTCAGCACCCTCTTTCCCCTTAACTTTTTTCTTGGTTCCTTTCTTCTTTATTTTCCCATTTACATTATGAGCTTTGTCAGACGTGCTGATGATTTCAGGAGTGTCAGGTGTCTCAGTGTTATCTTTCTGCTCTTGATTTCCATTACCCTCGGTGTCACTGAGATTATGGCTGAATAGGCCCAGTTTATGGCTTCGGATGTGGGCCTTCAAACGGCCTTTCTGAGCTGTCCTGTGCTCACAGTATGGGCACTTGTAAGGTTTCTCTCTTGTGTGTCTCCTCATGTGCTGGGACAGAGAGCTGAGAAGTGGAAAGCTACGACCACACACTGCACAGGTGTGGCCAGAGGTCACGTCCTCTTCTGTCTCTGTATTTATAGTAGCTGTGCATTTCAGTGATACGTCCTTTCTCTCTTCTGTCTCCATTACTCTTTCTGCAGCACTGGTTCGTCCCAAACAATAGCTGTATAATAAATCCTCTAATTATGTTTATAACAAAAAGTTAAAAAAGAGTTCTCAGTACAGACATCAATGATTTAGTATCCATTCTTATTTTTGCATAGATGATCGTTGCTGCATACTGTTTTTGCAAGAACACCTGAAAATAGAAGAAGAAATTAGAATTAGGTCAATGATATTACATTTGACATCTGTTTATTGGCAAGCCGGTCGTTAATTCCTCACTAGTTCATTTTCAAGTGAGAAGATAAAATATGTAAAGTTGATTCCAAGTGTGTTTGCATTTGGGATCATTGTTGTTTATCATCAATATGAAGTCCAAAAGCCTGAAGCAAGTCGTCATTAGGCTGCAAAACCAAAACTAACAAACCACAGAGTCTGCAAAAACATTAGTTGGGCCAAATCAACCTTGTAATTTCTAAAAAAAAAAAAAAAAAAAGCAAAGCTCAGACATGTTTGGAGAAACAGGTCAGCAGAGTTGACAAAGGGAGCTGAAAAAAGGACTTTATAAGAGAGTGCTGGTGAGATTTATGAATGTGGAGGTAAAACCATATTATGACATTAAATACCCGCTTTGCCTTTCTCAGCTTCACCAGGCACACCCCCAATATTTTGTATCAGTATGTACTTGAATCATTCAATTTAATTTGGCAGGGTGGATAATAACATATTTTCCGCTGTTATTAATCACAGGACCGAATCTTTTAAAGGTGGTTGTCTTAGTTTTCCCAAATGAATGAACATTTAGATAATGAGTATTAGAGATTCACAGTTCACATCTCCTTACACAGAAAATATCCAAAGATGCACAGGCTGGTGCACTAAAATGACAACCGAACACTGACACTGAACATGTGTGCTTACAGAGCTTGTTCTTGTGTTTAAGTAGAAACCCTGTGTAAGAGCTCACAGAGACATTTTGATTTTACAATATCCCTGTATTGTCCCTTAGTGGTTGAACAGAGCCTGTCTGCCCATATTAGACCGCGGGTCAGTGTCTCAAAATGCCTATATGTGTGTTCTTTGGTTTCCTGTGCCTAAATTGAGTGTGTGAGGTGAAGCATGAAGAGATGCATTCATTCCTGGCCAACCAGGATGAACCCTGAGGGGTAGTCCACTCTAATTCATGATCAATAATCCATTATCAACAAACTTTATTTTAGAAACTCACATGGAGGCACACACATTGCCCTGGTTCTGGTAGTGGTGAGCATTGGTGTAGTATTGTGGGTAAAAGTAAAACATTTCTGATTATTGGTTAAATATGGGAACAAATCTACCGTCACTGAAGTTGTCTTGCTCATAACAATAGAGTATGTATTACCCTTTATCCTTTAATATTTTCTTTCTTCTCTGACATGATTTTTCAATAAATAAAAACAAATTTGCACAGACTTAAATTTCATAATTTTAACATAAATTATCTCAGCAGTCGGGAAAATCACTTTTTCATAAGAGGCTTTACTAGTTCGGACACATCTGATTAAAAACCAGGACAAACCCATCCAGGAACAGAAAAGGCATTTGTTGCATGAAAAAAACTGCCTATTCACATTCTGATGTTGTTAAAAATGTTCCACCAGCAAACATGAGTATTTGTTAGACTGTTAATAATGAAATAAAGTACTCTGTGTGGCATACAACCAGCCAGGCAGTCAAAAGAAAAACCTGCTATTGTGTCGTCTGCACCAGAATTGTCACATCGCCTCATGTCTGGCCCTGCACCCCTCATTGGGGGGTCAAGCGAGTTATTGTTAAAGCAAAGAGGCCTAGGCCTACACGTCACTGTCTTCGAATACATGTTTGAGCAAACAGGCTGGACAAAAGACGATTCTTGTTTTGTAGTTTCAGCCCTTGAAATGTGAAAAGAAACTAAGTTTACATAAACATAAAGGCTTCAAAAAACAGACTGACTCTGGTGCGATTTTCAGGGGACGAGGTTGTCCGTCTAATTATCTCTATCTGCATCCGTGGTCGCATCTGTGTGCGTGTATGCCTGCTTGTAGCCATGTGTGCTGATCCGCTCACACTGGAATGGGTGCTGTATCTAGAATATGGGAGTTTTGTAGATTTTTCCATGGACATGGCAGGTGTTTAGCAGGCAGACGCCATCAGATTAGTGCACGGGCAATGTGGCACACTGTCTCCAAGAGGGGGAGGATGTGCAAGAGAAACTGGAGGGTGGCAATTAAGGGGTTAAGGTTAAGGCGAATGTAATGAGTTAACACAATGGGGATAAAGTCAGAGAGCTGAGGGCAACAGATGGGAATAAACGGGCCATCAGTATGGAGTTAGCCGCATCTACAGTCTGGGCTAATGCTTTTGGCAAAGCAGTGTACGTGTTTAGTGTGTGTGCTACATATTTTCATCTGCACTACCGACTTTTGCTCAAGAATATAAGAACCTGTATGCAAGGCATTGTCTTATAAATAAGATAATCTTCACTATATTTTTATTTTTAACAACAGTAATTTCAACCCTCCTGATTTTTGTTTTTTTTATTCCATCTATTCTGTCTTTTCCAGCTCTTCTGCTCTCATCCCATCAACACTGAAAGCCCTTTGGATGATCTGTAAAGTAATGCAGATAGCCAAACATGTTGCTCCAGGGGCTTAACTCATTTCTTTTAGAATCCCTCATTCCCCTTTTTCTCTCCCTTTTCTTTGGCAGATGAATAGGCATGTCCAGTCAGCTGTCCTCACACTGATTCATCCTGACGTCCCAACCAGCTCAGCACAAACTCCCTATGGTCAGGGCACTGATGCTGAGAGCTCGTGTGCTATGGTGTGCGCACATGCACATGTGTGCGTCTGTGTGTACTTGCATGAAAATATCCACTGTCAGTATGTGGTGTGTGTGCGTGCTGCTTGTGTGCAAGGTTGCTGCACCATAACAGTGAGTTTAATTTCCTGCCTGGGACTGAAAACAGCTTCTGTGTTGCACCAGACATGCCAAAATACCTACAGTACTCTTAGTATGCCACAGTATTTTTTTTTGTAAGATAGAAATATTCATTTATTGTTCCTGTCAGCATCTTTTTTTAATTGCTGACTGTGAGTGTGACAATGTTTGCTCCGGTGTGTGAGTACCCCATGACTGCTTGCATACATATGTGCCTGTGTGTGCGCTGAAGTCATTGAAATGTTCTCAACAACCAGCAACAAGCATGTGCCAACATACCCCTGACTGGAGATAGCATGTGACTGTCCTTATGCTAGTGTTCAAAGCCTCAGTCACTCGCTAAGCCTCACCTCGTATCTACGGTTTTCTGTCCAATAATCCTGTCAGTTTCCACAAACGGAGGCATAAAACGCAAATAATACAAAGCTTGAGAGAGTTTTCTTTGCAGTGTAAATATAAGGAGATATTTTCTAAGATTGTCCATCTCTAAATATAAAAAAAAAAAAAGTATTTCTGCTGTGGGCACTGTGCATTCATGCACAAAATCAACTCAATGTGGTAGCAGATTTTCAACACATTACATCAGCGATTAAATAGGCCTAATTCTACAAAAACATATATCATATGGCTTCAGTGGTTAAGTCAAACACTTGGAAGCTGTGTGTTCTAGAGAAAACACTGAAGATAAGGTCAACTTAAATATACTGCATGTTGTAGTTAGTAGGCAATTTGTACTGAATTTACAATGTTTCTGTTATGGTATAAAAAAAAAATTTTTATTATTATTATTTATTGAAATTTTATTTCAATGTTTATTTTTGGAAACTTATTATCCTTCACTCACTATAAGTTGAGTAACTATTAGAGCCTGAAACACACGATTAGCTGAAGCATCAATAACTACCATGTATCGACAGAGTACGCCATGTTAAGAGGATGTACCATTTACAAAACAGAAGTCACAGACCAGACGGTAGGCAAACGTAAACACCACAGTGTGTGCAGAAAATTCGTTCTTTGCTGACTCACTGCTGATGCGTTGATGATGACGCCCTCCAGATGTACTGTAGTAAGGTCAAACCGAGACCACAGACCCAGGTGCTTGTTTCAGGTAACACGTTTTAATGACTTCCTGGTACTATCACATACACGCATGTCGTATTTGGGCCCCTAAAAAACAATGAAGCATCACGCTACTGTGGGTGAACAGCCTAATGTACCTAAGAGATTAGGCAGCCATGAGCTCAACAGTCACAAGCAACAACAGACAAACTTACACACACGGGTGCCCATCCCCCTCCTCGTCTAACTCTCCACTCAGTTACACAACATACACAGGGATTACTCTTCACAGCATGATGAGCTGCTCAATGAGTGGCCTTTTATCATAGATGCCCCTTAGTGCACTAAAGCATACACAGGGAAGAGAGACTGACAAAGAGAAGATGCAAGGTTGTTGGCAGAGCTTTTACCGGCTGTGCAAATGTTGTTGGGCTGAACCACACAAGATGGCTCATGCAAGCCTTAACGTACACATTCAAAGCTAATTGAACAATACCCAGAGATGGGACTTCTATTATTCTAATTTAATTTGATATTTCTGGTGGTAATTTCCACTCTGGACCCACTCTCGTTTCAGTGGGATTGGCTAGTGTGGGAGACACTGGAGTATAATCTGCTGGCATTAACTTGCTCTCTAAAAAAAGCACTCTCGACAGGGATTAGATTATCATGGCAAGGTCAGCTCTGACTCGCTCTGACTGTCTCCCTTTATGTCTCTCTCTCTTTGCTTTCCGCCCTTCACGTTACCAGTTTTTTCTGTCATAGCTTGTTCTCATTACTACACCGGACAGGTGAGCATTCAAACACCAGCTATGATTTCAATAGATCCCACTGCCGGCGCAAACAAAAGAGAACAATAACAGATGAACAAAGCAATATTCATGGTGCTGTAGCCACAGAAGAAAATTAAGAAGAAAGAAAAGTCACAAAAGCTGCAATTTATGACTATTTCTATGATGGATTGATCATTAATTAAGTCATTATTTGCTTTATAGAATGTAAAAAACCTACTAATCTCAAAGTGATGTCATCATATAGTTTGTTCTGTCTCTCCAAAATACCAAAAAAGTAAATATAAAATAAAATGAAGGAAAACAGGTAGAGGTTTGTGTGACGTGAAGTTACTTAAAATTATTAATTTGAGTAATGACGCATTTGAATAATCTGTTAATAATTTCCCCACTAATGAATAAATCAGTTTTTCAATGAAATAATTTTGTGATTAAAACCCAGTAGATTTTAACTGACTTAACTGACAATTCATTGTCTTCTGAACAGTACAATGTCCACATAGTGTTTAAATGATAGACTGCAGTATTTACATTTCTCTTCTGATTGTAATAACAAATCTGTTGTTTCTTTTAGCCAAACATAAAAATACTTTATGTTTTAAGGAGCTGGTCTTGTGGCCCTTTCGATTATTTTAACCTTATCCATATTACTTTATTACCCGACACAAGACTTAAAGATTTCACCATCTTTTCTCAACAGCCCAGATCCCCCCCATCCTCCCGCAGGTTGTTTAGGAAGTTATTTACATAAGCTTTGCCTTATTTATGATCACCTAGGAGGTGTGGCAACCACATCCAAGCCCAGCCAATCACAATACAACCTATTGAATAATGACAGTTCTCTTATATTTCATCTTCACTTCACAGTCACGCCTGCTGGAGAAGTAAGCTCTATAGTGATCCGTGAACAGGAGTTTGTGAAGGGGGGGAAGGGGGAACAACCTGCTGTTGCATGACTGAAACTTCAGCAGCATGTTTCAGGATGGTAGGATCGCGTCTACGTCTCCTGCACTAAAACCAGAACTTCAAAATTAAAAATAAAAAAATCTATAAACGTACAACAACACTCCAATCAGTACAGTACTTCAAATCACTTGGAAATCTTTAATAGCAGGCTGGAAAGGTTGGTTTTTCTGATATGTGCAGCGGCGTCACATATAAGAATAAGATTCTCAAGTTACATAGTAGATGCAGTTTATTTAATACTGAACATTTAAAGTTCCCAGTTCCTGTTATGATTAAGGTGAGGACTGAAGAAGAGTAAGGTGATACCTGCCTAGCCATTTTACCCTGGTGCAAAAGAATGACAGCTGGCAGCAGGATCTGGATTAGGTTTCCCATAGGGGTATCACACCACTTCTCTGGAGTAGAATGGGCTGATGGTAACCTGACTCCCTCAGACCCATCCAATCTCGTCTCCCACTGTCTCGCTGGGGCCAAACAGAAGGGATCTGTGAACGCCTTTCTCATCCCTCCCATCTTCCATCTGGACATTTTGCCAGTGTCTGCTCTCCACTTCCACTGTACCTATCTGAGTGATCACCCAATACTCACTTTATGGTTTGCTTGTGGATGGGATATTAACGAGCACGTCTTCTGCACAGACAAAAGGAGGAACGCTGCACCTCATCATGGCAACATCTGAATGTCATTCAATACCAATCTTAAAAACTGGCTACTACAATACATTTCTAAATATATCTGCCAGAGTGTATTGGCACATCCTAACATGACTTGAATCTACGACCACAACTATTATTTTTATTACTGATTAATTTACGATATTCCTGGTAAACTGTGTAAAATACTGTTCCCGACTGACATACTTAAATGCCACACAGTCTCACATCTTAAGATATTTACATCATGTTTAATCATATGGCAGATGCTATTATTCTTAGTTTGAAATTGTATAACACAGAAAGTGCAAATATTCAATCAAATCAAATTTTAGCTGAGCTAATATGACGTTAGTTATTGTTTCATATTTTGGGCCAACAACAACACCCTCCAGACAGAAAAAACATATGTTTACATTAGACTGAATGCAGTCTATAGGTCATCTGTATGCTCTGCTGTTGGATGTTAACATTAGAGGAGAGGATCCTAACTCAGAAAGAATGTCAGTTTCTTTTTATTTAACTATAATTCGTATTGAGTTCTTGGTACTCAGATTATGTAGATTATAGATTTTATTTTTCACTTTCCTACTTGTGACACAGACGTTCTGGTAGCAGTCCCGTCTTTAAGCTGTAATTTTGGTTACATTTCATTCAGAAAACAAACCAAAGACTAAATGTTTCAGCCCATTGTCACACGAGGGAGAGCTGCCCAAAGTGGAGATGACCTTACCCTGCACATCTTCCTGTCTGCACCCTTCCCCCTCCCAGCAACAAGCCCCAGTCCAGACCCCAGTCTCCTGACCTAATCTAGATGATTAAATCATTTTTCTTTAGCACAAATTTTGTCTCCCCCCTACTCTTGTCTGGTAGTCCATCGCACACCCTCCCCTATTGATCGTCATGCTGAGGAGATTACCCTAATAGCTGGGATTACCTCCCCACATGTTGGTTGGCCACATACCCGGGGGGAGGGGGAGAGCTGTGGATCGTGGTGCATGTTGTGCATGATGTGCAAGTGTATGGAAAGAGCGCGGGAGGGGCGGAGGAGCAAGAAATACAAAATCTGGGCCAGTGTTTATTTATTGTCTAGAACAGAAAAGCCGTCTGGTTGCGTTTGGGATGTAATTAGACGTTTTGCAGCCCACCTAACAATCTTTATCCTTAAACTCGAACACTGATGATCAGCCACGAGACAACAGCTTTTTATCTGCAGGGCACACAAACAGCACCCTAGAGACCTACGTGACACATACTGTATTTGCCTTCTGCTCCTCATTAACTCTGTACAGCACCTTGCAGTGCTGTTGCAATTATTTTGAAAAGTAGTCGATTAATCGATTTGACTTGATTGCCAACAATTTGAATGACTTGTTAATGACTCGGTCGGTTGTGGAGGAGCAAAATGACCAATTACAACCATTATTTTGATTGTCAAATGTGAGGATTTGTAGTTTCAGGCAACACTATTCCTGTTTACTCTTTTCTAGCCTGTGGAAAAGTACCATTCTTTGCCATTTTCTGACTTTTTACGAACTAAACAATCATCTGACAATGGAAAAAAGGTGGTTTAGTGTTTACTAAGTGCCACTTTTAAACCACAGCCCCTACTAACAGTAACTACAGGCATCCTCGTCCCGTCCACATGTTTCACAACAGCTCTGCTGGACTCAGCTGCTCTGATGGCTGCTGACTGTGCGCTGATTTAGTTTAATGTTTGGTGCAAGTGCCAGAGAAATGAAGATGTTACACCCGTGGGGTTTGGGTGAGGCAGGCACAGAGAGAGAGAGAGAGAGAGAGAGGACTGGAGGCCATTCAGACAGTACAGAGAAAAGGAATTCCGTTAATCCACCGCTGATCCGGTACAATGGAGCCTTGTTGTCTGTCCCGTTCGCACTCACTTAACACAAGTTTGCGTGCGTCGACAGCAGTTCACTTCTGGGCTGCTGAGAGCGGTGCCAAACCACAGCAAAGCTAATAATAACCCGACGACAGCCCGCTGACGGCTCGGGACGGTGTGCGGAGCGGGCTGTGGCTCTGCCACGGTCAGGAGAGCCTCCCCGACACCCGCATCCCCGACTCGGGCCACTTTCGCCGGCACAAACTCCTAAAACCAGAGCGCGCACACTTGCCAGCAGCCTCGGCCGCTGCAGCATCCTCCTCCCCCCGTGTGTTAGTTAGTTAGTTCCCGGTTTGTCCTTACCTCAGAGGTTGGGCGGCAGGTCGCTCCTCACCAATCCCATCCCCGGTCGAACAAAGGCGATTCTCCCGAGAAACACTTCAATCAGGGTCCCGTCCTCCGTCCTCCGTCCTGCGGCCGCGTCTTCGTCTGCCTCTCCTCTCCTCTCCTCCCCGGCGCGTTTCAATCACAGCGGATCACCTGGACCGTCGTGTCCCCCCCCCCCCCCCCTCTCCCTCTCCTCTCCTCCTCCTCCTCCTCTTCCTCCCCCCTCCTCCCCCCTCCCGTCGCGAGAAACCACGTTATTAACGTTAATGGCAAAACAGCGCGTGGCACCGCTGCGTGCGCGCGGCTCTGCCCCGTTCACAGAGTGCGCGGCTGGTTTGGTTACTGTACTAGTTAGTTTGTTATTAAGTTAGTTAGTTAGTTAGTGGCGTAAAGAGCTGAGAGCCTGGGATTTAATAGATCCACCGAACAAGACGACACAGAGACAGAGCAGAGCACCTGTAGGAAACACTGCAGCCTCCATCATATGTGTGATGACGTTGTCTCACCTCTGCACAGGTGCAGCAGCATCATCAGGGTGGTTCATGATCTTAACATCAGATCAGCAGATACACTTGTACAGACCCCACCTCCTATATTAAACACGGACTGGGAGGGATCTTCCATGCACATAGTGTTGTTGGGTTTTACAGCAGACTTGACAAAGGTTTTGTGTTTTATACTGAACTGTGTCCAACATGTTGTACTGAGAAGTGTATGTAATGTAGTTAACACGAGTCTTATACATGCACAGTGTCAAATAAACTAGTTAGTGCACAATTCAGTTAATCTGACAACTCAGTTTCAAGTATCAGACTGTTGTGATTATAGGAAACAATATCTTTGAGCTGCTTTTAATTATAGTGTCTCTATTGCTTTAGTTTGGTTCTGTTTGGTTTTGTATTTGATTGAGGTTAGAATTTTTATTGTGCATATGTAGGTTGTGTTGGTTACAGAGTAAATGTGTTCAGACTTGTTAAGTCAAACACTTGTCACCAGGGGGCTCGCTCTAACAGAACAGTGAAGGGAGCCCATCCTACGTCTCCCCCCTCATTGGCAAACAGTTGTATTGTCAGTTTTGCACAGGGTGGCGACAAAGCTACATCTCTGCAGCATCGCAGACCTCCTGTGACTAGAAATGTGAATGTAAAAATAACTGGGTTTCAACTAGCCCATTTCATTAAACTGTAAACATGTATTTATTATTATTATTATTGTTATTATTCTCATTCTTAATCTATTTAGTTTAATATCTTGTTTTTGAGCCTCAGTCTCACTAATATTACTTTTAAGTGCTTTAACATTTCCAGTATCTTAAGGGGTATAAACAGGAGCAAACAGTTTGTAGATTACATGGAAATACCAAATGAACTTGAAGCACTGCCTGGTTTCTGGGTCTCTTCTGACCCTTAGTACAGATCCACATCCAGGAATGAGCATAGACTGTTCTGTTAAAAGTTAAAACCAAAGTAAATACCTCACCACATAACCCCTCTAAAACCACACACAGTCATTTTTTAGCTATAGATTTTTTGTGCAGATGTAATAAACAAGATGTACATTTTTAATGAGTTATTTCCAGAGGCAGTGGCGTTGAACTTTGGATGTAGAATAAGATGAATACCAGAAATTTAACAGCTCTGCAGCTCTGTGTGTCAATAAATATAGATGGTTGATGAGAATTCTAGCTTTAAATAAAATATATATAATTTAATAATATAAACATGGAGGCGAGAATTAACATGCTGTTTCTGCGGCATGTTGCTGGCAATGTGAACGTGACCGTTCAAGGGGCTGCTGTTGTGTTCATTTTGTTTATGAAGATGGCTCAGTGCAGACAGATCAGCATTAATCAACTTCCTCACTCTTCCGCCTATTCCGAGCTAATCTCATTTAAGCATTCACTGCCGATGTTGTTTCCACTATCAACAATCTACGATGAAGAGTCATTTCTGTTGCTCAATCTAATCTTGAAGCAACGCCCCAGATATATATAGAAAAAGAAAATCTCCTTGCTATTATTTCCTGTCAGAGTCTTGTCATTTTCTCACCTGTATGTAAAGTCAAAGTCCCTTTAACGCCATCATCATATTCTCTGCAGCTAAGCCAACATTAACCCCAACACGCAGAGAGAGGAGAGAAGAAATATTAGGCTTTGAGGTCAACAGCAGGTTGCTGTACAGCATGTGCTTCATTTAATTAATGCTAAACCAAAGAATAGTGAGCAGTAAATGTGTAGCTGTTGAAAATGCAGTCATTTAGAAATGACAAAGAAATGACGGGTTGGATCAGAACAAGAGAACCCCATCTATTCATTTTTTCTTATTATATTATAATGATAATAAAAATTATTTATTTATATACACATATTCATGTCTCTGTGACACATGGGGTTACAATGACTTTTCAATTTGGTAAAACAGCAGGTTACAGTGACCTTGAAGAAAGAAGAAGAGTACAAAATAATGTTAAACAGCACACAGAGAACATGTGTTTTCAATGTCACTGACTAGATACGTATGTCGGTTTTGACTGTAGCATCAGTTGCAGTTAAAACACAATCAGAATAATAGTCAGTAATCAGTATATGTTACTAAATACCAAAGCCACATGTGTCCTCTAAATGTAAGTGACACATACGTCTGTTTCCTTAAAAGGTATTTCCCATTATTTAATTCCAGGCTGAATATGCAAAGTGAAAAATAAAATGGGGTGGAGCATGAATTCAGTGGGCGACATCCACATTGTCAACGTTGTTGTTGTTATTGTTGTTGTTGACTGGCTTCAAGGTAATTTCATTGTGTGCAGCAGAGGTAACTGCAAGAACACAAACTTCTGAAAGCTGAAGATTTACTTACTTCCTGTATAATCTTCAGGTAAGTTTATTTTTGTTTGTTTGTTTTTTTTTACTTTTTAGAGTTAAAAAGAGTTAAAACTGAGTCAGCAGAGCTGTAATAGACAAACATCAGTATATTTATTTGACTGTTTTATGTCTAAAAGCTCATAAGCACAGCAAACCACAGTTTGGTAGAAATATCTATAACTTTAACAGATATAGATGTGTTTGTTTGTTACAGTGGTTATGACAAGGTTAGAAATAGATAGCTTGGATAATTAATTTAAAGTTCACATAAAGTAAACATAAAAGAAGCTGGGAAAAGGTCTGTGATTTGCATATAGTTTAAATGGTAAAATCATTCCTGCATCTCTATGAGAAATAGGCAGTTCATTTAATAGTCAAACATTAATCCTAAAACCACTTCCAAACAAATATTATGTCATTTCGACAGAGGTTTGATGCCTTTTGCTCACAAATGACACATTTTGGGCTGATATTGATTTCTGACTTACTGTTTCATATGACTTTATAAGACGTGGAAGTATAGGACAGTTTAATGTGTGTCTTACTAAATCAGAAAAAAATATTTATAATGTTTTTATTAACAATATCCTTACTTGGATTTCGTGGTCTCACTCTTGATTGTGGTTACACAGCTACCGCACCTCTATTACTGCATGGTAAAACGTGACTGTGGGATTCTTGACGGGCTTTTCAAAGGGCGAAATGGGTTTAATCACTTCATATGTTTATTCATTTCCTTCCAGATAAGTTTGATTCTTTGAAATCTAAATTGGATTATGGAACTCTGTGGGTAGCACTTGAGTATAATTAGTTTATCTGACAAGGATAATCTACTTACTTACTCATAAACTGTAGTGCCTATTATGTAATAATAATTTCATCTTTCCTTGCAGGGATACATGACTACTAGCTAATAAACAGACAACCAGAACTTAAATTTCTAATATTCATTACTGACACAAGGAGGACAAGCGGAAACATCCCAGATAACAGCTGGACAACCTGAACTCTCAACAGGATTGCCTTTGGGGTATCCAAAATGTCAAACATTAACTTCAAGACAGTGAATGGTTGCAGTGCAGATCCATCCTGCAATAACTCCCACCTGATTTTTCACAACATGAGCATGTACAATTGGCTGGAGATTGCTGATGATGGATCCCTCTGGCTGAGAATATTCATCTCTGTGGTGTACTTCATGGTGGCTACTGCAGGAGTGTTGGGGAATTTGTTAGTGATGTTCTTGCTTTATTCTACTCGTACCATCACTAAGGGCACCATCAATTTCTTTGTGTTCAACCTAGCCTTGGCTCACCTGCTGTTCTCCCTGGCCTTGCCATTCTGGGCTGTGGACATTGCTCTGGACTACAGCTGGCCTTTCGGCTTGGCCACATGCAAGGCTGTATCCTTACTTACTGGGCTGAATGTATTTGCGAGCTGCTTTTTCCTGACAGCTATGAGTTTGACCCGCTACTGCTATATTGCAACTGCGCTCAAACCCAGTGCCTTCCTGTGCAGTAGATCGTGGACTTTTCCGGTGGCCACGGCTTTTATCTGGGCCGGAGCACTTGGAGCAGCGGCACCCCGAGCTGTGTTTGCAGACCTGAGAGTTGTGGGCAGTGGCAACGACACAACATGCCTGCTCCGTTTCCCAGCTGGTACGGCCTGGCTTGGAATAAATCAGCTGCTGCGAGTAGTGCTGGGATTTCTGCTGCCCTACACCATTATCATCCTCTCCTACCTACTTCTGCTGCGCTTCCTGTGCCGCCACAAACTGAAAGGGACCAACTCTCGGCGAAAAGCTGATATTTCAAAGTCAGTGGCAGTGGTGGTGCTTTCATTCTGTGTCTGCTGGTTCCCGTACAACATGCTCACTTTTTGGGGTGTCCTGATCCAACTTGATATTGTTGACATCTGCCCCTCATTCTACTTGGCTCAAACATACTTTTTCCCTCTGGCTAACTGCTTGGCTTTCGCCAGCAGCTGCTTCAACCCTGTCATCTACTGCCTGGCTAGAAAAGAATACCGCCTGGCTCTCCATAATGTGCTCTTCAAATTGAGCCTGGCTATTATGTCCAAGATGCCCTATGGCATTAATTCTGAGGACGGATCAGCGCAAGCTGGGCAACCAGTCATTCCTCTCAACAATATGCCCAGCCAAGAAACTCAAACAGAGACGAGGAATTACGCACCACTGTCGACGCTTCCAACAGCAGTATCCGCCTTGTAAAACCACACAGTGATCTACTTCTTTACAAGTGTACTTTAGTTTTATGGAAGATTTTTGTTGCAAGAGTTTTCACCATGTGCTTTAGATAAATAAGCTTGTATCTGTTTTCTTCACATGATCAAAGCTTAGTCCTGGGACAATGCATTATCCTGCCTCCTCCTCCTTGTTACTACTGTTAGTATTATTATTATGAAATACAACAAAATCATTTACAGTTGTGTAAAACTATTGTACAAATCTTTACTACTGCTACTACTACTGTATTATTACTGTATTATATATGAACTTTGCTTATTTTTGTTTTACGAAGTCCATATGTGAAAACAGTTTAGTCATTTATTTGAATATAAATTAATAAATAAAATTATTAACCTGCATTTGTGTTTTTTCTCTTTATTTTTGCACCCTAGAAGTTGTTTTGACTGCATAACCTATATACTACACTGTACGTTGCTAACAGCTTATATACTTAACAGTATAACTACAGTATGTTTGTGAAAACCGAGTTAACAAAATGTTATATCAGTAACATTTTGTAACTTGAAGAACAAAAGTGAAAAAAAAACTGAGTACTGCATTAGGAAAGTCGTGAATACAGGATGGACAGTAGTGCTTTTGTTTCAAATTGTTGTTCGGCTTGCTTACCAGGGGCAATCTGATTATTATGATTCATCCACATTCATTGTTTATGTAAACTTTCATAGTTACTTTGGTTGTGTAGAGCTGCTTTGCGACAATGTCAGTTATAAAAAGCGCTATACAAATAAATTAAATTGAATTGAAAATTGAATTCTTGGTCACAAGCTTAATTCTGTTGAACAGGTTTAAATGTTACAGTATATCGGGATAAACCTATTCAGATGCATTTTGTATCAAAAGCAGCAAATATTTTTATATCTATACCGTAAATAATGTTTTATTCATACATTTCAAACATATATTTTCAATTTTTGCAACAGAGGAAAGTATATTATTTGTTAATACTCTTGACTGAGATGAATATCGAATCAAGTTATATGACAAATAATAAAACTATGAAATTCCAAAAGGTTCACATACTTTTTGATGTTTTTTGGTCTACATAGTCTAAACATGTCGTCCTCTTGTGGTCTTGATTCACCACGAGATGGTGGTGTTGTCCAGGTTTTAAAATTGAATGAGGCATGAGGTATGTTTCAGTTCTCCTACAGACCGATGCACTGGATTGTTTCAGTGCTTATTAATTTAACATTAATGAGAAGGGAGGAAGCAGTTGGGATATTTTTGTATTTATACTTATTGGCTGTGTCACCAAGAGGAAGATGGGAGGATCTGTGCCACACCCTTAACTGACAGCAACCAGTTATCTTAGCATGAAGACTTTTGTATGGATGAACAAACTAAAATATACGTGGAGTGTTTATAGTGAGGCTTGCTGTAACAGATTTTGTTACTTTAGGCTAACAGTGGTAGATGCATATTTTCTGTACATGAAACATTCAGCAATAAAGTGTTAAAATGCTTGAAAGGCCTTAAAATGCTTTAGTCCCATCAGTAGTATACTGTAGAGTGTATACTGCATCTTTTTTTTTTTTTTTTTTTTTTTTTTGCTCGATACAGAAAGGATTCACAATGGCTTTCTCCTTTAATTGTTGACGTCAGTCTTTAAATGTGGCTGAGAATAGAAACTGTCTAAGAAACCAAGAGTATAGTGTATTTCACAAATAAAAAAATGTCTTCAGGGTAGATTGTGTAAGAAAAACATGTCAGAACCAGAAATGTTGAGCAGACAAACTGTATTCAGACCTTTTCTAACAACAGACTAACCATATTCCCATTACAAACATGTGGAACTGTGTTTTGCAACACATTGACTGACAAGAACCTGAGGCAGCAGTGGGAGCTGTGAAACTGATTCACCTTCGTTTTCCTGCACAGGGCAGCGTGTCCAGCAGGTGGTTGTCTGCAGTCCTCTGGCATCATGCATATCTCTGATGGAGAGCAGCTGACACTGATGGCGAAGTGGTCGGCCAGGTTGTGATGAGCGACATGAGATGTGATGAGCGACATGAGATGAAATGGACTTGGAGGTGGGTGTTTTCTGATTAGATTGTAAATATTTCATGTCCTCGTTATTTAGAAGAAAAGATGGAGTAGCTGAGAGCACCTGAAGGTGCTAAAATCAGTACAGTGTGTTGTCTGCAGGCTAGCACTTCTAGTGCTGTTATTACAAAGTGTTGTGTATATATAATATAATATATAGGTCAAATACTAGACCAGCAACTGTGAAAACCACAATAAGGTGACAGGTTAGGTCTGAGGCCAGGCTGCGTTAATGACTTGTGGCCACTGGTTGTCACTGTACAGCATGAACATGATGATTGAATGAGAAAATATTGTCTCCTCTTAAATTGTCCTATTGCAGTCTACCACAGGAAAACTATCTAAACTCACACATTTTGTTCCAAACTGTTGTTCATCATATATATGTCATATATATATATGACATATATGTCATATGTTTTACTATACATTGAGAAAATAACTTTACTTTTAGTATTAATATACTTAACAAATGTGAACTTCACCCAATTTTAAAAAGCTGCTAAAGTAGCCACTAAAATGAAAGATCTCCAATTAGGGATTTATTGATTTATTGAAATCACTCGGAAAAAAATCACCTGAAAAATGAATACATTCCCTTTGTTCAAACAAATCATATCAATCGCGTATACTTACACTAATAATAATAATAATAATTACAAGCGCAATCATACCTACAATAAATACCATTATAAATAAAACTACCAACATTAAACATCCACCATACAACATCAGGCGACTGGAGGGTATGGCTTATCCATGGGGCATGGCTTATTTCAAAAGAAATGTCAAGTAAATTAAGGTTTTACATCCAGTAGGCCTAATTCAAGTCAGAAATCCCACCATCTATGTATTTGTGACACAGTAGATCAATTGTGCAGAATAATAGCTGCCAAGAAAAATACTTTGTTTCATTCCAAAATGCTATACATCCATTTTAGAAACATATATATAATATGTAGATTCACCTTAAATAGCTTCCCCAAAATATACAAGATATATCAATTCATCTGTTAGGTCCTGCTTTAGCTGCAGCAAAGCGGCAGTAATTCTTCTCCCTCAGGTCAACAAACATTCACATATCCTCTTAAGTGTGGTTCTGTAAATATAAAGCACTTCTTAAATAGTTTCTTAAATAAGATTCCTTTCCCTTTTTTATTACACTGGAACATTTGTCACATTTTTATTTGGACAAAAATAAGTTACTTTCAAATAATAAAAGACAAGGTAGAAATCAAACTATTTATATGGATGAAATGAAGGCCAGGAACAAACCAAAATAAAAGCGAGTAGTCTCCTCACAGACGCAGACCCCCTCATTTCATCAGCTGTGTGAATTGTTTGTCACCGATATTCACTTGCCAATGATTGTGTTTGAATATTTTGTGCAATTGGCATTAAATACAAAAGATGTCTCCGTGTTCCTCCTAACACCTGAGAGTCTGACGAAAACCTGTAACGCAATCAACCTCATCCTGTGATTAAGATATTTGTATGTATGTAGTGGTAATGGCATTTAAATACAGCAGTACAAACTTTAGAAACAGCCGGCGATGAAAAAGCTTGCATATGGTTCCTTAAAATAGCAATGAACAAGCAACCAAAAGGAAAACCTGACTGCTTATGAACTATTTTTTGTTTGAGTTGTTGCTTTAAGAAACACATTATTCTGGCCAAATGGAAGAAAGTATCCTCTCAGGGTGTGAAAGCTGAATAAGGATCCTTATTCCAGTAGAGAAGGGAGATGAGGGCAAGATTTCAGAGGTAGCACGCTGTACCACTGCAGCTAATACAGAGAAAGTTTCCATAACACATTGGGCATATCATATATTTTTATGTCTTTTAAAACGTTTTTAGTTTACGGATTGCAGCTTCTTGTAAAATGAAAACAGAAGTGTAGTATTACATTTCAAAATACTGTATTGCGATGCAGGCCAAATAAATGAAAGCGTATTTCAAAAGAAGATTACTTAAAACTGCAATCCAGTGTTGTTGAAAGCACCACTGCTATTTTGGTTGAACAGCACAGGCGAGATATTTAAATACATCAATCTTGAACAGAAATGTGCTATGCTGGGTAATTATTCAGCTCTCTCCCCAAGAACGCAATCACACCATAGCACTGTAGTTTCTGGATTGCAGCATTAAGAGTTGTAATAATACACGGCCCATCCAAAAACAAAAAAGTCACACACTGATATTTTGTTGGACCGTCTTCAGCTTACGTCACCTGGATCTGGACTCAGACCACAAGACCTTCTTCAATTAGGGTTAAATAACATGTCAGCTAAAAAAAAGAATCAACCCCTACAGTAATTATCCAATGGGAGTTTAACTATTTGCTTAGTTAAATCAAAGTGGTGACTTTTTTTAGGACGGGCAGTGTATAAAAATAAATTTTTTACCACAAGTTCAACATGCCTGAAGGCCTACCCTTGATCTGAATACATTTTACATATAAGAATAGATATACATTAAGTTATTTTATACATTTTCTGGTAACATAAACATGTAATTTGTATCATTGATACACTGGCCACTTTAAGGACACCTGTACAATCTAATGCAGTCAAATACAGCAGCTCTGCCATGAATTAAAATTTTACAAGGTCAGATTTTGCATTAATAAGGAGGCCGAAACATTAGAAACACTTTAATATAATGCACTCCAGCACGACTCCACCATCCACTAGGATTTCTATAAAAAACATAGAGTAGATGTATCACCTTTTTTCATGGCAGAGTTGCCCTATTTATTTATTTAACTGCATTAGATTGTACAGGCGTACCTAATAAAGTGAGCAGCGAGTCCATCTTGAAAGAAAATGTCTTAAAGGCAAGAGGTTAAGATAAATTATATCAACCATGAATTTTGTAATATAAATGATTTTGACCAACATACAGAGTTAACCAACACACTGCTTATTAATTCATCACCTGACTACAAAAAATACATTAATATACAAAGTTTACAAGTTTTTTTTTTTCTTTTGTATTGGCATTGTTATTTAGGGCCCTGTGGCACAGACTGTAAGGCAGTCGAATCCTGTGCACATACAATATACTACACATCCATGCTTAGAAACTCTGAGAAACTGTTTTCACTGTCTCCTCTTTTTGTTAGTCTGTGATTTCTGTCTCAGTACTTTCATGTTGTATAATGCAAAAGGCTGAATGCCATCCTCTTCTGAAAAAATGGAAGAGTTCAGCACGTTGTATTTTAAAAAAACTACTAAAAAAAAAAAAGAAAAGTCTTTCGGTAGGAAAGCCTTGATTTAACGTTTCGTTTTTTTATGTGATTAGAATAATATCCTCGCACTTAAAAAGCACATGCAGCACATCTATGCTTCAGAAACATTAAACAACAGATGAATAATTCACTACTTGCTATTTATGATTTGTTTCCAGTTGCACATCATGTTTACAATCATAGTAATTAAAATGTATTTTATATAGCATTTTCCAAACAAGTGTTACAAAGTGCTGTACAAAAAGACTAAGATTAAAAAAAAGCTTAAAAGCTAAATAAAAAAAGAACTGAGACACTAAAAGTCTTCAATTTAGGACGATTTCAGGCTGATTGTTTTAGACAAACACTGTCTTTGAGACACAGCTAGAACTGCAATTCTGTAATTTTCATTGTCAGCTAATTAGTTGATTATTTTCTTAATTAATTGTTTAGCCAGTAAAATATCAGAAACAGTGGGAAAATGCATTCCATTATATATTTCTAAAGCTCCAAGCCCCTATTCTCTCTAACCAAAAAATTCCTCACATTTGAGAAGCCAAATGATTATTATAGTAGTAAATAGTGATTTATTTTCTGCAGGTTGACAAATTGAAAACTAGAGTAGATTGACTAATCATTGTACCTGTACAGTAGATGTAACTGACTGTGAAGGAGCGCACAGACTTGCTACAACAGTAATTGTTTGTGGGGGTGCTCCAGTTTCTGGGGCACTTGTAAGAGATATCATGGCCTTTAGACCCCACTTATACATGGATTTAACACCATGACTCTTAGTCATTTGAGATTAATCTGTATATATAATTATCCGGATTAATTGTTAACACCAGGTGTAAATGGTACTTAGCATTGGGCAAGCTCCCAAATGCTGTTTTATCAAATGCTTCCTGATTGGAATGCAGTGTTTTCTTCATAAATATGCTGTCACTAAGCCACAGAAGGTATTTTACAGAGCCCCTCTAGACTCTAACTCTAAAAATGTAGTTACTCTTTTTCTCTCTTGTTTGTAAAGCACTTTGTATCACTGTTTATAAATAATATATATGTACTCTATTATGATTATCATAATCACTATTATACATATTTTAATCTCAGACAATTTTGTAAAATAATTCTATTATTAAAAAGTTTTAGTAGCTTTAAGAAATACTTCTATACACTGAAATTTAAGATTGTAGCTCTGGATTTACACCTGTTTACCGAAGGAAAACATAACAGAGGATTAAGATTGTAAAAGCACTTTAAAGCAGTTATAATATATTTGATTGTAGGACTCTGTTTAGATGGGATGTCTGTATTATAAAGGATGCAAAAATCATAATGACCACTCTTGTAAGTGAAGCTATCTTTGCCGTTTGACTTCATTGCTAAATGGTTTCAATGTAATCAAAAAGCAATACAGATCTTTGCTTGAACTCTGCATCTGAGGATCATAGATGGCAAATGATTGAACAACACACTTGTTGCTTGTCACAGGTATCACCACTGGGGGAAATTGTGCTTGTAAAAGCCGTTGACATTTTGTCTGCAGCCACTAAAGTGGGTGTGGTGCTTGTAGCAGGGTAAAATCATGAATCCATCGTCATCCTCAGTGTTTTACACATCTTTGCTCACTTCTGACTACATGTAAATAAAGAAACGCGTTAGGTTCAGTATTGCCATTGTTGTGACACTGGCTTATATTTCAGTCAACATGTGCAGAAGATTCACTGCACACGTTGGTGCTCACACTAAACTGATTGTCAAGTTCTGATACAGGCAAAGTTTCAATATGTGCAAAGTTTTTCTTTAAAGAATGTTGTGAGAAGAAACCTGCAGTGGTCCTGCGGGGTCCACTGCAGAGCTTCGTCTTCATGGGAGTTTTGTAGAGCGTCTGTCTTCTTACACTCGAGTGACCATCATGAACTCTGGTCACTTTGGTATTGGCAGTCAGGATCCTGGGTGGCCACCATAGATCTGGCTGAGAGACTGAAGGTAGAGAAAATGTGAAATTACTGCTTATATCATTTTATAACTTCACATGGACAAACATCTAAAGAAATAGTTTTTTGAGGTATAGACGTATTGTTGCTGAGAGCTGGATGTAAAGATTGATACCATTCACATCTATGGTAAATATGTAGCTTGAGCTGCCAGGAAATTAGCTTTAACACGTTTACCTGCGTCTTGATTGTTAAAACCATGCAAAATCAACAAGTGACCATTTTAAGTGGGTGTTATGGCTAATTTTAAGATTTTGTTGCCTAATAACCAGGTGAGCTGCTCCTTTTTCCAGTCCTTGTGCTAAGCTTAAATGTTTTTAGCTCTAGCTTCATATTCACAGCATAAAACTGATGTGAGAATAGTAAGAATCTTCTCATTTAACTCTTGGTGCAGAAGCAAATACAGGTATTTTCCCAAAATGACCTATTAAATTTAGACCCTCTGTGAAAGGTCTGTTCATGATAACGCACAAGCCTTTCCCATTATGAAGAAGTGAGTCTATCTGTGACTTTGAGCCAAACATGATGGATGCAAACTGTTTCTGCTTTGCCAACATAAAAGTAATTTACTAGAGTCTAAATTTGGTTGCAGAGTTTGGATGTCAGTCCTCAGCGGAGGAACATTTTGATATCTGGTCTGAATATTGTCTATTTGGCCTTAATACTGAGCAAACGAAGGTGACAGTGTATTAAAAGGATAGAAAATGTATCTCCTGAGTTATTTTGGCATAAACACAGAGCACACACAGCCTCTTCACCTGCGTCACAATCCAGCCCACATGGTGCATTCACTAAGCTGAGACCTGAAGAATTACTGCGTTGACGCTTCAGTGAGTCACAGTCAAGGTTTTTCTGATGATGAATGCGCTCTGTGGTATAATAATCATGTTTTTGTGGTAAATAATATTTAGTTTCAGTGTTGAAGACTTGCTATTCCTTCACAGAGACACACTAAATTAACCTCTGTGTATCAGCTCTTGATTTTTACCGTGTTGTTTTGTGTTTTGTTTTTTTTACTCTCCGCTCACGCACGTGCAGAAAAAATGGTGAAATGTTTTTCCACATAAATGTGCTTTTGCAAAGATGGGAGTAGGTGATATGTATGACAGCTGCAAACTTTTCCCCTGCACTGGCTTTGGCAAATGCTCTGGATGTGATGTAAGAATGATGCAAAGCATTTTAGGACATGACTGGTTTAGTGAATAGGGATGATAAAAGATGTAGACACAGGCACAAACCTGGTCTGTGAGGATTCGAGGCTTAATATCAGGAATGGCACCCCCTCTCAGCTCATCTTCCACAGCCATGAGTCTGACAACAGGGAAATAGAAACAAACATACCGGTTGACAAAAATAGAATTACAAAGCCGGTGTTCTTCAAATTTACTGTAAGATTCTGCCGCCATATGATGATATTAAGGTGTTGACATGTGTTTGGTTACATTCAGCTCTTCTGAGAGCTTTCTGCATCTGAATCTTCAGAAAAGTTCAGAGAGTTCAAATTTAGTTGTTATACTAGATGTATGAAATGACAGTGTGGAGGTTGGTGTGCACCGTTCTGCTGTATCCAGAGGAAATATTTAACCGAGGCAAGAACGAGAAATTCAATGTTCTGTAGGAGTCACGTTTTAATCCAAGAAATCAGATAAATAAATAAATAAGAAATAAGTATGGTTCAGAATAAGTTCTTACTGTATGAATTTAAGACTCAGGTCATGAAGTGTTTCATATTAGGCATGAGCCTGATGATTCTTGGTTTTAGTTGTGATATTTCAATGAGCTACTCTTAAAGGAATAGTTCCACATTTTGGGAAATATGCTTATTTGTTTTAGAGTTACATGAGAAGATTGATAGCAAGTCTGAAAACCACAATTAGCTTAAAGGGTGTCTTCACCAATTTTCAACTTTGTTCCTATGAATTACATGAATATGAATGACGTTAACCTTCCCTCTGACTTCAACTATCTTGCTGCTTCTACGCCAAACAATGCTCTGGTTGACATCATCTAAAGGAGTTTTTAAATTCATCTTAGATCTAGCATGCATAAACCAAGACTACAACCTCCATTGTAACAGGGACCAGATGATCATTTAAACGCCTCCAGTTGACAAGATCTGGATGAGTTTCTGAGCTAGAAAATTGGCTATTTCAACACAAGCAGGTCAGGGTGAAGCAACATCCTTATTCACATATCCCCAAACTAGAAACACAGAAAATAAGTTGAAATCGGTGAAGTGAACTTAGCTTAGCATAAAGACTATTAGCACCTTTAAAGCTCACTGATCAACCCTGTATCATTTGTGATGTTATGGTATAATATTATTTAGCTTCATGTAACCCTACTTCCTGAATTTATACCACACTGCAACTGCCTCCAGGCTCCAGCAGACTTTCTGTCTCATTTAACTCTTAGCAAGAAAAAGTAAATATCCATATTGCAAAAAAATAAAAATAAAAAATTGAGTCCTTATAACATCATGCAAGTTTTACTTTAGTAGGAAACTTCTACTTCATCATATTTTGTGAGGTCTTAAAGACATTGCAATAACCTCCATCTTCACTAGGCAGCTCTGAGCGTGGATAACTATCTACACAACGGACCAAAAAGATTTGGTTATCTTTCTCTTATAGTATCTAAACTAAACCGCTGAAGTCTACAACTTGCTAAAGTAACAACAATTGTTATGTTACAGTCAGTAGCAATACGTTCTCCATTGTAAACACATTATTTCTGTTTTATCACACTCCACTGTAATAGTAAGTATTTTATATAACTTCTTTTTTTAACTATTGTGGATTGTAAGTGTTTAACCTTGTGTGCAAAACATTTGAGACAATGGAGAAAAGTCGAGCAGTAACTGGCACAGTCACATTTCTGCCAGCTCTAGTTCAACCCAGACACTGCTCACCTGTTGATGATGCCTTTGATTTGAGAGTCCTTCTCCATTTGCTGCTGCTTTAGGCGGCGCTCGCTGTCCTCTAGGCGATTCTGATACTGCTGTAAGATCTTATTTGTCTGCTGTTCCTGCGACAGAAGTCTTTGTTCATATTCTTCAAGCTTGCGATGAGACATCTTCAGTCGTTCTTTCAGGGAATGTATCTCTTCTTCATACTCTCTTACCTGAAAGATGAACAAGATGACTTCAAATTATTCTACATTATTGCAGAATGACGAGTCATTTTTATCAGTATAGACCTGCTCTCCAGTACAGATTTCTGTATGCAAGTGTAGAAGTAGCTGCTGTTGAATTGCAATAGGCGACCAGAAATATAAATGCAATAAAGCGACATATGCATAAGTTTCTAATACAGGCAAGAGTGTGGGAGTTATTCATCACAGAAAAAGCAACAGCAGCCACCACAATCCAACTCAGGCATGCTTGTGTTAAAGCTCCAAGAACCATTTGAAACTATTTAACCTCGTTGCTGTGTGTGTAGCCATCAGTGATTGTTTTTCCTCCTTTTAAAGTGGTTGATATGCAGCCTTAAACTGTCTGCTTAAAATGGGATTAACATAATATGATGACTGAAATGTTAGAACCATTCACAATACACTGCCCGTCCAAAAAAATTAAAAATAAAATCGCACACTCTAATATTTAGTTGGATCGCCTCTAGCTTTGATTACAGCACCCATTTAACGTGGCATCATTTCAATAAGCTTCTTCAATGTCACAACATTTATTCTCGTCCAGAGTTGCATTAATTTTTCACCAAGATCTTGTAATGACGATAGGAGAGTCAGACTGCTGCACAAAGTCTTCTCCAGCACATCCCAAAAATGCTTAATGGGGTTGAGGTCTGGACACTGTGGTGGCCAATCCAAGTGTGAAAATGATGTGTCATGCTCCCTGAACCACTTTCACCATTTGAGCCCAATGAATCAGAGCATTGTCATCAATATTTAATGGCTCTATCCAGCCACACATTGGCTGGATAGAGCCATTAAATATTGAATAAAACACTACCCAGCGCATTTTGTATCAGATGACCTACAGTTGATTGGGAAAAAGTCATTGGAACAAATGTTATAAAGTAAATGATGAATAACATTTTGTTGTAAATTTCTTTTGAGTTAGGGCTGGACCCAAACATCCAGATGTCCAGGCCCACATGCACGGGGAAAGAAAAACAGCAACCGCTGTTATCCAGCCTCTTCAACAGCACGATTTTTTTTTTTTAGTTGCTGCAACACTGATGGACATTAAACCTCCACCCAGCTGGTAATTGACAAAAGGTGTTATGTTCAGTGTTGTTTAGTGTACATACCGTATCTAGGTGTAAATACCAAATAACAGCTGAAAGTCGGAGCTTAAGTCTCATTTCATCTTTTCATCTTAAATCCAAATGCCTTCAGTGAACAGTAAACACAATTTAATTGGTTGTGCTATTCCAATACTTTTGAGGGGGCTTGTATGTACAGGTATTGATCACTTGATCATAATCCATCAATTATTCCATATTAATAATAATACTTCATTGATCTGCTTGGGGAAATTGTTGTTTGGACAACTGCAGTAGGTGAAGGCGCTACTGTGCAGTGTTGGAGGAACCAGAATTCGAACCACTGACCCTGGGGTTTATAGAAGACTGCTCCACCAACTAAGCTACATGTCGCCCAAATTTATCATATTTTAGAGAAATTGTGCTGATCAGGAAACAGACATTTGCTTCAGATCCCAGAAAGAGCCTTATTCCTTCCTTCTTATACCTCTAAATCTCCTTTTTGTATTTTATCACTTTAAATAGCATCATAGATATTTTGGAGAAATCACACAAACATCCACAAACACCCTTGAGTAAAACATTTTTACCTCTAGAGAGGTAAAAGAGACTTTTCTGACACACATATTTCAAACCAGCCTGGCAAAAATAGTGCTACATTTTTTTTTAAACCTATTGTTAAAAGAAGCAAGTGAGTATAAAGAGGTAGGTAAAAAAAATACACTGACCCTGTCTAGTCGTGACTCATCCATGCTCTTCGAGTACTCTTTCAGCTGACCCTCACGGTCTGGCCGCAGGCTCTCAATATCAGCAGAGAGATGTGGCATGTTGGACACCCAGGCCACTGTCCGCTCATTGAGTGCTGGGGTGTTCAATGTTGAACCTGAACCCTGGAATTTAGGACAGTGAAGCTTTTAATTTACTGCAGGAGTCAGTAATAGAAATGTCCAAAATAGGAAGTTTTATTGGAGTGAGAGTTAATAATGCTTTTAAATATATTACTATTAATATTTTTTCCATGCTGTATTGTATTGACTCTTCAAATAGTAGTTGATATGGACGTTAGACTGACCTGTTTATTGACAACTGGCTTGAGCAGATGTTGCTGTGGAGGCTGCAGCTGTGACTGAGGCTTCTTGGTGCTTTTTGTTGGCGTGTCTGTTGACTCCTCTGCAGCGGACGGTTGGGCCTGGTTCTCTTTGGCAGAGCTCGTCTGGTACGGGAGCCCGGGAGCTGGACTGTCTGTCACCGACAGCTGTTGTTCCTGTTGTTGTTGCTGGGTCTGCTGTTGCTGCTGCTGTTGCGGTGGTTGCTGAGTTTGACGTGTTTTCGGCTGACTGCCACTGAAGTTTGTGTCCGAAGAGTCAAGGAGGAGGTTCCTGCTCTGCGGGCGAACCTTTGGAGGTGTGGCAGTAGCTGGAGTGTTAATGGACCTCTGGGACTTTAGGTGTTGCGGCGGGGCAATGGATGTCTGACGAACAGGATGAACTGTAGTAGGAGGTGTTGCCAAAGAGGCAGGAGTGCCTGTCCCAGTGGGTGTCTGAGATACGACTCCCATCAGATGCTGTTGCTGTAGAGACTCCTGAGAGGAGAGAAGAGGTTGACTGATAGGAATTGTCATGAATGAAAAGCTGAAAATGTATGTAGTGGTAAAATACAGTACGACACAAAGGCAGACAACAAGCACGATAAGAATGGTGTAGTCCAAATTTCACTTTAAGTCACGTCAGGCAGAAAAGCTTCTTGATTTGTAGCAGGCCACAAGCTTTATATGGTACATATAAATGAATCCTGATGTTTTGACTTTGAGTAGCCAATCAGCTACTGACCTGAGAGGTCTAGATGATTAGATAAATCTTTTGGCATTAACTGGATTTTGTGTTTTATAAAGCAACAGTAGTGATGGATGGATAAATAGATAGATAGATGGGTAATTAATTCATAGAGCACTGTCCTGATTCACCATCTGTATTAATAAAACAGGAGCCTCTTGTGATGTTTGTTCCATCCAGGCCCACGCAGCAGGACAGAAATAGCTCAAGACTTCATGACAGGATCATTAAAAACTGTAATTTTACAGAAAAATGCTGTAGTAAACTATCAGTGTGATAAATCAGCAGTCCATGAGTACACCAGCAAGCGTGTGCTCATCATGTACTCAAGGCCCAAAAGGTCAATTCAGATTTATGTTTCATCAAATCGAAGAATTCCATCAATCATCAAAAAAGTGATTTAATCTTTAAATGTAAAAGCTTTGACTGAAACTGTGTCTATAATGATTTGTGTGATATCAGGAGTTATGACGCTTCCTCTGCCCTACTGACCAACTAGTTAGTATCCAGCCCTGATGAAACAAGGACACAGTGTGATAGATGTCAAGTGTTGTCTGTAGCATAACAAGTGTCTCTCAAATCTTTCTCTAAGCTAGATTTGAATATTGTGCTGCTTATGAGAATGCCTTTTTCAGTTTTTTTTTTTTAATATGTCCCATTTTGCTTCGATCCAAACTTTGTTCCGTAACCCAACAGTGTGAACACAGACTTGACTGTACACACTGACTGTACCTGTGAAAACCTAAGTACGAGCACAATCTAAGAAACTCCGAAGGCTGATCTGGAATGAGCAGTTAAAGCTTAAACATTTCTGTTTCTCCATCGAGGTGTCAAAATCACACTAAGAATAAATGATGAAACTCCAACTATGTTTGGGAGCTTTGGCATGGGAAAGAAGAAAAACTAATCCAGGTGTTATTAACAAAACGAATTCTTGGCCATCACCGTCTTCACTGCAACATTTGCAGATCCAGCGGTGACCAATACTGTCTTTTTTTGTTTTTAAATTAAGATTTGATCGAATGCTAAAATAAATGGCAATGGAATAGATTTAGTTTAACAAACGTATTTTCAGGTTTAAGATTTACTTTAAAATCTGATGATTGTCAAAGTACCTATAATCTTACATGATGGATACAGTACATATTACAGAAAGCAGATCCAAACTAAATTTAAGGTAAAGAATGAGCCTGTTGTTTCAAGTGATAACATTTTGACCATGAACTAAGCCTTAAAAGCAACTAACACATCAGCGACAGATGATCAATGTGTATTAATTTGTCACATGTGGTTACAGGTATCATCTGGCAACCTTTGGGTTATTTTGGTGTACCTTTCTATGCAGTAGGTCTCATCCACAGAACAATACCTCACAGTACTGTAGCCGAGCAAATGTGAGTGTAACGTTTTTTATATAAATCTCCTACTAGAGCTCTCTCTCAATAAATTTAAGTGAATAAACCAAACTGAGAATCTGAAGTTTACTAACAGTCTGTAAATATGGACAAGCGATTAAAACAGAAGTTCTCCATCTAGTGGTGTTCTTTAATAGTCTGGCTTTTCAATTTTAGACACTCATTAATAAACTCAGTGATATCCAGTTCTTACAAATTTAGCTTCACAATCTATGATGACTGCTTCAGTCTTTTCTACCTATAGAATGAGGAGTTATAGAAGTTCAACATCAGACTCCTCTGTCGACCGCTTTTAATACATTTTAGATTCCAACATAAGTGGTGATATCTTCAACCAAATGTAACCGTACATGGTTGAGGTTTTGAATTATATTGTAGGAATCCCACTGACCTTATTTTACTGTACTCTATTATATTTGTGATATATTTTAACCAAATAAAATGTTCTGGAAATGAAAAACCTAGTTGTCTATCATTACAAACGTGAAACAGTCTTTTACTATGTGTGAGGAAACGTGAAAGGCTCCTACCTGCACCTGCAGTGACAGCTGGTGCCAGGCGTAGTCATTGCTCTGATTCTGCCGGGTGAAATCATCACTGTAACTGTGTGAGTGCACAATGCTGGGCTGCACCAGGCTGCTCTGTGACCGCAGGGCGGACAAGTCCTCGCTGCGGGAGAAAGCACTGTTGCCAAAGGCGGGAGCATAGTCAGGGTGGCCGTTCTCAGGCTCGGGGGCGAGGAGGAGAGGAGGGGGAGGAGGCTGAGACTGAGCTGGTGAGTTCTGGGCGGCCAGATGGAACAGAGGGTTCTGGAAAGACAGGGGGAAGTGCATGGCTGCTGCTGCCTGCTGTTGCTGTTGTGAGATGGACTCGGTGGGGCCCCCTATGTGGCCCATCTGGTTCAGCCTCAAACCGGAGCCTGCTGAGCCTGTCGGCATATGCCCTCCCATACGAAGCGGACCGCCGAGGTTCCCGAAGCTGTGGCCGAGCCCAGCGATGGAGGCTTGAGAGGAGGTGAGCATGTCTCCCACAGAGTTCAGGTTGGAAATGCTGTTCATACGGGAATCCTGAAGATCCATCATAGACACACTTTTATTCACACTGTGGACCTGACAGACACAAGAAAGCATTTTATTGTAGCTTAATTTTTTCATAGGATTTTGTTGAAAACGCAGCATACCTAAAGTAAGACAGTGCTGCCTCAGGTGGCCGCTTGTCGGCATTGCGCCTGTGTTATTCATTGTTACACTGTGTTTGATCTTCAACTTTTTGCTAATTTTGTTTGTTTTTTTCTTGTTTTTTACGTCAATATTTCTAAAAAAATCTGTGCATCAGACATTGGCCATCACAAAGTAAAATGTTCTTTTTCAGCTTAAGAAAACACACAAGGTTTTTAAATTTAAGACCCTACTGTACCTGAAAATGTAAATATTTTACATACATTTCTGAATGTACAGTAAAGGTATGTTGTCAGTTTGATGCTATCTAGTTCTTGTGAACGCAATATCTACTAAACATTAATCTAGTTCTTGAAGCCCATTCACATTTATGTGATACCTGAAGAACGCTTTAAAGGAATATCTTAAAATTTGGCTGACAACCGTCCAATTGGAGTCAACAATGACCTGTTTAGTTTTTGTGGGTCAAAGGTCAAGGTTGTAGCCACCTCATCTTCATCCAGTCCTTGTGAGTTGATGTTAGGAATGCGTTGCGGGAATTTCTTCAAATTTGCCACAACTGTCCACCTTGACTGCATGATGAGCTGTTTAGACTTTAGTAGCCAAAAGTCAAAGGTCAATGTCATAGCCAGCTTATGTTCATGAAATTGTCAATGCTATATCTTAGAAACACCTGGAAGTAATTTCATTACATCTGGCACAACCTGCACAAAAACTAAATTTAGTAGAATATGAGTCTGGAGAGACATGCATGGTTCACGCAATGCAGTAATTCTAGTTTTTATCTTATTTTGTCTTTATTCAATTATTCTCTTTTATTTTTTTCTTTCATTTTAAAAAGATACACGTTTTCTGTAAAGCTCTGAATTTTCATGTTGTTTTAAGATAAGGTACTAGTAAATGTGAGTTTCTCACTGGATCTTTAGGTTTTCAAAAGTGTGTGCGAGTGAAAATGTCTTAGGGTCCTAAAAATCAATGAACAAACAGAAATAGGAATGTGGCCACACAAACTTAAAGCTATAATATGCAACTTAAGCTATAACTAGCATGAGACACTGTATTGACCGATATCAAATTGCAATAAATAAGAAAGCTGCAGAACTTACTAATCAAGAAGAAATCGTTGAAATTCTCTGATTGGTTAGAAGTGAACCAAATATCTTTGCACCGCTGCTTGGCTGTTTAATGAGTTTGTGACTATTTCACATTGTACCTTTGGATCAGGTTCGGTGATGTCTGAGCTGCTCGTGCAGTACGCGGGGCTGGATCGAGCCAGTGGCGGGCGGGTCACGTAGAAAACTTCCCTGGATGAGCGGAGGTCTCGTTCAGCATGGCGCCTCATGTTCAGATTTGACGAGAGGGATTCTACAGCCGACACTCCAGTTGTAGGGGACGGCAGGCGAGAGATGTCTATTGAACTGCAGACACATGACAAAAATGTTGTTTAACTGCTAAATATCTGATACTGAACTCTACATGTATTGTGTATTTTATTTTAAATGATTTATAAGTGAGGGTAAAGTAAGAGCACAGGACAGAATGGTCCCAATTTTTCCTACTTGTTGTTGCTTGTTATCTACATACTGTTTAGTCAGAAAAAGAAGTCAATAATAGAGCTTGGGATTCATTTGAAACAAGTAGGGCATAAGATTGATTGAATTAGTTTGGGTGTTTAGGATGAAAGGTTTACAAATCTCAGAAATGTAATTATGAAACCAGTAGAAAAACCTCTACTCATCACGAGATGAGTGGATAAAGTGAAGACAAGTGATGTGTAGTGTGCGAGATTGCTTGCTTTCATCACGCTGAACAGTTTTTGATCCTAAGCACCTGTCTAGAAGATTTCATGGTATGCAAGAACTACAGTCCTCTGTTTTTTTTTTTGTGTAGGTTTTACACAACAAAGCATGTGTTAACACCTAAGGCCTGATACCTCTGGGGCAAGAGCTATTAAGTGTGACAGTTGTGTCGTTCTTTGCATCCGTTTTAATCTCTCTCCTTTTACAAATGCCTGCAGCAAATCTTAGTCATTCTCATTCAATTGCATGTTTGCTGCAGCACATTGTGGTTCCCAACAGGATTTGGAAGGAGGGATTCAATGAACACAAAATAGAGTCCAGTTTTTTTTCCCCTCTTACTTAAAAAGTTCATAGTTAAATAATTAGGCTGTAATGAGAGCAGAAGTCCCTTGACAATAGCAGAGTGCTGAAATGAACTAAACAAAGAGGAGAGAGGTTTCCGTAAGAGAGTCTGGGAGTAGATGATGCTGACAATTACTGATTGATAAAATACACTGCCCGACCGACCAAAAAAAAAGTCACACACTCTTATTTTTGTTGGAATAACCCATTAGCTTTGACTACAGCACACATTTACTTTAGCGTCATTTTGATAAGCTTCTGCAACGTCACAACATTTATTCTTGTCCAGAGTTACATTAACGTTTCGGCAAGATCTTGTATTGATGATGGTAGAGTCAGACCGCTGCACAAAGTCTTCTCCAGCACATCCCAGAGATTCTCAATGGGTTTACGGTATGGACTCTGTGGTAGCCAATCCATGTTTGAATATCATGTGTCATGCTCCCTGAACCACTCTGTCACAATTTGAGCCCAATGAATCCTGACATTGTCATCTTGGAATATGCCCGTGACATCAGGGAAGAAAAAATCCTTTGATAATAACCTGGTCATTCAGTATATTCAGGTAGTCAGCTGACCTCATTCTTTGGACACATAACATTGCTGAACCCCAGATCATAGCACTGCCCCCACAGGTAGCCACTAGACATGATGGGTGCATCACTTCACTTGCCTCTCTTCTTACACTGATGTGCCATCACTCTGGAACAGGGTAAATCTGGACTCATCAAAGATCACATGACCTTTTTCCATTGGACAGTTCTTAACCCAGTTTTAGTAGTTTCAGCATTTTCCTTAGCATTAACATCTTTTCTACAACCACAGGATGTATCTTCTAAAATGGTTGTTTAAGAAATGAGAAGCTACTCATCAGTTAGAGTTCAATAACTCATTACCAGCTAAAACATAATCATCCATGCAGCAGTAATCCAGTGGGAGGCTCTATTTGCTTAGTTAAATCCAGGTGGTGACTTTTTCTTTTGGGCAGACAGTGTACTTAAAAAGTCTGAAGAGTAAATTAACATTACCATTATTGGCTTCCACAACCATTCACTTTGTCTGCATAAAATTCACTGCAGGATTCATTCCTCTGCAAGAAGGTGCACCATACAGAGGCGTTTGGGAACATGCAAACCTAAATTCATGTGTGATGCATGTGGAACCATAAAGCTATACAAACAAAGGAAACCACCAGAAGATACCTGTTTAGGTCCCGCATCATAAGGCTTTGGAAGTCAGAGGACTTGAGACGATTGAAAGATGGGCGCGAGAAGAGTCTGTCCTTTGGTCTGTCGGGCTGGTGATTTGTAGGCATGTGGAGCTGTGGGTTCCTCAAGGCAACACTGATGTCATTCAACAGCCTTGGTAGTGGTCCGAGTTTGAGAATTGCATCCTGAAAAATAGAAAATCAGGTAATCCAACGCTTTCTATGTTCACATGCCACACAGAGAAGGACAGGCACTCAAACCTTTTTATGCTAAACACATTATTTTTATTTTGGTCACGATGAGAATAAAGATTAAATTCAATATGTTGCCAACTCATAACCTACTTTAGTTCAAAGTCAGTCTGATCACCATGAATTTACAAGCTTCTAGTTGCATTAATTCAGTCACGGGCCACCAACTCAGTAAATTGTAAAGATACTGCTGATAATTACTCATCACCTCCTGCGTGTGCTTCACTTGCTTTCATTGCGGTGGCAGTTTGGTCAGTGTCATTCAGGGGTAGCTAATCAAAAATAAATTGTATATAGTTTTTCTAAGAGTATATTTAGACAATTTCTACTTTTTTTTTTTGGAAACCTTTTAGGACCACAGCATGGTTTCAGATCAGATATCTATATAGGTTTTGGAATTGATAGAGAAAAAGTTGCATATGTTTCTAATTTGGAGAATTTTTCCCAGTAGCAAATATTAAATGTTCCAGTACCTGAAGGCTGGGGAACATCTGAATCATTTGAAACTGAAATAGAAATTATATTGTGTGACATAATCTGTTAATGTATGAAGCAATTAAGGGCTCAGCATAAAATATTTATAATTTTCATTACATTACAACTACAGTAAAATTTCATTAAATTAACAATTGAAGCACTAGCGTTAAATATTAAAGCACTCATTCCACCTCTGTTTTAATTTAGTTCAAACAGATACATTGTCAACCCTCCACTCTACATTATTCACAATTTTATTAAAATATTAAATGTTTAATTTAAATTAACAGTAATGTATTATGTTATTCCACCCACCTTGCTAAGCTGACCCATGACTTCCCACAGTAAGCTGTGGAGCATGGACAATTCTCTTCCGAGGTCAATGTAACCCTCAAAACCTCCAGCATTTCCTCCAGTGTCCAAGTTGGAAATCTCATATAGAAACTGCTGCATGGAGCCCCACTCCATCTCCAGGAACTCATTCATGAAATACAGGTACTCCTCCTTGGGTCCAAATCTGCAGAGTATATGACAAGAAACATGAAGACAAAGGAGACATTTCCAGTCATGTTACTGTGTAACCTGTTTTTTTTGTTATGTACTTGTGATGTTCTGAATAAATGAATGCAAATGGGAATTGATAGACTGAAAATCAACACAAGTAAAAATGAAAAAGACTGTTAAAGTGTAAGAGTGTCGGTGGATATGTTTACATGTATTTGAATCTCAGTTTTATGTCTTACCCTGGCTTTGATTGTATTCTGAATAAAATATAGAGAAGGAACATTGAGAAACTGGTTCTTCATGTCCTCGTTTAAGTGTCCAGGTTTGTGATCGTTTGCGTGGGTGCAAGTGTGTTCCTGGCTCTTCCACATCCAGCAAAGCTGTTGTTTATGTACTCACTGAGTGACCTTAATGATTTACAATTTAACTGCTGGATTTAATGTCTTCATCTCATATCTTATCTTATAAGCAATACAAGAGTCTCTGCATCACCGCCTGCATTACTGTCAGCCAATTACATTTTATGTTCAGAAGATATATGTCTTCAAATGACTTGTTTATTTTTTGCCAACAGTGTGAACATATGTAACAATAAAGAGTATAGTAGTAAATCTTTATAAAGGAAAAGCTGGAGGGATGTCTGATCATTTCAGTATTTTATCCAATGTGTTCCTGAAATGTAGAGTCGACCACGTTACCACCAAAGGTTTGACATCTGAATAACTAATGGACGGTTATGTGAGCCAGAACAATTGTTTCCATATTCATAAATGTCCATAAAGACTGCAAAGTAAAGGTCAGAACAAATGTGTTTCAACTGAAAAGCTCAGAGCTTGCTGTGGGTAAGTTGTGGTCAAAACATGAAGCCTGAATCAAATTAATGATGTAGCTGGGGTAAAAGGACGGGTGATGACAGACACTCACTTGCTGAAGCTGGCCAGGTTCTGCATCACCTTGGCAATGAGAGTGAGTGTGCGGGACGTGCGTTCAGCAGGGTACTCCTGCATTAGGTTGAACAGGGATGGGGACATGATGGCTGGACACATGAAGCGAAGGAACAGGGAGGAGCTGATGAGGCTGTCAGCGAGATCCTCTCTTCCACGCTCAGCACATCTGGCTCTCCACGAGGCGAAAACTTCTTTAAGCTCCCGAGGAAATATGCTGAAACGAGAACTTGATTTTATTTCCCGTTGTCAAGAAAAAAACACAATATATAAAATCCAGCAAGTTTCCTAAAGCAGTCAGAAATTTAGCAAGTCAGGAAATCAAAACATATAGAAAACATAAGTTTGTTTTCATCTGTTTTAATTAAAGCTCCAATTTAAAAGTTAAAAAGTATTGATACTTAACCTAAAATAAACAACAGGAAACTGATTTATAAATGTGTGTGACAACCTTTTCAAATGTTACTTTGGTTAATATCTGAATGGTAGTATATATTTTCATTGCATACATATCTATTTTTAAAATAAGTATCTCTAATTCTACAAAGTTGTTTCAATACAAAGCTTTACAGTGTCAAATCTCACTTCAAATGACTTTTCTCCCTCTACTGTCAAAGAGGAGCATGGCACCAATCAATACACAACACACACTTTACATGTCTACAATCGTTGGGGCCAAAACTGACCAGAGAGAGTTGATAATCTTGCAGAGTAACAGTTCACAACACATGCGAAGGTTAGCTTGATGGTCAGCCAGGACTGATGGCGGGACACGCATGGGGTCCACCTCACAGTTCTCCTCAGACTCATATAAGGCTCGAATGAAGTCACCTGCAAGTCGCAGATCATGCTGTTATGTAACCTAAAAAATGCATAAATCTGCAAACAACTCAGCTCTAAGTTTCAATAACACCGGGACACAGCTGCACAAGTGCTGCACAGTAGATCTCAAATTGAATGAGAATGATTTTTTTCTTAGAATCGTATAAAGTAATAAAATGGTGTAGTTAAGATACTGTGTAAAATGATTATTGGAAAACAAAAGGTTAAGATGGGCTACGTTTGAATTAATGGATGGTTGGAGGGTGTCTAGCTTAAAACCTTATATACTGTAATTCTGACATACAGGATTAGTGTTGTTTGTTTTCCTGTATCACAGCTAGTAAAGTACAGTGGTTCCAGCTTGTTATTTTTTCAACAAAACAGGACATTTGCATTTAATGTGGTGACACAGAAATGTTATTAAAGCACATTTCAATTTGTTCATGTGACATTTAAACAGTTCTTGTTTAGCTCAAGTATTTCTACAAAGCTCCCACCATCATAATTAAGCATCCTTTGGGGAAATGTCACAAACGATGTCACAATTATTTTTGTAAAATGATAGATACTGTTGATGTTAAAACTTAGTGCCAAGTATAACATATTTCATCAAAATATTTGATTTGACGTTGTGCCTTCATTTAGTTAGTAGGAAATAAACACAAAGCAGTAGAGCTGACCTCACCTATAGCATCCTTGAGGTATCTGTGACCTATCAATTTGAGGTACTCCTCCACGGCCTTTGTGGCAAGCGTGTTTTCCCGAAAGATCAAGTGCTCACGGTCCATAAATCGATCCACCTCACACATTGCCATGTCAGACAGGAACTCCTGAGAAAAGATTACATTTGCTGTTCAGTGGAGCACACACACACACAGAGGAAAAGGACATTTCTTTGTAATTTAATTGCAATGAAAAAAATAATAATAATGGTACACAGACGTGAGGGATGTGAGCAGCAATTATTTATGACCCCACAAACACAAAATCAGGTTTGACCCCTTGTTTACCTTTGTCTTCCCTGTGCTTTGAAGGATGTGCACCAGAGCAAACGCCACCTCCTCTTTGCTTTTCACACTCAGCAGCGGCTCCAGAACTGCACACAGTGTTCGGTAGTTGTTTGTAATGTACTCGGCAAATTCCTTGTACAGCTCCATCGGGAGGATGTTCATTGTCTGGTAGCGAGACTTTACACGTAGTGAAGCATTGATCACTTTGGTACTTCCAACACCACCGCTTTTGGCCAAAACACTGGACTGTATAACAGGGTACCACTGCTCGACAAACTGCCGGCCCGTGATGCTGGAGATGGGTATGCTGACAAGGCCCAGGTATGTGCTTTTTTCCTAGATTACCAAGCAAAACAACACATGTTATCAATTCCTCTTTTTTTTTGTGTGTGTGTGTGTTGAGTTTGTGTGAGACCCTTTTTTTTTTTACCTTGCGCCTTTTTTTGTCCGTTTCCTTGTAGAGGTGCAAGCGAAGGCTACGAATGGTAGGCAAATTGTTAAATTCAAAATGCTCGCCCCAGAACACTGTGTCTGTCCGGGGTTTGCTGGTGGTGCGTGCGTACAGCATGTCATCCAGACACAGCTCACAATAGTAGCGTTTCTTAGCTGGAAGGTCTCGAGCTTCAATGATCCACAACTTGAGCACATTGTCAACTCGTCTGCTGTTGTCCTGAAAGCAGCACAAGGAGTTCTATTACTGAATTATAACAGTCCTTATTTATATCTGTTAAACGCCAAAGGAAAATGGTACTACTGGAATTTAAAATATCATAGAAAAAGGTTAGTGTATCTACCTTGTTAGGTTTAACAGCTCGCTGCAAATTCTCAATCCACTTATCTCTCTCTGAAGCCGAGCGACAGGCAAAACATTTTGTTCCTGAACTGGTGGTCACCTGCAGGATAAAATATTCCTGATATGCCTCCAATTTCTGCTGAACTACCTCTGTAACTTTGCAACAGTACCTGAATTGTTATCTCCACTATATAAACGCTTGTAAAATCTATTGGTTAGTTAACTGTATGAATGTGGTCAGAAAAATAAAAAGAAAATAAATCCATTAGTAGAACTAGGGAGAATTTAAAGGTTAACAACTTGACACACCTCAAAGCAGTACTCTTGTCCTAAAATGCTAGAGTGGACAGGCTTGATTATAGCTTCTTCATCCAAAACCAGGTCCAAAGCTTCTGCAGCACTGCTGGGAGAAAGTAGGGACTCATGGGAGTGGGATTCTTTGAAGCTTTGCATCAAGCGTGTCCTGGTGAAAGAAGAAAAGCTTTATTTACTTTCACAATTCAAATATGATTGTATTTCTGTTTTCATATAATACAAAATGAGTCACTGCAGAAATCCTTGTGCGTCACTCACGCAATTCATTATGAATTCTGAAATATGATCCTTTTATAATGAGTTTATGGAAAAGTTGAGACCACCAGATTTTCTGCAGTCGTGTCTCCAGTTTGGTGTGTTGACTCGGCTCATGTGACTCGTGCTGCATGTTAGAAAGTAGCCCGAGGTGCTATTTGGAAACGTAATTCTTCCAAATCAAACAACTATACATGAATTCAAAAATGAAAATGTAATTGCTAATATTGAGCCTACTGTGAAAATGGGGCAAACATGTAAACTAAGAGAAGCAGTTCAGCACTTACAGTCTTCGGTAATATTGTGATGCAGTTATAAAAAGACATGGAGGACTGTGGCTTGATCATAGGGTAACCTTTAGAGGAGGGCAGCTCTATCAGGGAAAAGAAAAGTAATGGTCGAAGTGGACGCAGAAAGGTAAGCCAAGGCTGTCTCTGTGAGGCGAAGCAAGGTCAGTAGGCCAATTGAAAAAATGTAGCAAGGAAAACATTTTTGCCACAGACTTGTAGTAAAAGGAGGTAAACCAAATTAAATCTATTAAGGCTACACCTCACAGCATGTTACCATCTTAGCTACTGAGTGGGTGCCTGCCCTTTAGGTTTAGCTGTGGCTTTTCAGGCTAAGGTGAAGCAAATAGCGATTGAATGTGAGTCAGTAAATTGATTTGCTGGCTCACAGAGATATAAGATACAGAAAGTTCCTGTTCTGTTGGCAGAAACACAATTCTTTAGTGGTTTGGTTGAACATTTTGCACAATACAAATCTTTCGCTTTGGCACCAAGAGTTAGATGAGAGGATTGCGCTCATGATCTCGTGCTTGAACTTAAAATGTAAATAGAGTTATAAGGTGATTATCTGAAGACTGGAGGAAGAGGAATAAACCTAGTCCGACTGTATCCAAATGTAACTAAATCCACACCAACCTATCAGCACGCCTAACACTGACTAACTAACTATGTTTATATATAGATATAGATCATCGTCTTTGTTGAATCTGTATGAAAACAACAAGTTTGGCGTTTATGTGCAGATGTTTTACTTTAGAAGCATTAATAGGCAGATTTTGGAAACAACAGCAGATGTGAGGAGACATCTGTAAGAAGAATAGCAGACTAGTTTGTCTATATTAAGGAGCTGACAGTGCCTTTGCACAATGCAGAGCATGAAAAACGCTTTGGTAAACCAAGTTGGCAGCAGAGGTAGAGCAGCTGCGCTCGAAAGCTAGAGTGTGAAGTTGGATGCTGAGGGTTTACAGCAAAGTCAACTTAACACAACTGAGTGATTTAAGCGTGTGTGTGGGCAGAACTCAAAGCAGGCTGTGAAGGCAGTGGTGAATGGCTGTCGTTGGAGGGGAAAGCACACTGGCTGAGGCAAAACGTCACTTTAACCCCAACACCCCTAAGCCCTCAGGTTCATTTGTTGCAACATTTAAACCGGCTTTGAGACTTTTACATCCTAAACAATACATTTTTTACATCCATCGTCTCTGGGCACAGGACATCCACACCTGCTCCAAAAATGTCTATTATACAGCTCCAGTGGTGGGAAGAAAATGTACTGTCAGCACTACACTGCTACCTTCTGCCTCTCTGTCTCTACATCTTTACATTTCCCATATAAGCGTCGTGACTGGTTTGTGTGAAGACTGCATAAAATTTTGATCACAATGCAAGTCAGATTCCTCTGGGATGTGACCTCGCGTCAGAACAGAAAATGCAAAACCTGTCACGAGAGCCTCCGTGGTATCCCAACATGTTTGGATGATGAAATGTAAGCTATTCTGCCAGAAGGCCCAACAGAGCTTTGCTGCCGCAGTCTCCTGTCATGTGCATACCATATAAGATACACTCCTTGTGTTATTTTTCTAATGTTCAGACACAAACATTAACTTTCAGGTAGCAATATCACCCACAATCAAAGAATTTTATAAGTCTTCAGTTAACAAACCAATTTTTAATTCACTTTTAATACAGGTACATCCCAGCTATCCCTGCAGTAAGAACAGTTTTGTTTCATTACTATTCATATCACCATTGAAATAAATATCTTCATTTAAGGTCTGAAAGCTCTGGAAAAAGCACAAGCTCAAACCATCTGTGAAGAATTCACTAAAGGCAACGTTCTTCATTCAGCAGGGCTTTTCTTTTATCAGAACGGTTTGAGTGAAGAGTGTGGGGTGGGGGGGCTCCACAGAGCACCGCTGGCAGCGTGACATTTATTTCTAAGATTTTTTTAGGGCACAGTGTAGATTTGAGATATTTGAGTAAAGGATTTACTCATCTTCCTTCAGGATAAACAAAGGCTAGCGCTTGTCTGCAGGCATGCTATGGGAGTTTTAATCATAAAGCACAGGTAAGGATGATAGGAATTCACTAGACTAATCTCAAAAGAAGAAGGTTTGTTTTCATATGAAGCTGTATTTCTTCCTCCTTGGGATCGGTGGGTTCTATAAGATATCGTGAATGAAAATGTTGCCTATTAAATTTGATTCATTAAATGATGTATAGTCTTATTATATTATAATATGGTCAAACTCTTCCAGTTGTTTTTCCTTTCCTCTCTCTTTACCTCTTTCTTAGGAGTGGCTCCCCACATTTCCCAAGATTATTTTAAAGCTGAGCTACAATGTTTTTAGCATAATGCTACTCTAAAATGGAGAGCTGGGCAGAGTGGAGTAGATTCATTTTTTTATTCTTATGCTACCAATTTACAAAAGTGAAACCTTCTGAAATGGGTTTAAAGTCATATTTTCCAAAGGTATTTAATGTCCCATAAGTACTATAAGAGACAAAGTTGCCCCCTCAAATGTGAGTCTAATAAAAAACACAGGGCAATTTCACATTTAAAATAAGAACATAACGATTGTGATGAACATTACCAGTAGCCAACATCTGCAACACTGTGCTTTAATACTAGTCACTGTAATTACTTAAACTATACAATACACTATAATTACAATCAGAAGCAAACTTGAAGCGTAGTCAAGTCGAAGTAGTCAGTATTCTAGTTGGAGCAAGAAAATGAATTCCTAAAGAATTCAAGTGTAGCATAGTCACAGCTAACCCATTAACATACCACTCAGTACACAAAGCAGTCTGACAGGCATCCAAGCAAGAGCAGATTTGATTGTTGATGGTTGAGTAGTGTCTGAAGCTCAAAGCTGTTCCCAATCTAAGTATATAAATAGTTACATGTACTGTCTGTCATCTTTGTGACTGTGGTGACTTTGTGGGGTTTAAGACCATCCCCTCACAGAAAAAAAGTCTTGTAGTAGCTGTTAAGCCTGTCTAAAATGTACTGATTAATTGATTTATAAAAAAAAAAAATGAATCTGATTCTTGTGAAATGACAATTAGCCATGAGATTTAAAGCTGGCCCTGGCTTGGGTTACCCGTGAACACCTCAAGTAAAAACACATGTATTAACTCTGTGATAATCTCACAATGTGCCACAGAATATTCAAATAGAAGCTGGACACACTATGTTCTGTTAAATATTTAAGTCCATGTTAAAGTGAAGGTTACTAACCGCTCTTGGTCAGCACTACGAAACCGGGGCAAAATCATTTGTCGGAAGCTGCTGGTCCGGTCCAGTTTGGGCTGACTTTTGGCCCTCTTGATGGAACCCTTCAACCTTCGATTGAGAAAACTCTGAAGATTCAACAGGGAAAATAGAAAAAAAACCCCACCATTCATAAATGTAAAAGAATGTATACTGCATAATTCAATAAAATATCCATAATTTACGAGCACACTTAGCTAGAAAACGATACTGTGAAATTTTCTGAAGGGTAAATTATCATCCAAGCGTCCCATGCTGAGAATTGATATTTCAAGATCACAAAATCTGTAATTTGTTGGATGTAACCGGCTTTAGTGTACTCACCGGCTGTCTGAAGGGCTGTGGGGTGGCATTCGGAGGGGTTTCCATGCTTGACTGCCTTACAGAGGCAAAACTTGCCCTGCGAGATTGGTCTATGATGAAAGAGTAATTAATAAATAAAGCAGAAACAAAGGTGATCAATGAACAACCCAAAACACATAGATAAAAGGTTATTATTCTCCTTAAACTACATTTAGATCAATTAGATATATAGATGGAAATATTAGGATGAACTGTGCAAAATTGGATGCAACTTGGACATATGGCTGCTTTGTTAGAGTTGCAATATAGTTTGTTTTAACAGAATTTGGTATCTATTTCACACTGCATTCAATGATTATGACAGCTATTAAATATGCCACAGCTACAAGAATGTGGCATCCCATTATGAGACTGGAATAATAAGAAGTTATTATTGAGGTACCAGATCTGGTGCCAAAAGAGATTAAAATGTGTAAGACTGATGAAAAAAGTTGAAATAGCAGGAGAAAGGTTATATGGATAAAGTGTGACGTAACAGTTGCACAGGCAGCCACAAAGTTGAATCATATTAGGTCTGAATGACAATTAGTGTCACATTTCAAAGTGCTCTGACACGTTTACCAGATATTGAAGCATGAGTGCATGAACATAATTACAGAAATGTCTGTGTCATAAGACAAAAGTCATCAAATGGAGTAATAACAAATTTAAACAGGTCAGAAAAGAAATAAAACATGTCTTATACAACATAAAGGGTATAACAGCTCAACGGTTGTGTATTTATGTTAATTCATAACTTAATAACCTTAAAAATGACTACTCATTTACATTAAGTAAAAAATGTAACCCCAATTTACACTCATTTTCAAAAATGACATTTTATTTGATTAGATTTTGACAGGTTACTCCATTATCACTCGTATCGATACCTTGCAGCTGCTTCGGTCACACAGAGAAAGAGAAACGGCTTCAGAGATCACGACAGAACACACACTGATCACATCAACATAGCAGAATAGTCAGTTCGAACAAAGCTCACCAACAAGGACAGACAGCAACGGCGTCAAACACAAAGAACAACATTGGAGCGGTCTGAAAAACATTTGTGTTTTATCTCTCTTAACTAGAAAACTTTTGGAATTCAAGGCCAGTGGAACATGACACACAACCTGATGGGAGAGCTACTTTGGGCACCTATATAATCAAAGCAAGAATCACACCACTGAGTCATCTTGCTCTTTGTCTGACTTCAGGTTTGTGCAAACTCTGGAACACGGTGATGGATCTATAAAAGTATGAGCACCTATGTTTAGGGAATCAGATCTGATGCTTCCTCTATACGACTGTGTTGACTAAAAAAAGATGAGGCCAGTGCCGAGGAGCAGGAGGATCCGTGAGTGTGAGTGCTGTTCCCACTTTACTCCAAAATCCTTCCCTCCATACAAATAATTCAACAGTTCAAATACAGTAGGTCTGGTATTGTTGCCGATGGCTTGTGGGATAAAGAATGGGTTCGTCATTTTCCTCCATACCCGGCCAGCTAGTTAGCTATGCTGGTGGCAAGTGGTGAGATTGATGTTGTAAAAACGAGTTACAGAAATAACAACTTTTAAATTAGCACATTCATTTGACCAATGTGAAAAATATCAAGTTAAATGCACTTGGCATCGGCCAGCACAGCACCCATGCCATCTGAAACTCTGTCGGTGAGACTCGGGATTTGAGGAAAATATAACAAAATAACCCCCATTTCAACATGAATGTGATGTAATTGCTGCATTTTAAAAGTTAGGCTCCACACAGTTCACATTTTCACAACACAGGGGAAGTGTGAAGCATGTCTAAAGGTGAAACGTGGCCCTTACTTCATGCTAAAGATGTTTTTTTGAATGTTTTTTTTCCAGCCCTCGTTGTACAACAGAGCCACATTCTTTCATATTCATATAACATTACCCTTTACTTATTTATAAGCTGGTTGTGCAACCAAAACATATCCATCATTCATTTGATCCTTTGAAATGTAGCATAAAATGTCTCTGATTCATCCATAGGTGGGTTTCTTCAAGCTAAAAACGTGATCATGTTTCATGTTGATATTCACACTGCTCTTCTATTTTTGCCCGTGATTGATCTGTTGGGTAATTTCTAATAGAAATGCCCCATTACCCAAAGGAGCTGTTTTTCCCTTTGCAACAGAGAATCAAGACACTCTGTCATCCTATGATTTCCTCGCTCCTAAAGCCTGTAAATAGGCTACTCTCCAGGTTCTATTCTGAATCCCAGCTAATTGTTTGGTATCCATGGAAACAACTCCAAGGGCTTCTGGTTGAACTGTAGAAGATATTGGCACACAACTGCACAATAAAGATGATGAAAAACACTAAGTAACATGCTGCAGAACACAGTGTTTACTGCACACACACACACACACACACACACGCACACGAGTGAACTGATCAGATCTATCGGCTGCCCAGGAGGGAGTCTTCCTCCCCTGAAGAAAATGTTCCGCTTTTCTTTTCTGTCTCACGCCGGGGTTTCGACCGAATGACCCCGCAGAGGATCTATATCTATCTCGCACATTCCAATGTTATCGCTGCCACTAAAATAGTCACCTGCAACATGCGGTGATCTAAGTAAACGTGACATAACACACAATGTTTTCAGATGGGCTACTCGGGATGTAAATTGCTGTCAGGATGGAGTGTGTGGGCGGCAACAGCCTCTAGCTAACTGTGATACTGAGGAAGAGAAAGACAGAAAGAGGAAGAGTGCACGTGGGTGTTGGAGAAACATACTCAACCTTTACCATATATCTCTCTATTAATACACATTTGGAAAGTTAGTTTTTTTAATAAAATAACTTTCTTCACAGGATGTTTTTTTTTTTCTTTATCCACAAAAAATACAATATTAGTATTAGTATACAACGTGGCATCTCTACCTAAGGAGCCATAACAAAATACAGACGATAAAACTGATTAATAGCCATGAAATCTTCCTGCAGCTATTCATTCACCAAACGATGTATCAAAATCTATATGTAGCCCACGGTGCACATTTTATCAATCACATATTTCCCAACTTTGAAATGAAATGAAAGTTTGATTGGATACTTCTCTGTATTGTCAGATAATCAAGTTATCAATATTCTAAGCCTCAACAAAGACTAACTGAAGTATAAACACCCCACCTCTCCCAAATGTTCTGTCTCTCCCTCACATTTATAGTAGCAAGAGTATCCCAGATATTTCCTCTGTTGTTATAATAACACCTCATAACATAATTGCTCAGCAAATCAATACATTACTACTCGGATGTCATGTTTGACACCACTGTATTCATCCCTTGACGTCACCCACCAGACAACAGCATGGATTGCACACAGGTGGGTCTAATTATATTTGAAGATGCTGAAGAAAAATTGCTGAACATTGAATGTGCTGTGTATACAGATGAATACAGATACTTCTTCGTATTCCAAGAAAGTGTTGTGTATGTCTGTGTGTCAGTTTTTTCTTATTGTATTAACATAATGTTAAACACTGCATTTCTAATGTCCAGTTTCTGCACAGCTGTTCAATCTATAACATATTAAAAACATCACAACATGCAGCACATATTTTTAGAAAAGCTGTCTCAAACCCAGCCATTTTAGACTTTAGCAAAATCCTGGGGGGGGGACATTCATTTCTGCCAGATAAAGCAGCCACCCTGAACCAGCCACTTAAATGCAAGTGTCATATGCAGCTAATTTAATCTCAACATGTTCTCCATTAAAGCCAGCTGTGTTAAAAAATAGAAAAACCAGCAGCCCTCCCGTTAGATAGTTTGTCTCTTCTTTTAGGTTGTTATTGTCCAATCAGACTTAGGTGAAAAGACAGGGACGACTTCAGTGTCAAACACACTTTGGGAAAGTTACATTTTGCACATACAGCAGTTTGTAGTATCTGTAAGAAACTATTATTCACACGCCATGAATGTTTTTAGGAGTATGGAACATCTCTGCACAAGTACAAATAGTTTGCACAAACATTTATAACTACAAATGTTTCTACAACTACACTTGGGATAATTTGTGAATATTCATTTACAAACACTAAAGCTTTGTTGCTCCTTCTCAATCTGACTGTGTTAAATGCTCTGACACAGTGAAACACTTTCACTTCAATTGGATCATGAGTTCTTCAAAAAACTTTTTTTCTCCACCACTAAGCTGAGGCATAACCATTAGTAAGAGAAATGTTGGATTGATGCACTTCTACAAACCATCATTAGCAGTGCCTGTCTTTTGGCCTGCAGATGCATTTTATCAAAAGCTCCAGATTCAATGTGAAGACGTTTTCACACATATTACAGAACAGTTACAAAACAGTTAACAACCCCACTCACATTTACTTTTTTTAAAAGTTATTTTAGATCTGGACTGTGTTCTCTTAAGCGGTAAATTGGTTTATATAGTACAGTGAATTATTCTTCTCAAAAATGGGCCAATGAATGCTGCAGTTGAATATAAATACTGTATAATGCAGAAAATCCATTAAGGTTCTTTTATGCACTGTAGTAACAACTAAAATTGAGTGAGTGCATATTAAATCATTCAAAGCATAAAGGTTTTAATGTATTTAACATAGTATTAAGTAGAAGAATGTGCCAATTTGCATGCTTGTAGTGATGCTACCCCAAACTCTGCATTTACATTTTACAACTTACTGCACTAAGAGTAGAAGTCGGACTCCCGGGGAAAATCGGACTATCCACCACACTGATGGTACAGTCCAGTTTCTCTCTGATTGACAGTGTTTCCAGCAACAGACAACACCACATTATATACCGTCTGGAGCCTCTGGTGACTCACTCACTTGCCTGCTGGGACAGATGTTGCATTCATGTCATGTGGAACTCTAAAAACCATTTCTGTATTCCAACTAGTAAATACTGTTCAACAACCAAATGGTAATTGTGGCAGGAAATTGCCTACTTTTCTGACAGCTTCAATATGTCCATAATATGAATAAATATGTCAAGATTAACATAAATAAATCCTAATTCTGCGTTTCTCATTGATTTACCCTACAACAAAATATGACAATCATAGGTTTTAATTAGTGCTAATGTATTGCATTAAAAATAAATTAATGCAATTGAAATAGGGAAATAGGGAAAACTGTTAAAAATTACAGAGTAGGAAAAAGCTTCCAGAAACTATGCACTACACAATTCCCCCCTATGATCTTCTGTGCCAAGACAGCAAATCTGTTGCTTATTCCATGCCAGGGAGTCAAGGTGAAATGCAACATACACAAAAAATGTATACACAATCTGTATTCATGTGTGTGAACCCCAGTTAGTTATTTTGCCCATCAAAATTTAAGGTGAAATGAATGTTTTCTGAGGTGCTTAATGAGTAACCTGAAACAAACAATTAATATGAATCTATTTTATCTTAGTCACTATTATATCATTAATTGTTTGTGGTCCCATTCTATATTTGTGTAGTGTAACTGCAGTTCTTTACAGCTTTCAACAAGAAATACTATTATTTGAGAAAACAGGACATGAATCAGAGGGTTCCAGATTTGAATACATTTCTCTGAAATTAATAAAGAGGTGTTAAGTTGCTTTATAAATCATCCAACAATGAAAACTCAACAGCACAGACTTTGCTGTTGACAACAGTTTTCACAGGGACTTCTAGATTGTAGAAAGGAGAAAGCTGGAGTGGGAACAGAAATTTCAGACACAGTCAACTCTAGAAACTCACATATAACAAGTAAGGACGTAGTTTAAAAGGTATATGCTAATTGCTGAGTACAGTGGGCTAAAGGAGGTTTATCTGCCATCACAGCTGTTGAAAAACCTCAAACAGTCTAAATGTGTGTAGAAAGCTAAGGACATTCATTAACAGCGAGCTGTCCAAACAATCAACCTGCATGACGGACAGGAGCAAAACCTTGCTGCATCAGCTCGGCCCTCTGACAAGCCGGCAGCATTGCCACAGGAAGTCTGACACGGTTTTAGTACGAGCAGTGATTTAAAAAAACTTTCGAATGGCATTGGTGATGCTGAGCACACAGACTACGTACGCTGTCGACATTTAGAGAATCGGCTACTTGACAGAATAAACGCTTGTCTTGCAATGTCTGGTGTCTTCAAATGCAAGGTGAATTTCAAATGCGTAGTGAAGTTGAACTGCCTTTTGACTACAAACTCGGAGAAGTTCATATATTCAAACTAGCCTCAATATGCCCTCTACATAATAATGGAATAATGGAATAATGGAATAATGCCACTGAAACTCTGAAAAGTCGATGTGCTATCATTGGAAGGATGCTGGGTTTATAAAAGCAAAAAGTGACACTTTCAACTATGTTCAGGACTACTTTGATGCTATGTTTAGAAGCCAGAACCCAGTAATCAAGTAAACATACAACGCACAGAAGTGGTAGAGCTGCAGAATGTGAAAGCAGAAGTAGATGGAGGGGTTGAGGAAGCAGGGGCAGTGTGGGTGTGAGGGAGCCGAGGGAAAACCTGCGATCCGCTTGAAAACGGACAGATATTTTTGGAGAAAGTGACTTTCATCCTGCAATGTTACCACAATTTCTCTCTCTCTCTCTCTCTCTCTCTCTCTCTGGAGAAAGAGACAGGATATTTAAAATGTAAATGCTCTCCGAGTGGACGTACAGTAGCCTAAATAAACAACCTCAAGTTGCTCTCCATCGTGTGTGTTATCCAGCATTCCTGCCTCTCTCCTGCCAGTCCCCCTGCCTGTGTGTGTGCTAGCCAGGAGGAGTGTGGCCTAGTTACCATAGGAACATGTTCGTAGCTTGTGCTCTGCTCTCCATCAAACTACCTTCATTTTTACTAATGTATTTAGAAGCATTATTGCCCTGCTTGTACATGAGCAGACCCAAATTAAAGAGGTGAGAATGGCGAAAATGAAATGTTAGAGATGAAGCAGCAACGTGAAGCTCTCTTAACTATGAATGATAGAGAGGAACTTCCGGATTATCTCTCCACATGATTTAATAGTTCACAAAGAAGTGATTTCTAACCAAGACTTCCCCGACAGTATAAACTGCCTCCTGTTTGTTTCTTTTTAAACTGCTCAAAACAATACTGTCGGCTGAGATGTTTGAAATGAAAGAACCGCTTTAAATGTTATAATGCTAAGTACAGAAAAGTATTTCTCTTCCTGTCCCCGTAGGGAGCAGAAATGGCTGCTTTCATCTGGAGAAGTACGAATAGAGCGTAGAGCGGAGGAAGATTCACAGTGTATCAAAGCCGGAGGAAAAGGCAAATGGCACTATCAAACCTAGAGGATGTCAAAATAAAACTCTGGGAGTGTGACAAAGCAGGGCTCAGAAGGTGAGCGATGCTACGGTGGAGGATTGAGTGGTAAAAAAAAAAAAATCCTCAACATAGTGAGGTGCTATTGTAAAGCTTCACTGAAACGAAAAGGACTGGAAAGGCATAGCACGGCTAAAGCTTAAGTGTATGTTAAACCTTTCATTAACAGTGGTGTCAACGCATCTCAGAGAAAACAGCGGATTAAAGAGGCACATAAAAAAAACATACATAACATAGAAAAATCCGGTCAGATTACGACAGACTGGAGAGCAGGCTGAGAAATTACAGAAAGCACAGTTGACAGTGAAGAGAAGTCGAACCAGTTTGGAGCTAAACTGACTCACTTGGGGTTAAAACTCCAGCTCCGCCACAGCAAACCTCCGCTTGACCAACCAACCCAAACTGACTCTGATGTGGCAGCCACGTCTTTGAAGATGTGTCCATGCAGCTATATGGCACAGACAAGTTCTTTTAGTTTAACACATTGATGCAGTCAACAAAAAAAAATATAATAATGTTGCTGGTATGGAAATAACAAAAATAAATAAATAAATAAAATAAATAAAAAAAAATATATATATATATATATATATATATATATATATAGACCAATAAAGACAAAATATAATTTAACGTCTAGTTTTTAATCTGGGTTTTTGTATAGAGCAGCAAGTGGAAAAGCAAGTAGAATATTTTTCATCTGCATAGTTAGAAAAATGCTGGAAATAACTTCAAAACGGCAGTAAGTGTTGTCTAATGATGCTCTGGATCATCAGGGACCTATCTTTGAAAAAAGAAACGCTTACCTCTGCGACTTGAATGTAATGCTAGTGAATGAGAGGCACAAACTGCAGCTATTGAACACAGCTATATAGGTGAACATCTGAACTGTGGCACGAAACAAATCAGATGTTTTACTTTTTTTCCCCTTTCTTTTTCAAATGGTGCAGGTTTGATCTTAAATTCAGACATGGAAAACCTGCAAGTGAATCCTTGTACAAGCAACATTCAACGTATCATAGTTGCCCTTTATAGTCTTGTAGGCTAAATGTCACAATGCTGCTTAACCACAAGCTGTTACTATGATTAATTGATAAGCATTCCTACAGACACATCAGTGTGAGAAAAACAGCCATTAACTAGCTAATACATGCTTCGGGAAACACGATTATTCTGTCAGGACAGGGGGCATTCCTGCTTCAGAGACATGTGCGAGACATGACATTCATTTACCTTAAAAATAATACGCTTCTTACACCTATATGCGATGATAACTAGTTAGACTGAGAAATCTGGGGTGGCTAATTCTAGTGGCCATGCAGGGACAGATTAAGAGGGGGAGGATATGAAGAAAAGTTTCTAGTTAGTGTGAGTGAAAACATGAGTATTATAAGGTAGTACGTTTTTAGACTGTGTTAAGTGGGAACAGGGACTTAGGATGGACAAGAATTATCAGAAGGGTAAAAATATCTTGTGTCTTCTCTGTTGGGTTTCTCGTTAAAAAAAAGAGAGAGAATAAGGAAGCAATTCATGGCCCCTAGCAAAAGACAACAATTTGAGAAGATTGCAGGACAGGAGCTCATTGCACAAGCCCCTGTTTTTTCTAGAAAAGATTCAGGCTAACAAAGCCTTTCTGTCCTTGGCAGCAAGAGAAATCCCCCTCAGTGCACTGGACTGAAGATGGGTGAAGAGCAGCTGAATTATGACAGAAACTTGGGTGCTGGAGTGGAATCGGCTCTTTGCTGTCAGGCTCCTGGCTGACAACTGTGGCAGAGTGGCAAGAAGTGCAGATTCACAACAGTTCAGAAGAAAGATTAATAGACACTTGTGACTCACACCTTTCTATTTCAGCTAAAATAACAAAATAATTCCACGAGGAGATGTTATGAGATTGTTCCTCTCCTGCATAGATAGGCCTTTCACATGGAGGAGGAGAAGGAAATCCTGCAGGGGGCAATGAGTCAGAGTGAGACAGACTTATCTTGTTCTATCAAGTGTGCAGCCTCAGACATTTCATTAACTGAAGCTCTTCTCTCTCCACTGCATTATGTTTTGTCATTAAGATGGGGAAATCTGTGCAAGAGCCCACAGTGGTTTAACTGTGCAATATAATGGACCATGAAGCCGTTGGCCACAAATCATATCATCACTAAATCATTAAGTGTCTAAACATCACCTACGTACATCTGTTCCTGCCAGCTGAGATGGAGGAAAAGTGTCACACCAAAAAAACATGACAAGCTAATCTTGTCCCATCATCTATTGCTCCTAAATACGCAGTGAGAGTTCTCTACAGAATATCAGTAGGAAGTTTTCCTACAGAGTCAAGAGTCAAACACGGTTTGGCAAATGTTTGCTGTAACACAGTCACAGTCCATTTTTGTAAAGTGGACCCAGCATTAAAAGCATACTTGACATTTGTCAATGTAAACAAATGATAAGAAAATAAACTAAACCTGCAAAATCCTGTTTTGCTTCTTATTTTCTTCTGACTGAGAAAAACAGAATCACCTCTGAATGTCTCATTATGCATACTCAAGCTCCCAGAGGCCCCACTGTAGTCTGTGCAGGTGTTCAATGTGCAACACCCAGAGATAGCTAATTAGCAAACTACAGGTATCAGTGAAATCACTGTAAAATGGTAAAAAATGTCTAGCTGACGAGATCGTCTGACTGCCAATCAACCAGGTCTTTGCACTGATTTCATCTTAAGAAATAGTTCATAGAAAATCTAGTGCCGGGTACCCGGTGACACATGACACATTCTGTGCCATCACATGCATCATGTAAGAAAATGAATAATGACACTGGATAGCATTTTTTAACATGACTGACACCAATTAGCATATATTTAAATAAAGGCTACAAATGCTGTTTAATGACACTTGTGATTTTAGGATGCTGCAAAGTTGCATTCATTTAAAAAAATTCAAATAATACATTAGGTGGCACAAAATGTAGGTATGCAGCACATATGTGAGGCCTTATATCCTGCAAAACGTTGTGCATAATCAGATCTATTCTTTAGAAGCCTTACAGTATTAAACATCCACTTTTTGTTATATATTTGCTATATAAAAAGGGCAGCTATTTAAATTAGGAAGCCTTATCATTATCATTTGGTCTGCAATGCATCACCATAAAACAAGTTCAGGTTCACGCACACAACCCAAATAATTAGTTAAGTTAGTGCCCGTTATGCCACTGACATGTAGGGCAGCAATTGAACCTGAGTACCTGTACTGTATGTACAGTTGTGTTGGACACCCGAGTTGTCTTGGTGAGTTTCCAGCTGGTACAGATCGTCCTGCCTTTGCTGCAGGCACATATTCAGGCTGTGAGATGGACAGCCAGTTCTGGCACCTCCATAAAAGAGCATCTCCAGGGCATGTGTCAGTAACACTTTACTGTGGCAAGCTGTATATCTAAAATCTTCTTATGCCACTATTAACTCTTTCAACACTCATATGCAACACTTACCCAAAATCACAGGACTTCCTGGGGACGAAATCTTGACAGCTTAGTCACATCTGTAGATGCAGACTGAATCCGCTGGGATTGCAGGGCACTTGGGAAGGGACTGAGGTTCCAAGTTTACTTGGTTTTTGGGACGAAGGTAGAATCAGTTTGTGCAGACCTGAGAGATGGTTTCCAATTGAAAGGCCGGTGTCGTCCTCTTTCAGAGAGTCGTATTTGAACCATTAGGCCAATTTGTGGTGTTCAAAGTGGGCCGCTCCTCACTTACGCTGCAGTGTGTCCATACATGCCTATATGCTGCTGTGGAAAATGTGAAACTGGCTGTCAGGAATCCCTCCACCTTCAGCTCAGTCCATCACTGAAACCAAGGCTTGCCTGTCAGCAGTGGCTGGGTTGTGCAGCTCAGCAGCTCTCCTCTGCTTCTCCTCCTTCTCTTCTTCCTCTGCTCCCTTTCCTCCAACTCTATTGCAATCCAGGAACTGAGATGTGATCCCAATGCAGTTTCCTCGGCAATAACAACAATCTCTTGTGAGGATGGATTTTGTCATCTTAATTGTTTGCTCTGGGCACATGTGACTTCAAACAGCCCCTGCGTCGCTTTATGATGTGGGAATAATATGAACTCCTGTTAGCGCGATCCACAACGACCCACAGAAGCAATTAGTTCATAATGGTCACTTATATTTACATTTACAACACTCTACAGCGATTCATTACACGACACGGACTCCGTATGGTTAGAACTACAGCACGCTGCACATGAATCATGCCGATCACTGATATTGGAATAAGGATTTATAATGACGGTGATGCCTGTGGGCTATGCCAACTCTGAGCAACACACACATCCACTGCACACTGCGCGCACTAAAAAACACAAATGCATCAACATAAACATCCCAGAGGTATTTACAGGCGACATCCCGACTGTGTGCAGCAGCATCGGAACTGATTCGTGCACATCTTTGGGTTGCTCCTTGTTTCTAAGCTCGGGTGATTTAATCTTGGAAAGCGTCTGTAGTTCGCCCTGCGCGGCACGACGATGTCCCCATAATCCAGAAATTCACAACGACAGGGAGGTGAATTTGGTGCCAGATTGACGCCGCGTCCCTCTCGCACTCTCGCAGCCCGTCACACCTAATTTTGATTTAACAGCAGTGCGTGAAAAGGAGGCTCGGTTAGCGGAGAAGTCTCTCCCTCAAGGGCGGAGATAGCGCGTAAGATAGACAGAAACAGAAACCAACGCCTCCAAAGGCTGGCCGCACCGCCCCGCGCTGTGTGGCTCCTCTGGAGTTTGCAATAGCCGAAAATAAAACGAAAAGATGACGGCCGGCCGCCCACTGTGCCCAATAATTACAATGCAAAGCAGGCTGTGGAGTATATAAGTTCATTTAAGTCACCTCTTTAATATGTGGAGTGGGCAAAGTTTCTCACGCAGACTTGGTTAAAGTAGGGATGCTGCATTAATGAGGCTCAAGTTTGCACACTTGAAAAATTCCCATAAATGTATTTTTGGCCAGCAGCAGGTGGGAAAAGCTTCTTTTTCTTTTATAGCTTTGGGAGCTGTCAGAAAGATACACTTGCTCAAATCTTCACGTCAAATGTTTTAATAAGACAGCTCCAACGTGCACTGGCAACAAATGGAAAATGGATGAACACACACACACACACACACACACACACACACAAAAAGAAAACAGAAAAAACTGCTTATTGTGCATCAGCTGGCACAACACATCTCTGATAACAAGTTCCCCAGGGCCCCAAAAGCCCCAGATTCATTGTGTAGGAACTGGTTTGTGGGGCTTCATTTTAACTTTGTTGGTACCTTGAGCCAGGTCCAACCTGCACCACCAGGCCTACCAGATTCAAACATCCTACAGAGACAAGGAAGAAATAGTTTCTAGTGTTTTCCCAAATGCAAACTGGTCATCAAGAGAAAATGAGTAGGGGCCCTCTTCACGTTAGGACGATTCCACAGTCTGAGTTATCAAAAAAAATATTTTTCGAAGTTAGGAAATTCTGACATGTAGTGAACTTTCAAAGATGCACTTGACTAACTCAGATGTTCGTTTTGCACAGACTATGATTTTCTTCTCAATTCTCAGTCCTGCTACAAAGGGACTGCTGCAGAGTCAGTATAGCGGAGCCACAGGAATAAACAGCACTTTCAATTTGTTTGTAGCTATGAGAGTATTGTATTAAAATGGTTTTTTTGTGTTTAAAAGAAAACCCAACAGCACATACACAGAGGAAATCAAGTCTGTGTGTGACTCATTTGGACGCTAATAGTCGGTAATTGGTTTTATTCTGGTCACAGAAAAAATGCCTGCCCAACAAAACTGTCCATACAGTGTGGAGATGTGTGGAGGCAACAGCGATTGTCCTGGTTGAAGGGATTTTTATTTTTAATATCTGCTATGTAAACATGTTATATAATTATGTATTGCTAATTGTGTTAAATCCTGAAATGTGTCATAGATCATTTCGTGGGCATATATAAAGAAGGGGTTACATAATGAAGAAGGTGTAACCTGGTTAGGTTTTTCCACAAATATGAGATTGGTACTAAAGTGTGGATATACTGTAGTTGGAAAATTGACATGTGAGTAATGATAAGCTTTTTTTTCTAGATGGGAATAGTTATTTGAATGAATCATTGAAAGGTTAGGTCTGTATATACAGTAAACACACTGATACCATATTAAAATAGAAAACTGAACAGTATTCTGTTCACACACTATGACATGTTCCATTTCTGTACAACTTACAATTTTTCTGGTATAAAGTGGGGTTTGTATAGACGTTACTGTAATTTTAAGTGTAGTATACACTACTATACTGCTGTATACATGAGCAAAGCAGGAGATGATTTGATAAAACCAGATGGGGGGGGGGGGGGGGGGGGGGGCAATATGTTACTATTTGACTAAGCTGGGACACTGGATGTGCATGCAGTATTTCAGAATACACCAAAAATATAAACTGGAAATGACACATCCCCACTCTTTTACTCTGAGCCCTTACTCAATCATTCTCTCTCTCTCTCTCTCTCTCTCTCACACACACACACACATTGCCATGGAAACTGATAAAAGAATAACTGTTCTGCAAAAAGAGATTGACAAAGCATATAAGAACTTGGATCGTCAACAAGAAGCTAATTTATGGAATATAAAAAACTCCAAGAGGATGTGTCTGATGAAAGCAGAACAGAAATGTCCCAAACTCGAATATGAAAATCATCCAAATCGTCCTAACCCACAAACAGTACCTACAATCCTTTCAACGTAGTTCAACTCTCTGCCAATTTATTGATTTCCTCAGTTAAAATTACAGACTATACATCTGAGTTGAGTGTGCTTTAAAACGGGAAAACACGGTGTTGCAACAATGCTACAAATCTGCCCGAATCCAAACCAAGCAGAAAGATTTGAGTAAATATGAAGGAATGAAAGTTACGCGGATGTTGCAGACAGCAGAACAGAGAGGGTGGGCAAAAGAAGAGGGGAGAGGACAAGGGAAGGAGTACAGCACAGTACACCACCTACACTCATCTCCATGGCAACTACCACACTAGAACGAGTGATAATGCAGTTCCCTCTCTTCCTATTCTGAAAACTGTTCAATTGGTACCATATGCACTGTGCAGTATGTGGGAGACAAAGCTTTCAGTGTTCTGTTGCTGCAGATGATATGAGAAGTGTTTAGATGCATCAAACTGTAATGCTCCTCCAACAGTACAGGCTAAATATTTTAACTGCACACGTTACATCTGTCTATCCACCAGAGACACTGGCTTAGCCTGACACTGAATTCATTATCATCGCTTTAAGGGATAACTTGTTATTTTTGAATTAATGTGGGTTTTTTTTTTTTATGTGGCAAAGCAAGTGGCAGTGTGTGGGCAGCAGCTCTTTCAAATAATAAGTATTGAGGTTGATAGATTTGAAAAGGAGTGATAAAATGACTTATTTTCCAATTGTGGTTCCTGCTGTTGGTGTGAACAGAGTGCAACACCATCGCAACTCTGAGAGTTCATGTATGATTTTATGCAACATGATCATTCAAATCTGTATCTACAAAAGGTGAAAATACCAGTGTACTGAATACAGCTCGACTTTGAGTATTACTGTGGAATAATGTGACAACAGAGCACAAATTGCACATACAGTGTGTGCTAAATTAATTTGGGTTTAACCATAAGTCTAGTGAAATTATCTAAGACAATGAGTCTTTGCTACACCCACCAGTCCTCATTTTAGCCATATTTTCAGGGGCCTTTCATCCTATTCTAGACACATTTTGTTTTCTCAAACCTGCTTGTATAACAGCCAAAGTAGCACAGTATGCTGCCATCAGCATGAATAATACTTGGGGGAAAAAAAGAAATCAATTTGCGGTGTTTGGTCACACCAGTCTGTGGGGATTTTCTTTGTATGGTCTTCTGTCATTCAGTGTTGATTTGTCGGGCAGGCTGTCATGATTAAGTATGTGACAAATACAGAGCAAGTGAGGTCGGCTGTCGGACGGACACCAGGGAAACGTCCAGATGGTTGAGCCGCCTCTGCTTTTCACCTCACCAGCATCATGACAGAGACCATCTGAGAAGATCTGATCTTTAGCCCTTGCATCACTTCATACATTTGGTTTGTTACAGAAACTTAGTTTTGGTGCAAATGATAACTTTAAAATCAACATTCCCTTTGTTGTATAATGAATAAACTGCTCACTTATTCCTTAATACATTAGTGTATTAATACTGGTGCTTTTTACACTCTGGAGCCAAGTGATAATATTTTAGAAGGTCCCCAATGAGCTACCTATTAGCTGTCCATTCACACACATCCAACAAAAGCTTGGTTATTTCTCACTCACAACAAAGACATTGTTAACGGTTAAGTAAGATGTTCTTCTCAGCATTATCAGGTCAACAGACAAACAGCAGGGAAAATCGGCTCGTGCAGAAACATTAAATCTGAATTTTGGGTGCTTTCCTGCAAAGGTAAAAAATTCTTTCTGAACTATCTGGTGAGAGGTAAACTGACATGAAAGTGAGCTCAGCAGCTTTCGCACCTTAAACTCCAGAGGAATTCAAGGTCTCTGTGCAGGTTACTGATTCTTTTTCAGTATGCGAGGGGTCAAAGGTGTCAAGTTCAGGGTGACCCTACTGCTCTATGATTTTACCCTGTGAGAATAAATACAGAAAACCTCATCTATGTACCTAGAGGGATCAACATTGCAGCATTGTTTGCTGTGACACTGCAGACTGGAGCTCGAACTGTTTTCTGCTTTTATAATAGCATCAAAGGTATTAAAAAGCTTGTAAATTGTCTGCTTTATTTAGATACTGCCATGTGCTTTATTCAGATGGCTTATCATACATACTGTCTAGAAGTGATTTAAAATTCAGTATCAGAACAAACATTAAGAAAAAAAGAACATGTCCATAACAAATAACTTGAATGCTATTCTGTTATAACCAGGGGACTCTGATGAATCAAAATTATTACACTAATTTGTGAAATAAGGCATTAAAGGGGCACTGGTCAAATTTAGCCTTTTTTTTTTATTTATTTAATGTTTTTTTTATCTGAATCCTATGACGCCTCCCAAACATAACGCCATACACCCAATTTCAGAAACTATTAGGCATGTTGTGACGTGAAGAACAGTCGTTAGGGAAGCAAATAGCATATTTGGAAATATTGAAATAGCTCATACTAGCTCATTTTATTAGATCACCTTGTTAAATTACAAACAACAGCTTTCTAACATTCCGACATCTCCCATCCTGTTGATCTGTCTGTGTCTGGCTGTCACGCAACCCCCCTTCCTCCCCTGTTCCAGAGCAAAACCGCTGCTCTGCTCCTCACATCGTATTTATTTCATTGATATAACAACCAGACACCAAGCAGAAATCCTATGAAAATAGGGTTTTTACTCAATATTGTTGTCTAGATGAACCATGTTTGAGCCTAAAACAAAGCTGAAGATGGAGTGACACAATCCATATGTCATGACTACAGATTTTTTAAGCTGTATTTTGTTCACACTATGAAAAAAAGTCTTTTGTTTAGTGCACTGAGTTCAGAAATGGTAAATGTGATTGTAATTGTAACTTATTTTAGGTTTCAAACATTTATTTTTTGTTGTTATGTATGCACATTGTTTAGAAACAAAAATTTAACAGTAAAAAAGCAAAATCACAAAAACAAAGCTGCCTATGTGCCAATGCAAACCTATTGTGAATTTGTATTTTTTCCATCTTGGATCGGTCAATGCATTGATGTACTGTGAAACTGTATTTCTGGTGGTGGAGGTGGAACTGGTAGAGGTTTGTCCTCATATCACACAATCAAGTCACTGTACCTGAAGTGATACGTTTAAAAAAAAAAAAAGTAGCAAAAAACGTATTTCCTAAATTGTTTGTGAGGCTAACTTATGTTGCAACGGCACTTTGCTTGACAACCATTTTTTGCCGGGCACCCTTTGTCGCTGCAGAGTCAAGTCCTGTGCCTCCCGAAGTGTTTGGAAATCCATGAGCAGCCACATATTTGCGGTATGCTTCTCGAATGATGCGAAAGGCTCGCGCATTAGCATAGGGTATATCTGTGACAGGGTCTCGATACAGTGCGGCCTTGTGGGTGACAGGACAAACCTCCTGGACTGGTATCGGAGGACTTGACTGGGCGCTGCATGGAAATTCTGCCTCGAAAGCCTCGTCATCACTGAATGTTATATAGGTACGGGAGCACAAGCCTCCAGCAGGCTGCTGTGAGGGTGTAGTGGGATTTTGTGGTGCAGTCTGAGGAACGTCCTGATCCAACCTTTGGACAATGGGAAATTAACAAAAATTAGAACTTTTAGACAAAGACACTAAACTCCACTTTTTTTTTCTTTTCTCAAATTGTTGCATGTCATACATTCAAGAGAAGCACCACTGATACCACTGTAAAAATAAAATCTCTCAGACTCTAATAACTACTAATATTAAATATATTATGTTCTTGTGCCACATAATCAAAAAAGAATAAGATGCTTTAGATAGGTTAATATTATGTTTAAGTCTGGACACAGATCATACATACCCTTCAACATCTACATTTTCTTCTTTTAGAACCGAGTGAGAAACAAGGGGCATCAGCACTGAATGGTAACGGATGGTTGGTCCCTCAAAACGCCGCTTCTTATGGACTTGTTTCTTCTTGTCTGCCTCCAGACGCTCATAGTTTTCTACACACAGTGAGTAAAATTAATACTTTAAGTATTAACATTTTTAATCAACATTTTTTGAGATTTGACACTAATTGAGACAATATATTCATATTTATTGCTAATTTAATAACAACCACCAGCACTAAAATGGCTTTGTACACAATATTTTAAATTGATTAGTACACAATATTAACAATGAACCCATATATCCCATCTCTTTAGCTATATTAAATAGGTTTACCGAATGATTTATTTTCCATTGTCATTTTCTGTTGCATTTATTTGACTTGGTCCATTTTGTAATCAAAAACACTATGACATGATTATCCTGCTTGTTTTTGAAAAGCAATGTATCAAAATGAAAAAACTGCACTGTTGGAGTCAGACGTGATCATATTACTCACCAATGTAAAAATAAAATAAACCATAGTAACATTCTAATGAAGTCTAAAAATGTTGGTACTAAATGTCTCATTTGAGTAATTTGGCCAAAATGTTCTTACCTAATGATCGAATGTTGAGCTCAGCTGTAATCTTGGCCTCAGCCAGCAGTTCTTCTTGTGTAAGGGGGCGATCGCGATGAGCACCTCTCCTTCTCCGAGGGGCATCCTGTCGCTCTTGCAAACGCAGATTTGTCTTTCGAGTATGTTCACTGGTGGACTGTCGCACAGATTTCCGGGCTAGAAAACAATCAGGGCACACATCTCAAAAAAATATTCAAAAACTATTCTCATGTTCAAAAACTGACTCATTTAAATCTGGCATCCTTTTCTGATGTAAAGAAATTACATTTTCATGAGGTGTTTTATGTTTTAAACAATGTAAGATCTTCTAATCATTCATGGGGGAACCTCTTACAGCAGTGTGGTGTATGTGGGAGGTTTGTAGTTATCTTACTCTCGCCAAAATCTTGGAATTCTTGTGGAATCCTCCTTTTAAGCTCCACTTTAGTTTTCTCAGTTTTCTTCTGTTCCTCAGAGGGTCTTTTGGGTTTGGGTTTCGCCACCTTTATTGGTTCCTTGGATTATACAATGACAAAAGCCATTATTTTCATTAATGCATAAATAATCAACACAATAAGTCTAAACATTTCCAGCAAAACGTTAGAAATGACTGAGACCAGTATATGTTTTCCCTAGAGTGTGCCAAAACAAAATCATTTCTCTGACCCCTGTGGACACCAGTGACAGCAGAGGTGCACTTCCACTGGGCTTGTTATTTGCAGGGCAGCCAGGTAAAAACATCTTTAAGTGGTTCTTGTGTGCAGCTGCTAAATTTATTATCATCATGTTGCAGTTAAAAATCTTTGATAACATTATTACATTTCTACACTTTCAGTTTTTGATTATCGTTTTCCTGAAAATATATTTTCACTCAGTCATAATGGGTTATTTATTGTAGAGGAAATGACAATTTGTTCTACAATAAATCCACACAAAATTTTGGTAACATTTTGTTTTAGTTGGAAAAAAAATGTTTCTTTGTTAAACAAAACAATATGCAACGTAATGCTGCTGTCATTTTAAACTCATGAATGTAGTCTGATGAAGATATTGATGCAGGAAGATTTCAAATTTGATAGCACTTGAAATTACTGTTGATACCTTATAAGCTTTAGTGACAACTCGACTTTTCCTTCGAGGTGCATCCTCCTCCTGGTCACTGTCTGGCTCATCTCCCTCATCTATGTCAAAGTCACTGTCTACCTCGTCCTCTGTGTCTGAATGTTCTCCATGATACTCATCATCTCCTGATTCCTGAAAAGAAAAAAAAAACACATTTTACCAAAAAAATAGAAATTACACAATTAAGCTATAGTATAAGTAAGCTAATGAAATATTTCTCATTTTTTCTCAAAACACTGCAATTGTTTACTACGATGACTGCTAGACTACTAGAACTAAATAAATGTAAGCTAAATGCCAAATAGCAGTAGCTTTCGGCTACACAAGACTCATGCTGTTCTTTGATACTAAGTGAACAGAGATGTAAAAAATGCAAATGTATTTATTAACGAGATATGCAAACACAAACTGCAGTGATAGAGAGCAGAATTTGTTAAGAACACTATACTGGCAAAATAATTCATACTAGCCTTCATATTTCAGTATGTGTACAGCAATGATCACACTGCTTTTAATAAGTGCCAGCAGTAATTACTGAAGTTAGGTTTGTGATTCTTTTGAAATTCTAGCTTCTGCTGTCAAGCTCATCTGAGACGAATGTCAGAACTGCCAGAGCAGCTGCCACCAAATCCCTCAACACAAGTTGACACTTGAACCAGCAGCTGTTTGAAGAAAATTAGCCAGACTGTAAACTGAGAAAACAAATCATCATCTTAACATGTAAGCAACAATTAAGTTCTTACATTTCCAAAGTTATAGCAGTATATCATGTCATAACCCACAATACACAGTTGCTTACAGTTCTAAAACTGTAGTTTTTACTTCTCTTTTCAGCTGTAATGAAGAAAGACAACAGATTTGTTAGCTGTAGATTTGGATTTAGCCATGATATGTTGACGTTTCAGATTAATCATACAGGCAAGGTTGTGTATATGTGACCAGAGCTGCTCTACAAATTAAGTGTTTCTATTAATATTTATGTATCATTCCCATTTTGTTAAGATTTACAGATTTTTCTAACTTCTATTACTTTGGCACTGAGAATATTTGAGCTCTACTCACAGACATGAGCAAACAAAACTAATGGGTACTTGTCCTGCTCTCAAAAATTGCAATCTAAGGATCAATTGCTGAAAAACTTAATTAAAAATGCTCTCATGACATCTAACAGGCAGCTGTGCCATTAACTGCAGGGAAGCTGAACTAAACACTGTCAGAATGGCATTTCTACAGCTTTGTATCTGTTCGGCTAGAATTAATACCACAACTCTGCAATAACCTATTCCTTTCAAAGGTGTACTCATACCTGCCTTTTATAAAAATGTTCACCAAAAACTTTACTGTTGAATGAGCAGAAGACTGTGTGTTGCTATTAAAATGTGTTGATTTATTAAGTGAGGTGAGTCTTCCGCCCCCTTTTGATCAATGAGATACAACTAAGAGACAAAAACAGGAGCTTTTACTTTGTAATGTCTTTAATGATAAATACAACTATATAATAATGAAATTCAACAATATAGTTACTTGCAGTTTAATATAATACAATGCAACCCTTAGTATGGACGTAGATTAAATATACGACCAACTATACAAGTTGATCAACTCACGCAGGCTGCTAATGCTAACTTATTAGCTTCGTCAGTGTCTTTCAATTCGGTTAGCGTTACTTACATCATTAAATCCTCCATAAGTGGTCTTGTAGAATTCGTCCTCCTCTTCAGCATCCAACAATTTCGACATGCGGTTACCCGCAGTCTTTCTAGGCTCTCGACCAACTACCAGACTCATGGTTTTAATTTATAAATTAAAACCAGCTAGTTAACTAGAATAAATGCTAGCTACCCAGCTAATGTTTGGATTTGTAGCTAGCTAGTGTGTTGTCTTATCCGCTAACAGCAATTTTCTGGCGACTTCTTTTACCTCGTTTTTCGCCCAGTTTAAATAGTTCGCTCTGTATTCGTACTCGTATTTAACTGAGTTATGAAAACGCTTGATTTTCTTTCTCATATGCTGTAATGTTTACTATTAGCAAGGTTAACTAAAACACAGCTAACCACTGTCTTAGCGGTGGAAACAACACATCCGGGTCAATTCATGTATTTCCGGTACAAAACTCAGTTCAAAATAAATCGTAATATTTGTACAATTTTACTTAATAGAGCATAGAATTTGTACACAATTGACTATACAGTTTGACTTGATTCAGCGTTGTGTAGCATCATCTCGTACACAAAATCTTAACTTAATAATCATTTGACTGATACATGTAGATTGGCGGCCACACGGTGCTGTTGTCTATTGTTGTCATGGAAACCAGTGGTTGCCAAGCACCCATAGAGCTTAAATGTTTTTGCCATAGCAACAATGTTATAGGTCTAAATAAGATAAGAGGAGATGAACTGTATTAATCCCAAAAGGGAAATTCAGGTAGAGAAAGATCATCATCTGCTGTATCTTTCCGTCCTGCAACACAGTGAGGTGTGTCGTCCACTGCAGCGACTTCTCTGGTCCATCAGGATGTTGTGTAGGGGATGATGGGTGTATTGTGGATTGGTCTCTATCTTTTTCTGTGTGTGTTTTTCCACCACAGCCTCTAGCGAGTCAAGTCACTGTGTAGTCTTTTTGTACCAGTTTGTCCAGCCACCTTGCGTCCTTCTGTTTTATTGTGTAGGAAAAGATGTTGCTGCCTTTTTTTATATTGCAGATATGTGTAAAGTGAACAGTGCAACTTATTGTCAAGTCACCAAAGGATTTTATTAGTCCTCTGTACTCCTCTTACTTTCCATTCCTGTAAAAACAAAGTAAGAGGCACAACTGCAGTACATCAAAGTTATAATATGTCAACTTTTAGCTTTTGCAGCATGTAGCCTAGTATTTTCAGAGTAGAATTAATTTCTAGAGCCTGTGAAAATGATCTACTTTCTCAAAGCACACAACAATGCTTACTTGCTTACTTTTATTAATTCCAATGTAAACTTTTACAAATAACCACACCAAGACAAAGATATTAAGTGCTTTATTGGGAAAAAATAACAAGACCACACATCAATTGAATGAGTGAATATAGCAGTAAATGTTACAGTGTCAGAATACTAGCAAAAATATAAACATGAAGTAGAACAGAAATGAAATGCTAAAGGTTTTTAGATGCATCAATAACCTTAATATAAGGTTAACAATAATTTAAATAAATAAGCCTGCTGCTTAATTTGGCCTTTCAACAGAACATTCAAAAATAAACAGAGCAAACATAAGATTCTTCTACCAGCCTTAATATATAAACTGTTTTTTAACTGCTTTCAACATATGAACAATATATAAACATATAAAGCACTACTTGCAGTAAGGAGTTAATGATTTTTATCTCTTCATCTTACATGCATTACTTGTTCATCACTGCTAACTTTAGTTATTGTACATTCCAGCTTTGTAAAAGTGGAGCTAAAATCTTCTTTAACCTAAAGCCTATTTGTCTTTTTCACTACAGTAGGCAACATAGGTGTTAGACCCAAAGCTAACATGTTCTTGAATTTTCAGCCTCTACTGTATATATGTCAACATGCTGATAAAATAAAATTGTATTCAATAAATTCAAGCATTAATGCCAAGCTTTAAAACCTTTCAGCTAAATTTTATTTTAATTGAAAACCGGCTTTCTACGTATTGACTCATATTAGTTTCATGGTGAACCTGCTTGTCTCCATACTCTTGCCTGTTCCTCCTGTACTACTCGACACGGCACTACGTGGCACATAGGCGATTGTGGCTGTGTGCTTTATTTGCCCTTTGCTCTTACTCCAGAAAAACATGAAAACGAAACAGACGCTCACCGAGCTGAAAAATGACAGAAACCCAATGGTTGCTGCTATAAGTAATGTCTTGATGTCAAATTGAGGTTTCTGATTTCCTTTCACACCTGGAGAGGCAGACGGAAAGGCAAACCAACCTTTGAGATGGAAGATGTTTTTAGTAGATGATGGAAAAGCTCGGACATAAAGGCTGACAGCCAGGCTGTCATTTCCTGCCGCATTCGATGCCACGCAGAGATAAGTACCACTGTCTTGAGGCTGAGCATAACGAACCTCCAATGAGCCATTAGAAAGAGCCCGTATTCTGCCAGTGGGTGATAAAGGTGTGAGCTGTGGGTTTAGCCAGCTGACAGATGGCAGAGGGTCACCTTCTGCGTTGCAATAAAACCCCACTGTGTGTCCCTGATCTACTTTCACCACTTGAGGTTTCTGGTTAAGAATTCGAGGCTGCCGACAGGTGAGCAGGCCTGGTAGTTCAGTCTGTGAGAAGTCGAGGAAATTCCAGCTCTGCAGCTGGATGGAGGTAGTGCAAGTCGGCGAGTGTCCACCCAAGTCCAGGTATTGGCGTCTTCGCACCACCCACAGCAAACGACAGTCACACACCAGTGGGTTGTTATCAAGTCCCAGAGTTTTCAGGGTGTCCACTGAATGAAAAGCATCCAGCTCCAGTGTGGTGAGAAGGTTTCTAGATACATTCAGCAATTTGAAATGTGTTAAACCCCTGAATGCTCTGATTTCAATGCGTTGCAATGATCCCCCAAATAGATGGAGCTCTTGGAGTCGGAGCAAGTCCCCAAGCATGTTTCCATGAATGTAAGAGATAGGATTAAAGGAAAGGTCAAGATATACAAGATATACAAGGTGATGCAAAGGAATGTAGGGTACAGCATTGAGGTTGCAGTGTCTAATTGCAAGGGATGTAAGATTTAGGCCAAAGAGGCTGTTTGCTGACAGTGTCTCCAGCTTGGGACAATGAGAAATGACAAGTTCCTTTAGGTGCACTAGATGGCGGAAAGAATAGTTTGGTATGCTGGTGAGGCCTAGTCGGTGAAAATGAAGGCTTCTCAGCACACTCAGCTGTGTGAGGGCCTCTGATGGCACAGAAGTGAGGTTGGAGCCATCAAGGTGAAGCTCCTGCACACTGGTTAGTCCAGTGAATGCTTGACGAGAGATAAAAACTAAGTCATTATCTGCGGCTTTAATAGACTGCAGGGCTGCCAAGTCACGGAAAGTAAAATCTAGGAAAACAAGGATCTCATTATCACTTACGTCTAGTAATTGCAGGTTTATCAAGCCAGCAAACACTCCCACAGGAATAATCTTCAGGTGATTGTGGGCAAGATGCAAAGTTAGCAGCTTCTGCAAGCCAAGGAAGGCATCTACTTCAATTAATGCCAGAAGATTGTCACTCAAATCCAAGTGTAAAAGTTCTGTTAAAGCACAAAACCGCTGATTCACCAGAGTCTTGATCTTGTTATGAGTTAGGTTTAGTAGTTTAGCATCTTGTGGGAGGCCATCGGGCACTGTGCTGAGTTGACCATCAGAGCAGTTCACCTCCAGCAGCACAATGCTACAACGGCAGGACTGTGGACATGGCTGACGGGTTTCAGACGCTGATGTCACCCCTGCTGTTAACAGGTAGAGAGCTCCCCAGCACAGCCATTGGTGGATGGCAACCCCTTCAAACATCTGGCGGCCTGCATTTGAGAGAGAGACAGCTGTGATCTTCAAGAGGACATGCGGCCATTGTGCAGTCTACTGTATTGATCTGTTGCTGTTTTGTTTTGTTTTTCTTACCTCTTGGTTAGGAGGACATGACTTTTCATAACCTAACCGCCGTTGACGAAGGGTCCTGTCTTTGTAGACATACACAAATTACAAATACTGACAAAAAAATAAGAAAGAAAGCAAAGGAAGTTGTCAGACTTGAATGGTGACGCTTATTTATGTCAGACAACAGACGTCAGTAATTTCAGTTGATATTCATGTTGTTTACACATCTAACACGATAAATTATCAGAGGTAACAGTGTCATTCATCCTGGAACAGCCTCCTGCAACGTCTCAGATGAGCCAAATCAGTTGACGCCAACAAATAACCGTCTGCCTTTTTTAGTTCTCTCTTTATTTTATGTCTTTTATTTTATGAATTGTAGCTACACCTAATTCTGCTTATGTTTATACTTTGTCTTCTCTGTCTTCTCAGTTTTTGCCAGTTCATCTTTCTCTGAAGCATTTGGTAACTTCTATTTTTAAAAATAAGTTACATAAATAAAGTTCTCTTGCTTGCTTGGCATAATAAAATATTGCTATGTACATGACAGCTGAGCCAGCTCCAGTAACTAACTAGTATTTCCACAGTAACTGGACTTTGACAGAGACTTTCCCTGTTGTTTCCACCCTCTGAACCTGTTTGCACTCTAACAAACCACATAACAGCAAAGCTTTGCTGCAATATGGGTAGGGCAAGGTCAAACTTTAAATTTTATACTACATGTACTGATGATTTTCACATCCAGAAGAGCTGGAATGAATAAATGCATAAACTAAGACAGTTATAAGTCTAAGGGTCCTAATATTAATGTCAGGACAACTTCATCTTCTACATTTTCTGTCATCACAGCTTTTCATTTTATTTCAACAGTTACTTAATTTACCACTAGGGAGCGGCAAACGCAGAAAAACATGAGTGTATTAGTTTGAAGACGTGCGGTTGGTGTCCAGGCTCAGACATTTTCTAACACTGTATGAACATTGAATGTAACTGTGAACAATTCCCTGTTACTGTCACGGTGCTATCTGTAGTCACACAATGGCTCATGACTCCTAAAATAATTCATTCATCTGTCGCTGTTTACATGTGAAATCAGCTCTCGAGAACATGTAAACAGGGTTTTTTGTTTTTTTCAAATGTAGAAGTAAGGTACCCATCAAAGAAAATGTAAGTCTGTAATAATGACTAATGGATAAGCTCATCAAAAAAAATGTGTGGCTTGCTGGAAGGCACCGCTTCAATTGCCAAGAGAGTGAAAAAACATATAACACCTTCAAGTGTGATGCCACCCTCGGTTTTGGCAGCTCTCATCACATGTTGTGCTGAAGGATGGGACACTATAGAGCATGTGAGAAGCGAGGGAGAAAGAAACTGACGTACGAGGCTGCACGAGACATTTTTCTGCAGGAATATCTGAGATTATACAGTAAATGTAAATTGTACTTTTTCCCTTTCCTGCAGCTCCGTTTTGATCTAAGTTTCACACATTTAGTCCCCATGTCTCAAAGAGTTCCTAAAAGATTTTCCACTGAAGTCGGTGGCATATTAAACATTTCTGCAAACAAACCAGGTTGAAGATGTTACTGTATCTAAGCTACTATTTTCCAAGAGGCAATTTTATCTTGACACCATCATTTGTATGGATTCTGGGTATGTAGTCTAACAGCTAGTGACGATAGCAGCTCCCTAGAGTAGTGAATGATGGAGTCTGACTCCTCCTGAACTCCTCTGGGAGCACACGCAGGAGAGTGAAAATAGTGTACGAAGGTGAAATTGCATTCATTTAATATAGCTTGACAGTTTGAAGAGCGCAGACACAAAGGATGGTAATATAAAAGGCACACGATTACAGTAATTTGTTAGGCAGGGAAAGGAAAATCAAGTATTATAACTCACCGTCTCTTCAGTCTTGACAGCTTGTCATTGTGATAGCTCCATTTTTACAATTTGGTAAGAACAAAAAGTTTGCATTTGCAAGTCAGTTTTTTTTCTCCTGGATAAATTTATATATCACAAACTGAATTCAAAGCATAACACGTCCAAATGAAACCTGCGGGGTGAGAGAAACAGTCACATCATCCGCCCATTCTGAAATATTCAACTCAGTTCCCCTGTTGCTTCTCTGTCCTCATGGCAACAACAACCTGGATCTGGACACGCTTGTGCTCGGTGCATGCTGGTGGATTATATGTACTAGCTCCTGGACTGCATCCAACACACTGCACTGGATGACAGGAGGCAGGCACAGGTCAGCCAAATGCAGAGATTTTAGGATCAACACCAGATGGGAATGAATTTTAGCTTCAACACATAAAAATAAAGGAATATCTTTTCAGCCCTGTGATCTGTATTTAAAAGTTTGATTATGATACAGCTTTTTTTTAATACATAAAGTCCTGACCTGTCCTGAACAAACCTCCATGAATGCTATTTCAGTACAAATGCAAGCATTTCTTCTTGTTTATTCTGTCTAGTTTTAAGTAAGTGACCTGATGTGCTGAAACACAAATAGCACTGAAAACAGGTGGAATTACTTTCTCTCACTGACAGATATTAAAAAATGTACACTGCCTGTCCACCACCTGAATTTGACTAAGCAAATAGGTAAGAGCCTCCCATTGGATAATTACTACATGGATGAATAATTGTTAGCTGGTAACAAGTTATTTAACTCTAACTGGCATGAATTAGGCAAAGAAAACAGCTAAGGAGATTGATGAAACTACTAAAACTGGGTTAAGAACTGTTCAATGGAAGAAGGTCATGTGGTCTGAAGAGTCCAGATTCACCCTGTTCCAGAGTTATGAGTGCATCAGGGTAAGAAGAGGGGTTAGTGAAGTGATGCACCCATCATGCCTAGTGTCTACTGTACAAGCCTGTGGGGGCAGTGCTATGATCTGGGGCTGCTGCAGTTTGTTAGGTCCAGGTTCAGCAACGTTATGTGTCCAAACAATGAGGTCAGCTGACTACCTGAATATACTGAATGACCAGGTTATTCCATCAATAGATTTTTTCTTCCCTTCACAGGCATATTCCAAGATGGCAATGTCAGGATTCATCGGGCTCAAATTGTGTAAGAGTGCTTCAGGGAGCATGACACATGATATTCAGACATGGATTAGCCACCACAGAATCTAGCTCTCATACCCATACCCATTGATAATCTTTGGGACGGTGAATATGTGTCATAATCAAAGCTAAAGGCAGTCCAACAAAATATTAAAGTGTGTGTCTTACAGAGTGAACAACCTTTGTTCATATTAAACTCTCAGTTGTGTTTGTTCCCTGTAAAACAACAGAAGCAAAATGTTCAGTAGTGAGGGGAGAATAATTTAAATGGAGAGTTTCACTTTAAGTGAACAACTAATAATAGAAATGAAAGAAAAAACTTATAAAACTTGTCAACTGCACAAAATAACCAGCAAATATCAAGTTTTGTATTTATTAAATAAAAGGGAATTAGATTTGAGCAAAAATGAGCCAGGTGATCTTTAGGGAGTGCCATAACTAAGGTTTTGAATTTGGATATGAAGTAAGTTCTGCAAGTGTGACATGAAAACTAAAAGCTGTTTAAACTCAAACCTCACTAGAACAGGTTAAGTACAACTTTGGTGCTACAGCAAAAACAAACATGTCAAGGTTATTTTAAATGCTATAGCAGAGTTGGATTAATTGATTTAACTAAAACTGGTGTCACTGCAAAGGTCCAACATGTTATGATATCAATAATGTATGATATCAATAATAGCATCAGTGAAGGATCAGACTGCTAAATATATGAATCCTTTGTGTTTCACATCAGTGAAATACTGATGTATGTATTATTTGTTGACTCCCGCACAACCTAAATGCTCTGACTTTCTGATTGTGATTGAATTTCATGCCACATCTTTGAGTCACTCTCATTTGTGCATTTTTGCATTTGTGTTTTTGTTGCACAATTAACATGGGGACCACCCATGTTGATTATATTTTTCAGACAAGTGGTTCTTTAATCAGCGAAATCTCACTTCAAATTTCGAATTCAAAGTTAAAATAAGGAATCACTCAGGTGTATGAGTAGAACTGACAGCCTCTCGGCTCAGCCGCAGGATTATGTGGCGTGTTGATGTAAAAAATGCTTGATCACTATAGAAGAAGAGCCGGTGCTGAGTCAGGAACCTGCCATCTGGTACCTCAGGGAACCTGCGTTCATCAGCAAATCTCTGTCCAAGCCCGGATTCAGAAAGAGGAAAGATCAGAGATGGACGCCAATTATAGCTTCGGTCAAATCAAAGTTCCACATTGCATAATAGTCCTTTTATAATCATATTGTTTCATCATTGCTGTTCTCTGTAATAGTGACTACCGTGAGGTTTCTGGGAAATTCTTTTTATTTTTTCCCATGTATACTTTGACTCTTTTTCTTTACCTTTATTTAAAAAAACATATAGAGTGAAGATTACGTTAAATGAGGGAAGTGAGAAATAGGGAATAATTTGCAGCAAAGGTCCTCGGCCACAATTACGTCTCTCATAACCTTACAGGATATGAAAGTATAATCTGCCCAAAGTTACCTTACAGGTACCTCTAACTGGTCAACACATTAGATCTTGTTTGTTTGATCCATGTGAAAACATCACTTTGTGTATGTCCCTCTTGCACAGGTGGATAATAACGTCACTAGAGCTGTTTATCCCTGTTTACTGTCCTTATGCTAAGCTAAGCTAACTAGCTGCCAGTGGTACCTTTCTAATGAGCTGATATACTTAAACTGATATTCACAATAATTATTGTGACAGATGTCCTCACAACGGTGACTTGTAGTACTTTTATCAGCTTAGAGACAAATGGAAGAAAAGGCTAACAACAGGTTTCTTTTGAATTTAAAAAAGTAGGCTAACATTTCAGTAGCAGTATTACGATCCATGGTACTTTCACTGTCCTTATCAGCTTATTCACATTTAGTTTCGAAGACAATAAACCAACTCACAACTCACCAACTATTTTCAAACTACTTTTTGTGTCTATGTTTCTGTAGTGTATATGTTGTTGTTAAATGATCATCACTAACTCAGTCAGTCTGTGATTAAGTTGTTATACTAATACTATACTAGACTAATTATACTAATTTAGCAATTTCATTATTACAAAACAGACTCATTTACACACATTTCTGAATTTGTAACTAAACCTTTACGTCTCAAAGTTTCCACGTCTGTCTTCCCCAGAAGCAGCTTCTAGTTTCTGTCATGAAACCTCCTTTGGTTGGGCTGCTGGGGTATTTTAGGCCGCTGCAGCTGGTTTCAAAGTAGATTCACATGACGAGGAGGGCGAGCAAATGCACAGAGGTAAAAAAAAAAACAAAAAAAAAACACTGTGTGTGTCGTTAGAGGAAACTACACTTCCTCTTTTATGTGTGAAATTCGTCTCGTTTGTTAAAAACGTGTGCAATTTCCTCAGAGGACAAAGTTGCATAGTTGACTGTTCTTCAACAAGGTAAATACAAGCCTGTTTTTCTTATTTGTAATAAAACATTTAGGTGTGTGGAGAAATGAAAAGTTAGAAAAGATTTGATGATCAAAACAGTCAGAGATTAAGTTAAAGCAGGGTTTAACGTCTCCCTTTCGAGATGGTGAAATCAATGAAAAGGCTACGATAAGTATATTTCTAATCCTTATTTGACTCCATTTAAGCGTTTTAAAGGCTCTAAAGTTATGTTTTTATAATATATGTCACTGTTGCATGCAGAGTGCTAGGTTGTGGTTTTAGAGTTGTTAGCTGAACGGTGCACTGCACTGAACATACATAGATATTATGTGTATGAAAATATTTTGTACTGCTCCAGACACTCTGTGTCAGTTTATTCTGCTGTAAAAGGGATTTGAATGAAGCCCTTTTCCAGAAAAGCAGAAAGTTTTTTCTAAACTAAAATAAGGTATAAAATCTGTGACTGGTAAATTTTGTTTAACCTCACCTGACAAATGCACAAATAAAACATTATCACTGACACTGTCGGCAATTGTCAGGCACTGTCTAACTCATTGTATTTTGTAAATAGGCAAATGTGGAGTTTGATGCCTGTAGTACACACACACAAAGTCACAGCTTTTCTGGAAATGGGCTTTTTATTTCACAGTCAAGACATGATGTCTGTTGGGTATCAGACTTTTATGCTGGGATACAAAATTCACAGCACTATGACTAAACAGTTGGCTTGATAAAAGATTAAAAAATATACAAACTATTAAGAGTGTATTTGCCTACAATGGTGTCCTTGCGGCCTTGCAGTAAACACAATACCGACTATACAGTTTTAAAAGGTAGTCACATTTTTTATAATGCCAACACAAGTTTCCAGAAGAATTCAAGGTGACTTCTTCAAATTACTTGTTTTGCGTAACCATCAGCCCGAAATCCTAAAGCTATGTAATTCGTTATTACACAAGAAAAAGAAAAGCAGCCAAACCCTCACAATTAAAAAGCTGTAACTAAAGACAGTCTGGCATTTTGTGCTGGAAAAAACATATGAATCAATTATCACAAATGTGGGCAGTTTTCTGGTAATCTAACTAAATCAATGGGTCATATATGTTTCCTTAAAGTTTCCTTTTTACCTTTGCAGGATGCACATTTTGTGTGCGGTGTTGCTTTCGGCCTTACTCGCCCTCTGCCACTCTACATCTGATTTAAATGAGGTGTGGAGCCAGTGGAAAATCAAACATCGTAAGGATTATGATAATCAGGTGGGACTGTGTTCTTTCTTTGATGTGCACATACACTCGCACTGGTTGTCACATCACACCGTCGCTGATTTTGTTTCAGACTGAGAGTGCCTTCAGGAGAGCAGTATGGGAGAAGAACATGCAGCTGGTGCTGAGACACAATCAAGAGGCCTCTGAAGGAAAGCACAGCTTCACGCTGGGACTGAACCACCTGGCTGACATGGTGAGACTGAGCTGTCTCCCGCTAAGAAAACAACATTAGAAGCAACATTTATGATGTTGAGAGTGTATTTGTGAATGTATCATGTACAGTAAAAGGAATATAATGTTAGCATGCTTTTTCCCTTCTCAACAACAGCAAACAGTTTGGATTATTGCTCACATAGTACAATCTGAGTTTGTTGGGTGGCTGCTGAATTAAAAAGTGTACATCTCATGAGACATTGAGTAGCCTTATGACAATGTGCTGCTTAACAGAAAGAAAAAAAACAGAACCCAACAGTGCAGAATATTAAGGACAGAAATGTGTCTAAGAGACCTCTGGTGGATAGAAACTGCAGCACCACACATCTTCATACGCTGTCACCCTTCATTGCCCCCCCTCATTAACTCCCCCCCCAGACTACCGCTTTACAAAACAAGCTATAGTGCATTCTTGCTGGTACATGATGATCAAATATTTGTTCTGACATGACAAATCCAGTCCTGCTTGATCTATGGATGTGGAAAAAATGTATTTAAAGCATTTACAAAGATGCTGGAAGGTGCTAGAAGGGGAAGGGTTTTTTTAGTTTAAACCTGGAAACGGCAGACTCAGCAGTGAAGCTTGAGCAGGCGTGACGTGTCGACTCTCTGCAGGAAACTGGCAACAACGTTTAGGACATACTTTTGGCCTCCTGTCAGACATCCCAAACAGCAGAGTTATCTGTGCCTTAGAGGCAAATGGAGGACAGTTTCACAGAGGTGACTACAGATAGATGCTGTAGAAAACTGTGCAGCAAAAGTGAAAAAGAAGAAGTCTCCTTGTGTGGCATTGTACTATTTAAAATAAACCAGGCTTTAGATTTGTTGGCTAATTAGTGCCTCTGTAGGCAGAGGTGGAAATGTTGATAACAATCAGAGGAAGTTGTGGTTCATTGTATGACTGCTTGTGCTTATTTGAGATGTGAGATGTGAAAAATAAAAAAGTTGTATGTGAGATTAAAAATATGTCACGATAGTGGACTGAGAGGGAGGATAAACCAGTACCAAAGATGACCAAGAACTCATCCACGTACAAACAGTGCATTTGTAAAAGAGATCGTCACTGTTCTCTGTATCGTTCATTTTTATTTGTTTACCAGCCTTATTTTCTATCAAGACAGCTGAAGAGATCAATGAGAAGCTGAACGGCTTGAAGGTTGAAGATTTTGATTTCAGAAACTACACTTTTAAGGAAGCAAATGGTTTATCGACACCTCAGAGTGTGGACTGGAGGAAGAACGGCCTGGTCAGTCCCGTCCAAAACCAGGTGAGTCCACTACTGAGCACGGCCTCGTGAGAAAGCAGCAGAAGTAAACACAGTCATGTTTTCACTTTGTTTTTTTAAGGGCTTGTGTGGTTCCTGCTGGGCTTTCAGCTCTATGGGAGCTCTTGAGGGCCAGATGAAGAAGCAAACAGGGATCCTCGTTCCCCTTAGTCCACAGAACCTGGTGGACTGCAGCACCAACGATGGAAACTACGGCTGCAGAGGAGGATACATTTCTAAAGCATTCAGCTACGTCATCCGCAATGGAGGTGTTGACTCAGAGAGATTTTATCCCTATGAACACCAGGTCATCAATGTGTTTTAAACCATACATATAAAATATTCCTACCAGGTACCAGGTGTGATTAAAAACTGACGCATAATGTATTCAGTAAATTGTGTTTCTGTTTTCAGAACGGGAAGTGCCGCTATTCCACCGCAGGAAAAGCCGGCTACTGCTCCAATTTCCACATCCTTCCACAAGGTGATGAGAAGACTCTTCAAGCTGCTGTAGCATCAGTAGGACCGGTGTCTGTGGCCGTGAACGCCATGCTGCCATCGTTCCATCTCTACAGAGGAGGTGAGGCTGATCAGTCAGAACCCAGTTTCTGTCTTACTATTAATACCACCTGAGAGGAACTTTGTAGTGAATGTCTGCAAAGATTTTTATATTTGTAATTAAATTTTATGCTAAGAAAAATTTAAGGTCAACCTGGTTTTGTCCTGCATGGGTAGAGTTAAGGTAATTCAGTTAATTAAGGTTAAAAAAGGTTAATTAACTAGCACTTCACTAACAAGAGTATTTCTGTGGGTATCAGTCCCCCGAGTTATAAGTAAGACTATTTCTGGGACAACATTATTAGCTTCATGCTAATAGAGGATTGACAGCATTTTATCACTTTAGATTTAATTTCCTCAGCTGCTGTGACATAACTTATGTCAAGTTACTAAACTTGTGGATCTTTTAGGTTTATACAATGTTCCTAACTGCAACCCAATGTTAATAAATCACGCTGTCCTGGTTGTGGGCTATGGCACAGACAGAGGACAAGACTACTGGCTGGTGAAAAACAGGTGAATTTTGTTTAAAAAAAGATAATTGAAATGATTTTGACTGTGGCAGCCCTGTCTGATTTAAATGTCTTGTGCTTCCAGTTGGGGAACTGCATGGGGAGAGGAAGGCTTCATTCGACTCGCCAGAAACAAGAGTAATCTCTGTGGCATTGCCAACTTTGCCGTCTACCCCACACTGTAACTGTGTGACAGTTTAGCTTTAATATAACAGACTCTGTACTTTTACTCTGTACTGTAATTTTCTACTTAAACAGTCAAATATGTACAGAACAAATTCAAAATCCAAATTGCACTTTTATTATTATTATTTCTGGATTACATTTTGAATTTTTACATGCATTTATTATTCACAGTGAATTTGACAGAAAAAGTAACTTGCTTTGTCCATTCAAAGTGTTTCTGCAAACATCATATATGTTATATTCTCAATTTTATATTTTTTGTAATTAAAAATTTATATTTAATTGTTTTCGTGTGTTAAAACCACCTCTTGATGACAATAGAAGAAACTTCAAAGCAAAGATTTAAAGTGTCTTTTGTGCATCTGCTGTGTTTTGTTTAAGCAATTAGCAATATATATTAGTTTATATAGTCATATGAGAATGACATTATTATTGTTAATATTAGTAGAGTATAGAGGATTAAAATGAATAGGAATAAATTGATTGATTGATGGTTTTGTGATGATCTAAATACACTCCAACTGCAGCTGGGAGGTTTAATTGTACTGTTTGATGCTGATTTATGTATATGTACTGTACTATGTATATTGATTTTTTTTTCATTTATTAGGACAGTAGTTCTATATTTATTTTACAAGTAGCTTTAAAGAAGATCTGTCCTTAAAGCCGATCAGCTAAAGTTTCTTACACACCATGTTGAGTCCCAAGTAGCACAAAATAGAGCAATAAGGACTATGACTGTGCCCATCCTAGAGCTATAAGTAGGCAGATACTGCTGCAAAGTGCAACTTCTTGCTGACATTAATATATAAAACGTGAAATGTAATGCAAAACATGACATTGTTTTTTGCTTTCTTCAGATTTTATTTCCATTATGATTCATATAATTTTCTTCATAGAACTGGATAAATCCCAGCATAATGAACATAATCAACTCTCACATAAAATAAATACAGCACCTTTTCAGCATCACTAAAATATTCTCAATATCCAGAATTAATAAATACTGAATTTACCAAGATTTTCAGTCTTCATTTACAAAACACAAAGACAACACACAATAGATTTTTGTGTTTTTTGTTTGTTTGTTTTTTTTGGTTGTTTTCCTTTATCTTTTGTTCCACAGATTCCATACTTGCACAAACAAACATCTACAGTTTCTACACAGAGCACATAGATTTTTGAATTGAACTCACAATTAGAGTAGAACTTTTATCATTTAAACAGGTCAGAGTCAAACTGAAGAAAACGCAAACAGAAACTCCTTCTGTTCAAACTACAATGAGGATTCTTGTAGTTCTTTACAAATAAAGGAGTTGGTTTCAGGCATGGTTTGGTCCTTTTTTCAAGATTCCCTCTAAAACTGATCTGTGTGCTCTAAAGTGTTGAGGAAACCTCAAACCGCGCTATAAAAAGTCCTCCATCCTTTTATCAGACAACCATCATTAAGGGAAGTCTTCAGGCTGGTGTTTGCTTCATTCCTGATAACTTTGCTGCCGTTACGCTAAAACTCAAATCAGTGACCCTTTTGATAGTTTGTACATTTATATTTATATATATTTATATGTTTAGAAGGAAAAATCTACACATAGTAACATTAAATAGTAAACTTTTACATTTTGGACAGGAGCTTCAATTTGACAGAGGGCGCTCTTTTGGTGAGTTGATGGTCCATTTCAGTTTAACACTGACTTCCTGTTTTTTCAGGACTGGGGAAGGCCTCCACTTTATTGCTCAGACTTCCCCCCTTTACACTGACTCACATGGACAAACAAGTTCATGTCAAATTGTACTTTCTGTGCATCAGTTATGCACATTTTCTGCTCCTATCAGTTATGTTTATTGCCCTTTTCCGGCCGTAGCTATCTTGTGTCTCTGCAGCAAGATGAATTGCACAATTACAAGCCTCCTCCTCAGAAATTCAGGGTTTCATGATATATGTCATTACATATATAATTACATATATGTATGCATGTAAAAAAAATTACCTGGGTCCTAGGTAAACAAGGAGCACAGTCACCACTAACTTACTTTCAAACACATACTCAAGTTTCACCAATTTTAACCCCACTTTGATTAAGAACAATCACTGCAAGCAACAAATCTATGTCATCATACAACAGTGAAAACACTAGTTCTTGCTTTAGACAAAAACAGCTGGCATACAGGACGTCCAAGAAGTCAGACAATACAATACAAACATGCGTCACAATCAGTTGAATACAGAAGGATAACAGGGTGTAGTCAGCTTAGTTTAAGATGTGACCCTTTTCCATATTTCTAAACAGAGGAACAGACCATGCGTTATCTCTGAGAATGGTTATCTTTGATGGGATTTGTTTAAAAGACTGAACTGTATCAACAAAAGAGCACCCAAGTCCATTATGAAGAACAACACATTAAATTCTACACTGCATATATTGCATTAGGGTTTGTTTTGTTTTGTTTTGTTTTTTTCTCAATCTTCTAGTGTAAATATATTTCCGTGGTCCCCAACTGAGCTGTATTCATCACAGGGATGAAAACATGCGACAGAAAAAAGTAGAAAAATATGTGACAGACAATTTAGACTTAGCTTATACACACACACACACACACACACACACACAAACACACACACTGACACAAGCATCCGCACATGAACAATTCTTTCTAACAGTCTCTCTATTATGAACAAGATGGGACAAATTTGTTCATTGAATACACAATAGACCTTGTAGATTTGATACTCACAACACAATCTACATTTGACAACATTAAAGTAACAGTTCAATGGTTTGGGATATTCTCTTATTTGCTTTCTTGCTGAGAGTTAGACAAGAAGATTGATACCTCACATGTATGTACTTTAAATTTAAAGCTACAGCTGACAGCTAGCTTAGCTTAGCATAAAGCTAAGTTGGAAAGCAGGAAACCAGCTAACCTAGCTCTGTCCACAAGTAGAAAATATCAACAACAATAACAAATGAACATGTTATTTCCTTTCATTTTGTTTGTGCAAACACACAAGCCCAAAAGTTTTGGTTTTGTTCAAATTTTGTTACCGTTGGACACAGCCAAGCTAGCAGTTTCTTCATTTCCAGTTTTATAAGCTATCAAAAATAAATAAGGGTACTTCCCAAAATGTTGATCTATTCTTTTAAAGTCACTCACACCCACATTGGCAGAACTGAAGAGGTCAGACACATTCCTGTAGCTGAGAGAGCATCTGTTATCCATCTGAACTGTGTGTTTTTGTGTTAACTTTATCACCAACAGATGATACCAAGCCTCAAACATCCTGAGCACACACACACGCACAAACCGGAGGACGTCTTTAGGTCGAATAACATGGGCACCAGCAGCAACACCCACACACCCACTAACTGATTGTCAGCACACATTTTGATGGTACGCCTTTGGAGAAGTAATATTGAAGTAATAAAATGTATACTGTAAGTAGCTAATGATATTTAATTAGCTTCCCTTTAGTATCACATCCAGTGAGAAATAACATTTATTCTAAATAGATGTAGTAAAGGAATGATTTCAGCGGAGCTGGAGTGGAGCTTAAAATAAATTAAACCAGCAAGTTGTAATGTCTGATTTTTTTGTTTGTGCCTTAAAACCTGATCAATCAGACTTGATCATTCTTTTCATTGTGGTGCCATTTCATATGTGCTTATGAATCAAATAAAGGTTTCTCTTTACAGTTTAATATCCTGCATGTACACTGATCGGGTGCAGTGGTGCTAAAATATAATATTAGCTGTAAACATAGTCTAAATATTTCACCTCACCTGAGCTACTGTATGAGTAATATCTGATATGATTTTTAGACTGCTATTTCTTACATTCTGCTGTTGGACCATTAAAATCTCAAATGCCTGAAAGATGCTGTCTACATGGCTGCACTGATTTGCATGAAGTAATAACATTTAAAAATCTTCACATGCATACATATGTAATCACACGCTCACATATAAACACCCTCACATGACTAATTTAGGCAAATATTCCACTTCTGTATCTGCTCTCACACTTAGCACGAGACCAAAATCCATCCCACAGACGTTCTTGTGTTGCAGACACAAACATATTCAACAGCATTAGGAAATGGGAAAAGTATTAGTTTAGCACTGAACACTGAGGAACTGGTTCCCATTAACAACAGAGAATCCTGTGAAAGGCATCTTCACCTGTCTGTGTTTTGAGGCTATGAGTTGAGTAATCGACTGGATTTATGCAGGTACAAAAATCAGATATTTGTTTCTGAATGAATCCAGCCTCACTGGAATGTTTTCATATAATTTGGTAGAAAGTAACGCTCAGCAGGTGTGACTCCAGTAGTCAGCAGTGATCAAGGGTCACGGGCGCTTTTAGAAGAAGACAATATAAATAACCCTAAAACTCATTTTAAACACATCTGTGAGGATTAGTTTGAATGGAAATGTGAAGTGAATTGAACCTTTAACATCACAGCAAATTAAACAGCAGCACTAAAAGCCAGTGACCGAGGACAAGGATAGACAGAAAGAAAGAAAAACTCTGCAATTATGTTTGAAAACTGACCACATACATGAACTAAATCTTTACCCCATTCCCCCAGAAATGGCTTTTTTTCAGTCTCATTTCTTCGTCTTTTCACTGTAGATCTGTGGGCATTTTATCCTAACTGCACGTCACCCTGTACTGTAGGTTTTACTCTTCTGTAAAAGATCAGATTTTCCCACCCTGACAGTGTAACCAAAATAAAGTATCTATGGAATTATCGTGTTATCATGACCCAGGCATTTGTTTCTACATCTGTGTGCTCTTAATCTTTGTGTGTCTGTATCAAATGATGCAATCCATATTTCAGAGGATTCTGGGCTTACAATGGGGATGGCAGTCTGCTCTGTTGGTGTGTGACAGGCAGCGCTGAAGCTCTCAGGGAGGTTTGGGCTCTAGTTGTCAAACACACACTCCAGCTGTACTCTGCTGCCCACTGCAGGTCATCTGATTTACTGTAACACTTGGCCTCGAGTTTCAGGCAACTTTGTTGCAAGGAAACTACCTGCAGCGAGTGCACCAGCAGCAAACAAGATGGGTACGGCCTTGGTGATGCCGACAAATGACTGGAAGATGCTGATTCCCAGGACGGCTGCCAGTTTACAGAGAGCGTTCAGGAAGCCGAATGCTGTGGTCCTTAACAAAAGAAGAGAGGGTGAAAACACCGTTACAACCTTTTAATTAAGAATACAGATGATTGTGTCGTCAGTTTACGAGATCACTTCTGTATTTGAGCATGCTGTGTCTTTTACTACACCTTCTCTGTTGCCTTTTGATGTAAAGATGACTCAAAAAGGTAAAAACACAAAACGAATGAGCAAAACATTCAGAGCAACATTTTGTGAGTAGTGAACGTCTAAAGAGTGAAATAAGAGGATCTGTAAAATGTAACGCTTTCATTTCAGCCGTTTTCAGGTTACCTTTTATCTGAGGGGTAGAGCTCCACTGTGATCACATCCAGAGCGCTCCACGAGGCGATGCTGATGCCACCAAACAGACACAAGAGGGCGATCATCCCCGACTCACTGTTGCCAAACATCAGGAAGAAACAGCTGATGCAGGATATGACACTGGATCCCGCTGTTCAGGGAGAGAGGGATGACAATCATATTATGGTAAACAGGCTTTATGATTGTACGTTAATTATCTGCAGTCATTAGATTTACCTACCCAGCATTCTTAAACGTCCAATTTTGTCCATTAATAGAGCCGACACTATGTTGCCAGGCAACACTGCCAACGTGCCGAGGAAGCTGACAAAGTATATCATGTAGGCATTGTTGAAGTCGTCGCTGAAGTCGAGCATGCAGCCCTCCTTGTTGTGGAGAAACGTGCTGTTGACCAGTTTACAGTTCACAAACCTGTATTTAAATAAATCTGACGCACAAAAGACAAAAGCACAGAGGAGGCAGTGTTACGGTTTTGCAGCACTGCTGACCTGAAGTTGGCCTGTGGATAGATCCTTTACTTAGTATTCATAACCTATGTTTTTGGTTTTAGCACCAATATTACTAAAAGCAGAACAAGCATTTGATTTTTGTGTGCAAGTCTGCATTCCTGTAATACTAAGAAGGCATATTCTGCATATTTGCACAACCACCACACATCAAATCCTCCATTAGGGACTACTCAAAATTCCTTTAAGGCACTGGCTAAACACAAAACCAGCATCCAATACACATGTCTTTATTCCATGTAAGTTGTAATAATATGCAGTATACCAGGAAAACAACTGAAAAGGTCAGGAGAGGTGAGGCAGATTTTCCTCAAGGTTATTTTCTTCTCTGCTTCTACATCACTGCCTGTAGTGGCTGAAAACTACATTATTAGATTTTATTATGATGGAGCTGGACCGCTTCCAAACCAATATACTGCATTTTGTTAAAAGGAGTCAGGCGTAAAAGTGATAAATGGTTATGAAAATATTCACGCACAAATCACACGCACATAACGTTATATATTGTTGTTTTTCACGGGTGTGAAAACGTTGCGGCTCTCAAAGCTGCGGTGGCTGTTGATGTGACAGTGAAGATGTTGAGATTAAAAACTAAATCTTTCACATTTAAAGACTGGGTGGAGAGCTTCAGCACTTGTACTGTAGTGTCTCAGATGTGCTTCCTAGTTCTGAATCTGTCATGTTGATTTAAAGCACGAGCACAAATAAAAACCACACACAGCACAGTTACAGCAGCTAAGGGTTTGTTCTCACCCAAAACCCACAATGGACTCACAGCTCTCATCCAAACAAACGCAGGTTTTAAATGGTTCATCTTTTGGTGTACGGTTACAGGCTTAATCATAGCTGCTTTCAGACGGTGAGCAGAAAGAGGAGACAGCTTTTTTTAGTTTGGAGTCTATTTCATCATTTAACATCAGAGTAGTAGGTTTCTGTCATTCATCTATTGTTTTAGTTTCGAGACAATATGTCTCTGATCAGCGGTGACTGCTGAGACCAACAATAGCACAGCACAGTAAACACACACATCTGCTTTATCTTAATGACAGAGCTCCGTTTCACAGCCGATCAGTCCCATCACTCTGCCATCATTTGTTTACGCTGCTATGGTAACAGCTGTGCTGCAGTGTAACCCGGGGTTACTGGCAACAGAATGTTTCCATAGTTACAGTTTCGCTGAACTACTGTGCATCTTTTTTTTTTTCTATTTTCACTTTAGGCTACAATAAAGCTATTTAAAATGCAATTTCAATCTCAGATGATTCGTGTTTTTGCTGTACAGCTGTGTAGTCACAGTACAGTTCTTATTATCTTACCTACATCATCGTTTTATACTAACAATCTAATTAAATAGAGCAGTTTTTAAATGCTGATGCTCACTTGTTGATTCTGCAGTTTCCCTCAGTTGTTTTTAGTGTCTTTTAACAGCAGCTTTACTGTTTTGGTTCAGTCTCACTGCTCTCAGCACCATACTGTTTATGTCAGATGCAGATGGTTTCAGACAAAAACATAAATTTGTACAAATCTGTACAATATCTACGTCACGTTAGTGACTAGCTGCTGAACACAGTGGCAGCAAAAGAGCCATATATGTCCCTCGGGAGCTGGTAGAGACCAGAAATAGAGCTAAAAGTAGAGTAGACAGAAAATATAACACTAATACTCACTACACGCGTTTGCTGGATGTGTACACAAGCAATTATTACTTTCTACTTTCTGTTTAAATTGATGATGAAGACTCTGTGTCTTCATCTCGTCTTGCTTCTTCCAAGTTGCCCCAAAATTAATGAATGCAGCTATAAAACTTAAGTATGTAAACAAGCCATTTAAAAACTTGAATCAAATTAATCAATCAAAACAATAAACTGATCATTAAAACTCGTTACACCTCATTAATGATGAAATGCTGTACGTGTTTACCTGTGTTATAGAACAAGCTCGCGATGAAGGTGCAGTTTCTGAAGAAGGTGTGTGTGGACGTGATGTCCTCAAAGTAGCACTCTTCAAACACTGAGTCCTCAAACACCATGGACTTCATCTTCAAGTTGAGGAACCTGGTAAACAGTATTTTCCAGTTTTTGTACTGCATTTTTATAAATAGTTCTGTGCTGTGGTATTCGTGTCCCGAAACAGAAACTACAGCTCACAAAATTCTTACTTGTCATTGAAGTAGTGTCCCTGGCGATGCACTTGGTTTTCCAGGGTGAAGTTAAAAGTGACGTGCTCCACTCGTTCTTTAGTGAATGTCTTCGTCTTTGATTCATATTCTTGCTTCTGGATGTACTTGATCATGTCTGGGAACCACACAGTCAGGCCGTAATAGCTGCAAGACAAACAAACTTCAGACGTGAGCGTGCTTTGTGGAAAAACTCATGTAACTGCAGGTTTTTTGAGTTGTTAGTTTACCTGAAAGACATGGTAAACCAGACAGCCATGAGCATGAAGGTTGTCCGTTTATATTCAGGGCTGAAGCAGGCAAGAATGTTATTCCGCATCTGCAACATGTGAAAAAAAAAACTTTTAATTTAAAAAAAACAAAGCTTTGGAGGCCAGATTTAAGATCTTAGTAAATGTCTGATCCGATGGCAATTTTCACACACATTGCATATGCTCTTACTTTGTGCTGATGACGTAATGTAACATGTAAAGCTAGAATGGACTTGAAGCACAGAGGGTGACACTTGAACGCAACATCACAGCCCTGCTGTTTTTCCAAAGTTCCCTTATGATACGGGTATTATACGTATGGGTATTTGCATGGAACTAGTTCTTCAGTCTCATCACAGAGCTTCAAGTCTTACTATCAAGACTTTTTACAGTAGGCGTTAAGCAGGTGGCGCAGTAGCAGATTCAGAAGAAGATGGGGCCTGTAGGCGAGTGAGTGTAACAGAGCGTGGGCTGAATGCAAATTAAAAATCAAGCAGAAAACTGGGAAAGTTTGCTGCCCTGAGAACCACAATGAAAGTTTAAGCATGTGAAAATAACATATCATTGTAAACTCCATATCAGTGACCTCATCCTTGGTTACAGTCTGTTCCTTAGCTTCTTTAGCCTTCTCAGAATAGCTAAATGGTGAATTATTTTATTTTTAACCAGGAGTTTTCACCTCTCAGCTTAACTCACCTGCTTCGACAGACTCATAATCTTCAGTCTGTAGCGTTGCCAGACGGGAGTGTCAGTGCCAGTGTCCACCAGCTCATCTACCTGTTTCACCGTCTTTATTGTTGTGACCTTAGATGAAGAAGCACAAAAACAAAAGAAGAGACAAAAATCAGATGCGTGACTTCTGCCCAAGTTTCAATACCAGCTTATGCAGCTCCTGTATTTACTGTTCCTGTCCACTGCTGCTCAGTGTTTTAAAGGAAATACGTAAAGTTAAGATACTCACAGAAAACACCCTCTCCGGGTATCCCTTTGCTCTCATGTTCGTGTCATGAACTTGCTTCAGAATCATCCAGCCTTCATCATGTTTGCCATTCTGAAAAAGTAAAGGTCGGACTTATCCCATGTATTTTAAAAGAAGAAGAAATCATCTCATCTATACCCAAAAGATTTCATATTTGGTTTTAAGTAGTGTGTTGGTTATGACGGAAGCCAGCTAATCCTGTCAGAAGGAACATCTGCTGACCTCTAAGTAGAAGCGTGGGCTCTCTGGCATAGCGTTGAGGGCAGCTATGGCTGCAACAGAAGGAAATGCACACACTAACACAAACACACGCCAGCTGTGGAACTGGTATGCTGAGCCCATCTGGAAACTCCATCCTGAGGAGACAAACACAAACACATCAACAGAAAAGATTAAGATCACACCTTAAACTCAAATCAGTGACAGATAAGATCATACAACCTGTCTTTTAAAGATTAATCTGGAATATATGTAGAAAAACAGTATGATCCATGTTTTATTTTACTCATTCCAGCTCCAAACTATCCCACTAACATTCATGGACAGATCACTGTACTCACCATAATGTGGGATTATAGCCCAGGCCATAGCAGATGCATATATTCCCCCAATCATCCAGAACATGCAGAGCCAACTGAGGTGTTCACCGCGCTTCTCTTGGGCCAGAAATTCAGAGTAGTAGGAAAACACGATGGGAATCGAACCACCAATCCTGCAAAGATCAGAAACCAACAGATCCCAGAGAGAGTCAAACTGTTGTCTGCAGAGATTCATAAAGTTTAGGTTGTCAAGTTAGAAGCAACTGGTGACTATATATCTACTACTAAAGAAGACTACACTTTGCTGCAGTAAATTACTCACTCCCTCTAAACCAAAGCAAGTTCACTATAAGGAATGAACCAGGAATTTCAGCAATATCTAGAAATACACAGCCTAAATTGGAAAAGGGAATTATACGACTCCTCACCCGACACCTGAGAGGAGCCGGCAAAACAGAAAGGTGCTGTAGCCCTGGACGAAGGACGAGAAGAAGGAGAAGATACTGTTGATGGAGAGACAGATGAGCAGAGACTGCCGACGGCCTATCCGATCAGCCAGAGCTCCCCAGAGAAAAGCTCCAACCATCATCCCAAAGTATACAATCAGGCCTGTGGACAGAGCACGGGAGATGAAACTATTACAAAACGTCAGCTTCTGTTAAAACAAACCGTATGCTTTACAGTTTAATATGGAAGTTGACAAACCTCTATAAAAAAGATCAGGCATTACCAACAGATAATAAAAACACTAAAACCTACAATGTTTCAGTCCTAAATTAACTATTAATTAACTTTTCTGCTCTATTTGTGTCTCTCAACCCCAGTTTCATTCCCTGCTGGAGCTCTGTATCTTTAAAAATGGGTCACAAAAATGTTGATTTAAAAAAAAGGGCAATAACCTAATAATCTAATTTACTTTATTGCTTCTTTGTAGTAAATACTAGAAGATCGTAACTGTTTTATCCATGTCTTCATTTCTGTGTCAGCTCGCGTACACACACTTAAACACGCTGCTTCATAGAGCTACAAACAAGCCTCCACATGGTTTCTACACATTTGCTGCCTTGTTGAGTATTTACAGGACACTGTATGTGGGATTGACTCAGTGTGACTCATTTATGTTTTTAATAGTTCTTGGACAACAGCTGAAATCTATGGCTCAGGGGAATAAAGTACTTTAAGCACTGGCCACACAGACCGATTGTTAATCACCCACAATAGATTCGACATAGTCAAGCCACAACAGGAGGAGGCGCCTTACCTAGCATGCTTTTGTTGGGCTCAGACAGGCACATATCCTTCTCAGCACTGGGAAGGACAAACCCAACGACAAAGATCTCCACCCCATCAGCCATGAGCGCCAGACCCAGCACGAAGTACAGGGTCCACTGGAACTTCCCGTGACCACATTCTTGTAAAATGGTCTCATACTGCTGAGCCAGCTCCTCCTGGTCCTTCCTCCTCTCGGCCTCGGACACGCCGATGTCTCTGAACTGCTGGCCTCCGGCCCTCACTGAGCCTGGACCTCCAGCCAGATTACCTTTGTCTGAATCAGCCCTGGGGATTCCTTGGTACTCGCCCTCGTAGATCTCATCATCCTCATCGTGACCCTCTGTGGAGTCACTGTGGCCGCCGTCATCATCGTTGGCCGCCTGGCTGTCTCCACGGTAGTAGCCTCCATCTTGGCTTCCCTGCATGGGGTAGTCGTCATCATCGTCCTCTTCAAAACGGCTGTAGGAGCGCTTGCTGTACTCATCGCTCATCCGATCCACTGAGCGACCAACCTTCTTGGAGGCTTGCCTCTTGACTTCTTTGGCAATGTCTTTGGCACCTTTTATGAATGCAGTCCGGTTTTGGTAGTTGTCCTCCATTTTTAGGAGTCTCCAGAGATGCAAACGTGGTCAAAGGTTGCGTTAAGAGGCTTCCTGAACCTGCTGGTGCTTCCGTTGGTCAGGATTCACCTCACAGAAACACAGACTTGACTGACGACAGGCTCTTCTTACGTCTGGGGAAAAAGTGGAAATATAAATCAGCCAATTGATTTTCTCTAGTAATTCAGGCATGTGGATGGAGGAACTCATTATAAAGTCCAGTTCCCCCACCAGACACCCAGCCTATCTAACAACACAGCTGGTCTCCGTGTGCCCTCATTAACACCAGTTTTTCTACCTGTCAGTTTCTACTGTCACTTTGTTAGATTGTCTATAACAGTACTCGCTTCTAGCTGATTCCACTGTTTGTCTGTCTGGCTACCAGTTGCCTTGTTGGCATTATTATGTACCTGTTTTCACCTCTGCCTAATTCTTGAATCGGCTCATCATCTCTTCTGCATACTGGTTGCTTACTTTGGACTGCCTGCCTGTCTCTGCACAGACTGTTTCTGCATCTGCTTCTCACTGACTGACATTATTGCCTGAACACCTAATAAGCCTGTTTTTTGAACAACCGAACAGTTTTTCCTCGTTTGCCTACCTGTATCTTACTGTCAGGTGTTCTCATACACACTGGTGACACAGTTATATTATTTTAGGCACGTTGTATTTATTAATACTCTTGACTTAGATGAAGATCAGATCACATTCTATAATAAATCAATGCAGAAAAGCCAGAAATTCCCAAAGGTTCACATACTTTTTCTTGCCACTGAATGTCCATTGTCACATAATCCATCCTTGCCTATTGCTCCACAGCCACATCTTTTTTTTTTCTTCATTTTTTATTTCTCACTCAGCTAACTAGGATTCCTAACCCCGCTTTAATGATGGGTTTCCAGACTACACCTGTTGCATTTCCATATCTTCCCAGCATGTGCTCTCTGCTGAGTCACAGATGGGTCTAAGCAGTAATTACAGGGCGAGATATCTAGCCTTGAAGAGTGAGAGTGATTTCTAATGAATGTTTCCTGGTGCAGAAATGCCCTGAATGCCTCAGTTCATGGTGAAGAGTTACAGTGCATAACCATGACTCAAATGAAATGTGACTGAGAGGATCAGACACTCGTGTGGAATAAAAGAATATCACTCTGAGGCCTCTGCTGTTGTTGTGGTCATCCCTTAACATCCTATAAACCACATCCGCTTCACTACAATACAAAGTCCTGAGTAATGTAAGAGATTATACTGTATGTGACCATTGAAACATACATACATTGAGAATATTGACATTTTCTTCATGGATTAATGAAATAAAGTAATTCCTAAAATCACAAACTGAACAACTAGAGAAGCTCTGCACTGAAACAAATGAGCCTTGAAATTGAGAAACAGAAGCTGCAGCATTTAGGTCTAATTTACCACCTGCAGTATCACATCTCCTTTAAAAAGACAGTTATCCTGAAGAATATTTATAAGGCTCTATTTGCTTCTGTATTATAAGACACTGTGTGATTCATTTCAATATACATATGTACTAAACCATTAGATTTTTATTACATTTGTGACCTAAAAGTAATATATAAATATATTTATGATAAAAACTAATTGCCAGCTTTTTAAGTTTATCGTGCACAATTAAATAATTCAAATTTTGGATTAAAAACAACTTAACATAACTTAAATTCTTAAAGTGTATGACGTCACTGTCTGCAGTAATTAGTCTAAAGGTTGTTTTTTTTTCTCTGTGTGCTACTTATGATAAAAAATATAAAAGCTACATATATATTCTCCACTACGTGAGGTATAAGAGAAACTTTCTCTTCACAGCTAAGTAAGTACAAATCATAAAAGACATGACACACCCACAGCTATCACTCAGTCAAGTACAGTACATCATTTGTTGTTTGTTGCACATCCAAGTCCACTAATTTGTTTATTGATTTGGTTTATATTCATTGTGCATAATTGCTTTGCATCGAGCATTGAGGCCTGCAACTATATAAACACATTATTTCTATTGTGGATTTCTTTATTTCATCCCTAAATAATAACTAAATTGTGAGTTAATTGCAACCAACATTCTCAAAAAACTGCCCAAATCCCAAAGACACTCACTAATTCCTTATATATTTATTCAGATCAGAGAAAAGCTGCAGTTCCTCACATAATTGGGAAAAACCAGACAACGCTTGAACCTTCTGCATAAAAATGACCTTTTTAAAATAGTGTTAATCAATAAACAAGACAAACTTCTGTAAATTAACTGTTGTTGTTTCAGCTCTAGATATGATTTCTACATTGGACCTTTTGTCAACACATGAATGTAAACACTGGGTTTATTTATATCACTCTCACATCATCTCCTGTCATGAGGACGCAGATCCTTCACTGCCAGCATGACGAGCAGATTTACTGGCGCAGATCAAAGAAACCCCTGCAGGCCTGGTCAGCCAGGCTAAACTGTGGGACACTAAACTAATAATATCTTGGACCAAAGCACTTACAGGCCTGGAATCACTGTCCTCTGCGACAACAATATGAACACAGAGAAGTGTGAGCACACAAGGAAAAAACCAAGGAGCTGGTTTATTTTAAAGCCGCTGCACACACACACACACACACACACACACACACACACACACGTTATACCTGGAAGGATGTTTTCATCTATTTTGTGTCATTAGACCTCGGCAGCGTGTGGGTGGGTACACGCTAAGCTTCATTATCTTCTTCACAGCAGACATTTTGACACATTGTGTTGGGAAAAGCACAGAACTGCATGAACAAGGGTTCAGTTGTATTTATACGTCTCAGTAAGCAATGACTGTGTCATTAACACATGCTCTATTTTGCCATAAAGGCACATTTAAACACACTAGGATCCTCATATGCTTTAGTTCCAATGCTTTGATCCATAAACATGCACATTCATCTTCCTGGCTTTCTAATACACACATTGATAACATCCACACTCCTGAATCATTGCAACAAGTAGCTGCAGATGCGCTCGTCTTATTCCCATTTTTTCCACACACAAACTGAGCACTGGTCAGACTTAAAACACACTTTCTCACCGCATTCTTTCCCATTTTCGGTTTCCTAGCTGACAGCATCTCTACAGCCTCATGCAGTCTAGACCACACAGCCCTGTCACTGGAGATGAGATGAAGGCCTGAGGATGAGGAGGATGCTCTCAGAAACCCTTTTATTTTTCCACCCCCCCCATTCGAAAATCAATCAGCATCAGGTTACTACTTCCTTGCATGACCAAAGCAGAGATTTCCATCACACCACGAAGCAATGGGAGATTTCTATGAGGCGTCAAGTGAGAAATCTCCAGATTTAATAAGAAAAATCCCTCAAATCTTCCCTTAAACCGAATATTATTAAGTGGCCTTATTCCCAATCAGGGTTTCTATATGTGTGCTGCTTTAGGATCCTTTCTAAATATGTTTCACAAGCAAATAAGCGCAGGGAGAGGAAATGGAAATGTCTTATTCTGATGAAATATGTGCGAATTCAAGCGTCCACTCCGATCATAACTGTCTTCGGTGATGTTAAAGAGGAAACAGGCCGCGATGCTGAGAGAGGCCAATTTGCACAAAGCCTGCAAACACGAGCGGATTAAAAATATAAATCTGTCAAGTACACCAGGGGGATTGTCTGTTCGCCTGCTCCCTGACATCTGCGCTCATTCTTAGAAATCCCAGCCAGCAGGTCACGACGTGTGTTAGGTTGTAGGGCCGACGACTCGATTCACAAAATCGGTGTTAAAACGCTGTGTAAAGAAGAAAAAGCATCGCAGAACACGCCCATGTCGTCGTCCTCACGACGTCTTAATGCACGAAAACACTACCAGGACGCGCCATCTGTCATTAAACAGCTGATTATTATTCACGGTAAAGATTGAGCTCACCTGAATTCCCTCTTCAGCCCGGAGATGGTGATGATGATGATGATGATGATGATGAAGAGAAGGAAGAGGAGGAGGAGGAGGATGCGTACGAGGCTGTCGCTGTGAACCGACCGAGTGATGATGATGATGATGATGATGCTGCGCGGTTTGGAGGAGAGAAGCCCACTCAGTGATGCGCAGGGGTCCCCTCCCCCACGCAAAACCCAGGCGCAGCGGCAAAGTAACGCCTTCATGTGTGGCGGGTTTGGCGCATATCTGCGCTCACTTCGCCATCAAAGGTGGCGCAATTTACGCTTTTGCCTACGTAAAGGCTAATGACAGGTTTGCGCGTCAGATCTCAAAACGGCATTTTCTTATTGAACTTGCGTCTTCGCACGCATGCGCGCACACGCATCACCTCCTCTTTTGACTAATAGATGAACGTCAATAAGAAATTGTGTGAAGCGACAACACACACGTGCAAGAACGCCTGACTCCTGTTGCCATAATCTGAGTTATCACCTGCACCGCGAGAAGATGTTCCTCTCCCAGGACACAAGAAATAAAATTCTATAATGAGTCTATAATGAGTAAATATGGTGGCAAGGATAAAGATGTAGTTACAAAAACAATTACAAATAATAATTACGAGTTATTATTGGCTCTTTTACCTGTGTTACACACTTTATAATGTTGGTTCACATGTAAAACACCATTTTTATGTGTGCACTGGACCAGCACAACCAAGCTCCATCAATAGTTCCACTGTGTAATGACACATTTGGACAGTAATGTTGGATCAGTCCATACAGGGACTCCTTTAGAGCAAATGTAATTACATTATTACAATATTCATTTTCCTCAGAGCCTGATAACTAGTCCTTTAATTCAACCTGTGCTGGTTTCAGGTTTAAACGTAAACAGTAGCACAATACGGCAGTAAAACCACATGGGAAGCCAATAACATCACTGATGACTCCATTTAACAAAAAGCCCCTTTAAGCAGGGCCAGCAGGAGAGCAGCCAGAGAACTCCTCACATAGCCAAACTTTATTAGGAACATATAACTGGTACATCACGTCCTCGAGCGGCCTTTTTTTCTATGTGAGCCTGTAGATAAAAATAAAAATATGCTTCTTTGCTTTGAAAAATGTAATATGTATAAGTGAAAAAAAATAAACATTCAAAATTTGTACTAAAAAGTTTATTCATCAAAGGTCTTTCATCTGTACAACGAGCAAAAAATACAAATGGGGGTTAAATTATTCTCACGTTACAAGTCGAGTCGATAGAAGGATGTAAAGATATAACTAAAAATTCAAAAGTGGAGCCTGTTTCTTTAATCTGAGGTGGATTACGGTGGGATTGGCGCTCTCATAGGAACACGTGGTGGGGCACCTGGGAGCCTTGGTGGCATTGGAGGCCCTCTCTGGAAGCCCAGAGGAGGTGGACGAGGAGGTCCGGCACCGTAGCCAGGGGGAGGCATGGGAGGAGGAGGTCCTCTCATACCTGGTGGCACAGGAGGACCTGAAAAAGACAAAGAGAGGTTGTAGTAAGAGGTCTGATTATACGCCATCACAACAGCCGAAGGTAAGCAGTGTAAACAGTGCTTTGTACATCATATGAAGGACATTTGAGTTGTGGTAAATGCCACATTGGCATACAAAAAACAAATTGTGTCAATCACCATTTATTGATTCTTCTTTATTGATTTATGCAACCAGATACAACACATTAACATTTTAAATAATTTCTCCTTATGCAGAATTTCTTAAGTTATTTGAAAATAAATTATATACAATAAGTTTCCCTCAAGTTAAGATTCTTATCGGGAAAGAAATGGTAACATAAGATAATCCATTATTATAAGTTGCTGACTGACTGGTTTGTATATTGTAACATTATGAGACTTGTCTCATCCATCTAGAGCTACTCTTTTTAACACAGGACCAGTGACTTAACCATATTTCCGTCATGACTGTCAACTTCATGAGAGAAATACGTCTTTTCAGTATTAGAACGTAGGCTGACTATTGTGATAATATTTATTCTATTACAAAATCAACAATATTCTTCATACAAGTGACAGGGGGTGGAACTGAAAGATTGTAGACACCTATATGACACCAAAGAGCACAGTGCTTACCCATGGGAGGTCCATACGGTGCTCTTGGTGGCATGCCCATAGGTGGCGGTGGAGGCATGCCAGGGGGTGGGGGTGCCCGTGGTTGATTTGATCCCGGTGGAGCAGGAGGTGGAGGCACCATTCCAGGAGGAGCAGGAGGGGGCATAGGCATCTGAGGCATACCTGTGTGGAAGAAAGTGTGTAGCACATTACAGTTTTTGCTGAGATAAACAATTGCAGCAAAAATGTACAAAGTCACTATTGTCAATTATAATCACTTTCAGTTTTTACACATCCAAATCTAGCCATGAAGGTGTAGACTTCATTTTTTGCCAACAAAGTGTTTAAATGGGGCCAGATATACTCAGGTATTGGGTGTATTTGTGTATTTTGTGAACAGCTGACACCATAAAGGTAAAAGAAGAGCAGAAGTTATCTGTATTATGGACTATACATAAACTGGGGATGCTCCTATTCATCTGCATCTTCAGCTACAAAGCCAACAGGACACCTCTCCTTTGCCAGTTTTAAGTAGTTCATTTAAAAAAGTGTGCAGACACAAACACCTATTACATGTATTATGACTTTGTCAGTTTCTCTTTAAGACACAGGGTTAACACATTTTAATCCATACCTGGATGCATGTTGGCTGGAGGGAAGGGTGGAGGTGCAGGCGGATGGCCACCAGCACCAGCCTGTGGGCCTGGAGTTCCTGCATTTGGAGGCATAGGCATTGAAGGGGGCATAACTGGAGGCATTGACCCTGGAGGAGGAACGGGAGGGAAAGCACCAGGAGGTGGCATGCCTGCAAAGAAACAAGTTGCATATTAAGGTTTTAATTAGTATTCTACTAATATAAGCAGCCAGAATGTTTAATAATAGCCATATTCAGAACTATTTATCTAATGCTCTAAAGGGAGCTCATTTTTCAGCTGTCATGTTTACTTTTAGTTACAAGCATCAGTCAAGATTAAATAAAATCAATCTTATTGTCACCAGTGATTACAAACACACAATACCTAGTACTCACTACTCAATCTATAACCATTAATCAGAAACAACTGATTAATGACATCAATTAATTAACTTTACAAGAGAAAAAAACACCTCTGTTATTTGGAACTGTGGTGAATTAATATACAGTTTAAAACAAAGGAGCCAAATATTTAAAACATCCTGCGTGGCTATCCACTGTCCTTCAGTAATACCTGGAATGGGCATTGCAGTTCCCATTGCTGTCAGGACTGGTGTTGGAGCAGATGGTGGTGGCGGAGCGTCTGCAAACAGCTGGTGAGGCCTGTCTGCCTGGGAGAGAGGGTTCTGTGCAGCCAGGAGTCGCTCTGCAGCCGACCCGTGTCGTTCTCCTTTAGAATCCTTCTTGAAGGCATACGACACCGTGATGGGCCTGTTGCAGAGATACTGGCCATTCATGGCCTCAATCGCAGCATCTGATGCATCAAAGCTGGCAAAATTGATGAAAGCGTAACCCTTGGAGTTTCCGGTGTCCGGGTCTCGCATAATCTTTGGCGTCTGGAGGATCACGCCAAACGCACTAAATGTGTCATAGAGAAGTTTCTCATCAATCTCTGGGTCCAGGTTACCAATGAAAATGTTTGCACCCACATCCAGGTTTTTGTTGTGTGCTGAGGCCTTATTGACTCGAATTGGTTTGCCATAGAGCTTTATCATATTCATGATTTTGATGGCATAGTCAGCATCTTCTTCACTAAGGAACTCCACAAAGCCATATCCTGAGGAAGGAGTAAAAGAAATTAGTCTCATGTCTGATTGACACAGATTTGTTAAGACTACAAACACACTCCCTTCCAGGACATGTTTGTTAGCTGATACACACCTTGATGTTGCCCAGTGACTCTGTCTTTGGGCATATGTGTGTTGACCACAGGACCAGCCTGCAGGAAAAGTTCCCATAGTAATGGCTCCGACACTTTCTCATCTAAGCCACCAACATACACAGTGGCATCTGAAAAAATAAGGAAATAAACATTAGCTCCTTAGTTAGTTGCCACACAGGTAAACATGAAAAATAATAAATAAATAAAAATGTGTATGTATTTATTTATTTATTAGAAACACCATAACCTTCCACAATAGTGGTTGCTAATCTTCCTGGGGTCTGCACTTGTCAAAACAACAGCCAAAATAGCAGTATTGAAGTATATCTCTTTTGATATATAATATAAATTATAAAAGTGATTGACTTTTCGGACAGCGCCTAACGAAGGAATCTGTCTGACTATTAGATCCATTTATAATAAATATAGGGATAATGTTTTCTCAAAGACCAGAGCCTCATCTCTCACCCCTAGCTTTAAGAAGTAGCTTTCAGCCCATCTGATGAGCGATCCAAAACATTGCAAAACTACATCTGTACTGTGAGAAACAAAGTACTACTGTTTATTTTATAAATAAAAAGACATAAGTTCTGCCCCAGACTCAAATATGATGTTAGGACACGTAGCTAGCGTTAGCTCTACTCGTGAACAATAGCTTGCTAGGCTGTTAGCCAAGAAAACCTAACATTACATCAGATTGAACAGCCGCCACCACACATCAAATCAAACATACATCAGCGACACATTAAGATTCATTTGCAGAAAGCAGGAATAATAATGGCAAGTAAGTGCAAATAATGGAATTGCATGGCTACGTTTGCAGCAAGTCAAGCTAACGACAAACAGAGTTAGACACCTCCATGTGATCGACCGGCTGTTTCCCACTAATTGTTAGCTAACCGAGCATAAAACGACGCTCATCAAAATACGATGAACATCGTGAAGTGTAACCCATAAACTGATTTGTTAAAGACCAAAACAAAAGTCTGAAAAATGTGTATCACGACTATACAATTACCTTGGTTTCTTTCTGAAATTGGTCCCGCCGCCATGTTGAATGAAACAACGGACGACGAGCGTCCTGAACTGAGGCCTCGCCTCTTCCGGTGTGACCCGGATACGGAAGAGAAGAAATAAAATAAAATAAAATAAAATAAAATAAAATAAAATAAAATAAAATAAAATAAAATAAAATAAAATAAAATAAAATAAAATAGTCTTCTTGTTTTTAAGTAAGTACGTAACTCAAATAGTTAAAAATATAAAAAAAACTGTGTGTGTCTATTGTGAAGTTACATAAAATGTGAAGATTTCTTTCTAAAACATTTCACTGGTGTCATTAAATCTCATTATCTACATAGTTCATCCTCACTGAGTTGGTTCAGACACTCACCCTTACCCTAACCCTTATCAGCATTAACAAGTGACAGGACAAATTTATAAACATTTGTATCTGACAATTTATTACATCATATAAATCTACTAAAAGTATAAACATGGAATACAAAATGTTCGTATAAAATACATACAATAAGAGCTTTCAGAGACACATTAAAACAATACTGTATAGAATATGAAACATAAAAACGGAACTTAATCAAAACATCATGCATCAAAAGCCAGAAGATGAAAAGTCCTTTTTTTTGTTTGTTTTTTTATAAAATAAGAAAAAATATACCGTTTTAAAAAATCCTTCATTTATAATTACCACAAAGAAAATTCAAAGGCATTTGTAAGAAGAGACCTTGACCTCTGTGGTCAAAAATGCAGTAAAAGCAAAATTTAAAAAACAATGTAAAACACACTCTCTAGCCCACCATCTCTATCCTCAGTCCTATAATCAGCTCATTTTAATACTTAGTAAGTTTTTCTTATTGATTACATTTGAGCCTTAGCATGGGTACAGTAACAGTAAATTATGCTTTTAAGTTTGACTCGTGCAACGACGATCATTGAAAATATGTCTGATAATGAGAATATTGCAGCGGTTTAGTTCAGAGTAAGAAATCAAGTAAACAAAAATAATGCAAAATTGTGCATTATATCAGATCATCCACCTATATTAACATTTCAGAAAGAACTGAAAAGAGCTACAAGGTCTTTGCATGAGGACAAAATTAGTTATAAGCATTTTTCTGGTGCCGCACATATAGTTTGCAAGCTGAGTACCAAACCAATGATATATAAGGATTATAACCAAATATAGTAAAGTCCTTCGTTACAACACATTAAGGTGTTGAAAGAGAAACAGAGAATGTAATCTATTTAACTACTTTTACATGAAATGACGAAAGATTTGTTTGAAAGTAGAGTAGCACCATTTTTTAAGACCCCCATTAGATTACATTTGACTTTATAAGGGTCAAACTATAGCATGCTATGAATTTCATAAAAGGCACAATGATCTGGGAGAAGAGATACAGCAACGCACTAATAAAACTGGTCTGGCTTTAATCACACTGCTTCTTTTGTTTTTTATTTGCCGTCTCCTCAGATTTTGTGTAATCAGTTTCTGCTGCTGGTAATCCAGCATTCAGCAGCAAGAATGAGGCCTCCTGCTGTTTAACTTGCATAACTTGCTGCCCACATTTCCTTCCATCCAAAGCCACACACTATCAATTAAACTCTCATTTCTATTACAAGGGGTCTTTAAAAGGCTACTCGCTGAAACACGTTAATCATTATAATGTAATAAAATACATTTTAGATACAAGATATCACATGTACAGTGTAAAAGAAATCAGGTCCTTCACCATATTTGAAAGCTGACCTTCAGTTTTAAGCCTATTGACGCACACTAGAACTGCTACCAACCAAGTTCGGCTTCCAATATCTCAAAAAACAAAAATGCTGGCACTGTTGTGTGTTGAGTGCAGTGACTCACATATGATGAATGAGTTTGTTAAAATTACATTTTAACAAAAGATCCCTCAGTTCTGTCAGCTACATTTTAGACTATGAAGCACCAACTCTTTTGAACTCCTCTGGATTAAGCACATGACAAACACAACTTGCCTCACGAGAGCAATTCTACGGTCGAAACAGCGTTGCTTTGCAGGTCCTGTAGTTGAGAGCACACTGAAAAAATACATTCAGCTAGTGTCATGGTCAACAAAAGTAGTTGTTGAAAGCCTTCACAAAGAAAAAGGAAAAAATGTGATGGTTCACTATCTGATTTTTAAAAAAACCTGAGCTGCAGTCAGAGAGACCTGCTGACATTTCTGCAAAGTAAACATAACTTAACTTAAGATAACAGCTAATATTTAGTGAAGTCTTATTGTTGAGTTTTTACTATCTGAGTAACCTCTTTTTGTGTGTGATTAATATAGAAATGTTTAGTTCTTTAATGCATGCAGGACACTTTCAATCTGGGTTTTAAGATGCATACTTTGCCATCTTAAATTATAAGATAGTATAAAATTATATATGCAAATAAACACACTCAAGCCTTACAAAAAAAAAAAAAACACCCTGGCTTGGCTTAATTATTATCTATACCTAAAGTATTTGGTTTAATTGGTCATATTGACATATGTCCCGTACATTCACTGATGAATGAAAGGCAGGTCTTGTTTCTTTAGGTCTGTGTTGAGTCATTACAGTATGAAGTGATGAAAAAAAAACCCAGTCAGCTGGTATGCCAAGCAAGGTTACAGATGATTTTTAAAAAGCACTGTTTTCCTGTAAGCACTAGGCACAAAGAGGCTATAGCTGCAAGCATTTGTTTTACGGACGGATGCGATACTGTAAAATCAAGGCCTAATTACCTGGTCCTCATAACAAAACATACAATACAAAACCCAAATCACCCTTATATCTATGAAATATTCAATACTGTTACCAGGAATCCTACAACGCGTGAAGGCATGTTTCCATTATGGCTGCCCGGTTTAGTGCGAGGGCAGGGTGGCAGCGTTGGCCGCACTGAGTTGACCCACAGCTAACATCAGGATATCTTTCTTCTCTTTGTAAAAACGCAGTTCTCTGCCTGCCAGCCTGGCATCCTCCAGTTCTCGCTCCGTGGAGGCCAGCTCCTGCGCAATAGTGCCTGCTACGCTCTGTTCTCGGTTCACCCAGTCAGCAGCCATCTGAGTGCGCATGTCATCATCCAGAGCCCGGTGGGAATAGTGAGCCAGCACCTCCTGTGAAGTTCGGTGACATGTTAAGTCCTATTCCTTGATTAAATGTAAACTTTCTGCCTTGGGATCAAGCTGAGATGATAAAGTGTCAGGAAAGTGTCAGGAAAACACTCAAGAATTTCGTATATACTTGTTTTAACTGATATATCTGTGTGTAGCATGATAGCTTTGTGCTTTCAATGTCTTCTGTGGTTCTGTTATTTTCCAGCTTGCAATACTGCTGCAAAAAAAAATATCAGAGCTATCTGGAACACACATATAAAAACTCTATAAAGATGACAGCCACCGCTGGGAGTTGGACTTGGATATCGTGCAGTACCTGTCGGGAACACTGTCGCTCTCTCATGGCTTTGAGGCTTCCATTCCAGTGCAGCAGCTGGAATACAGTCATCAGCTCCTGAAACACAAACACAGTCAATCCAGCAGGAAAATACGTAACCAAACCCAATTTAAATATATTCATTATTTACTAATTCAGAGCTATGATCATGCAAGCTGTCATGTTATTTGTCCAGTTGGAAATGATGTTCTAGCTCCAAGCTCATGGACCGCCACACTGCAGGACTCCCGGTCCAAAGATAGCACCTGGGTTCAAACTTTGCCAAAGCAGTTTTCACAGTCCTCTAGTGTGTCTGCATAGCATAACGTGCAACTTAGAGAAACACAGACAGTCATGATGTTTATGCACCTGAAACTCAAGCATGGATTTTCCTTTGTTGGACTCGAGCATGAAGCGAAATGCCCCAATTCCTGTGTTGGGATTGTCTGCCTCTTCTCTGTTTCCCTGTTGAGGACAAACCACCGTTAATAACTGCAGACTGCTGCTTTGCTTCTAACCAACACTTCACTTATGTAGAATACGATGACTTAGATTCTTAGACTTAGACATCAACCACAGCCACTGAGGGGGATAACTAAAATATGCATATTGGTTTTTCTACATCGATTTCTAGATGGAGCAGTGTTTTGGCAGGTATAAGAAAATCATCTTAGCAAATGTAAATAATATCCATGTGTTTAATATAACACATAGATACACATCACTGAATATACAGAAAATGTTTTTACTCTGCTGAGCCCCTTCAAAGTACAGTAAATTGCTGTGATAAATATAGTGATTAGCTTTCAAATGTTCTATTTTTAATTTGCTGCAGCTGTTTTCAATGTAATGAAACAGGAAGCCCCCTTTTCAAACGTGAGTGATTCTGGGAACCAGTCCACTAATTTTTCACTTAATTGCAAAGCAACTACTGGATTTCAATAATCAATGCACTCTTCTAAGTAACTTAATCCCACAGCGTTCTCTTCAGTAATTATAATAACTTACGTTGAAGGAGGCCAGGGCCTCACTCACGCTCTTCTCAATAAAGTCGGCTGTGATGCGTCGAGAGGGATGTTCATTGAAAACAGAATTCATGAGGGCAATCTTGGCCGCGCTTCGTCTTGCCTCTGCCTTGGTGGGACAGAACTGTTGATCGGTGAAGAAACACGCAGTAGGAGTCAGATGCACTTGGATAAATATCGATGTGAAGTCAAGAGACTAAGAACAGATGTTCGTATGAAGGAGTGTTTGCACAGACATTAAAATGCTGTGTTGTGTTTATATCCATCGAATTTTGTTGAAGTTTGGAACATGAATGATCATTTTCTGACATTAATCAACATAAATCATTCAGTCGTAACAGAAAAATGCAGATTCTGTACCTGGAAACTTCCAAAGCAGCTGCCTCCTGGAAGACTGACATAGCAAACATATGGAGGGCTGTTGGAGGGGACCATTTCATAAACAACCAGAGCTCCGTTCCGCAGATCGGCCCCTCTGGTCAGCTTCATCTGCCAAAACTCCTGTAAAGCTTCCACCACATTTACTAGAGGGAACAGGGAGAAAAGGAAACGTCATCACATTGCGGTACATCATCCCTGTCTTTTATCAATAACCCTATTTACATACAAAAATAGTCCAAATCCTTTTTGTGATTAGCTTGCATTAGTTCCGGGCTTTGCTCTGCAACATCCTCTTTAAACACAAATATGGAAAGGGTGGGGGGGGAGATCATTTCAAGGATGCCAGGGGATTTTCCTGCTTAAAAAAAAAAATTGTTGGTTGCCTAGAGGAAATTCTGCCTCACTTCAGAGGAGTCGCTTAAAGGAACATACCCTCAACCGTTCAGTTTGTGCACTCATGTGAGAAAATAGTATTCTTGTCCTTCACAAGGAAGCAACAACAAAGAAAAGCAGTTCCATTTGCAGCCGAGTCATAGATGATTGCTTGGGTCCGTGTGGAGATGTGAGTGCGACCAACACTATTCGCGCCTCTTTGACTCAGCTCTTTCCCGTCGGGCAGACAGACAGACTGCTTCTCTGCTTCTTACTGAACAGAGAGGTGACATCAGATATCTAAATCCCCAGCGTGGCTTGTACAGTGTGCAAATGAAATTATGTATTTTAAAAAGTACAAAACACCTTCCATCGTGTATCCTCGATGCACCTTCACAGTTTCAGACTCAAAACCTTTGTACGTTTGTCCAGTTTTAAGAATTTGCTTAATGATAGAAGTGGAATGAGACAGAATATATTGATCAGGAAGGATGACAAATGACTTAAACCTCACAATGAGGAATGTTTTAAATTATGATTTAAAACAGGCCCCTTTTAAAGAATGGGATGTGACTTCTAGCAGTGTTGCGCAAGGACAGGCTCCTTCTAGTTTCCATCAACACCAGTGTAAAAGCTCAGATGTACACCATAACTGCTGATTAAGGTCCTTTAACTTCTTCGCAAATGCTTAATAATGTTTATATCAAAAGGAAAAATGTGCACAAGCCAAACAAGATCATAATATGAGGGGTATGCTGCATTGCCAAATGCAAAATACACCATATGTGGGTTTGTTTGATTGAAAAGAAAGTTATTAACACAAAAAAAGAGTCTTTATGGTGCTGCCAATGTTGAAGATGTTAAGTAGCCTAAATGGGACACAGGAGGGAAGAGGCTGGTAGTCAGAGCAGGGAGGGACAATCTTTGGAAATAAATCCTATTAGCACCCACAGCGAACACTTGAATTATCTGCAACAAGCAACATTATAGCAGCTGTTGGTCTAATGTTAGTTATGAGCAGTGGTGACAAATGAAAGGGTGAACAGGTGGGTGGACCGTGACCTCCAGGTTATCAACAGGACACAAATAAACAAAGCAAATATGATTGTATAGGTTTTCAGTAGATTTTAAATTTCAGGCTTATTGTAAATCTATTGTGCATAGATTGAATTTTACACAAACAAAGTCGACGTGTTATTCTTTTCTCCTTCTTGTTATTCAATGTCAGTTTGACACTTACAGTATTGACTAAATCCAAAACTTAAGGTCCAGAGTATAACAGCTTATTGTTCTTGGATCTAAGCCCCCAGAGCTGTTGTAGTTAATCCTATAATGAAGTTACTGAAGCAGCAGTGTCTGTTATCACAGGGAAACTTTAATGCCACCTAGAAACCTGATGGTGAAATGTCATCAGGTCAAAAGTATCAGAGCAAATGAAACAACAAGAACATGAGTATTTCGTTTTTTGAATCCACCTCTGAACAGACATGGCGCAGCTAAAAGTGGTTTCTGGTCCTAAACTCTTGTCCCTAACTAGGACCCAGATCCTCCTGTCACGGATTGATCATTATCTCTGTTCAGCTCTGTTTTGTCTCCTGGATCTCACCTCTTCCGTAGCCTTGCGTGTGTTTGGCGAAGCTGCGAACCACAGCCTCCACCGCCTCCTTCAGCACCGCCGGGTTCCCCGGGTTACAGTGGCCGGCAGCCCCCGGACCCAGCCCCGCTCCCACACCGCCGTACAGGCTGTGGAGCTGCAGCGGGGGTGGAGGCGGGGGAGGCCCGGACGAGGCGGCCAGGGAGGCCGGAGAGGGCAGGAGCGGCGCGATGGGGACCGTAACCCCGGGCCGGAGAGATGAGCGCAGGGTCCCGGTCGGTCCGGATCCGAATCCAATCCCCGGCTGCAGCCGCTGAGGGCGGATACTGTCCGGGATCACGTTAGATTCCATTGTCCCCACGTAATGTCTGCGAAGTCCGGATCCGGAGGAGCCCTGTACCGATCAACCCCGACGGTGCGAGCTTCAGCAGCGGTCTCCAGAGGCCAAGTGGACAAAGTGGGGGCAGAGATTTGTCAGTCACAGCCCGAAGAAACACTTATCCGATGTGGACTCGACACACAACCCTGCAGCTCTGCATCCCCGGTCTGGATTAGACTGCGGGATTGTCAGTCACCTGGTGCATTCAGGGACGCCTCGGAGTCCCGCGTCCCTGTTTAAATCCCAACTATTGTACATGTTTGTGATTTTAGCCAATACAAAGTTATAGTATCATGCGTGTGCATGTTGATAATTATTCTGATTTATTAGCCAACACTCTGCATTTTCTGTATATTAAAGCCTCCACGGTTCCTTTATTTCCTTGTTGGGCATTTTTTCATTATCTGAATTAAGAGTCTAAATGTTTGTTCTGTAAGTTGTGAGTCTGTAGTTGTGACCGGATGATGCTGCCAGATGTTTGTAATGTTTAGTGGATGGCAGACAATTAGAAACACACTAGTTAGTGACATGATAAACAAGGATATGACTGTACGGACAACACAGCAGAATATCACACACTGCAAATGTCTTTATTTAAGTTAAAAGCGGGACTTTATTTTTTGGGTGCACTATAAACTGAACCAGAGCCATGTCAATGCTGTTGCCTTTTACTTCTTGCTAATAAAAACAACAAGGCAACAGCGTGAATAGCAATGTGGCACCAAAGTTAAACTGTGATCGCTGAACCAAAAAAAGGAAGAAATGCTGCAATCTTAATCTGTTACAGATTACATTTCATTAAATTTAGCATCCGATAATTACACCTTTATTCTATTGACTGATTCTATGTAGTTTGCTCAGTTGTATGAATGGTGTTGTAATATTTCCGACATTCTCTACAGGCCCTGAAGGCAGCAGTGGAAAATCAGAGAAGTCTCAGGCCAAGAAATTTGAGCCTCAGTCCTCCTCTGTTCTCCTCTGTTCTCCTCTGTTCTCCTCTGGCACCAACAGAGTACAACTACAGTGTGGATTTACAGCTCCAACTCCAGCCTGAAGCATGTGATTAAAACTTAAGGGCAGAGTAACTCAGTTCACTTGATAAGACGACGAGTTGAGAAACGAACCAGCAAATAGATCAGAAAGGTTTGGGTGAAGTTTAAGTTTGTGGACCACCAACAGAACAAACACTCAAAGAGGAAATGGGACCTCCTCTGCTGTGTGTGTGGAGTGTTTTTTTTTTATGAAGTTCTGGGCCTTGTGGGATTTTTCATTCCTTCTGTGGTCTGGGACGAGGCCAGGGGGCTTCAGACGAGGAACTTGTGAATAAATCTTTTTTTTTTCATGCTGAATCTGCATTTACACAGAGATTCAGTGATTCGTGCGTCTGGTTCCACTAAAAAAACTAATTTTAAACAAATCCGATCAGAGTGAGACTCTCACAGAAGGGAAGAAAGAAAAAAAACCAAATCTGCACACACTACAGAGGAAACAACAAAGTCATAGATCATAATTGCAATGAGAGTTTGACTCACTGGAGGGCGTCAGTTAATAACCTCAAGTATTCACTGGTTTAACTTCACTCCAGTCGATTGTCTCAGTTTGACGAAGCTGCTGCTGCTGTGTTTGTTCCAGAGTTAAGATCATTTACTTATTATCTGCTTCTCCTCTCATTTGAGGAGTGACATCCATCCTAAATATTACTTTAAGAGGACCTCTAAAGAGGAGTTTATAGGTGTCCAAAGGTTTTGAAGGCTACATTGAACTGTACATTCTACTTCCTCATGTTTATCCACATCCCCCCCAATTAATCATCTGATCAGATTCATCTCATGGACCTTTGGACGAGGTCTCCAGTGTTGGAAGCAACTGGACTTTAACGTTCCAGTAAAAAGTAGCTCCCTTAACACCAGTTATAAACTACGCATGCAATTTGTAATATTATATTAATGTTAACAGTCTTATTTTTACTTTTAATACGCTACATGTTGCCGCCACAGTCAATTCTTCTTGTAAGGAAATATATTAATATTGTGAGACTGAGACTTGGAGGATGTGAGTATTTGTTCTGCCACATGTGTCTGACAGCTGTAGCTGCTTTTTAACGTTACAGATCGAAAACACATGATTCGTTTTTAAAAATGTGAGCCAATGAATGAAATTCAATTTTAAGTCAGATCCACCTCAATCATATAAAACATGCATCAATAATAATAATGTAGTTCCACCATACATGAGTACTACTTCTTTAAACACTCATAGTGAAGAGTGCACTGCACTATAATGATAATCTTTATCTTTTTATAAACTGCCACCTCCTGTTCCCCCGTCAGCACTTGTTGACTGTGAATGTCACATTTTGCTCTGTGCTTTCACTCGCTTCTCCTTGTTCAGTGAATCCATCTGGAGCACTTATTATTTTTAGAGGAGGCGTTTGAGGCATGTAAACAACCTAAGCCGTTTCCACCGAAAAGGAGTCCGGACGCCAGACCAGTGGTGAACAGACTCTGGACAGAGAATAATCTTTCTCTGTCCGGCCTCATGGTTCACATTCCCACATCTGGTTTTAATCAAAGCTTTATAGTCCAAATCATTCACGTTCTACTAAACAGTTTATGTTCTCTGCTCCAGTACGTATTGAATTGTTTACTACTGACTCGGGTGGAGTGCAGTTGAGAATTATTACCTTACAACAGCCATAAAGATAGACGTAGTTGTAACCCTGTTGGATCTAAACCAAAGGTGGAAGTTTTACGTCCACATAGTTTAGTGCAATCAATAAGACTGTTACCAACAAGAATCAAAAAATGATTACATTCGTTTTAATATTTAAAAACTATTATTTGAACTATTTCTGCTAAACTGAGGGCTGAAGCTTACTTCATCTACTTCTCTGTTAGCGTAATGAAACTTCATGATAAACAAAAATAAAGTCTTATACGTTAATGTTTTTTATCCTTTCATGCTGTTAACTCCCAGTGATGCTCATCAAGATGTGATCATGCTTTTCCGTAATACAAAATTTAAATTTCACATTTATGGCTATTTCTTAAAGGGTATTTTCACATCAGCATTTCTAACCTAAACTACTTTGTACTCAACTATCATTGGACCTTGATATAAATATACACAAAGCACATGAAGACCACGTCAATACAGCAAACTATTGATCAGAACTCATCAGTGCAATCAAAATACTTTAAAAACACTTCATTTGTGATCCCATGACTCATGAAAGCTTGAATTTATAATGATTATAATAATGAAAACAAAGAAATGAAATGCTGTAGAACCTCAGAAACAAACTTATACTTCACAGTGTAACGTTCATGGTACAGATAGAACAAGACCTTCTGTCCTGTCCTGTATCTTCTTTGTTATCATCTCTCATTGTCAAACGTTCACTATCGTAACGATGATGCCGTCAGTGATGATTAAGTGTCTCGTTTAATCAATATGATAAGATTCACAGTCCTGCAGGACGTCTGACAGTCAGCACAGGGGCGACTGGACTTTGTTTCAGTTTGATTAGGTGGCAGAATGAGCAGCAAGGGTCAGCGCTTTCGGTTCCCTCACCGGCACAACCATCCAATAATGATGCGTGTCTTTATCTCGTCCAGTCAGATTCACGGTACGACACAGCCGCATCACCGTGCTGGACTATAAGAAGCGTGAGAGTCCTGCAGAGAGGCACCTTCTGGTCCAACTTCTCCTGCAGCACAGGTGAGTCTTAATTTCTCAGGAACTTAAACTGTGTTTGATACAATCAAACCACAAATTCATCTGAGTTATTGTTTTTCTACTTTTTCTTTATTTTTATTACATTTTAGCATTACCTCTACTTTGACCACTGTTTCTTTCTTTCTTTTTTACTAAACTAAAACTAAAAGTGTACTTTTAAAAAAGTGTTAGGATGAGCAAGAGAGGACTTTAACAAAACTCAATTTCATCTTAGAAAGTCTAATGTCTTAATTTAGTTTTTATGTATATCAGTGGATTTTTCTTTGTTTAGTCACATCATGCGTTGATGTGAGGGGACAGAACATATGTTGATAAAGTGACATTGGTAAAATGTAATATTAAAATATACATGGAGAGAATAATGAAAGCTGTAGTTTCTTCATAGCCCATTGGCTAAAACAGTATTCTGCAATTTCAATTACTGTCAAACACTATTGATGTATTAGACTATTCTGATTACTTCATCTTTTTATTTAATGATTTAAATTCCCTGAATGAATTAAAATATTTAAGAACGAATTGATGTTTAATGTTTAAAAAGGCTCAGCACTGATTTGTTTATTGTCTAAAGCGTCAGTGAGACTTTCTACAGTGTACTTGTTTTGTTGCTCTTGATTAAAAGCAATGAAAATATCATCTATGTTCGAGCATGAAGGTTCAGTCTCAACCTTATCTGAGTTAAACTGTTTTCAACTCAAGGTTCACTTATCTTACTCAGGAACTCGCACTTCTCTACTGTGATAAGCCACAGAAAGTAATCAGATTGAGCAACTGGACTTTCTACATCAGCAGGTTTAGATACACAGTAATAAAGTAAAACAGAAGCGAGGAGTATGAAGCATATTAACGTCAGGTCGTTTTCATCCTTGAACTACATAATAACTACAATTTGTTTGTTTTTGCAGGTCTTCTTTAGTCAGCAGCCATGAAATTCGCCCTCATTGCAGCCGTTGTCCTGCTCGCTCTGGCACAGGGTACGATCATCACATCTCCATATGCAAATTAAATAGATGTCGGTAAATAAAAATAAAAATAAACTTCTCACAATCTGAATTAATTTGTCTTTGGGAACCAACAGGAAGCTTTGCACAAGATGCTGCCGACCTTGCAAAGCTCGGTCAGTACTTTGAGGAGCTGAGGACCAAAGTGACTGAAGAGCTGAGTCAGATGATGAACAACAAGGACCTGACAGGCCAGGCTAGGTGAGTACATGTTCACCTCCACACACAGGTTTAGTCACAACTCATGTTCTGGATGACAAATATTTGTCTATCGTTACCAACTCCTGTAAAGTGAAGGTCAAACAAGTGTGTTCCTCATTTTCATATATGTTGGTTTCGCTCCTCTCTACAGGACCCTCCTGGAGGACGGGAAAACTCAGCTGGAGCCCCTGGCCACTCAGCTCCAGGACCAGATTAAGACAGTTGCCACCAACGTCGAGGAGCAGATCCGGCCCCTGGCTGCTAATGTGCAGGCTCACATGCAGCCCGTGTTGGATAACTTCCAGAGGCAGATTGAGGCCATCTTCCAGAAGATTACAGAGGCCAAGGCCATCGGCAACTAAACCAGCTGTTCTCTCTGTTCCACGAGATGCACATGTGCCGGCACCACCTTCTCTGTCTTCCAGAGTTAACGGAGCCCTTCACGTTTACGACTGGCCTGAAAGTGCAGTCCACCAGCCTAAAATGTGTTTCAGTGCTTGTTCACATTGATATTTATTATCTCTGCACCTAAGCACGATAATAAAAGCTTTGAACACAACTGAATATTAATTTATTGTTTCTAGTGTTTTAGTTTCCATTTTCCTTACTGTTACTCGTGACGTGACAAGCAAAAAACATAACGTGAGGTTATAAATAACATATATTCAAGTTATTATCAAAGGGTGAAGGCTTATATATGAAAATAGGCAATACAGACATATTACTTGTTTATTTGTTTTAGTTTTATTCAAGCAAGCAAGGGTCAAGGGAAATTTCACAATATCAGACTCTGAGAGCCAAAACATTCAAACATTTAAAAGGAATAAAATGGAAGAAAGGAATGCTTTCAACTTTATTTTCTCACAATTCTCCTCTAAAACCCCTCAGAAATAGACCTTTTTTATTTACGCTTTTTCTATTTTTTTTTTTTTTTATATATGTTTTTCCATTTTAACTCTGCCAACCAAGCCTGGTGTTTCGGTTCATCACAGGCCTGACTGGAGACTTGTTCTCATTGTTTGTTTTTTTAAAATATTATTCGTCTTTCTTTTTACTTTGTTTTGTGTATTTTTACATTTTTATTTGTTAAATTCTTTCCCTCCATCGGTGAAGCTAGTCTCAAGGTTCCCCATTCCTGTAGATGTAAAAAAAAGTATATAATGAGTAATATGAACTGCAAACTAATATTCACATTTCATTTACATATCACCAATAACTAAAACAAGGACAAGGGGGGGGGGGTTACCGTTTCCTTCTTAAAGGTTCTCTGGGGAAGTTGTCCTACCTTGGGTTTAGACACTTGGGACACCGGCTGAATTAGTGACAGTCTTCTGAGCAGCCTCCTTGGCCTGGTGAGCCTGAAGAACAGCCACCGCCTCATCCACCTAAAAAATATTGTTTGTGAATATTGGCAACATCAAGATGGGATCTTTACGTTTTCTACTGCCAAAGGTTCCACCTTTCTTGTATCAAAGATTGCTACCTGCACTGTCAAACTATTTCAAATTTACATTAAGAAGACACTCTATTAATGAACAAAGCACTCGCCTTCGAGCGGAGAGACTCTGGAGACTCCAGCATGTGGAGCAGCTCCGAGTTATCAATCTCCAGCAGCATGCCAGTGATCTTTCCTGCCAGGCTGGGATGCATGTTCTGGATTAGTGGAAATAGACGCTCACCTAGAAAAGTGACAGAAGGTTTAAGACAATATATAAGTGAAACTTAGGCCAAATGCTAAAACCTAGGCTTCATTGGATCAATCCAATGACATCAATATTTATCTTATCTACTGATAAATTTCATTTAAATTCCTGTCATACACAATATCTAGTAGATGAAGTGGGATATAGTGTCAAAACAAATCTAGTCCATATTTGCATAATTATATTATCGCAGACACTAAGCTAACATACAGACACTTACCCAGCATCTGCTTCTGTTCCTGTGGTGGAGCAGCAGCCAACATGGAGGCAGTCAGAGGCTCCTGTCCTTGCACATGGACAGCAGGCTGAGAAAAGAGATACAAGCAACCAGTTTTCAGATGGGAAATTCACAACACTTCAGTAGGTTTGCCTTCTGTAGGTTTGGAAAATAAATGTGCATTCCTACCTGCTGCATAGTGACTTGTGGCTGAGCAGTCATGTGCTGTTGGGGATTGCGGACGCTTGAGGCATACTTGTACTGAGGGACTCCACGCACAGGAGTGGCTGCTGCAGCGGATGCAGTGGCTGGCTGGGGACCCATGTTCTGAGTGGCTGCAATAGGAACCAACAGGGGAATACAAACATCAATACAAAGCAGCAATAAGACTAAATTGCTTAAAATTAGACAATTAATTATGAGTAGCTGACTGACCAACACGCTGGGCAGACATCATGCGACCCTGGGGCACCTGGGAAGCAGGCCGCATGGTACTGAAGGTCTGAGGGCGTGGTGCTGAAGGACGCATGGCACCTGGCATATTCTGGAAATCTATTAACATGCAAAAACATTGCTTCATCATGTAACTAATGTAACTGTGTCTTAATACCCTTTTAAGTTACAGCACATAGTGATGGTACAGTTTAAGGGTATAAGATACTCACGCTGTGGCCGGACACCTTGGGTGGTCCAACGTGGGCTGGGGCGGAGCTGGGCCATCTGGCCAGCTGCAGGATAGTAAGCACGGTTCTGGGCTTGAGGTATGGCTGCCATGAAGTAGCCAGAGGGTGGGGCTGGCTGGTAAGGGTTAATGACTGGGTTTGGCACTGCACGCACACTGGCCATGCGCTGCATATACTGGTTGGTGAGGTGGGCTTGACGCTCCTCTTTCCGCTGGGCTAAGGCCACATACAATGGCTTGGTGGCTACAATGCGTCCATTCATTTCTGTCACTGCTTTTGTGGCCTCCTCTGGCGACGAGAAGCAGACAAAGCCAAAGCCTTTGCTACGGCCACCTTCCATCATCACCTGAGGAAAAGTGCAATGAAATGAGTATTACTGCAAGTATGTATACTAACAAATGGGGGAAAAAAGAGGAAAAAAAAACAAAACAAAAACATTCTACCTTTGCGCTGGTTATTGTGCCAAATGGTGAGAACTCCTTTCTCAGGCGTTCATCATCAATTCCATCATCAAGGTTCTTCACGTATAGGTTCACACCCTGAAAACAAATGGACAATAGTGTCAACCGTTAAGCTTTCGTGTTATTTTATTGTTTATTTTCTTATTTTTGTCTGTAGTACATATTTATCCCCAGATTTCATTGTAAGAAATGTGGGGCCCATGAACTACAGAGTTACTGTCGCAGCCATTTTGGCCAGTGCAACCTACTAAAGAGGGAGCACCGAATTTGACAAAGCTGCAGTTTTTCCAGCTGACTTGAAAAGATGTTCAAGACTGAGACTATTGATTAGGAATTGTAGACAAAGGGTCTTCAAACTACAACATTTCATTACAGTGTACTTCAATAGCTCTCTGTTGATTATTTATTTAGTAGTATTTAATTATAAGGTTTTTGTAGTAAAGTCAAATTGTGCTAAAAAAATTAAATGGACCTGGTAGCGAGTCATGCGGTCTTGTTTCATTTGCTCAAACTTGCGCTTGAGCTCCGTTTGTCGCTCCACCTTCTTCTGGGCGCGTCCGACGTAGATCAGCTTGCCATTAAACTCCTTCCCATTCATTTCATCCACAGCCTATTACAAACAAAGAAAACCATGTCAACTCAGTAGCAGGCATTTTCAGGTTGTTGGCATGAAAGACATCGGTGCATCACCTACTTTCTGGGCGTCCTCGTGCCTTTCAAAGCTGACAAACCCAAAGCCTCGAGACTTTCCTGTGTCATCTGTCATAACACGGATACTCATGGCGTTTCCTGAACAACACAGAACAATAGAACAACAGAGAGCTATAACCTTTAGTGACTATATTTTGGCCCATGTTTTACAGCAGATCCAAACATTGTATATTCTCAGACAGACTGAACTTATTTCAAAGAGATGTATGAAAGATTGACACCAGCTGACCATATTTACTGAAGAGTTCCCTCAGCTTTTCATCATCCATGTCATCACCAAAGTTTTTAATGTAGACATTTGTAAATTCTTTGGCTCGGGCACCCAGTTCAGCCTCGCGCTCTTTGCGAGATTTGAAGCGACCCACAAATCTGCGTTCAAATAGACAATGAAGAAATTTAACACACATACACATCAACAGTATGAAAAATGTATCATGGCTATAGTGGCTAAAATAATCACAGGTATCAGCATTTGCACATTTTAGTTATAGTATTGATAAGCTGCTTTCACACATGCAATGAACACTGAACTTTTCCAGACTATAACTGGCTGAGCTGCATGTGAGATCACAAACATCTGAGCTATTCAGCTCAGAGATTACCCAGACTTTATCCTGTGAGCATAACACCAGACAGTATAGGAGATATTTACCATACCATACTTTCTGAATACATGTATACTTTTAATACAACTGACATCTAGTACAATAAATATAAGAGTTTTAAAATACTGTTGTGCATTTTTCAGTCTACAGGAGTGCAGGTCACAAATGTTATGTCTGTATCAATTGAAACATATACAATAAGCATCATTATCCTTCTTAAAAATTAAACTTAGTTAAAGAAAGATAATTTATAAAACATGTAAATAAAAATAAATCTTTAATTTATGTAATACTGACAGTAGCAAATAAAAAACAATCTGTATATAACTTAGTATTAGTAAGCATACAAATTTAAATCAAAATGCAAAACAAATAAACATTAAAAGGCACTAAAGGTTCTGTAACTATCCTAACCAAACTGCAGCAGCAGCAGCAAGCCTCTGCAAGGTTGGCAGGCCTGCAGTCATCATATACAGCTCAGCAAATATGGAAGATAGTATGTCACAATATGTAAAGTAAACGTTATGAGCTACATTATCAGGCTAATTTTAAGTTTATGACCACAATATGGTGGTCTTCCTTTGCCAGATCTATATATTAAGTTGTCTTTAAAGAAAAAAAAACTGCTGAGAGCATTAAATATTTAATCTAAATATTAATTCAACACAGCCTTTTACTCATTTCACACATTTCAAAACAAGTTAAAACATTCACTTACACTTTTCGGTCATTGAGCAACATGCCATTCATCTTCTCAATGGCTCGTTCAGCTGCTTCCTGAGTCTCAAAATGCACAAAGCCGTAGCCTTTGGAGCCATTCTCATCACAAACCACCTTAGAGAAAGAAGGCACATGCTGCTTTTAGGCCACACACACACGCACATCAACAGTTTATTAAACTTTAACTATCAGTTGGATTGCACCTGTTCTCAAGTTTCAACATTTCACAAAATCATATTTACAGTGACTAGCTAATAGTGACGAGCTATTCTGAAAAAGCAACTCTTCACCGTTGCCCAGACAACACTATACAGGATAGATAAACCCATTACATTGCTTTCAATTTCATGTTTGTTTAAGGGCAAAGCCATCAACTGTAGTAGAGATTCCACCTACTATTCTTTTGATATTTCTACATGCTAATACTATGTCTGCCGCTGTAGAACTAAAATATGATCCCTTATTTATATATCCATTTATTTAGAGCCCCAACTGAGTATGCTGCAACATCTGTTAACTGGGGAGACAGTATTCCATGCATCTACAGTGCAGACAAATGTTTGTTTACAATGCAGACAAATAAGAATTACACAAACACAGTTATGACACTGTTTTACCACAGATTCTTTTGGGATTACTCTGACAGGGGTGTGTTTTTGCATGCACTAGTGAGACAGTGGTATATGATTGGATAGATACACGGGGTGTGTGTTTAAAATGTTTGTCATGTAAAAAATCACATGCCCAAATCACAATATTGACTGCTGACCACCCCTGCTTCAGGTGGGATAAAACAAGATGCACATGGTCTCAAGTATTTTACCTTGCATGACAGAATGTTGCCAAAAGCAGAGAAGGTGTCATAGAGAGCTTTATTGTCGATTGACTTGTCAAGGTTCTTGATGAAGATGTTTCCCACGCCGCTCTTTCTCAGTGATGGATCACGCTGCGACCACATGATACGCACAGGTCGCCCCTTGATCACATCAAAGTTCATGGTGTCCAGTGCACGCTCAGCTGAGACAAGCAACACAGAACAGTATTATTTATCATTACATTCACAATTTTAAGCTGTTTGATGGGAATTAATCCACTATAAGTGCCAGAGGTGGACTTGTTCGTCTTAAAAGGGGTCTAGTGCTTAATGGCCAGTAAGAAAACAAATATCAAAAAACTAGGTATGTCGTTTAGAATAGGTATTGTGATACTTAGGTACTTTATAAAAGCCCTTTGGAAGAAATGACAGCTTTGAGACTTCTTGAGCAGGACTCTGCTAATCTACTCTAAGATTTGCTTACTCTATCAGAAGTTTTAGCAGGATAAGAGACTTCTAGACATTCCACAGCCATACCAGTATTGTTGGGGCTGTATGCTTTGGGTCTCGGTTGTGTTGAAAGGTGACCTGCTGTCCTGGGTTCTTCTTGCCTGGGACAGTCATGGTGGGCTGGTAGCTCAACATATTAAGGCTGCTGAGTTTCTAAGAACATTGAGCTTTATAAACTTGATCTATTTGTCTCGGAAAGTTTGTTTGACTTAATATCTTCGTCTTCATAAGCGGTGTGAATAGAGAGACTTGATAAACACCCAAAGGAAAGGGTTGGGATAACTTTGACAGAGAGATTTCAGTTTTTTATTAAAAAAAATATATATATATATCATTGGAATGCAGATAATGATTCATGTGTTTGCTGCTAGGTATGAAATGAGATATTCTAACATGTCAGAAATACTTTTCAGGACTTGCGAAACATTTTTCTTAAGGGACAAAGATAAAATGATCAACAAAGCTGACCGGCAAGACTGAATTAGACCGATGTTGCGGCACTTCGGGCTGAACCGTTGGGGTGTTGTCCAGCCAGAGAGGAGATAAAGTATTGATACGGAGCTGGCAGCTCGCAGCGCTCTGCTACAGAGCGGCGGTGCTTTGGGAGGGGACGGGCGGACGTGGTGCTTTCCTGCTACGCCACTGCTGGGAGGTGCAAATGAAGAGACCCCACCGACAACATGTCGGCCGCAGTCACATGGAGTGGAGCGGAGTTAGCACCCATTAGTATCTGCCTGTCATTTTCAACACGTACATTCATTTTCACTCATTTTAATAGTTATTTTATCATAAATCACTCACCGTCCGCTGGTTGCTGGAAGTTGACATAGGCGTATCCAAGGGAACGCCGGGTGATCATGTCCCTGCAGACCCGGATTGACAGGATGGCTCCGGCTGGGCTGAATTTCTCATACAGCATGGCCTCGGTCACATCTTGATGCAGATCCCCGACGTACAGGGAGGCCATGGGGTAACTGGGAGCACTGGGGTTCATCTTCCGTGGCTGTGGACGCTAACAAAGAACTCGGACGAAGCTTAACAACAACAACAACAACAAAAAAAAAAAGTTTGGGGGACGCAGCGCGAATGTTTCCTCCGTCAACGGTCACCGGCGTCACGTCAGTTCGGGACAGAATGTAAAACGTCAGCGGCCGTTGGCTTGTCAGTTGCGGTGTTTTTGAGTAAAAATCAAGAAAATGAGGCTATTAAAAGGACACAAAGTCTGCAGCTGCTGGGGTTAAAACTGTCATTCAGATATGGCACACAGCGATAAAAGCAAACTAACGTGAATTACCCTCGTTTCTGCTAAACACGCCGACTGAAAAGCTTAACGTTAGGCAGCCCCTTCTTGTACGTTACCGTCCGGTCCTCCAATGTCTACTCCAGCTTCACCGACTTGTTACAAAAATAAAATAAAATAATAAAGAAAGTAAATGATTTTTTGGTTTTTTTTAACGTTTTGAATTTTTTTTTTGTATTTTTATTTTTTTTATAGAACGTGTGCCGAGCGAGCTCAGGAGCACACGCGCACTCACACAGCACTAACAGCCGGGGTTGAGGGGGAGGAACCGTCAGGAAGTTGTGCCATTTATACGAATGGACGCGTCATCACAGCGGACCAATCACCTTTCAGGATAGTTGGAAAAAGTCAACAAAGAGGCGTTGCCCATCGTGATGACGAAATCGCCTTAAAAGCTGTGGTTAATGGAGCAAATGTACTTATTGCATTAAAACTGTTATTTAGTGAGGCTGTATGGGGATGACTTCAGTTCCCGGAGGTGGTTAGCATCCGCAAGAACCCTGTGGGCGCTGTCTATAATCAGTCACGACATCACAAATGCTAAATAGACTAAAAGCACTAGAAAGTTCAGGGGTCGACCTATGACGTTACAGCACATGATTCACGCAATAGCCTCATCAGCTGCTGTCAATGAAAATGAAAGACAGAGCCACGTCATAGTGACTGAATTGATTGTTACTGCAGGAAGACAGAAAACCTGTGTTATTTTAGAGTACTTTAAAAGTCCAACTGGAAAGCTGGGGCAGTTTATCCATATGCAACAGAACATGGCCCTGAACAGCCTTTCCCATCTGCAGATGGCAGTGTTGTAAGTGAAAAGCACACTTTGTATCTTAAACCACACTTTTACTCCACCGCTATGAAGGTGACGTAGTCAAAGTAAGCATGCTTTCATTAGGATAGGGATGTGTTTTGAGGGTAAAATGTTTTTGGGTTTTTTTGCTAATTCTTCTGTATAACCAATTGTGATAGTATGCATCAAAGGTTGTGTCCCACATAACAGTCTAAACTGAGGAGATATTATGATATAGCATCAAACCAATCACTCCCATTTCCTGTTAATTTGGCAATCCTCATTTCTTAGCTTTAACATGAAATAATGAGAATGTTCCAATACAAGGGTTCCCAAACCTGTTTGTCTGCCAAATATATCCCCGTTCTACACATTCCTGATGACCTGAATGAGGTGAACTGGTATCAGCCAGCTTCTGATTCACTGAACGCACAGCTGACATTTGGTAAAAAGTGGCAGACTAAGCTGATGAACCTAGAGTGGCCAAACACAGTTTCTCATATCCACTGTGTTGTTAAAATAACATGCTACTGTATAGAGAAAAACACACTGAACACAGCACATTTGATTTTAATGTTTTAATTCCACTTACATGAAAGCACATAACCAAATAACGTACTCAGAGTGTAACCTGCAAAATCTGAATCCTGCATCCCATCTTTTTAAAACCAATATACTGTAATTAGAAGAAACTGGCACTACTTTGTGACTACTAAATGGCCATAATGCAGCTTTCTACCAAGTTGCTTTTTATAGTTCATTTATATTTAGCATTGTTTTAGTTTGCCTTGCCACAACATTGTTTCAAGGAAGGTAAATGTAACTGTAACACATCTGGTTCAAGCTAAATCCTAAGCAAAAACTGCCAGTTTCAAAGCACGCCTAACCCTCACACCATAGTATTGAGAACCACATACATTCCAGGAGTCAAATCAAGATTCAAAGGGAATAAAATACACAAAACGAAAATACAAAAAACACCTGAATAGAAAAGAGTAGAAAGCCACATAAAAGCACATGGCAAAAGTATCCTCTGCGCTGCTGAAAAGATAAAATATCAAAAAGTTACAGTATTGAGCCATTTTGTCAAGTTGTTCACTTTATCTCAGGCTGTCTATACTTTGTCATGTCGTATGGAAAATTGTAGGAAATAATAGTCTACACATTTCTCTGAGTGAAAAAGATGTCAGTACGTGGAATGGAATGTAATCCTCTCAACAAAACTATTAACCAAAGTTTAACTACAGTTTTCGCAAGTGGCCATTCATACAGAAAACCTTTCCTACGCCCAAATGCACTTGGAACATACTGAGCCATGACACATGTACCATCCATAAAGTCACTACCTGCTACACTGGACACTGACAGGACAGGTTGGATACAAGCAGTATGGTAATACACGTTTACCAAGAACACCCTGCCTTCTATATGATCACTGATATTGTTAGATGAGAACTAAAATTTAGCTAATTCAGACCGATGTGACATTTTTTTCCTTTTCTTTTTTAACAGTTGACGTGCTCCAAACGTGTTTGGTAAACCCAAGTGTCACAAAGATTGTAAATGTTCAAGTAAAAACATACAAATTATCAAAATTACAGTAAGAGGTTTTTTTTGTTTGTGTTTTCCTGCACCAGCAGCAGTTTGCTACAGTGAATAAGGTTAAACAGCGTGGGGGCTGATTTGGATCTAAAGGAGGGATTTCATCTGGACTAAACCATGGACAAAAAAAGAAAATCTAAAAATAAACATCCACTGGTTCACAAAATGAGTAAAAAAAAAAAAAAGAAACTACTTTTCATTCTTTTCTCTGTGGAGGTGCTCATACAGTTAACACACACACTTCAATGTATCTGCACACACACACTGTACTTTACACATTGTGAGTGGAGTGTAAACATACATATCTGTGCATGTATGTGCACACAAAACCACGCACACAACTTAGGCTGGTGAGAGGTAAAAAATGTGTGTTTTAGTTTTGTTTTTCTGAAGTTCAGTTCTTCTCACTTGGGTCCTCCGGCCCCTGTTCCTCAAGCGTTTCCTCACCTTGGGCATCTGACATCCACAGCTGCAATACAGTCCATGATACAGGGGTTAGTTCACCATTGGATGTCAAGTATTTAGTCAAGTCTGACAGCTGATGTGAAGAAATCTGTATAAATATGAAGGAAGTCAAGGAAGCAGAATGTTGAGACACTCACTGTCAGATTGTCACGGAGCAGCTGCATGATCAAGGTGCTGTCTTTGTAGGACTCGCTTTGGAGGTTGTCCAACTTGGCAATGGCATCATCAAAGGCCTGTAGAGAGGCAACCATCAGTACTTCAACCAAACCACAACTAAAGTGCATGTTCCTCAAAGTCAATAAAAATTCTAAGTCAGACTGACATTGATTTTAATACAAATTGGCAGGACAACAATAAAAAGACACAGCAAACAGCTATAAATGGGATTTAAAGTAAAAAGGAGCATTGCTTCTTCACTGGGTCTTATTCAGCCACATCTTCCCAGGTTCTTTAAAAGAAAAAGTGTCAGACTCACGATGTATCCTTAAACTGCAGAAATGTTTGTACCTGTGTTCTTATGATGAATCCAATGGTTCACCTATGTTGATATGTGTTTTTTAGGATAATAACAGAAACTTTAAATTGAAAGTTCGTCCAAAAGTATTTTCAATGTTAAGGTTTTCATGGTCAAAATGTATTGTATTGTGTCACCAAAATAACTGAATATATTAAGTTAGTAAAACAAATCTGCAGTATTTCGAATCTTTGTATGATTAAAGGAGTAGTTTGACATTTTGGGGAATTAATGAATTCCTTGCAAAGTTAGTGAAGCAGACTGATGTCGCCCATGTCTGTTTGTTAATACAAGGGTACAGCCATCACCTTGTCAGCTTACTCTCTCAGCTAATAAACTGATTTCACAGAATGCTGAAGTCTCCAGTTTCTGGTAAGTGCATTTGTCAAAGCCTGCCACACCCACTTATTAGCACATATTAGCATTTTCACTATTTTCAGGACAATTCTTAAAGAGGACACAGGGCGGAGACAAACCAAACACAAAAGTGAAGCACTCAGTGAGAAAAAAAACAATGTGAACAAAACATTTTTTTTACCGTCTTGGCCAGTTGACAGGCCTTCTCGGGCGAGTTGACAATCTCGTAATAAAAGACGGAGAAGTTAAGAGCCAGGCCTAGGCGGATGGGATGTGTAGGCTCCATGTCTTTGTAGCTGATATCCAAGGCTTTCTGGTAAGCGTCCTGTGAGTTATTAATGATGGCTGCACACAAGAAAACAGACCAGTTAGGAAGCAGATCATTTGAATGGGAGAAAATGATTTCTAGAGTTTGTAACTACTCTGAATGGAATTAGATTTCACTGTGCACCATCTGCGAGTACATAATTGTGCATGATACTGCTTTCCAGAGTTCTTTCTGGCAATCTCAAAGCCAGTGTTTACACATATTAAGGATGAAAAAACAAAACATAAACAGCTTGCACACTCTTCTAAACATGACATCCAAGCTCTGCCCAGACACAGACTATCAAATAGGATAACTGTGAATAATATTCTGCATCAGTTAATCCACAAATTTTTTCCTCATTCATCTGACAAAACCCCAAGGTAGTCCACAGATCAGAGGTCTTACAGGGTACACAATATTTGAAAAAACAACATAGATTTTAAATGTAGACTCAAACCAATAATACAGAATCTACACCTGAACTAAATGTGTTGGGTCTCAGTTCTTCACAAGCGAGTTGGCCCATTAAGGGCTCAACACAAATTCTTTGTTGTGTCCAACCTCAATTTCAGACAGCAAATAAATAAATGAATAAAAATCAATTAGAGCCCATTAACAACCAAAAGGCAAGCAGCAGAATTATGGATAAACTGAAATCAAATCTGACTAAACACCCAAAGAGGTTCTTATGAATTTGCCAGTGAGATGAAACAATACTTAGGATGCAAAAAAAAAAAAAAAAAATTCTGCAAATGCCTCCTAGCAACCACTAGCAGCCAACACCCTGGTCCTGCTCCTGTTGCCATGACAACCCAGCAGCAGCCCTCACCTGCATTTTGGCTGACAGTTGTGGGTCAAGGATGCAAAAGGTGTCAGTATTCCGGCTACAAGCACATGAAGAAAACCTGGCTTCTTCATCTCAGAAGATTTTTAAGGACCATTAATGCGCACTGATGTGAACATTAATGTGCCTTAGATGTGTGACTATTGCCATAGAAACAAAGCACTTCATCACACAGCAGCATGACATTTTAACATTAGGTGGCACCATTTTAACAGTTTGTGTTTGAAGAGTCTCGTATACTTCTCATGAAAGCTGATCCCTCTAAATGACATGATTTGCATTTACTGTTTCTGGATACAAAAAGGTCTGCTTTACTCACTCTCTTTTTCAGTTCCAGTGGCCACCTCAGCCAGGTAGCGGTAATAGTCTCCCTTCATCTTCAGGTAGAAGACTTTACTGTCAGCAGCCGTGGCTTTGGGGATCAGATGATTGTCGAGCAAATTCTGCAAGTAAAAGGGTGCAACATCAGCACTGAGAAGTGTGAAGTCATTTCATGAGCTCACAATAGTAATTGAACAAGTTATATTTTATATTCTATTATCAAACATCTATGATACATGTATAAGTGGTGATAAGAGACATTATTTATCCATTTGGCTTTGCATTCCATAGAATTTACAGCTGTGTTTACTCCCACATTTCTTTTGCTCCTACAATTAACAGCTATATCAGAGAAGATAAGTGAGACCCTACCAGCATGTTTCATAAATAGTCTGTGAGCAGTGGAAATCATCATTAGCCTGCCAATCTCTCTGCAATTAGTAAACTAGTGCTCTCTTTCATTCTACTTATGGTCCAAACAATTTGTAATAAAAATATACCCCTTAATAAAAAATTCATAGTTTAATTGTGTGTGTGTTTTTATTATAAACCTGAAATTGTGGAGTGTGGAGGCCAATGGAAAGATGACACAATACACAATGTAAATTTTCCAGTCATGTGGAGGAAAAAAAGTGCTCCGAGATTTACAGAGTATCAATCATTTAAAAGATAAATAGCAGTGAGAGAGATTATTTTAGTATGAGCACAATGAAATAGTGCAACCTAAAGCTTGAGACACATGGTCACATAGGTTTAAAGGCCAACCCCAGCTTCATTGTTGCAGGTCGCTAATTTCTGGCATGTCACATGTGAGGTCATTCATCATACATTCAAAGTTTTCTAAATTATTACTGTACGTTTTGATTTTCTGACAACTGTCAGCAAAGCAGCAGAATCATTTTTCTTTAATTTTACTGACCAGATGTATTCTACTGAGACAGTAGGCAATTTAAGCTTCATTTAAAGAACAACTCAAACAAGACAGCTTTAAAAATAAGATATAAATAAGACTCCAGTGGCAGTCCATCATGCAAAAGACATGATAAGAAATCTGCAGACAATCTACACAGATGTTTAGCTATGCTTTTTGAGATGAACACCCTTCAAGTGGTGCAGGAATACAAAAGAACATCCAATTAAATTTGGCTAAAGTGTCTATGAACATGTTAATATATATATCCATATTATTCAAATGCTGTCTATCTGTAGGACATTCAAACATCTGCTAGAGCAGAGCACCTTTATTTGCTTAAACCATCACTTGTCTACATGGTAGGATGGCTTCAAACAAGCCAGTCTCAGACATATTATAAATGCTCTAGCAAGACACCAACACAACATTATCACAACCACTATTATATATGCATTTATATTTAGTCATTTAGCCTTCTTGCACCACTTTAGTGCTGTAGCCTCCACGTCAACAATGTGTTGTTATTAATACTGACGAATATTCAGCACACCAGGCCAGATCAACCACTGCAGCTACATCTTAAGTTTAGTTAGCCATCTAGCCTTAAAATTTATGTCATCTGTGCTTTGCTTTTTTGTTGTTTTTTTTATTTTAATAATAAAAATGGGCAACATAAAACATGGTCATGTCTATCAGTTAGGCAAGGACACTTTTTAGCAGGTTTTTATTAAGAAAACGAATGTGGATTGTTCGGGCTGCTGTGTAGCTCAAGGCAACTTAATGTTAATTAGGTCTCACTAGCAAACAGCTGAATTTCTACTTTGTTGCACTTCTCACTATGTTCCCATCCGATTAAAACATCTACTTGTTCCATATCCACCTTTCTTCCCACTCCACCATCTCTGCCTCTTACCAGTACTTCCTGGCAGATTTCATTCAGCTCTTTCTCAATCTTCTCTCTGTAGTCCTTGGCCAGGGCAGCCTTGCCACCGTCATCAGATTTCTGCTCCATGGTGGACACCACCCTCCATGAGGACCTCCTGGCCCCGACCACATTCTTGTAGGCAACAGAGAGCAGGTTGCGCTCCTCATTGCTGAGCTCTGGACCCTCCTCTGTGACAGCCTTCATGGCCGCAGCCATATCATCATAGCGCTCAGCCTGCTCGGATAGTTTGGCCTTCTGTACCAGCTCCTCCTTGTCTGCCATGGCTTCTGTGTGGGCTGAGGAAGGAAGGACAGAGGTGTGGGGGGTCAGGAAGGACAAAACAAAGGGGACAGGAATGAAGAAAAGCTACAATGCATTTAAAAGTCTTGCCCTTCCTGGGAAACCTGATTTGTGTAACCTGAAGAACGTTTGAAATTCATCTGATAAAACAAAGATTATCTAACAGAGATTACACTGGGATTAATGCAGTTATGACAAACATGTGGTACACTGGTTATTATCAGCTGCATTTTTTTCTGCAACTACATAAATGTGTCAATGTTTCAGTCACTCACAATATTAAGTAATTTAAGGAAGTGACTAAATTCAAATGGCATCCAAGTGATAAGAAATACAACAGGTAAACATGGTTTTATATTAAGACAAGTTAAAATTCAGAAATAGTTTCTTTTCATGTTTTTCCAACACGCCGTCCAGTTCTGTGAATTATTATGCAAGTCATCTTCCTGATTAACCATAATTATGTCACATGCATGTTCCATACATTTTAAAAACCAAGTGTTTTAACTCACACAATAAATGGTTCCTCATTTATTGTGCGAGTTAAAACACTTGGTCTTTAGAATAATACATGTGAGCTCTAATCTTCTTACATGTGATCTTTGTTGTTATGGGCAGTATTAGTCCTGTCAGACCCCTGCTGACACCAAACTCACTACATCATTTTTCAGACATAGGTCTACGTCTCAAAAAGGAGCAATAAGTCGCCTATAGGCTTTCTCTTTAACACAAATCCATTGATCTATCTCAGGATAACTGCACTGTATAAACAATAATAAACGCAATTTAAGATCGCTTACCGGATTCCTTATACAAACAGGAAAAGACCACAACAATGATTCAGGAATAATAAAAAAAAAAAAAAAATCACACCAAGTAAAAGTGAGCCAGATTAAGCAGCATGCAGACACCTGCCCCTCTGAGGAATGTCGGCCACCCAGTTTTACGTCACACACACCTGCCCACCGAGCTCGTACAGCGGACTGCCTGGATAAAAAACCCGTTAAAGGGTTTTCTGTGGGATTCGGCTTCAAGATGTTCGATGTTTGGTGTGAAAACGCTTGATCACGCCACAAAATGACGGACATGACCCCTCAAAAAAGTGTCAGCGAACGAGTCAAACCCAGAATAAAAAGGAGCCTAGCTTAACGTTAGTCCCGTCCACAGTGAACGCCCTTTTTTTTTTCGCTTCCCGGAAAACAAACCAGAGCTATTGTCTGCGAGAGCACAGAACGGTGTTTTTAAATGCTTCTACTTGAGAGAATATAATCTGGTCGATGCGAAATCTGTCTCCACACAGCGCAGGGGCTAAAAAAAAAGCAAAGATGGATTAAAGTGCAGCTGCGCTTCCCATTCAGCGCCGAACAATGACTGAGCAGCGAAGCATCACTCGTTTCCACTCTTGAGTATGAGCATGAGCGACGGATGCGAGGCTTAAAAAAACGCCCCGTAATAAACGCCGAGCGTGTCTGGTGATATTCTGTCGAACAATCCTCCATCATTTGTGGTAAATACATGTAAACTAACCTGTAAATGTCGTTGAGCGACGTTGTTCCTGAATCCCGGCCGCACAGCTGATGATCGCTCCCGCTCGTCCACGGGGTTTCCCTCCAATCAAACACACAGCAGCAGGGTCGCACCGGGACGGATGACGTCAGGACCGAGTTGCTAGGGCAACCGCATTTGCAGGCGACATTTTTTTAAAGACACGTAAACAAGCAACACGTAAAGCGTTTCTTTCTAAGCGTATTTACTTGCAACTCATTATTATGGTTTTAAATAAAGCCAACGATGTATGTGGAGCACACTTTTTTGGGTCTGGTTCGGGCATTTGTGCGACAACGCCCTCAAAGACTCATGGGAGATGTAGTTGGTGAACGCCAATGCCGCCATGACGTGTTCAAATTGCACTGCTCGCCATGGTAATAAATACCGACGTCTCTTGAAGTGGGGGGCAAACATTTTTTGGTCATGTTTCAACAGTTTAGAAAAAAATCAGTTCATCAGAAGTCCTTTATGGTAAGAGATCCCCGGAAAATAGGGCGTGTCAACTTTAATTGGGCTTTTTTTTCTACAGTGTAAATGTCCCATAAAGTGTGCCACATCCTAGTTGCCGTCGGTTGCTATAGGAACTGTGTATCTAAGAGGGAGACGCTAATGGATGATGCTTATCTAATTTATCAATTCATTTTCCCTATCATCATCATCACAAGAGAGACATGAAAGAAATTAAAAAATGTCCATTGGTTTTTGCTGCACACACACACAGTAATATGTAGGCCACTTACAATGTAAATCATAATGAGATAACATTTGAATTTGTCATAACAATAAATTGGTTTGTCAATTAAGGCAAACCTTTTTCTCTCAATATGTGACAGTAAAAGAATAATTCATCATGGCACAGCTCCTTATCTTTATTAATAATGAGCATTCACATAACATTAAATTATATTTTTACGTGCCAATAGCCCAGTTCTGCAGTGAGTATTAATCTGTGCCCATTATGAATATATACAACAGATTAGGCCTATATAATTTAATATCCTGTTGGAACATACCTTCAAATTGTCTTTGTATCCTACCTTTGCCCATGCAAAGAGGTGATGCTCCTGTTTAACCAGACTTTACAGTAAATCCACACATATCTACTCAAAGCTAAACTACATTGGCCAATGACCTGGCTGAAAGGCCCCCTCTCTGTACTACAGCCGCCATCCCTGTTTGTCTGGTTCCACTAGTTTTGAAATAGCCATTACACTCTTTGGTATCACATGCCTATCTCAAGCTTAGTAAGTAAAAAGTAAAAAAGTTAAAAGTGGGCAGTTTCACACTTTTAATAAAGAAATGTTGTTTTTACACAGTTTTTCATTACAACCAAGAGCAGAACTGATTGTAACGGTGGTACATATAGTATCGTATATAACGTGATTAACTAAATGGTAAAGAATAACACACATGAAGCTGAACTGAATAAATAATACATATTAGAACAACTAATAGGTTACAGCATGTTGTAGAAAAATTTCCTAACATTCAAGTTTTCATCAGGGTGTGTCTTTGTGGGTACATGTTTGGGTGGGGTTCAAAATTGTTCTGAAGTAGATCAGTACAAGGACTTCTGGTCTGTTGTAGTTTTGGGCCCAGACAGAAATAATAATAATAATATAGAAGTGCTGTTGCCATGGCGACCACTGTCTTGAAAACCCAGAGTTGTTTTCATGAAATATTTATATGTGTCTATTATTCTGAATTATGAAATGTTTCCAAATGTTTTGAATGACAGAAACTGGAGCATAAAGCCAGAAACCACAGTGTTTCATTATTGCCAGTAAAGCAAGAACAATCTCTTCTAACTGAGAAATGTGCCTAGAAATAGATTATCTATACTCAGTGGGAATCTAATTAATTCCCTCACCTAATTAAGACAAGTAATTTCATTTTGTGCAAGTGCTCCTCTTTTTCATGTCAGCCCCTGTGCCTAGATTCAGACAGACTGTAACACACAAAGGAAATCTATGTGTGAGGGGACAGAAGAACAATGTGGGCTGTGACTCATTCAGACAAACGGCTTTAACCATTAGAAAACAGGCAGCATGGCATCAACTTTTCTCCTTCTGAATGAGGAAAACTGAGTCTTATTTTGACTTAAATAATTAATTACCTTTAAGGATTGGGTGAATACACATGTCCAACACAAAAAATGTAATGACATGGTGCTTCTTTTTTCTCTTTTTGTCTGTAAGGCAACACAGGATGTCCTTTTCTTTTTCAGTTGTTGACTCTTGGCTGAATTGATGCATTGGTCACAGCTTGAGAATAGGGAATACAGGAAATGCATGCTTTGTGTGATGAATAGAACTCGCCGACGTCTTCTCCTGCTGGTGAAGCGTGTTCAGGCAGGACTTACTTGTTTGTTAGACACACACAGCTCAGCATTTTGAGTCATTTCCTGTTGCCAAAAATTCATACAAGAGGTTACATCCTCCACACTATATAACTAATTAGCTGTATATGTTTCATTACATACAATTTGCATACATATTTAAGATTTGGCACTTGCATTCTTTTCTTGTTTGCATCAAGTCATATTTTCCAATGATGAAGCCATGTTTACCATCATTTCATATGAACTTGAAATTTAACCACCAGGAACCCCAAAAAGACAATGTAAATTGATTGAGATATTTTTTTTAAAGAGACCAGCTGGCCAGGCGTTTAAACCCCTATTTAAAGGGAATGTAAAAGATTTAATGGACTGTATGGCTTGGTTTGATCAATTTAGTGTCACATGAAGTGGCTGTAAAGGCTAATTAATTCATATACAAATGTCAGAGATTATTAATACAGCCCCCTGGGATGATGTCCAAGTTAATTACTCGCTGTCTTCCTGTCTCCCTTCAAACTATTTAATCTGACTACTGAGTGGGAAGATGCTACACCATGTATGCAAATATTGATTGTTATTTATTAATTATTGAACGTTAACAAGTGACAGCTAATGTCCCTTGGTGAGTTACATAATAATATAAGCATGGCAGAGAAGTGCAGTCAGTATGGATGTAAAATATTCCCTTCTCAGGCCCAACACACAGAGAATCTGTAACTGCCCTGATACATCCCACAAAATATCATGAGAAAAATTATCAAAAGAAACAATTCCAAGAAAAAAGCAGATATACAACAAAGTAAAATTTAATAAATTGCTATATTACATAATTGGAGCATACATTCATTTTCCAAGCGTACAAATGCTGTTAATGTGCCCCACTTAAAATTGTATTAACCTGTGATTCCTGTAGCAGCTTTAAAATCGACACAAATGAGCATTAACATGACGAACAATTATAGTATAACAGGGCAGACAATGGTGTGGAGGAACTGATATTAAAAAAGAAGCACTGCCACCATTTTAACATAACAAAATAAAATTGCTGGCTATAAAGTCTAATCAGGCAATCAATCCACCAAAGCTTCAGATAAAGAGCTGGCTGCAAGAATTATTCCTATGTGCATCAGGTCAGTGAGAAGTTTGCTCTGAGAAACAGTTTACATGAAGTGAGAAATCTTCATTGACCACTTGAACTGTTCATGGATCATTAGTGTCTTCAGTGACCCTAAAATTAAAGAAAGCATTTGGGTCTAGCTCGTCATGTGTTTAAACACTACCAAGCACACTGGACTGCATGAGAGGAAGGCAACCTGGGCTGAGAGCCTAAATGAAGATACATGTTGTTTACATCAAATCATCCAGTGTTGTCAGGCTGAGGCAAGTGCAGAGTTGGTGTAGGGCCTTGAAGAACTCGGTTCTGTTTCCAGTGTGGTCGGTTATGCCTCTACTCCCTCTAGCTCAGGAGGCATAGGGGATTTTGGGTGCTTGCTCTCAAAATGCTGCTTGAAGGTTTTTGGGTCAGGCATCTGGGACTGCAGGAGGGCATGACAAATCCAACATGCATTCTGTTATAACCACTTCTCAGTGATCAAAGAACTAAATACAAATGTAAAACTGCCAACAGCATTAAAGCAGTTAAAATGCTACATAAAAGTCTTTTCTCATCCCGGGTTTTGGCCTCGGGCTTGTCACAGCTTCATACTCACCCTGCACACAGAGCAGGTGAACACTAGCGCTGCCTTAGCTGCAGTCTTTTGATCATGACCCTTGGCCTTCTTCATCTCTGCCTGTTTCTTGGCATTTTTCTGCTGAGATTGAATCTTCTGATGTCCACGTGCCATGCTGGAAAAGACTATGGAAGAGGAAACAAGGGCAAATAGCTGAGTATTTACTGTTAACAGCAGTTGTGGACAGTCTTAACTTTTTATTATTGTTAATGCATACCTACCTTAAACATGTCGGCTGGTAAAAGCATATTAAAAGTTAATTTAGTTCCCAAACAGAAGAATTACACATCACCACGTTTGAGCTAATACTGAAGGTAAAGTAGAGGTGACATTTTGTCTTTAAGATACTAAGTTCAGTCCTTCTTATTTAAGCTATTACCTGAAATGAAGTCAGCTGGCAGGCTTATAAAACCTCACCTGGCATGAAGGTATGAGTAATCCAAATCATGAAAGACATCCAGAACAAGGGAAACAAGATAACACTAGAAACACTTACTGAATGAACATGGGCATTTTCCAAGAAGCAACTTAGTAGGTGTGGCTCGTGAGCTACAGATTTATTTGCAATTGATATATCAGAGAAACAAGTTCTCTCTTGCACTAACAAGCACTTAAATATGAATTTCAACTGAGAAACTAGTTTCACCAGTCCAGCACATCTTCTGTGGATGTAATAAAAATTCAAGAAGATGAAGATAACGATGTCTGCATCAGGGCAGGTTACAATGACATCCACTAAGAACACAGGCGTGTTGCTAGTGTGGCCACATTGACCCACAACAATGAGCTTTGGCCCCTGATTTTAACGTAGAGACCTCTGATTACAGAACTGGGACTCAAAGTTAGATAACAATGCAGTACCCACTGTAAAGTCTATATTACTTCAGTTTATATTGTGCATATGTAATGCATATTTCCTAACAAACGTGTTATTAATCTAGTTAACACGCACTATATTTGACTTGAGGCTTCCAAGACCCCTGCAGGTCTGAGGGCTTGAGGCAATTGCCCACTTTGCCCTCTTGGTAATCCAGCCTTGCTTACAGTACAAGGACTTCTATAAATAGGCAGCTGGTTGTAAGCTAAGTATTCAGTGTTACCTGGTGTGGGTTAGTTTAAGAAATACTTGTAAGCATTTGAAACCCTCAGTGGTAACTTTTATTACCAGCATGTGTAGTTAAAACCTAGTTTAGTTGGATCATGTGTGCTTTGAGCATAAAAAACAATAACAAAAATATAAAAGAACAATAAGGTCATTTCAGTATTACCTGCAGTATTTCCTAAGCTGTGGGAACAATGACAAAACAACAGGAGGATTAGCAAACCTCTCCTTACAGAAGCTGTTTTGTTCGCAGGTTTCATGGTTTATCCAGCTCTGTCTATTCGCTTCACGTTACATTACAAGTTCTCTCATGTGTGGTTCCCTGCAGCAAACCTTTACTTTGTCGAAGAACCCTCTATTTTGAGGTTTGTTTCATTTGATTTAAGTTTGATTCCCCCTACACTGATCCAGCTGTGGTTAGCCAGAGCTGAGCTGCAGGTATCAGTCAGCTGTAACGTGGTTTACCTTCATGCTAGCCCCAACTTGCTCTGACTGTCTCGCTAGCTAGCCGGCTAACTAAACTTGTGGGGAATATTTCCCTCAGCCTGTGGTGAAAATTAACTACGAACAGCATGGGCGATGTATTACAGGTTATATATGTTAACAGGACGGCCATGCTTACCTGTTAAGAGTACGTGTTGTTTGCTGGGCGCTCACACACACGAGTTTGACAGCTGCTCAGTTCACAGTCAAGTGGAGACTAACGCTGCGTTCACTGACACTCGGAAACCTCCCCTGTACTAGTAGTTCACTTTTAAGACTTAAAATAGAGACCTTTCATATTTTTATATCCGATATAACCATCTTAAGAGGCAAGACAATGTACACATTTATGGAGCAGTACACCTACGTTTGCTATGACAGAAATAGTGCCATTAATCGTTTGGAAAATAAGTTATATTATACTGTAACTCATCTAGGTTTTTATTGTCAGACACACTACAGCCAGTCAGATCTTCTATTTATGTAAAAGTTTCATGTCCTGCATTCAAAATGTAAAGTAAAAGTACAAAAGTATTGGCGTTAAATTATACTACATGCACCAAAGGTAAAAGTACTATTATTGTATTTTAACCATTATTAACAATGTAGGTCTGCAAAGTAGTAAAAGCTGTAAAGTGAATGCAATAGGGTAAAAAAATATAAATAAATAAAGTCAGCTGACCTCATTCTTTGGACACATAACATTGTTGAACCTAGACCTGACCAACTGCAGCAACCCCAGATCATAGCACTGCCCCCACAGGCTTGTACAGTAGACACTAGTCATGATGGGTGCATCACTTCACCTGCCTCTCTTCTTAGTACTGGAACAGGGTAAATCTGGACTCTTCAGACCACATGACCTTCCTCCATTGGACATTTTCTTAACCCAGTTTTAGTAGTTTCATCAATCTCCTTAGATGATTCTTTGCTTGATTCATGTCAATAATCTGACCCTTCTGAAACTGATTAACATCTTTTCCACGACCACAGGATGTGTCGTCACAAATGGTTGTTTAAGAAATGAGAAGCTTCTCACTGCATCAGTTAGAGTTAAATAACTTGTTGCCAGCTGAAAAAGTAGTAATCCGTACAGTAATTATCTATTGGAAGGCTGCTCAGTTTTTTTTTTTTTTTTGAAAGTGTATGTTTCCCTCTGCTGTGTAGTGTATGAAGTAACATAAACGGTAAGTAAAATGCCAAACGACTTATTTCACATTAATATTAGATAGTTGAAGCATTTCTTAATATTGGAATTAGTAAAGATGGAGATTTTTTAACTGCCATATAGTTGTAGTTTTGATGATCATATGCATGTGAATGTAACAATTATAATTTAAATTACTTTACATACTGCTGAGTAGTTTGCGAATTCCAAGTCTGAATTGATGATGACATTTGCAATATTGCCCCTAAGTGGCAGCATTTGGTTACTACACATCCACTGGACGTTAATGGGAATTGGGAGAACATTGGAGAACAGTGACTTCTCACCAGTCCTATCATTGACTTTACATTTTTTATTGTTTAAGAAAATTTAAACATAACACACATTCATACAAACACAAATTCTCTTCAATGGGAAGCACCTTGTAACTTTTTACAAACTGGGAATTATACCAAAAGTGGGCATTTTGCTATATTTATTTTTAGATATTTGTTGTTGTTGTTGTTGTTTTTTGTTTGTTTGCTTTCACCTAGACTTTTTCTAATTACAATATTCTTGTTTGTATTTGCAGTACCAAGTGTCCCTATCAGCTGTGAAATTTAGGTGATAAAATACTAATATAATATTCCCTTAATATAACACTAGGGGGCAAATACCGTGTGGAGGACTACTATGTGATCAAGTGTGTGGGAGATTAAACATCATGAGTTAAATTATAATGTGAGTGTTGTTGTCCCACGATTATCTACATTATTATATCATTACTGGTCCTGAACCGCGGACACAACCCTGCTCCCAGTAATAATATCTGTAAGAGCTGGAATATTTTCACTGCATCAGCAACACCTGTTAATTAATCACAGCTATAATGCAGCAAAATGACCCGTACAGACCATAATATGGTTCAGTGGACTGCACTGAATATTTATCTTGTTTATCTGCGACTGTGGTTTAGCTGACTGGTGGAAACAGTGGAGCTTTTCACCTCTGCGCAGTATTTGACTACATTCTGCTAATATGTAAATGAACTGCAACTCCAGTTATCACACGATGGAAACGCAGCCTCACAAACTTTCAAAATGAGTTCAACGTGTCAATCAGCCTGTAGAGTAAATAGTGACCTTTATTTGCTCACGCTATTTGTCTTTATCAGAAAAAATAAAACAGTAAAAGGAAACAGAAAACACTCATTAACGCTGGAAATCTTCCCAGCTGTTCGGTGTCATGACTTTCTTGGGAGAAATTTTATCATTGTGAGAAAAGTCTCCAGCCAGCCTTTGTGCCCCCTTCTCTACCTTCCTGCCTTTTTTTCCTCTCATCATAAGATAAAAAAAAGAGACAATCCTTTCAGCCTATTGTGTGAGGGGGAAATATCTCTCAAGAGAGAAGGATGTGATTATGTTTTTCAGAAGGGGGCAAAACGTAAAAGAAAGAAGATGAAAAAAAAAAGCCACACATTGCTCAAGTTCCCCGACCCTGGAGGTTGTTGTGCAGGGACTTGCTAGCTTACGTTTGGGGTGGGGTTGTCCAGCCTAAGGGCCTGTGTGAAAGCAAATCTTCCAGGTGTCAGCTATTCAATAGTAGAGGAGCATATTATCTGGCTGTCTATTGTGCTTATGAATACGAAGGGGTTTGCCACAGACAGCCTGAGATGTTTTTTTCCCATTTGGATCCTTTCCTCCCGCCACAAGGCTTTCAGGTCCACTTTCAGCTCAGTTGTTCACGAGGCTCCTTTTGTTCTTATTTATTTTGTAGCTGTAGCTTGTGTAGCTTTTGTTTCTCACTACCTGACTACACGCTGTGTATCTGAGGGTCACAGATTTAAAAAAAAAAAAAAAAAAAAAAGCATTTCGGGCCACCTCCCTTGGCTCCCAGAATTTGTCCGGCACCAAACAGAGCGACAGTCAGGGGTTAGTGTGACCTCCTTTCTCTGGAGGCTGTTGAGGGAAGAGGAAGTTGAATTTCATCTTCCCCATTAACCACTTCCTCTCCCAGCTGCCCCTCCTCGCGCTTTCCCCTCTTTCCTTTTCCGAACCAACAGGTTTTGCCACAGTCGACTGCGGCGGCTGCTTCACTGTGACATGCCACAATGTTGCCAGACCAGTCGGGCTGTATGGAGGCTTGACACAGTCACAACACATCCACATGCTTACGGGAACTTTCACCGCCGCCTTCAGAGACATTGTTTCACGTCACTTGATTGACATATGTAGCACACACACTCACACTGAATCTGGCAAAACAATAAAAATGAAACCAGCTACACGACACAGAGATCAGCTGCTGAGCACTTCTCTGAGGGAGAAAAAGTTCAAATCAACCTGAGCATGGCTTTTTTTTAATGCAATGCAAATGCATTTGTTCATCGGTTCATAAAAACTGACCCTGAGATGCCCCGTGAAATCACATCAAGAGGGCAAGCCATGCCTTCAGGGGGGAAAAAAGTTAATTTCTTACCTCGGCACACACACGCTTAGACACACAGAGTGGAAATGAAGGAGAGCTGGTTTAACAGAAGCTGATTGTGAAGGTGGTGACAGCGCTCACTAACCTCACCAGCAGCAGCAGCTCCATGATATTTGGGCCAATGGTGAACGAAGCTGGCAACACTGGAGCAAACCAGTGTTAACACAAATGTTTCAGATACTCAGCTCATTTAGGTTAAACAGTAATAAGTTTGTTTTTTATCCTTTAAGTTGCCACATTTGCCTCGACAGTAGATTTTATTTATACTGTAAGGAGTGAGGTCTGAATCAGCTCCTCAAAAATCAGTTTCTCGATGTCACTTTGTACGTTAGGCTACAAAATGTATAATGTTTTGAAGGATATTCTATAAAAGTTTTCATCTTACATGACGACAGCTTATAATAAGACGGTAAAACTATAAATAAAGACGAAAGAAAGCTGGAGGCAAACAGTGTAATACAGTGTGGTGTAGTGTAGTAGCAGTGTGGTTGAGGAATCAGCTGTTCTTCAGTTTTTTTATTTATAATTAACTCCAAGTAATTTTTGTAAAAAGTAAAAAAAAAAGTGTCAGTGTTTTTGTCAGATAAATATTTTTTTTGTTTGAGTCCAAACCCCTCAGCTGTAATGGATGATTGAACTCACCAGATCCAAACAGTCTTACTTGTCAGTCTGCCTAATTACCACTGTCTTACATCTCCTGCCATCTCTCACATTCCTCCCCGTGTCGCTCCCCTCTCCTTCCTCTTCTTTCCCCCCTTGAAGTTGTCCGTCTGGAGGACAACACATCTCCCCACACCTCTCAGTCCTCGTCTCAAATAGGAGTTTCAGCAGGTAGACTAATCCTCGCCAAGTCCAGACAAGCTGCTTCTCCCTGCTGAAAAACTCCTGGTATGTAGGATCCACCTTTCACCTCTCTCACAGAGTGGGACACAAACACAGAGGAAGGTATTCTGTGACTGTCAGCCCTTGACTTTCCAGTCTTGCCCGTACCTGCTTGTGGCAGCTTGTACGGTAGCGCTCGCACTGTTTCAGCTGTCAAACAGCCACATGGCAGACATTCCAGTGAGGAGAAGTCATGTAGGAAAAGTGCAGATAAAAGAAAAACTGATGCACAACCATTATTTTGATAAAGGCAAGAAAAACATATAGGAGAGTTTATGATTCACGAGAATATAACAATCTTCTTATGCACCCGCACTGAAAAAGTTGTTTACAGCCAAGTTGGGTCTTTTTCTATGATGCAATAAAAACTAAAATCTTTGATTTGTTGATTTACTTTAATCTTAATTTATCAAAAAACAAACAAAAAAAAACACTGAAAGATTATTGTGCTTTGTAAGTATAAGAAAATATAGAGTTTAATGCCTGCAACACATTTACTACGGTGTTACATCACCTTTCCTTTTAATTACATGTTTTAATCATTAAGGAATTAAGGATACTGTTGTTTCAGTTTTGCAAATTAAATATTTTGGCCACACTACAAGACTTCAGCTACAGTCTGTGATCACAGTGTGTCTGATTCTTCTCTTCATGATGCACTCTAGGTCTTTATTTTCAACAGTAGACAGATTCAACAGGAGACAGATCTGGACTGGCAGACCAGTCAAGTCCACACACACTGTGTCAGTGGCTTTTGAAGGTCCCAGGCTGCTAGACTGGAGGTTTTCTGAGGCCACAGAGACTCACCTGAGGCTTATACAATTGCAGTATTGCTTAGGCCCCCTGAAACCCAAGGTGCTGGTCTAATTTTTCCTCAGAATTAGAGGAGCCTCTAAAAGCCTGAGGCCATGAGGGTTCCTGAAAGTCTGAGGTTTTCTGAGGCTCCTGAGGATTCGTGTTGACTCTGGGGCATAAACCCTGAGGGCATCAGTAGACCAAGCCCAGGAGCCCCTGGTAGCCTGAGGCTCTTTGAGGCCTTCTTCTGCACCAGATCACGTCCTGAGGTTTTCTGCTGGTTTTGGAGTGGTGACTCTTACTCTAACTTACTCATGGCTCTGCTGATAGTGCAGGCGGTCATAAACACCAGAACTGGTGGTTCAACTCCTGGTTCCTCTGAGCTGCATGTCAAAGTGTCCCTGGACAAGACATTCTCCACAGGGAATTAATAAAGAATCAATTATCACTTACTATTAGAAATGAAGCTGCTAATTTTGAAATCATGCAGAATCGTGTTGAAGTCTTATGTTTGATATTTGTCCTTTTGTTTACTTTTGTTGAATGTGTTGCAGGTATAAATACATAATATATATTTACAAAATACAATCGAGCTGGTCAGTGAAAACACAGAATCTGATGATGAAGGGCTTTTTTTTGTACTTTTGTCAGAAAAATAAAGTTTTGACAAAAGAAACAAGTTTTTTAGAAATAAATCTACACTTTTTTTTGGAAATTGGTTTTTCTAGCTTTGCCTCTGTTTGTGTTGGATTTGTGTGTCCATGGGATTTTTCTGTCTCTTTGTGATCATTTTTTGAATCTCTGTGGTAGGACTGTCTCTTTATGGGAACAGGTGGGTTCAGTAATCTTTTCTATTGTAAATCATCCATTCATCTTTTTTCCCTTTTTTCACTCCAACTTCAAATTAAGGTTTTTATTTACTCTTCTTTTGATTCTCTCTTATCTGTGTCTCTCACTGTTTGCGTCTTGTCAGAAGAAAAGGACCCCACCCGTATTTATCCAGCGGTAAAGCAGGTCCATTTAAACACACACATAGCACAGAGAAAGCTCAGCAAAGGCCCAGGTGCTCTGTAAAACAAATTAGACAAGGGAGGATAGTAGTGATCATCCACATGACAAGCAAACACAGACTTGCCTCTCATACACACACACACACACACAAAACACCACTGACGGTTTAACTGAATCTGAAACGTAATTTTATGATTTCCATACAAGACTGCCTGAAGGCATTCATAAGCAAAAGGCCCACATTATATCATGCAAACATTTTCTTCAAACCAGTTTGGAAAGCGCAGCTCAGGGGTGGAAAGAAATACTGACATGTTGTACTAATCCACATTCATAACAACTTCTATCTATTGGTGAATCTAATTGGGATGAGAATAGTGAATAAGACAAATTAAAGCAAGAAAAAGGAAATAGACAAGGGGTGTTTAGGGTCAAATAGTCACAAATTGTTGTGCCCCACCTCAACACTACAGCAGTGCCCCATCACTGAATGCAACACACACACACACACACACACACACACATTGTTTGCTCTGGCAGGGTAATCCCAAACACTGGGATCTCCTCATACAGTGGCTTTATTAGGAGGACAATGGCGTTGTGTCAGCTAATGACAGGGCTCCTCCCTGCCTTCTGTCTGCTCTGAGATTACCTGAAACACACAGAAAAGTCATTATAAAAATTTAGAGGGGGGGGGGGGAACAGGTTCAGTGTAAGAAGAACTGTGTGTGTGTGTGTGTGTGTGTGTGTGTCAGCTGATGGTCAGTGAGACCATTTATGAGGCTGTGCAGTCATGTATGACGTCCCATTTCACCATTTAGCCAGTAGCGTTTAACTTTTACTGTATAAAGGTCGCATCTCCTAGAATAAATCAAGAATTTAAAAGAAAGTGTTAAACCTGAACAGCGTGTGTTTCCTCTGCTCTGTTCATTGTGATGCCATCGACGCCGTCTTTTCGTTCCCTTGCAGGCGAGGTGGGCCTCTACCTGCCCTGGATCGGCCAATCAGAGCCTAGCGGCGCTCTGCGGCGGCCAATCAGCGACAGGCTCGCCCTTCGCATTTCTTTTATAGTGAAAGAATTTCAGGCAAAGTTGACCCGCTGCCATTAAAGCAAGCCAAGGCAAATATCATAATGCACGGCAGCAGGATATGTTGACATTCGCTATAATTTACGCGCACAAGCAACAGGAGACGCGCAGAGCGATTGGCTGCCGGGAGACAAAAGCGGCTTTACCTGCCAGGTGGAGCGGAGAGAGAGAGAGAGAAAAGAAGCGGGGCGAGAAAAGTCGACTTACCTGTAGCCCAACTTCTGGCAACTCACTCTCTCTATTACCTGCTCCGACTTGAAAGTCCAGTTTCACAAGGAAGAATCGGAGAGGAAGCAAAATATGTCACAGGAGACAGACAAGTAAGTGATCGAGGCCGCGGAGAGGATCTTTGCTGATTTCAAGTTGAAGGGGGAAACTTTTTCCAAATGTTATGTTTTTTTTTTTTTTATCCAAAGAAAGTCTGTTTTTAGTTCAGACTTAGTTCGTGCTGCTGCCTGGGAGCGTTTTCACTTCCCCTGTGTCTTTATTTCTGGATCATTTGTGACTAATATTAAACTATTCGAGGCCTGGAGGGGAAAAAAACAAAGTTGACAAGCCGAACTTGGCGCCGTGGATTTCGTTTTGAGCTGTATTCGCCATTTTTGATTGATGGGAAAGTGTTCAAGGCCCTGGATGAGCGAATAATCTCACCTTAATGTCAATTAAAATAGTTTCTGTCATACTTTGCATTGCAGTTTTCATATTTGGGCTGCGGTGGACCTGCTTGTGAAAAGGTGGACAGTGTGAGCAGGTTGTCGGCCTAGTGTAGTTTTGTAACTTCATTAATAGACTATTAATAACAAATGCTGGCCCTTGGCCTAAAGTTAGCTCAAGGTAACTGTGAGTAAAGGATTGTGATCTTGAAAATATTGGAAACCTTTATTATATTATTATATTAATTATTATTATTGCTGTTATTATTATTATCATCAACAGAAATAGAAAGAGCATTGCTTGGATGACAGACATCTTCCATTATTAAACAGGATCTGATGAGTTTGACCAAATCTTATTCATATTTTCTAAATTTTAACTGTCAGGTTTTTGTTGATTTTAATATAGTAATATTAATAAATTACACTTTCATTTAATAATGATATAATGTTTCAATCACTTAGCCTTATTATTTTCAGTCACGGCATTATTTCGATTATGTGTATTATAATATTAAACAACAAAATGTCTGGACATATCGAAATGTGGTTGCTGTCAGTCATTCTGCAGAGTTGCTGTTTCATGCATCCCGCATCAGTGCTACAGTGGAAACAACAGGTGCTAGTGGTAATATTTAGTCAAATATTTAGAATAGACCTGTTCATAAACATAACCACCTGTGGTTTCTTTACCTGTGACATTTTTATACCTGTGAGTTCTCTACCTGCCACTGTGGAGAAATGTAAATGAATTTCTGCTAAATGCAAGATAAATATAAGAACAAATGAGAAATGAGAAAAAAAAAAAAATTCTCATGAGCCACATCCTCCAAAAAAGCATAGACAAGAATGTAAGATTGCAACTGTGATTATCGAGGACATAAAAGTGGGCTTCATCTGGGGTGCACGTCTTTTTCTGCAGGAAATCAGAGCTGCTGGCAGAAAGGAGTTTAAGTCAGTTTTCGGTTTCCTCTTTATATGAGGTGTCAATTTGATTTAAGCACTTTGTTGTAAAGACAAACACAAAATATTAAAAGTGACATCAAAATGGCAATCAAGAGTTTTCAGGTGTCGTTATACTTAATAATTCATTGTGCAGCATTTTCCAGACTGACTTACTGATGAATTCCTACTTATTTTATTAACAGGCACAAAATACTAATTGAACACTCAGAATGAAACCTTTTTTATATATATATGTTTCCTTTCCATCTGTCAGTAAGCGTCTGGTGGTGGTGGTCCCCAATGAGAACTCCTTCCCTGCAGTGCGGCGAGCCTACACCAGCGAGGACGAAGCATGGCGGTCGTACCTGGAGAACCCGCTGACAGCCGCCACCAAGGCCATGATGAGCATCAATGGGGATGAGGACAGTGCCAACGCCCTGGGGCTGCTCTATGACTACTACAAGGTCTTAGAAAACATTTGGTCACTTTAGGTTCTTCAAGAAACATTTAATAATTTATAACTTATTTGGTAATGTAACTGATGAAGATGACTTGTAATTTTCCGTTACTAACACATAGATTAATATGCTAATAGTTTTACATTTACAATTTGCTAGATATTTGTTTCAATGCTTTTCTAATGGCACTAGTTGCTGTACATCGTGCTTTGATTTTAAATAAACCAAAGACAAAATGTTAACTGAAAGTTGTGAGCCATAGTTCCTCATAAGTTTCGACTGATGACAACCAACATAACTCCTTTACTCTTTCTAGGTACCTAAAGAAAAGAGGCTCCTGCCTGTTCCTAAAGTAGTCGAAAACACAGAGGAGCAGGAGAAGAGGTCAGTCAGTCTCTCATTGTCTCGTTCTGGGGCGCACACGTACAGACGGAAAGAGAGAAAAACGCAAAACATGTACTCATGGGCAGACTTTTAAAATCTTAATGCTCTGGAACTAGTATTTGTACATGTTGCACATGTAGTTTATGGGATTACACATAAATAAGAAAAGCTTTCGTTTTGTATTTTTTTTTGTAATGATAAAGAACTATCCTGAAGATAGTAGTGATAAGAGCCAAGTACTTCAAGTATGCATGTAGGCAAACATCACAGATGAGTGAGTTTTGTTGTACTTGAATCAATGATACTGGATGAAGCGTAGACCAGTTAAAACTTCACTGGTAAAATGATGTCATAAAAAGCCTCAGATGATGGATTAGAGACCCTTTATCTACAAAGAAGGTAAATAATCTGCAATTAGTGAAACACTGAGAAACCCAGCACTCATTTTTTGGAAAAGTAAGGAGAGAGCAGTACATTCCTTAATCTGTAGCTGACAGTTTCCATTTACCGTCAGCAAAAGTGTAAAGTACGTTTAGAAACAACATTTTTATAAGGACAAGGCTCATGTTTTTGGACATTTTACTTTCTGTCAACAAATCACATGAAAACAACAAAACTGATAATGTCTCTGTATGATGCATTTTGGGGGGACCATTTTTTTTAGCTGTAGGTTAATATACATTGGATGTATACAATAGATGTCACTTGCATAGAGTGTAGTTACATCAGAGGTTGTTTATTGAAGTATGTCATATGCAAACAACAGTACACCCATTCAGTCAAAATGAAATAATGAACAAAGCTGAATTACATCACCAGATCCTATTTAATCTGTCTGTTTGTCCAGGCCGACGTTACCTAGCAACCTCAGCAACCAAAACGAGGTGGAGACAGTGGATAACCACGTTCAGGTGCTCAAATCCGTCCCCGTCAACCTGTCACTAAACACTGAGCACCAGGACAGCAAACGCGAGCAGTCCAGCAGCTCGACAGGGGCGGGGGCAGTGGACGGAGGCTCTCCAGGTGTGGCCATGGTGAAGGCCGAGGTCTACTCACCCGTTTTCATGGCGGGGACAGGCCTTCACTACAGGGTGGAAGGTGAAGAGTCAGCGAGAGTGATCTTCGAGCAGAGTCCGTATGAGGTCACCACCGTCAGTCATAGCTCGTATGTGAAAGAGGACCAGCAGAGTCCACCGGACAGCCCATACGAGGAGGAGAGAGACGGGGTGAGAAAGGACACCAGAATCTGGTCCTGAAGTGGCCACATACTGTCTAATTAAAGGAATCATCCACTCTAAAGCAGTGATTAACTAGAGAAAATCAAAAACACTATTTTTTTAATATTATCTTTTTTCTTGTCAACTATTTGTCAGATTCAGGGCTACAAAAAATATTAAAATTAAGCAATTACAGAAGGAAAATGCCTTAACTAGTGACAACACATAGACATACAGTGTTAAAATTGTTAAAAACAATGCAAATACAAACATTATTTTGTTTTAAATGGACACCAGCCTGGTGCTTTTTGCATTTCTGTGTCCAATGTCTAGGTTTGAAGATAAATAGTTGAACTTTAATTCGTTTTTTGTGAGACTAACTTCATCCACGTCAGAATTCAGTGCTGCCACAAAATATTTTAATTTGACAAATGAGCTCAGCTTTCTCTTTTTTTTTGACTGGAACAACTTTTTAACCATTATTACTATTATTAATATTTTAAAAAATTATAATCCTTTATTTCAACAGGTAGTCTCATTGAGATGATGAATGTTATTTTATTACTATTATCTTCTCCGTCTGCACGTACAAATCACAGCTCAATGAATTAACAGGCAAACTGTGGGCTGTTGAAAGACACTCTGGGAAATGTAGTCAGGCACAAGAAATAGAAGAAAAGAAGACGGATTATGGGAATGCCAAAAAAGGAAATTACAGGACTGAACTGAATGTGTGCTGAACAAGACGGACTGACACATGATCTGTAACAGTATATTCTGGGTGGAGTTGTTGTTTAATGGTATGTAAAGACAGACTGATGTTTTAAGTATGATTCACTGAGTCCAAAGGTTGATTGCTTGGACGTGTAAACAAGTAGATGTCGAGTTATTCTCCAGCCCTGAGATCTCCCATGTTCTGATCTGTATTTATGAGAACGCTGTTAGTAAGTTAGTTAGTTTTTGTCATGCACAGCATTGTTTAACCAGTTCCTCTCCAGCTAAATTAACCTCAGATTATTTCCTCTTCCTGTTCCTTTTGGATTCTCAACAGAGGTACCACACACCTTCCTCTCTGGCCACTGATGACTTCTTATTTCATGGGGAAGGAGTGTAAGTCCCTCAGAGTACTTGTTATTACACCACAATTATCCACGTGTTGTTCACTGGAAATATTCGGATATGTACCATTGTGAAATCAAAACATCGTAAACGATCCAAGAAGGAATGAAAAGGCTTTATTGTTGTACCTCCATCCTACCATGTTATTTCTAATCACATATCATCGTCTATGTGTGTGTGTGTGTGTGTGTGTGTGTACACAGTGACAGCTTCCAGTACACGCTGGACGCCACTCGTTCGCTCCGTCATAAGCAGGGCGAGGGTCCAATGACCTACTTGAACAAAGGCCAGTTTTATGCTGTTACGCTCAACGAGCTAAGTGCCAACAAACGCCTCCGTCACCCCATCAGCAAAGTCCGGGTGAGTGAATCATTTCAGTCCCATTTATATTTTTCATTTGACAATAGTTTAAATTAATATTTTCTAAATTAACCCATAACTAAATGAGTATTTGTGTGAAAGAGATCACTCATTGTGAGTTGCCCTCAGCTCTATAGAGCAATTTAGCATCTTTACGACCACAGGTTAACTCTCAAGGATCTTATTAGCGTAGTTTTACAGTGTAGCTGGCGACTTTGTTGTATGAGAAACTTTAGATAAACTCACTGTAAGCACCCTACCCACCACTAAACTGCAGACATGCAAACAGGTGAAAAGTGCAATATTACCCTCTGAATTGTGGAGTTGTCGAGTAAAAGGAAGAATAAAACTAAATGGAAATACTCTATACATCTACTTGCCTACTGGAGCAATTAGCTAAAGAACCAAAAATTCCCTCAGGAGGTAGTGGAGATGGAAACATAAGTAAAAGAGGAGAGAAAAGTGGATTTTAGATCCAAACACAACCATATTACCTTTATATCAAAATCATTTGTGTTTTGTTCAAGCTGTCCCAAGAGAAATCAGATGGATTGGTTGGACCTGAAACTGACGTATCTAATTATACAAATCAACATGTCTGGAGGTAAATGTTGGATGGTTATTGAGTGTGTTCTGGTCTTGTTGGTATTCACAGAGTGTGATCATGGTGGTGTTCAGTGAAGATAAGAACCGGGACGAGCAGCTCAAATATTGGAAGTACTGGCACTCTCGGCAGCACACAGCCAAACAGAGAGTCCTGGACATCGGTAAGACTTTAATTGCCCAACTCCAAAAAGTCAGCACTTACATATTAACAACAGCAAATACTTGTTGCATTGATGACACAGTGATAGATTTATGATTTTCCAAATGCTGGAATGCTCTCAACTAATAAACAAGGCATGACCAAACTGAGAACAAACAAGCCCCCATCCAACTGTCTGCCTGAGGCTGTTCAGCTGCCCACCATCATTTACCATTTATCAGACAGGGGGCTGAACTGTTGTACACACACACACACAAACACAAACACACACAGAAATCTCGTAATGTCAAGGTGTTGCTGGGACACACAACATAATCCTCTAAGCTCCTTGACATTGTCTAGTAGATTGAGCAAAGCACTGATTTGTAAAAAAAAAAGAAAATGGAAATCCTAAACAGCATGACAAACCTTCTCTCTCGCAGCATTTCCCACGAGTGTGCTGATCTGAAGCCTCATAATTGTATCTTAACACGTTTGACCTTTGCCTGCTGATGTTTTTTTTCCGTTGATGGATTTGAATTCGAACCGATCTTTTCCTACGGCTTGTTGAATGAGCTTGTGTGAGAAGCTCGTAGGCGGTTTGGGTTTGACAAGCTTGGGCCTGCTAACACAGGCAGAGATTCAGAGGTATGTGGGAGACTTAGGGTGGATGAGAGACACCCACACTCACACTCAGCTTGTTGGGACAGGGAGAGGAATGCTAGCCACACTGTTACCTTGGCATTGTTTTGGTCTGTTGAAAGCAATTCTTGCCCAATTTAGATCTCCAGCTTAATTCCTATATTTACAACAAACAAGACAAATCAGCCTACGATTCAAGCACATGTTGACATCTGCTACAACAGTTGTTACCAAACTGGATGTCACAAGAAGATTCTGAGATACACAATTATGTTATTGACGACTTTTCTCTAATGTTTATTTTTAAATTGTAACGTAATTATTGGGAAATATAATGTAATGTCTTTCTCAGTAGTTCCCAAACTTTTTGATTTGTGCTACCTTAAAGGAAGAGTTGTCATTTCTGCAGTTATTGATGTATTTTACTAAAGTTAGATGAGAAGATTTACACCAGTCTCATGTCGCAACCCTAAATATAATCTGTGATCTTGAAACAGTCAGCTTAGCATAAGGACTGGAAGTCACTGAACAGTCAGCCCTATTCTAAAGCTCACTAATTAAACATAATAGTGTGGCACACTGACAGTGACAGCTGTTTTTTTATATATATTTAAAAAAGGAATATAACATGCTACTTGTTGGTCTTATCGGATGCTGGTAGGCAGATTGTTATTGTGATACAAACTGAGCCAAGCTAGCTGTTTCCCTCTGCTTCCAGTCTTTAAACTATAAGCTGAGCTAAACGTGTCCTGGCTGTAGCTTTATTTTTAGAGTACAGGCGTGAGAGTGATATCATTCCTCACATCTAACTTTATGCAAAATAGGGATTTTTGCATATTACTAAATAAATGTAAAACTTTGAAACACATCACAATACCTGAAAACCATAGGGCTGAAAAATTACAAATTTTAAAATTAATATTGCAATTTAATAGAATCTGCAGTTTCAACAAATGCTGCAGATTCAAACTGTTATAAATGAAACAAACAAACAAGCTGCCGAGGACAGGTATTCGTATCATTGCGTATGTCACTAGGAAACCGAGGTGCTGAGTTTATAGGGAGTGCCATTCTTCTACTTTCCCATATCAGACAGCCTTAATGCAAAACTAACTAGCTTAAGTTTTTCCTGATAAATGCATTTCGAGTTACTCTTGAATCAAAGCGTTTAGTTTCAAATAACACATCAGTATTGTGAATTTGTGATTAATATGAAACATCTCTTGATAACTGTTCCGACCGTTGTTGTTCAAATAAAGAGGAAGTGAATTATCTTTCTCTGCATGATTCCTTTTGACATCCTGTTTGGCATTTGACAGTGTAATGAGTCTGTGTTTGTACGTGTGTTTTTGTGAGTCTGACCACTAGACAGACAGTTTGCATCTATAACTTGACTCAGAGGGTTGAAAAACGTTTCGTGCACGCGTACACGCAGATAGCGATCTGTTTGTAGATATGCATACGTGCTTCTTGCATGTACAAACATAATCTGAGCTAAAGTGCAAGTGAGATTGCTGAGAAACTGCTTGAAATAGTTTAGGTGAAAAAAATTACAACTTCTTTAAAGTCAATATGGCAGAAAATAAAAGAAACCAGCAAAAAAAAAAATCACATTTTAGAATCTAGAACAATCTAAAGCTGATTTATTAGATTACTGCAATTGTTATCATTACTTAACTCACTGATTGCTTGAGCTCTAATTAATGTATGTGCACAGAACAGTGATGGAGGTTGCTCATCTAGACAGATCTCAGCTCACCCCCCACCCTGCCAGGTAGTCCTGTAGCAGGATGCAGCCTGTAACCTGAAGCTGCACAGAGAGCTGATTTGAATAGCGTTGGAGGGTTTGTTTTGTGTGTGTGTGTGTGTGTGTGTGTGTGTGTGTGTAGGGGGGGGGGTTGGTTTTGAATGGGGTTATTTAAAGGGGGATATTAGCAGATAAGCATGTTGCTGCCCGTCCTGGTGCTTTGTGCACCTGCTAAAGAACCCGGGAAGTGCTGCTGCAGTGGCAGTTTGGATGATGAAGGAGGTCAGAGGTCGTGGTGGAAGGGTCGTGGGGTGGGGGCTTGTACTCAGAAGCGGGGGCAGCACAATCAGTGCTCAGCTGTTTCTACGTATGTCTTCAGTCTGTATGTCAACCTATCAGTATCTTAAACATTTTATTGCCCTCAGTTAAGGGATACACTGCAGCTGATTTATTTATGATGTCAACCCATCGTGGAGACATGATGCATGTGTGGCTTCATTCTCCAAAACACACTAAGTGGTTTCCTAAAAAAGCTGTGCTCTGTCGTTTTGAGCAGATGTTGCTAAACTATGAATAAAAAGCACTGTGGACAATTGTCAGCTTTGGATTAATATACATTTAGAGCTCAAGTGATTATGGAATAAAACATAAACTGTCATCAGATTTTTTTATTTTTACTTTTAAATCAGCTTAAAAATCTCCAGACAGAATTTTGGACGACAGTCCTGATTTCCACAAGACTATCAAACAGTTATAAAACATCACATGAATCAATGATTACATGGAAATTGTGTGATTTCTGCAGAGAAGTGTGACATCTCTGCAGGCAAAGTATGTTCTTTGGGTCATTCAAATTCTCTCTGACCACTGCATTTCTTTTCATACACAAAAATACACAACTCACCATTAGGCTTTTCCACAGCATACCAGGGCACTTGACTTCTTGACGTCTCATTTTTAAAGGACCTGCAGTTTGGAATCACTCAGGTCAACAATAGTCATCCGATACACTCATTTGACTGGGTTTTAATGCGGTTGTCTGAGCCAAATGGACTCCCAGTGTTTCCTCCTGCTGCCTTTGAAGCTTTAGGGTTTGTTTGGTCAAGGAGATAAGGTTTTATCTTTTAAAACCGAAGCGTGCCATTTGATTGCTTATCTTAGCAAACAATAGCTACCTGCTTTATTTATTGCCCAGTTTAAAAAAGGGAGGGAATGTGGTTGTATATTTTTCACAATCGGACAATTTCATAAAAAACAAAAAAAGAGATTAAAGAAAAATAAAGATTTTGTAGCCAAAGTTGTGATTGCAGAAATAAAACCGTGTACCTGTTTGTCCACACAGCTGATTACAAGGAGAGCTTCAACACAATCAGCAACATCGAAGAAATCGCCTACAATGCCATCTCCTTCACTTGGGATGTGAATGAAGAGGCCAAGGTACAAAGCAAATTTACAGTCAATTGTGTGTGTGTGTGTGTGTGTGTGTGTGTGTGTGTGTGTGTGTGTGTGGTTGAGTGTTTTTTTCCTTCTTCTGTTTTTTTGGGGGGGGGTTAAATGCCATTGTAATTTTCCCAGAAACTGCCCGACAGTGTTTACTCTTGCTGGAGACACGTTGTACATAATAAAAAAAGCTGTGGGACAGGTTTTTGTGCTGATTCAGGTGTTGGCAAACAAACTCGCTGTGATGCAAACACTTAACGTGACTTAACGTAACGAAACTGTGAATTCGATTCTCAAAATGTTGTGGTAATAGAGGAATGAGAATATAAAAGCACTTCCCAGGCTCCTGTCATAAAATGGATGGGCAGTGCTGTGTACTTTGGCTTTGTCTGTCTTCTTTGGCTTTGTGAAGCCCACTCGTTTGTGACCACTCCTTAAATGTAGCTCTGTTACTGTTTGAACTGCAGAGAGGCCCCCAAGGGCCAACACAAACCAATCCCCATCCCAGCCCTCTGTTGTTTGTTTTGCCCTCATTTCTGTGTGAATGCGAGTGATTGTGTGTGTGTGTGTGTGTGTGTGTGTGTGTGTGTGTGTGTGTGTGTGTGTGTGTGTGTGTGTGTGTTAATGTGGCTCTGTCATTGTAATAGCAGCCCGGGGACAAAGACGTTGCTGGAGGAAATCCAAGCACGCTTCTTTCGGCCAATATTCACTCTATGTCTCTCTACCACTCTCTTTCTCTTGATCTGTGTGACCATGCTCGTGGCTTTACCTGTTGCCATGCATAAAGAGGCGTAATTCCCAGGTAGTTTATTGTAGATGCTGCTCAGGATTTGTTTTTCTTAATTGTAGTTTCCTTATTGGAAAGAGTGTCAACATAAATAGGATATCCAAAAGAGATTTAAGTTTGTTCAAGTTTGAACCAATTTTTATGCCTCAGGGAAAGTTGGAAAAATAAAACAAAGATCTCTAAAAGTGATCCGTATCTGTAAAGTAAATACGAGTATCCTGTTTTCAGGTATGATCATAAACAGAAAAGAACCAGTGTCTTAGTATTACCTGTACAGGACTGTGTATTAGAGAGGAGGTATCTTTGAGGAGGATACAGTATTGAGATGATAACTCCTTTCACAACCTAGACTCAATAAGTACAAAAGACGATGGAAAAAAGAAGGTGCAATACATTCTGGTTAATTAAGCTTTTGGTCCAGAAGATACTTAATTAAAACCAATCACCAGATTAAACAAATTGCGAAAAACCAAGCATAAATCCAGACAGAAATTCAGCAGACTGTAAATAATAATGCTTCTATAACTAAACTGACATCCAGTGATTGGATAATAAATACTGATAGACAGATAGTGTAAATGTTGCAAGAAAAAGTATGTGAACCCTGTAGGATTACATGGAGTTTTGCATGAATTGGTCATAAAATGTGCTCTGATGTTCATCTAAGTCACAACAATAGAAAAACACAGTCCTCTTAAAATAATAGTACACAAACATTATATGTTTTCATGTTTTTATTGAACATAACATGTTCAATAAAGAGCACATTTTATGACCAATTCATGCAAAACTCCATGTAATCCCAAAGGGTTCACATACTTTTTCTTGCAACTGCATGAAGACCACATATGTATGTAGTTCTTTTTTGTTTTTAAGGGTCACAAACCAAAAACCATTGGGAGCCACTGACCTAAAACACAATGATTTACTTTGTCATTGAATAATAATGCGTCTGACTAATAAATTCAGTGAGGTTTTCCTCATTGCTTTTGTGGCTAATAGAGGTTTTGTGTTTAAGTTAATGACTAACCTTGGTGTTTAGTTTTAAAGAGAAAACCCAGATGCTGATGTTACGCTACAAGAAATCCAAATGTTAGCAGAGGGAGTCAATCACGTCGCCACACATGCAGCGGCCGCCACTTTATCAAAGGATCGGTTCACACGAATCACAAGAAATATTCTCCTTTATCCCCGAAGCTATGTAACCATGCAGTTACATGTAGTTTTGATTTCTATCTAAAAATGCAACGGAGGTGAAAGGAATTTTGTTTGTGCTGTCCAAAGCTTTGGAAAGAGATTTGTATAGTGGAGTATACCCGCAACAGTATACACATTAATTATTACTTAGACTAAATCACAGTCCTCAAGTTGCACTTGTTTTGAGCTGTTGAGGAGATTTTAACGGTTTCACTCATCAGCTATAGATTGAAAACATCCCACTAATTGAAATTATATATTTTATCCATGCATCAAATCTGAACACAGACAACACGGTTTAAATTGAATGGTTCAAACTGCTCTCTCCTCCCTGTATGTTGTTGGCAGATCTTCATCACAGTCAACTGTCTGAGTACAGACTTCTCCTCTCAGAAGGGCGTGAAGGGTCTTCCTCTGATGATCCAGATCGACACATACAGCTACAACAACCGCAGCAACAAGCCGCTACACAGGGCCTACTCACAGATCAAGGTGTTCTGTGACAAGGTGAGAAATACCTTCCACTGCATCAGTTGTAAAGCTCAGATCTGAAAACATGCTTCAGTAATTAATGTCCATTAAACATGATTATTTCCCATTTGTTATTAGGGCTGCAGATAATTATTACTATTGTTGTTGATTATTATTATTTAAGGTGCATCTTCGCACAAAGTGAATTACCTGTTCTACCACATCTGATTTCTATAGCAAAAATGTTAAAGTAGCTCTTACATGAAGCGCTGTCAGATGCATCTGTTCAGATTAAACCTCCAGTTCAATAAAGCCTGGCATTAAACTATTATCACATATTTATAGATTTTATAGATTTATACAGTTTGCGTCTTTCATGAGACACGTGTTGAGCTTTTGATGCGGCTGCACGTGTTGACATTACAGTGAGGGAGTTAAATAATGACAGTCCTCCCTCTAGTGGTCTCACCTGAACAGTGAGTCACCTAAACACACACAGCAAACACCGAACACTGTAAATCTATGTGTTTGTCGTTCTTATTCAGTGTTATTTTGTGTGTTACAGTGTGTTTAAATGAGAATTCATGCATTCAATATGTTTTTGTCTCTCCTCAGGGAGCAGAGAGGAAAATAAGGGACGAGGAGAGAAAACTCTTCCGTAAGAAATCAAAAGGTTTGAGCTTCAGGCATCAACATTACACGTGACCAAATTACATATGTGGGGGCTGTGAAGCTAATAAAAAAATTCTTAACGCACACATTTTGTTAAGTTATATTCTAAATCTTCTTTTTTATACATGTTCAGGGAAGGACGGGAGCGTAGGTGTGATAACTGTCCCCAAAAAGTCTGACACCACCTATTTCAAGACCATGAATGACTTGGAGTCCCAGCCTGTCCTGTTCATCCCCGACGTTCACTTTGGCAACCTGCAGAGAGCTGGACAGGTAGATCACCTCCACATATCTACTTTTATAGCAAGAAAAGAGAGTGGGAAAACCAGCTGGAGAGGTGAAAGTGGAGCCACAAATCTCTTTTAAAGTGAAGACACCATTATTTGCTTTCCTCTTGACATGACTAAGGACTATGCTTCTCTGTTCTGTTCCTTCCAGGTGTTCACCTTTAACACAGAGGAGATCGAGAGAGAAGGGTGAGTGTGCATCATCGGGAAATTATCGTTTCCATTTACATCAGGTCATACAAATACTGTATAAGGGATGCAAATCAACACAGGAACAGATACCAGCCTCGGAGAGGGGAAGTGCATGTCGTCACAAATGCAAACCCAGTGTTTTTTGGTGCGTTTTCAGGAGCGTGTTGGTGAAAAGGATGTTCAGGGCATCTGATGAAGATCTGTGTCCTTCGCCTCACAAACAGATCAAAGAAGACACTCACAAGAGAGGTACAAGATGACAGCTTCCATCCTCTACATGTCATTATTTTCTCTTTTATCTCCTTCAGTGAGCCTCAAGAAATGAACCAGTACAGAGAGAACTGTACTCAGCCTTGAGAAATACGTAATTAAATCTAATTAGAAATGAAGCAAACAAAACATCAGCCCATTAGACTCAGCAATTTTCCATCAAGTATGGCATCAATACAAAAAGGCACAATTTAAGATTGATTGCAAGGATCAATCAGTAACTATTTAGGAAATGTATCTAATAAAAATAGTAAATGCATTCTGCTTACCGCTTCTAAGATGTGAAGATTTTTTTGATATTTTTCATATCAACTAATATTTAATTTGCTGATTAAACAAACTCCCCACATGGTTCACATAGTAGTTGTTAGTTGAATCAGAGCCCTCCTCGACAGATGGCAGTGAACTGAAGATGATTTATATGATTAAATTGTTAATTCTTTAGTCTCTAAAATGAAATGAAATGAAAATTGTGAGACACAGCCGTTTAAAATTGTGCAGAACCCAAGGTTAACTATTGTCTCATAGATTATTACATTCAGTCAACAGTAAAACAACCAAATATATTTAATTCATAGCAAATAATGATATTAGAGAGAGAAGTTTGGCATTTTAGCTTGAAAATGAGAACAAATGAGATTTTAAAAACTTATTTTCTATAGTGGGGTATATAAATAAATGTATGTTGCCTTGTGTAAAACCAAATATTACACTTATTCCAGATGGAGGTATGAATATACTGTAAATAATAAATAATACTGTATCTCACAGTAAAAGCTGTTTTATATTTGCTCTCCCCTCCTCTCTCTGTAGTGTTGTTGTACGTAAGAAAGGAGACTGACGAGGTGTTTGACGCCCTGATGCTGAAGTCTCCCACGCTCAGAGGCCTGATGGAGGCCGTGAGTGAAGTTTTACCTTCTACATGTGAAAGCGATATGAAGTTTGCACGGTTTGTTTGCAGAGGAGCACATGTCAATAAAACACCCTCATTTGTCATTCGTAGATATCAGAGAAGTATGGCGTGCCCACGGAGAGGATAGCCAAAGTGTACAAGAAAAGTAAAAAAGGGTGAGCGGGAAAACTCATCAAATTATTTTGGCCTATTTTAAATTGTGACTTGTGCATATGAAATTAAATCAAAGTTGTTTTGTGTGTGCGTCAGGATCCTGGTGAACATGGACAATAACATCGTCGAGCATTACTCCAATGAAGACACCTTCATCCTCAACATTGAGAGCTACGCAGAGGCCTACAAGATCACGCTGACAGAGATCTGACAGCTCGTCAGCCGACGTGAACGACGAAAGAGATGCTGTGACTGCTGGTTGGCAACTGGAAATCTACGAGGCTGCTATTAAATTAGCTGAAAAGCTGATTGACACTGGAGGCAGTGGCGGTATTTGCTCGGAGTTCAACATCGCCACACCTTATCCCTCTCCGACACTGTTACACTATGAAGCAAGTCGTATTTTTTCTCTGCAGGAAGAGGACGATGATATAAGTAAATAGAAATGAACTGGTTATATTTACTTACTCGCACTGTTGTGAGGTGGCATGATGGAGTACCGATCCACGTCCTCCACATTTGCAGAATATGTTTATTGTGTAAAAGAATTTTCACTTTTTATTCTCATTCTGTACAGTCTTGTTTTTATGTTTGTTTGTTTGTTTGTTTGTTGACATCAGAGGTAGTCTTGTGAAATGCTTGATGTGCTGTATGTAGCCACACCTTGAATACGTCGGTCTTACTTAGCAGCTTCTTTGCATGCCTTTTTTTTTATATTGTTAGTTATTATTTATTCTTCTATTGACAATGGCTTGTATATGTTTATTATCTTATCCAAGAATTTCAAATACTACACATTTCAGTGACTTAGTAGTCATCGTCTCTAAGAGTACTCAAGACATTTTTTAATCTTTCTATTGTAATATTTACATTTCAATGAATAGCCAAAGTGTTTATTTGTATCGTCTTTAAACATTAACTAAAGAAAAAAAAAAAAACTTCAGGAGGTTGACAAATGGCACTTGGCTGTTGCGTGTGTTGTTAAATGAATAAAGACGGAAACATAGAGATGTCATTTTTGTTAAAACAACACTACGACTGCACTGTGGCACAGGTTTCTTTGTGCTAAATACTAACATATCCTGACTGCACAATAAGCTACAATGAGCTGCTCATCGTTTATCCAAACTTGCTTAGTGGTTCGTCACAATAATTGTGTAAAATAACATACTAAAGATGTGTGTTACTGAGATAGATTTTCCATTTTTAATAGCGATTATCTCCCTTGGCTAGGCTAGGCTAGGTTTCAGCTTGTATAGAATTGGTTCTAGCAGGTTAACTAGCTAACAAGCTAACTAACTAACAGTGTAGCTGCATTTCTGTGGTTTATTATTGGTTAATAGATTATAGTCATATCATTTTATAAAATAAAAACAACAGAAAAAAAATTGACTGGTGGATTCTGCCCTTAACTCAGTTTATCTTTCCCAACATCTCTAGCTAGCATGCTAACACCTGCTAATTAGAACTAAAACGTGGATATGTGAAGAGGGCTTGTGAAAATCCCTCTCATAATACATCCATGTACTAACCACTGACTATTAGATGTAACGTTGTGCCAATATAATAATAAAAAAGACTATCCATTTCCCATTTTGTCTTTATTTGAATAACAAAATGGACACCCTACACAGAACACATAATGCAAGGTAATACAAAATCTACAAAATGATACAGCAACAAAGTTTTTGTTTGTATTTTGTTCGACAGGTATCTGTACAGTATAAATGGATACAATACTGGGTTTTTTTTTTACTTTTTCTTTTACTCATTCCCCTATATTTGGCACTTGACCACAAGATGCTACTAAAATGAAATGTGGAAGTTCAGGACGTGGTGATAAACACCTACTTGAAATGTGCAGAGGATTCATCACAACCGGTTTTTCATCCACCTGTGAAAACTACTGGATCGGATCAGCAGGAACAAACAGGTGTGACGGAAACGAGGATGGAAACAATAAGGAGCCATCAGTAAATCCTGTAAAAGTTACTGTGCCACACGGTCGTAAAATATTTCTACCATCGCTGTAGCACCCAATTTGTCTCACAGTACGGTTAATAGAAGTTGTGCTGTTTGTGAAATTTGGAGCACATAAGAAAAAAAAAAAGTGCTCATTTCAGAGATGAGATGTTACATTTGCACAACAACAACAACAACAACAACAACAACATGAGATTTGCAGACTTGGCAAAATAAGCTACATAAACAAAATATAGCAGGGGATCAAAGTTGAATGCATAGCAATACATGTGGTCCTCTCCTTTTTTTAAACATCTCTAGCATAAATACGAGTGAATACACTGTACAACTTCCTTTCATTTCATATGTGTCAAGTAAAAGAAAAATACAATGTTTAGCATCACATTCCAATAATTTATACGTCAACATTTTTAAAGTGAATCTCTTACATTGCGGCAAATCGCCACAATGTTGTCACAGAATAAAAGAATTTACTACATACTATATATTCGTATAACGGCTAATTCTTTTTTTTTTTTTTTGCTTATACACTTTTTGAACCATAGATCAAAGAAAATCACGGCTTATATGCATATGTCAAGTTCGTTGTATTAATCAGCAGTTAATTGAGATTGAGGTGCGTGTTAGTGTGTGTGTGTATGTGTGTGTGTGTGTGTGTGTTGCCACAGAACTTGGCATAAAAAGTCACTTTCAAAGTACAGATGGTTATAATGTGTAGTCAAAATATTGCCCTTCATTTAGAAATCTGTCAGTTTTAGTTTAAAGTAACATTCCTCCTAAATATACACATTAAAAAGAAGCATTTCCTCCCTTTTAAAATTCTGTTGTGGTTTAAAAACTACATTTCCCAGACCTCCTGTCTGCAAAGCCACACTGTAAGCTGTGAACATTTGTGGTCCCAGACTCACACACTTCACACTTCATCCAGTGTTAACGTGGTGTTAGACTGCAATACTTTGTAAAGATCATGCGACAACCCGAGTCAGTTCTGAAGAACAAAATGAGCAAGATTCCCTTTAAAAATCAGGAATAACGCTTTCAAAAGTAACAAAAGAAATAAAAAGAAGCAGTGAACTTGGATTCGGCTCAACGTACCTCACAAATATGTTGGATTATCTTTGTTGGCTGTGCCATCAGACAGTGACAGCGCAGCCTTGATTCAGTGTTTGACAAGTCCTGGATGGGATTTCACTCTTTGAGTTGTATTTGTACCGTATATGAAGCCATCTGGAGCTTTAGACCAGGCATAGCATCGTATGTACAGTCTGTGCATGTGATTATGTGAGAGATAATATATATATATATGCGTCTGGCTTTGGTATCTGTAGTATGTACAACTGCATGTTGTTTATAAGAGTGAGTACATATGCCTCTATAGCTCAAATGTCAGTCACAGATGGGTCCGAAAATTGAAAATTAATAAAACAGCAGAGGGTAAAGTCCATTTTTTTTTTACTGCCCAGCACTGCTGGGATCACACTGAAGCAGTCGGACAATGGAGGGGTCATTCTTCGCTCCCTCGACAAACTCCTCAAGAGACAGTTTACCTGACAGAGACAGAAAGGAAAGACAAAAGGCATCAGATGGGTCTGTGCATTCTTTTATATGATTTTCTGTGAGAAACACAGCAGCGGAGTGAGAAACGGTGGAGAAGTCTCACCATCTCGATTTGTGTCCATCTGCCTGAAGATCTTATCTGTGCGTTTCTCAGGTGTGGACTCATCCTCAGGCATCTTCATCACAGAGGAAACCATCTTGTAAATGGCCTGAGTGCAAACAGAGATAGAAAAGTCAGAAGAGAAGTATTAGTACTAACTATACCTGGCTTATAAACAGTTTATTGTAGTTTTAACTTTGTAAAAGTGGGTGTAATGCTTTTCAAATCACAAATATGTAAATACACCCAAGATAAAGACAACCACAAAGTGTGTACAGTCTGATCACATTTGATATCAGAGCTGTTCCGGCCAGAAGCATAGCTGCAAAGTGCAGAGGGGAAAAAAGATATCAGCGAAATATACGTATATGATCCATCAATCAATTTATCTTTTGAGGGAGGAAGAGAGATAAAGGATTTCCTTTATGTTTGGCTCAGCTGCCCGATTTGACTGCTTAGAAACAAACAGGAAGCATTAATGTCTAAAAGAGGCAGCTGAGGTTTTTAAATGGACGATGAAACCGAAGATCGCTTCACTCTTTAGGTTTTCTAAAGGTCTTTTTAGTAGCTGGGGTTAGTATTTATTCATACTGCTGGTCTGTGTCAGTTGAAAAACACTTCACTTGTTATGGCTACTACATCTGCTTTTACTCTAAAGAAGAAAACAACAAATGTGATATAAATAAATGCTGTGGCTGCCGCAAACAAAATTTCAAACCAAAGAGCAGATGCTTCATGAAAGAGTTGCACTAACTGTAAATGTGTTTTTCATTATCTGCTCCTGTACTTTCACTCTTCACTAGTTTCTTTCCTCCTCCTACAATCCTCCAACACTTTACCCACAGACCTCGTGCAAAATTTCCCCTAATGACAGTTTTCACACTGAAGAGTTTGGTTTTGGTTTGTGTCCAAACCGAGAAGTAACGGCAGACACACAACACCTACAATTAATGATTAATGCTGCAGGAATTAATTATTTTCATAGTTAGCTTAATTAGTAAGTGAATTGACTTAATTTAAATTAAGATTTGTTTATAAATCACAAATCAATAAATTAAATGAAGTCTGATCAGCATGAATAATGGAGAAAAGCAACCAGCTTGGTATGTTTGTGAAGAATAAAACAGCAAAGACGTGATATTTACGCTTGGTAATTCATTATTAATTATAATTTAGCGAAAAAATTAATTAAGAAATCAACATGAATATGACGCAGCATAAACATCTGAAGGGCCTACTTGTTATTGTGATGTTTATCTGTTACCACCTGAAAAATGTTTTATAGATGTTAATTCAGCAATCTGCTAAATATATACAGAAAAAAAATATTGCTAAACCTAATAATAATTAGTCAATTAGATATTAATTTAATCCGAAATGCCAAACATTAGCGGATATATTTCTCAAATAGGATGATTTGCTGCTTTTCATTGTTGTATGATTACTGAATACAGGGTAATTTGACACTGGAGTCTGTTGATTAATGTATAAAATAAAGTATTCTACTATATTTGACATGCTGTACACTGAATCATAAATGCCCCATAGCTGCACTCTTATATTGTACCAGTAGATATTTGTCAGTGTACTGGAGCATCCCAACTCACTTTACACACACACACACACACACACACACACACACACACACACACACTTTAAATAAAGGAATCTGACTCGGTAAATGGGATTACACATTCTTTGGCACTCAGCTCAATTTAGCACCATGATGTGTGATGTAACGACATGTGTAAGGGATTGCTGGGTGGTGTGTGTTGTCTGATGCTCTGACAGAAGTCTGAACCATTCATCCAACACGATGAGGAGCCTGTATGAGAATGCTATAAACTAACACCGGAGCCGCTGAGGAAACAATGAGGGGACCACTCGTCCTAGATCTGAGAGGAACGACTGGTTTCTAAAATTACACAGCGGCTGGTTTTCCTGCTGTGGGCGTTCAAATGGTGCAGAACACTGACGCAGATGGATATATGATGTAGCAGCTGGTGTGGATGGCTGAGCAAAATCTTGCTTCACTGCAGGAACGGTTTTGAGACCTTAGGACCAGCATGACGTTACCATGATGGCATGCAATAGCCACTGAAAGACCGAGGGCTATATAAAGCTAGGGAAGCAGAATGGACAGCTGAGAGAATGACAGACAGAGAGAAACAATGGTATATATATATAAAAAAGCTATATATAAGATAAAGACCAACTAAGACCACAAGGTCAAACCCACCGTTACAATCTCCAGCATCTCTGCCTTGCTAATGTATCCGTTCCCATCCAGGTCATACATGCTGAACGCCCACTTCAACTTCTGGTCCAGTCGACCACGTGAGGTCACGCTCAGAGCAATGATGAACTCCCTGAAGTCTATAGTTCCATCTCCATTGGCATCAAATGTGCGGAAGACATGTTCGGCAAACTTGGAGGCATCTCCGTACGGGAAGAAGTTGGCGTAGATCTTCTTGAACTCCTCCATGGAGAGCGCACCGCTGGGGCAGTCCCTCAAGAAGCCCTTGTACCACTCGGTGATCTCGTGCTCGGTGAAGTCCGTGTTCTCCACCAGGTCCTGCATGACATCGGGACGGAGCTTGCTGTTCTGTTTGCCCATGGTCGCTGTTTCTGTTGCTGGTGTGACTGGTGTGAGTGCAGCGGTGCTTTAGAGGAGCTGCTGAGGAAGAAAACGAAAGAGACAGAAAAAAGCGTGTTAGTCATTGGGGAAGAGAAGAATGGGAACAAAAAGTGCAGAGACAACATGATTTATTTACCACATTAAAAAACTTAACCAAAAATGTAAAACAGCTGATCAACTACTATAGTCTGATATCAATTTCTGTCTCTCATTCAAACAACATTAAGGCTTTAGAACCAGTTTGGCTTATGTCATAAAATATGATAGCATAAAAGTAGATGGTGTACCAGAGAAAAGAAAAGCAGGGAGATAACAGAAAAGAATATGTGCTCATGTGCAGATGCACAGTCAAGTTCCTACTCCATACACCTGCAACACGAGACCACCGAATGTTCAAAGGTGCAAAACCACCACAGACCACACCCACACTTACTATCCTTACAGTGTGGCACACAGTCAGCTGACAACCCCACACAAGAAAAAAAAAACAAAAAACAAAAAAAAATGCATGTGCGTGCAGCTCTGCAGATGCAGCTTCCATTTCCTGCAGGAACTCTGATGCTGATGCCTCAACACACACATCCACATCCTCTGTATTATTAGTGGTGATCGTCGCGATGGAGTATTTCAAACTAAATCTTCAGAACAATAAGCAGTTTTCTAGGAAATCTTTGGTCCATTTGAACTTAATTTGAGTCTAAACAGGCAGTTTAATATTGCCCAAGTACATTATAAAAACACTACTACACACTAAAATGACACTGTAATGAATGAGGACATTTGGAGTATTAACGGTCAAACAGAGGATGCAGTTCATCAATGAACCCTGCAGTTAATTTACTGTAGCACTTTTCCCCTGTCAAACTGAGATCTCCAACCTGAAGACAAAGGGGAAGCTGTTCTAAGCTTAGGTAATGATAATAACAATACAGATAGCTTGTTTCAGTATGGAGACATAAAGATCTGCCACCTGTTCACTCAATCTTTGCGCCTTCTCTTACTTAAAGACTGCAAAGCTAAACTAAATTTAGCAACTTAAGCCCTTGTGTAAATATTTTAGACTTAATTATCTTAACAACACTTGCAAATGTAGATCCTTATCTATCCCATATGATTTGTCTACAAGTCACTCGCATAGCTCATCCATTAACTGAGAAAAAAAAACATCTTTACTACCTTGAAAATTGGATGCTTCAGTGGAAATAAACTCCTTGCCAATAATAATCAATTCCCAATTAATAGAAAGTGCTGCTATTGAAAAAAAAAAAACATAAAACAGTTAAAAAGCATCTAAGCCATGTATAAAAAACGGCACTGTGTGTTGGTATTCTAATAAGTACTCTAGATATATAGATTTAGAAGGATAACGGCTCAATTTTAGTCCAATTTCCTGCATTTTCTGTTGTTTACTTAACTCCTGCCTGTCTGGGCTCCACGTTTGTTTCTTTATTTTTCAGCCAGCTATAATCCTTTAATTAACTCAGAGTAAACAATGGGCTCTAGCAATATGGTGGCGTCTTGTTACCTATAGTTCTCTTTGATGCCAGCGTGAGCACAGGAGCGGCGTGAAAAGGAGATTAACACCTGTTAACACACTCTTCACTCCTGAGAACAAAACATATTAGCAGCTAAACAGCGGGGATCCAATGTGAACAGCCTGGAAGAGTGTCTGCCTTTAAATTAGACAGAAGCCAACAGTCTGGACCCGACACTGTCTAAGACGCTGAAACCTGAAGACATCTGTTCATAAATCTATTACAGACACATGCTAAGCTCATGTTGGGACACATTTACCGTACAATGGTAAATGTGTCCCCCCACATTCATATCAGAAACGATCTGAACAGAACATAGTGTAAAACATAATAACCTGTCATTATTATGCCCACTATTAGGTTTATTAACAAATTCAACACTGAATCAACACAATGCAGTGTAACGTCTTCTCTTCTTCTTTTTGTTCTGGGTCATTTATTTATGATCCGCACGTGAACACGCTATATCTCATATGACTAAACCTTATTCTGCACAATGCTCACATTTGAAAATCAAGTACCTCCATTCATGGCCACATTCTTTGTCCGCTGCGGTTTATTTCATTGTCTGATGGTTCGTTGGGCGTTTCCATGATTATTAAGGCCTGGTTCTTATGACATCTGACCAATACAATCACTTTGGTTTTTGGCAGCGAGTTGGCAGACAAGCGTATCACTTTACACAGAGTGTGTCATTCACTGCAGCTTTTAATAACAAATTCTACAAAGACTGGCAGCTTGTTAAATTGTTTGCTTTCAGCAGAGACCCTAATCACACGGACTCCTTCCAGCCACAATGTTTACACGTTAATGTGGAGTAAAAGGGAGCCGACTAAAACGTTTCTCCCTCCATTACTGTAAATGAGGCAGGGAAGGTTAATTAGTGATGGTCTTAATGGCTTTAAAACAAGAACAACAACACAACTGGAGTCGCAGGTGGGTTTATTTAGACAACCTATTTTTAAATTTAGTGAAAAATAATGAATAAATCAATGATGAAATCAGTTTAATTACTGATTAAGAGTTTCAGCTCAAACAAACTGATCCTTATCTTTTCTCTGGATGTTCTGCGATTACTACATGCTGAGCACTTTTCTAGTTTAAAACACTTTGTGCACAGCTGGGTGTAGTTTCTGTGTGGAGTTTGCATGTTCTCCCTGTGGGTTTTTGTTTCCTCCCACAGTCTACACACGTGCACATGAGCCCATATTTTCCCTTCGTAACACCTGAACCAACCTATTTATAATTTAAAATAAACACTCAATAACTGGTTTATAATGCACTGCAATGTGGTTCTGAGCAGATCTCAGGAGCTTTTTGCTCACCAGCCTCCACTTATATTGCCCACAATAGTTAAAGTTAGAGAAACAGGCGTTTATAGTAAAGTGTTATCTTTACTGTTTTCACCTCCCTCTGCATGTTTCACCTATTCAGATCTAATTAGATTTTAATTCAGCCGATGACAATTTTAAAAGAAGAAATGATGGGATGAGAGAATCAGCTATTCAAGGCTCCCTGAGATCACTGCCTTTAATTAACTGTTAAGACTCTTACCTGCTCCTGGCAGACCTTCCCGTTGCATAACAGAGGCTTTGACAAGTGGACAGGTCACGTGGTTACGTTTCTACCTCGACCATCGCGTGAAGTCACAACAAGCGTATGGATACCAGGCACTGGTTTAACCTTTTGAGTGAGCTGGAGGTAGAGACGGTGACCTCAGCCTGGTCGGGTATTAACCAGCAGAGAACAGGCTGTCACTTCAGTTTGTAACGGCGCCGTCAGTACACACATGATCATTATAGACAATAAGTGTTCATTGTTTGGGACCTGAAGCGACCCGCTGAGCTGTGACAGATTTAAATCCTGGATCCTACTGTAACAACAAGTGCACAAAAGTAGAATTCAGCTAAAGCAACATAGTCTTTAGTTCAGCACACAACACATCTAGACATCATAGAGATGCTTATAGGGGCAAATATCTCCTGACTGCCGCACATGGGAATTAGTTTTTATTTCCTCGAAATATAAATGTTAACCAATGTAAGTGGAAAACACAAAAGAAGGCATTTAAACCTGTGTAATGTTTGAAAATGTTCATACCAACACACACTGTTTCAAAGCCTTAGTATAGACGACTATGTAGAACTAAATATGTAAGCCTACAACCAACTATTATTCTAATTATTGATTAACTCGATTAGTTTCTTACTGCATGGTCACTAACAGCAAAACAAAGTCCAGAGCCTAAGGATGGGTTTACCCGCGTCTTATTTCATCCAAACAACAATGCAAGAGCCAAACTATTTCAATTACTACACATAAAAACAGAAGCTGGAGGAAATATGTATATTTATTTGAAAGAAAAACTACCACAGCTTTTATTTTTCTGTCAACCAACTAAATATTTCAGCTCTAGAAAATCTTGGATGTTAAGTTTGGGAGTTTTCCAAACTTAAACACAGGACATATATGAAATAGAGTCTAAACTATTAGAAACTCAGTAGTTGAAGGGATATTCTAGTTTCTAGTTTACTGGCCCAGACGTGAAACCAGCAAACACAGGCAGCCCTGTGCAGCCAACATTATTGTGCTTTAACAAAACTCTGCAGTGTGACAGCTGAACAGTTGACTCATTCTTGCTACTTGAACGAAAGGCCCTTCACGCGGCATTCATCCCAGAACATCTTGTTGCCCGCTTGCATAACAGGCAGCAGTCTCCATTTATATCCTGCAGGTAAATCTTAACCCAAGAGTCCCACAGATAATCCAAGAACAGAGAGAGCAACAGAGAGCTGGATTGAGGCCAGCTGAAAGTCAGAGAGACGGAAGGGGTCCCGATCTCAGATAGTGAGTTAATGAATGATACATTCATCGTGCAATATGATCCATCTGTGACCAGGCTGCAGCTAAGAGCAGCCATTGTCAACTTAACAGGCAATTATCGGAGCTGCAGGATCTGCAACCTGATATTCAACTTCAGGTCAAAATGAAATAACTATGTTTCAGCTGTGATAAGGTATTAAAAACGACTCAGATTAAACACCAAACCAACTCAAGAGGCCACAGCTCAAGTCAAAGTTGAATGTGGTTTTCCATCAGGCTAGACCACACAGACACATGATTTGGAGGATTTCAACATCTTAGTCATTCCTATTTAGTAGAAGAGTCAAAAATTTGATTAACACAGCAGCTTTGAGGCATCTGTTGTTATATGAATAGTTTAAAATGCTACTGGTATGTTCTTAAATAAATAATCTCTGATTAAAGTACACATGGAGAAATGTTCATAGACATTAACATATGTGCCGTTATTCAGTCTTATTTAATCACTTTCACAGCAGAGCAAAATCAAACACTGATTTCATTCATGAAATAAATTATGAGCATGTTGTTTTAAATTGATGCATTTGTTGCTAATCCTCCCATAATGAAATGCGGGCTCAGTCCAGGAATGAGACATAAACAGATAAAAACACGACATGAGGCCAATGTTTTCATAACTCTTACAACCATTAATACATCAACTGACTGCAGGTGGTTATTATAACACTCACCGCCAGCACAACACAGCGACACCATCTCTGCTTTAGATAATCCTTTTCACAAATTTAGCATAAAAACAGTATAATAACATGTTTGCAAATGTCTTATTTTAGGTTTTGTGGAGTGATTTTTCTGATGTCGCTGCACCAGACTTTTGGAGCGGATGGAGCAGCTCATATTCCAAACAGGGAGGGAAACGTTGGATGAGGTTCAAGCAGCTGGCAGGCCTGCATTGTGGCTGCAAACTCATTTCAAATCCTCTTTGTTTCTTTTAAACCAATTTCATGGTAAGTTTATTATGTCGTAGATGATGGGACAGACTGACATTTGGTGCATGAAAAACAAAAAGTACGGCCTTTTAAGCCTAAAAGTACAAACTTTGACCTTTTATTCAAAGGAGCAACATCGGCGTTGTATAAGCACAGTACAGTATATTGTGTGGGACCAACTCAATTTGCCCTGTACGAAGTGCAAAGTACCACCTGTTGTTTTTCACCTGTGCCATCCCGGCTCAAATTTTACAACTTTTACATCGAACCAGCATCGAACTGCTGCAGCTTGGCATAGCTTTGACAGCACCCGTGCTCACGTTACACGCGTCTTGATGAGAGCAGCGTAGCATGCTTTAGTGGCTCTTTGAATGTCTGACTGCAACTTTATCTCCTGTGATATTTAGCGTGAGGTCATGTTCAGCTGTAGGTTTTATTTTATTTTTTTTGCTGGTCCTATCAGACAAACAACAGGAAAGAAAAGCTATTTCTATTAGAAGCATATGATTCAAAAGGGCTTCAGAAGGTCACAAAAGAAAAAATGAAACTGTGCAATGACTAAAAATGAAAGTACTTCCTGACAGACTGGTTGTTCATTAACACCAAAACACCACGTTTGTGCCGGTTTACTTACACAAACATTATTCGGATTAGAGCTGAATGATGCTTCACAACTGTGACGATTTACCGCTTTTCTTTGTCACGTATGACAGTAAACCGACTTATATCTGGGTTCTGGAAATTGGGAAGAAAGTTGAAGACCTCAGCGTGAAGCAACTTTTCTCTTTATAAAATTTATTTTAATGGCTAAACAATTATTAGAGAAAATAATCAGCACATTATCCTGCAAAGTGGAAGCCCCGATTCCGTTTTTCAGCTTCCCACTGAAAGAGTGTAAAAATAGGAGAGTTTCAGATTAAAATGAGGCTAAAGGTCGAATCGCTTTTGAAACAGAAACTTTCACTGCACTGGTTCTAATATTAGCCACGACTTTCCCTTACACTTCCAAATATCTGTTTAATGCCTTTATAACTGTATCTATGTCTTTTCAATGGACTGTCAATGTAGCTCAGATATTAGTACTAGTTACAGTATCTTGTTTATTGTCTTTCAATGTGATTTCTATGAATTACATGTATTGAAAACTGTCTCTCCCATTTAAACCATTTCTTTCCTTCTCCAAATGTAGCTCAGAATCTCATCTCCCATCGTGCCTCATCGAAAAACTGAGGCAGCAACTTCATCATAATGCAGCACACATGAGCTCCCTTTGTCAGCCAGAGAGCTTTGTGCATCAAGGCACTGCAGAAAACCACAATCATGACAGAGAAGCCATTATGAGGGAGCAAATAAGAACAAGATAAAAAAGTGTCACCGACAACAACTGCAAGAAGGCAGGCAGGGCTGCATCACGGAGCCCGGATTGGACAAACACACGCCGCCACTCACGCACTCACAGCAAACCGTCACTGATTGCATGAGGAGAGGGCCGTTTACCTTGCACTGAAGATCTAGATGAGCCTCTCTCTGAAACAGCCTGTTGTAAAGACAAAGGTTGCAGAAATGGAAGTGTCAATCTGTCCGATGACTAAACAACGCCCACCCTTCGTTGCCAGTTATATCTACTGTACAGAGAGAAATGCAGTTCCTCACAGTATTACGTGTGACAGGCCAGGATGTGTTTTTCCTTATGTCTAAATCTTTGAAGTTCCCCCTTGCTCCTTTTTTTTTTTTTTTAAGTCTAATCTTCTCCTCATCCTTGCATTCTCCCAGAGATCCCTCTGACGGCCCGCTTCCTCTAAAAAAAGGTCTAATTCAATTCAAAAGAGCACAGACTGCTGCTCAGACTGGCCTAACTACAGAGGATCCTGCCAATGTGGTCAGTCTGCCCCAAAACAAACCCACAAGACACCCACACTGATGCAAATAGAACATCTGTTTAAATTTAGCGCACATTTGAAAGAGCTCAGCATCTTGAAATGTTTGGACGGATGCTTTTGACACCAAGGGGGCTATTATCATGTCTCCACCCTTGTGTCAGCACCTCCACAGGCCTTTACTTTTTCTTGCCATGTTGTCTTGTTTGAGGTGAAAGAAGAAGCTGGACAGCATTTTTTCATTTTTAGTTTTGGTTCATGCTTCCTCAAAATATGTCAAATGTTTGGAAACCACAGAGCTTCAAAGATAGAAAAACTACATCTTTTTTAAGAGTTGTGTTTGTCACTATTACTTTTCTGTGTTTTCTCTGTGTAAGTGAACCTCTATTCTTTGACTTCCTGTATCTGAACCTATCTTCTGCTCCAGTGTATGCCAGCTTTCCCTGTCAAAAACATAAATTTTCTAAGTTTCTTTATTTCTGTGTCCACGTGATCTTGTCTTCTGTTGATCCTCAGTACTATTTTAGCTTGTCTCGTGATAACTTGACAAAATATTTTATGTAGTCCTTCCTGTTTTCATTATTGATTAGTGTGTCTGTCATGTCTTACACAGCAGATAGAAGCAATACATTTGTCTGAGAGGCTGAAAAAGTGCATGTTCAACATGCGTTCTTGACAAATTCACTTAAATTACTTGAATCTAAATATTTTGTAGATGGACTAACTGATTAGCCAACACTTTTTGGCACTACCTATTGAACTGTGTATGCAAATTAAAAACATCTCTGGTTTTGCTACTGATGGTCACACTGCATAAAAATTAGCTGTGTTTTGCTTATCTAGATCAAACCATGTGTCAAATGTATGTGTAACTCATGTTTGTAGTATTTGGAGTATGCCACCTTGGAACCTTTATTTACTATTTTCTAGCAATTTGAATGGATTATTCTAAAAACACAGTAAGAGGCAGAAATGCTTCTGAAAATACTTTTCAGCGAGACACATCCTAAGACACTGAACCCCAAGTTGCTCTTGATCTGTGTGTGTTGCTCACGTGTAAGGCGCTTTCGATGTAAGCCTCTGCAAAATGACTAAATGTAATAGACTCAGATTTTGTGACAATTTCTTCTCTGATTGCTTCATAAACCAATTAATCTTTCGCCACCGATTTAATACTTTGTGGCTGTCCTCCCAAGTCCTATTTCACAACTCTGAGTGCACTGAAGCTCCCATGATGATCATATTCTTATAATGAAAACACATCCCACTGCTACTACACTGTTATGCACTTACTAGATAATAAGGAGTAGCTCAGTCTATTAAATGCTTTAATTCACAAATATCAAGCTGCAGCAGTACAATAAAACTAGCTCGTCTCTCCTGCTTTAATCCACTGACTGACAGATGTGTTTTTGCTGAAATGAGATACCCTGCTTCTGCCAGCTTCGAGTGTGCAGGACTTCTTTTTCACTTCCTGTTCTCACTCATGCTACAATTAAACAGACAGACACAGCAGAGACACCTCTCCGGCTATTTTGAGGTTTCATTTAGGACGAGAAGCAGCAACTTCATCCGATTAGAAATAGATCAAGCTTTTATCCGCTGGTTGCATCTTGTAATGCCGCCGCACTGCAAAGTTGCGCAAGAGAATAAGTAAATAGCGTTATAATGTAATGCAGACTGGTACGTGTGTTGGTGAGAGTTTGATAGCTGTAAGGCAATTTCACCTGTAAACTCACATCACCTGAGCTGCAAGCAAAAAAAAAAGAAAAAGTAACAGGAAGCAAACAAAGTGCAATCGAGGGAGGAACAGGCGCATTAGCGACAACTTACCTCGCTTCAACTGTTAATGGGAGCCTGTTAAAAGTCTCTTTAATAGTCCATTAGCTCGCGTCACCGGGGCGGACGGCAGAAAGTTTCAGAGGCGGCAACAACAGGTTGCAGGAGCGATACAGGAGCAGGATTTCCCGGCTGCTCTCGGTCCAAACTCCAGCAGGGTTTTTCCAGAGCCGCTGCACGAACTGCGCTTAGCCCTGCAGACTGGGCGCTGACGTCAGCGCCGCCTGTCACGTGGTGAGGCGGCGGCCAATGAGGGGCCGCGTTGTCCTGGCAACAGGAACCCGGCACCTGGATGACGATTAGTGTGAGAAAGTGAAGGAGAGGCTCATAAAGTCCTAGAAAAAGATGGAAATAAAAGCAATAAAAGTGCCAGAAGGGTGATGGTGAGCCACAGTACAAGTGTAGGAAGTGTACTAAGTTTGTCACACTTTATAGTTTTATTGTTTAAATCATTCCCACTTGCCAAAGCACTTGCTTTGAAGACTCTGCACTGACTACTGACAGTATTTATTTAATATTGCAATTACAAAAACCCAGTGACAGAAAGGGTGCAAATGTGGAACTGTATGTAAAAGATGCACAGTGTGCATGAAACTTAGCTGCACCTGCAGATGATCTTTTCCCCCTTTCTAAAAAGTCACTATTACTTTCCATCCAGAAACTGAAATTCCTGCTTTCCTACAGTGCATGTTTTCTTGCACCTGCCCACATTCCTGTCTTTAATAATGCAGTTTAATGCAAATATGTTTTCATGCAAATGCAATTTCCAACCACAGTTTTGCATGCTTTTTGTGCGTTTGCCTGTCTCGCTGTTTTCCCTAATGAGTGAATGCGTCTTGTGCAGGGATTCAAATACGAAACAGTTGAAATCTTGGTTTCACAGTAAAGTCTTCCCTTTAAAATACTCTACTTGCTTTGCATTTCTTTGCATTCATCTCCACTTGATCTTGGAGTGACGACTTAATAAGCTTACGCGTTTCTGAGTATTGCATGTTTATGATTCGAAAGATTATAGTGATGATAACCACCGTGTATCTCTCCTGTGGCCCAGTACAGGTGTTCCCAAGCAGGCACATTGGGAGCCATGCTTTGCCTAAGATGATTAAAGGAAGTCAAAGCCACAGAGCTTATTCAGCCACTGTTCCAGGAGCATTTTCTTAATGGCCTTAAAAAGTACACTGAGAAGCCCTCGCTCCTGTTGAGTCAGCAAAATACTGACCACAATGACAGAATAATAAATTCATTTATTAGACTCTAGAAGCAAATATAGTTTTTGAATGTTGATGAGATATTGCTAAATAATACATTGATAAAGTATCAGAACCATAAATGTATATTTCAGCACAACAGGTGCATTCAAATCCTTCATAGCCATGTGATAAATTATCTAGACTAAGACTAAACACAATGGTACACTGAGGCTGTCAAAAATATGTTACTTAGAATATAGACTCATATATATATATATATATATAAATATATATATAAATAAATAAAATAACAAATGTATAGAGTAAAAACTATACAAAACTCTGGTGAGCTGCTAGATCAGCATACTAAAAACTATATGATGTTTCGTATCATGGTACCGTTGCTCGACTTGTGTAATGGGCCTTTACCAGCAAACAACATTAACATTCACTCTTAATAGAAGTGAGAGCTCATCAGTGAGTTCGACCCTGAGGGAGAGTCCCTGAGTACTGTGGAGCTAGCACTGCAGCTTCTGACTAATAGGTTTGCATAACATTGATCTGACTGTCCACTGAAGAGCAATCCCCAACTCCGCACCCGTCCATGCACATGCACACGCGCACACACACACCAGTGAGGCCTGGTCTGCCCCAGCTCAAACGCCAAGAGGCTTTGAACTGGAGAGCCACCTTCTAAATCAGCCGGCCCATGGCTCTACACGGGCTCTGTCATTAGGTAACAGCGGCTTTAGAGGCGAGGTTAAGTAGCTGGTGCTGGAAGGAGAAGCTACTGAGCTGCACAGTAGAAGACCAACAAGCTCTCCTTGCTGATAATCTGTTATCTAACCAGACAGAGCCAACCTTGTGCTGCTCTCAACCCCCTGAGGAGTGTGGCCAAGTTTCAAGGTGAGCTAAGCTCTCTGGCAGCTGTTCCCTGACTCAGGAGTGCGGTCGTATTGAGAAAAAGCCGTTGAAAGTCATACACAAAACGATGCATGATAACCACACTGTGTGAAATCGATCTGTAGGAATGTACACTTAACGATTTCTACTTCTCGCACTCAAACTGTGCATCAGTATGTCTCTTTATTATCCTTCCTCTGCTTCAGGAGTAAGAGCAGGAAGTCCCTGGACACTAGAGGAGAGCTGAAGTCCAGATCTACTGAGTCAACCTGCACAGCATTGTGCGTCATGAGTAGCAGACTAATGCCCAGGCTGACCGGATTAGCCAGCAGGTGAATTGATTCTCAAGGGTTCGGGTTAATTTATTCTCAGACATGCTGAGACATGTGTTGAGCTTCTTCAAAATGCATCTCAGTGACTGTACGCTATTGTATTTCTGCAAGACAACGGCACCTGCAGGAGGGGAAATCCTCTGAAGTTGTCCGGGACCAGCCCATGAGCAAAAACTGTTGGGGAAGTCTGAGTCACTGAAGACATGTGTTATACTTATCAAATAATCTAACCTTTATTCAGTCAGAACAATGTCCAGCAGTGCACAAACAAGGTCAGGACGAGTGTCCTCATGGTTCGAGCTGAAACAGTATGACCTGAGATCCCGTGAGAGAAATCAGATACTTCTGAAATCTGGGATTTGTTAATTAGCTTGAAACTTTATTTATGTGACAGAAGTATAATTTTCACTCAACAGGTTAATTGTATTTAGCAAATAAATGCAAATCTAGAGTTTGATGCCTTAAAACACACTCAAAAACGTTAGGACATTTTAATTTGAGATTTTAAACATTTGAAAACTGAGAATACTAATGGACTATTAATAATAATAATACATGATATATAATTCTTTTTTCATTCATCACACATGTGCAAGTGATAAATCACAGATGCCAGCTTTTGCACCTTTTGTTGATGGCGGTCTGGTTGGTCTTTCATGTCTAGATACAGCAGCATACAGTTTTCCAAAATACTCCTGAGGCCTTATGGACAACTTTTCTGGAAAGGCAGTTTGTACCAAAACTACATCAGTAGAATCACAATTTTCTATAGACACAACTTTGTCACCTGCAACTGTTTTGCCAGTAAATCATGCTGGTTTTAAGTAGTGGTGGAGTCATTTAGATAATGAAAATTTGAAGATATTTGCCAACTATCTTCCTCCTCGTTGACGCCGTTACATTTATTTTGCATCATGAGAGTCTTTACTTTTTATATGTACAAAGTGTTTGTATGTCTTAGTAATACTTCTCTCAATTTTTACTGATTATTTTGTGTCTGTGTGTGACTGGAGAATATATAGATCTAATTTAGAGTCACATGATTGTTTCACTGCTATTTCCTGCTGCCAGAAAGGACAACAAAGCCCAGTAAACGTGCAATTTGACATTAAAGCACGAACAGCATTTGAAGATCCTAAAGCAAAGTCATTGCCACTGTTGGGGAGTTTTATTTTTATCTGCTCAGGGGAGGCAGAGTGAAAGGTACCTACACATTGACTTCAGAGAGCTGTGTGGTGTCGATAAGCTGAGTCAGGATGGGTCTGTGAACAAACGTCAGCAGTCTATTAGTGTTTCCTCTGTGCTGTGACAACTACAGTATGGCACCACAAGTCAGGTATAAGTCCTCACCTGTCTGCACACACGCGAGTGTGACGTGTGATACAGCAAATTCTGACATACATGATTTAAAGTGTGGTAACATGTGGTAGGTCACTGTTTGATACAGTTTGTTTTTTAATGCAAAAACAAATCCTTCCTTCTGATCTCCTGTTATGACATGGATAACACTTCTATGTCTGTTAATTGATCAGGAAAGAGCCCTGACAACAGGATCCAGAATGCTGTGTAATGAAGCAGAGCTATAATTGCTGTGTCTACCACCACGTGAGTCAGCACTTTGCTAAAAGGCCACCTGCTGTTGGGCGTGGCAGCAGATGGAGCTGAAGCTTGGCTGCTGATCTGAACTGGCTTAATGAAAGCCGGAATGGCTTTTAGCCAGGGTAGAAAGATGGAGAGAGAAGGTTGCAGATTCGCAGACACCAGAAATATGTATCTCGGGGGTGAACAAGAAAAGGTGGAAGGGAAAGATAGCAGTGAAACGTGGGGGGTCCAGGTGATGGAGGGGTCGAGAGGTAGAGAAGGAAGGTAGAGATGGGAGTGAAAGGACAGAAGGAGGAGATGAGGAGCAGGTACCTTAAGGTTAGCCACGAGATTATGCAACAATGAAAAGCATGTAAGCTGCTGCTGATCTGCAGCTGCATGCACACGACTTCACCTGACACGATACAGACTTAATGCATCACCTTATCACCAGCTTGCACCAAAAGAGGGTTCTTAAAGATCGTAAAGGAAGTGACTATGGAGAGTTTTATGACAGCTTGTATTTATAGATCATTTGAGCAAAAGCTGATGTTAGCCTCCATGTGTCACTGACCACCAGTCAGGTCTGTAAGAGTACAGCAATAGAAACATGGTGATGATAAGTTTCCTGTGTGAATGCGTGCCGCTAAATAAAACATTTCATGCATGCTCGACACATGGTGACACATTGTTAACGGGCAAAATTGATCCAATTATATTCAAACTGTTATGTATGCCAAAAACACAATTTTACCCGTGGTGTGGTGAGTATTGAAAGGCTATAACGTTAAGGGGAAAAGTGACTCTAATAAGACTGTGACACACACACACACACACACACACACACACAATCTGAGCAGCAGCTTGTAAAACTTCCTGCACAAATAAACCCATTTAAAACACTGAAACGTGCTTTCTTCATGTCACCAGGAAATGTGTTAGTGCCACCTAGCGGTTATATGTTCATCCAAAAAAAACAAAAAACAAAGTCACCTCCTTGACTTTGGATAATTACTAAACGGATTATTATTTTTCAGCTGACAACAAGTTATTTAACTCTAACTGATGCAGTGAGTAGCTTCCCTTTTCAGACGGGTCAAATTATTGACATGAATCAAGCAAAGAAAACATCTAAAGAGATGATGAAACTACTAAGACTGGGTTAAGAACTGGGGTTGCTGCAGTTGATCAGGTCTAGGTTCAGCAGCGTTATGAGCTCAGCTGACTATCTAAATATACTGAATGACCAGGTTATTCCATCAATAGATATATTTTCCTTGATGTCACATTCCAATTCAGGGAGCATGACACATCACTTTCACCCATGGATGGGCCTTAACAGAGTTCAGACCTTAACCGCATTGAGAATCTTTGGGATGTGCTGGAGAAGACTCCCCCATCATCAAGACAAGAGCTTGGTTACAAATGAATGCCACTCTGTACAGGAATGAATTTTGTGATATTGCAAGAGCTATTGAAACTAAAGGCTAAAGGCGAGCAGCAAAATATTACAGTGTGTGACTTTTTTATTGCAGTGTATGTTCAAACAGGGCTGTTCACAGACATTTTGAGGCACAGGTGCACACACTCGAAATAAATATACATATGTAGATATTGTTAATAACACCTCAGGTAGACATTGATTTGAAATGTGAATTTAAATATACAGCAGATTGAATTTAATGCTTTTTATAGAAGGACTTGAATTAAATTTCAGCCTCACCCTGAAGTTGAGACATTTAGTGTCACCAGAGGTGGTTTAGAAGAGCTTCCTTCAAATACCATCCTGTTTTACTCTTTCTTTTCTCACCTCAAGTAAAAAACTTGCTGCTCCCTTTCTTGTGGTTGAGTGAGTGTTGGCTGCACTGTGGGTTGATGCACTTTCGAAAAACATAAAGGGAAAAAGCGGCGGCTCTGCCAGATGTGACAACAACTTGTCAAAGAAAACTTTTCTTCTGTGGCTTCTAAAGAAACGTTTTATTGTGAATTTAGGCACGTTTAGCTCATCTGAATGTGAAGATCCTTTCTCACACTCTCCTAATTTATCTGACACACTCATGTTGTTTATACAGGCCTCATTTAGTTTTTCACGTTACCCCCTGTACACCGTTCTTATTATCTTGCATTTTCCTCATTGTGTTGATGATCCACAGCTGCTGTTAGAGTACAAATGCTTATAATGCGATGACATATTTCATGCAACGTCCACTGAGAATCTCACAAGTTGGTCCAATAAGAGGAACTGTAGCTGAAAAACAGGAAGTGAACTAAACATAATCATTTGCCTTGAAGTCTCTTGATGGGCAGTGGGGGTATACTCACCCTTAATCACTGTGGCACCACCCTGAAGCGTTTGCCTGCACAGTCACTGTGCTTAATGAATTCATCCCCATCCTTCCTCTCAATGCCAGAAGGTGTAGACAGGCCTCTGTTCTGCTATTAGATCAACTTCTCAAATGGAAATCTGTTTGTACTTTATTTAGAGTAAATGAGAGGATTTGATTTTAAATCTCTATTTGTACTTTATCTACAACAGAGAAAATCTCCAGTTCCAGCTTCACACTAAAGAACTGTAAGTCTGCAGTACTGGTTAGCAGTTTTATATATATATAAATATATATTTGTCTTTTAATTATTTTCGAATTAACTATGTAATCACTACCTGTAATATTTTTGCAGGAACCAGGTTAGTCTGACCACTGGTAGTGACAGTAATGCTAATTCATGGTCATTTAGAAGCTCTTATTTTGAAATCCTCCAGGTTCCCTTAGTAGTTCTTCCTGTGTCAGGATCAGAACGAAACCAGAACAAGAGACATTTGTGAGTCAGCAGATCTGTGTTTCATTTTTCAGGTTTGCAAGTAAATAAGTTCACCGTGATGTTTTCTTCAGACATATTTGGTCTTTAAATATGACATTAGTGTTTTATGTGTTGTGAATTGGTGCTATACAAATAAAACTGAATTGAAAATTGAATTAAACAAGTGGCATATTTGACTTAAGTGATTGATTTGTTATTGAAGCAATGTTGTGACATTATATATACTGTGCTCTGTTATAGCACCAAAGAAGCATGGGGGACGACAAACCATGGGCTCTGATCTCAGAAGTAGGGGAGCAGGGTTTACTTGAAGAAGCCGTGGACATAATGAGACAACACTTCCAAATCATCTGCCACGAAGACTTCTTAAAAAACCCTCAGCTGCACGGTCCTAAAATCCAGGCTGTGTTCCAGTGGAACGCCTGTCCCGCCGCCGAGCCATCGCTGCTCAGTTTCCTTCCATCGCTGAAGGTGGTCTCCAACGGCGGGGTGGGCATCGACCACCTTGACGTGCCGTACATCAACAGTCTCGGGGTGAAGGTGACCAACACACCCGGTGTGGTGAGCAACGCCACTGCAGACATCGCCATGGCACTGCTTCTGGCGTCGGCACGGACGATTGTTGAGGGTGAGGTCAACTCCATCCTGCCCAACCTGCAACACAATTAGAAATAGTTTGTAGCAGAAAGCCTAAGAAAATAAAAGCTTTGAAACTAATTGATTGTAAAAACCTCCTGCTGCTGCCATCAAAGAGAGTCAAAATGTATTTTACTCCTCAGTCTGTGAAACCACTGAAGCAGAGATTAGTGGGCCTCAATAACTATCATTAAAAGTGGTTAATTAATTTGTATATTATGTTCCAGCAGCTGATCAACAAGCATTTGTAAAAATGTTAATGACTAAAATTGTCTTCACAATGTACGTACAGGTCACAAAGTATCTGTCGACCCCACAACCAGACATTTACCTCAAAATCTGCTCGGAGTTGAAGTCACAGGCTCGACTCTGGGAATCATTGGAATGGGAGACATCGGGTACAAAATCGCACAGAGAAGCAAAGGATTTGACGTGAAGATCCTGTATCACAACAGGAGGAGGAGGTAAACGTGTGGTGAAAACGTAAGAGTATGAAAGTAAGAATGGTTCGATTGGATGTCGACACACAGCGTCTTCTCTGTGCTGTGCAGGAGTGTTGAGGATGAGCGGGCGGTGGGCGCTACTTACTGTAAGAACGTGGAGGACCTGCTTAAAGAGTCGGATTTCGTCGTGCTCGCAGTCAACTTGTCCCCAGAAACCACAGGCCTGATCAGCCACAGGGAGCTGTCCCTCATGAAACCCACTGCAACACTGGTCAACATCAGCAGAGGTGGGGATCACGTGTTTCCTACAATAGAACGAACGAGAAACAAATGTTAAGATTATTCTGAAACAGTCTTCAGTCTAATTTACCTCTTTTCATGACTCAGGTCTGGTTGTGGACCAGGATGCTTTAGTTAAAGCTCTCCAGTCTGGAGTGATTCGAGCTGCTGCATTAGATGTGACTCATCCGGAACCTTTACCAAGGTCTCATCTCTGAAAGCACCTTCACTTGACAGGAAGCATTTAACATTAACTTTAGAGAGTTTAACCTGGTCTCACAAATAAACTGCAGAGGAACACAAGACATGCTGACATGCAAGAACAATTCTACTACTTGTAGAAATGATAATGCTGTCTGTTTGTTTCTTTACAACTTTACACACTATTATTCAGATCTGAAATTCTGTTACAACGTAAACGTTCTTCAGCTGTTTAACACTGAGCAGGATTTAACATTTACTAGAACTCAACCAACTCTGTCCCTCTGCTTCATCTTGTGCAGGGATCATCCTCTCCTCAGCCTTCCCAATGTGCTGATCACCCCTCACGTTGGCACCAACACTTATGCTACAATAAGACGGATGGTACAGATGATGGTAGACTCTGCTCTGGCTGCAGTGAAAGACCAACCTGTTCCGAACGAAGTCACAGTGAAATAACTTCACTGACATTACAATATCAGATTAAGTGCTTTGATTTACCCATAAGTTAGTTTTAACCAGTTTGATTGTATGTTGTCATGTCTAACGATCTGCCACAATCACTGTAATAAACATTTCTCTTATGATAAGTGTATCAGTTCATTTGAATTCAAATGATTTTAAAGTCTTTTTTAGTTCCCTGATAATTTAAGTGTCTTACACAGTAGTGAAGCACATGTTCACCAAACAATATAATTATTGTGTCAAATTATTAACAACTGACAGCATAGTCTTATTATTATTATTAGTAGTAGTATTATTAGTAGTAGTATTAGTCTTATTATTATTATTATTATTATTAGTAGTAGTAGTAGTAGTATTATTATTAGTAGTAGTAGTAGTAGTATTATTATTATTATTATTAGTAGTAGTAGTAGTACTAGTAGTAGTCGTATTATTATTATTATTATTATTAGTATTATTATTATTATTAGTAGTAGTAGTAGTATTATTATTATTAGTAGTAGTAGTATTATTATTATTAGTAGTAGTAGTAGTATTATTAGTAGTAGTAGTAGTAGTATTATTATTAGTAGTAGTAGTATTATTATTATTAGTAGTAGTAGTATTAGTATTAGTAGTAGTAGTAGTAGTAGTGTTTTGCTAAATGCTGACTGGGTTTTACAGTTTCCCGTGTGAGTTGCAGATCTCTAAAACGTAGTGAATCTTTGCGGAGCTGTGGTTAACTTTCGATATCCCTGATTAAAATAAAACAATCTCTAGGCATTACTTCCATTATATGTCCTAAAAGATACACAGACTGATAAACTTATATTGTGACAGTCAGTGTAGAGTTATAGTAAATATTTTTCCCAAAATAAAAGCTTTGCCGATCCATTTTGTTCAGGCACACAGCAGATACCAAACTTGTTACGTCATCAACAATCGACACCGAGCGAAGGAGCAGAAGGTCCTCAACACCAGGCATGAAAATAGAAGCGGAAACTACCGGAAGAATATCTTTTTGTTTGATATAGAAGGTTTTTAACATTTACTTTTCTCTTACTCAGCACTAGTTTGGCTCAGTGTGTCTACCCTTTACAGGAAACATGTTTATCGCGTCAGACAACTCGTCGCCCTCCTTTAAAGATTTCACCCTCGTCATGGTGAGTGACACATCTGGAGCTTGTGGTTTCACTTATACATATAATACAAATACTCCTCCCAACACCCAGTTAACGTTGTTACATGACTCTCCTCAGTGTTTGTATTTGCGAAATGATCAGTGCTTTAATCTGAGATTATCGGTGTTGTGTCAGGTTTGTTTAACCCCGTTTTCTAAATAGAGCTGGAACAAATCTGCACCTGGGTTTTTGTCAGTGCAAGTCATATCACTTCAATATATATATCACAGCAGACAACATTTTCATATTCTTTACCAAACCCCAATCACACATAAACTACTCATTGCATAAAAATGACATCTGTTTTCTTATTTCTATTATTAGATTAACATTACTCATGCATTAATGTGTAAGCAGCATTGTGGTATTTATTTAATGTGGCGATGTTTTGTGAGGTTTAACATCAGTGAATAGTGAGTAATGGCCATCACAGTTATCTATAGCCCAAGACAACATCTTCAGAGGATTGATCAAAAGTCACTAATCTTCACGAGAAGCTGGAATAATCGTTTTTTAAATTTGGCTCATTTGTTATTTATGTATTTATTCATTCTTCCTATAGCCAGCGGTGGCTGTCGGCAATGTGGGCCAGCTGGCGGTGGACCTCATAGTGTCCAATCTCAACATGAGCAGAGTAGGACACATACACACAGACTGTCTCATCCCGATGGCTGGGAACAACCCATATGCCACCTGCAAAGACGACGCTGAGGAGATTCACACGCCTGCAGAAGGTACCAAGCTAGCTGTATTTTCTTTCCTTAAGAACATAGGTTTCTAACATTCATGTTTAGCAAAAAGGTAAAAATATATAGTGAAAGACTTTAGATACAAATTCTTGATAAAATGTGCATCCTGTCAGGAGGTTTGGCTCAAGCTGGATTATTGTGCTGCTCAGATATATTTGTTTTCCAGCATTAAAAGAAGACTGGAAAGTGTTCACATACTGAAGAGAGTAAAAAAGTAAATATATTATGGTATGGTATTCAAAAAAATCTAATTCTTCATTCTTCTTTCAATTTTTTCTAATCCACAGTTTACACAGCACCAGAACTCAAGTTAGCGGTTCTTCAGATCAGGGCGCCAATTATTCAGGTGAAAACTTTTTATTTTTACATGAAAGTAGAATAATGTTTATGAGTAAATAATAATTAAATAAATTGTATGTTTTTGAACCCAAAATGTAAATAGTTTTGTTATACTTATAGGTCCAACCTTTGTTTTAATTGTAGACAAAAAACAAAAAGTTTCGTCAACTGATTGTGTCTTGGATCAAAGCCAGCGGGTTCTCGAGGACTGTGGTGCTGTCCAGCAGTCACGCCTACAGGAGGGATGACCAACAGCTGCAGGGGTGCATACGCTGTACCTCACATCTTTACTTTATTTCTTTGCCTTTGCTGTTTTAAAATTCCTAACAAATGTAAGGTGTTCATTTTAGCTCTCCTGTGAGGTACCTGTTCACGCCGTCGCTGCTGAAGGTGAGTGCAGATGCTCTGAAGGAGCTGGGCTGGAGGGAAATGGAGCGAGTGCCAGCCTTCCCAGGACTGACAGACGCCGACACAGAGCCACGCCTTTGCATCCCTGGAGGAGGCATCACCAAAGGACTCTACACAGACAGGTAGAGACAGATAGCCGAATCAAAGTGCCTGCAATTTTATGCTGCCCTCAAATGCTGATCTGATCTGCAACAGCAAAGGGAAACGTGTGTCATGATTCACAGCGCTGCAGAATAACCACCTCTGAACACATGTGCTCAATGTCGTGCTTAGTTGTACAGAGGACCTTCCGCTGGCTGTGCTGCTGCTCTTCTGTTCAGAAGGCGATAACGTCCCAGACGCCTTCACCCTTGTCAACCATCTCAACGACTGGCTCCATCTACTGGACAATCCTGTGAGTGACAAACCTGAGTAAACAACACTGCACATTTTGTTGTTGTAATAGTTCTCAGTACACTATGAATATGAATTTGCAGAATAGTGCTCAGTGAGATGCTGCAAAAATCAGTTCACTGTTTGGAATCTACAACTGTAAAATGAAAAACATCTTTTTCTGACTTGTGTTTCAGAGCCAAGAAACCCCCAAATGGAAAATCCCAAGCTCATGGAGTCTTCTTTTTGGTAGTGGTATCCCTCCTGCACTGTTCTGAAATCCACATATAGACAAAGCTGTGAAAACTCACACGTTTGTAGTCACATTTCCAGCAATGACACCTCTCCCCTCCCACACATTATTTTGATAATAACTTTTAGATAGACAAACATTATGTCATGAACAGCACTTGGCCCAAACATGCACATGTAGAATATTGTTTCCTGGTATTGCAGGATTTAAGTGTCTTTCCAATAAAACAAATTTTACAAGAATCCAGTGTGAATTTATCTACAATGATAAAGACTTCGATTGTGTTACTCTCAGTGGACCTTGCCTCCACCCACTTAACTGAAAGTGGTTTGGCAAAGGGCCACATGGTGTTCCTGGTAGTCCCTCCTCTCTGTAATTTGATTCCTTTCCACAACATGTTACAACAACTTAGATGGTGTTGACAACAGGACAGGATACTTTGACCTTGTAGAACTGGCCAAGTCTGTGGTTTTCCTTTCTGTGTGCGTCATTGTTTTGGTTGGTTTCTTTGTAGAGTAGTTGTGGGCAAAGGAATGTCCTGACAACATTTTAGTTTGAGAGAAAGCTCTGGGAAAACCATAAAAACACTGATTCTGAAAAGAACATATTCATCATATGAAAAATATTATGGCATGACGTAGGTATTTCTATTATTAACTAAGCCTTGAACAAACGCGGCAAACTGTTCAGCAATTCTGAAAATATCCCCTAAAAGCAGTTTCAGATGAATTAACTGTCCAATGAATTGGACTGTTTTGTAAATAGTTGGCCGACACCTTAATGGTGAGGGGTGTTTGGGGAAGTGACCCCGCTGGGTCAGCCTTGACCATGTGTAGTTCAAAATAAACTCATCAGACGTGGTGATAACTTAAAATGCAAGAGCTGTGTCTGCTTTTCCTGTCTATGTTACCAGTTTGAGACACTTGGGGCAGTGTGGTGTGAAAATTAGTAGCGTGGACCCCTCCAGAGAAAAAACTGGTCTGACTGTTCATTACAGTCCAATTTTTTTTTCAAATATCTAATTAAGTCCTTAAGTTCTGTAGTGCTGTCAATGAAAGTTCAAGTTGCAGATCTGTGGTAAAGTAACAAGAAAAGCTCAAAGACAAAGGTTGTTATGTAAACTAGATGAGAGATAAGATCTTTTATTTGTAGATTACACTCTAGGAGAGAGAAAAACTTAAGACAAATTCATTTCAAAAGGAGAACAAGTCATCAAATCAGCTTTCTACTGTATTCAAATGTGTAACTTTGTCTTTTGTTGTTTTTTACAAACAAAAATATGTCTTTTTACACATCTTTTTAAAAAGAACAGTATATACATCATGGAAACATTACACGCCACTGAATTTCTCATGTGGGAGGAGGCAATACTTCCCATTAAACTAACTCCCCCCATCAATGTGAAAAACTTCAAGTAATTTCATATAAAAAATAGAACATTTTTACGTTTGCTTCTGAAAAAGGGTTTTCTAAAAATACACATATGAACACCATTACAAATTGGCAATGCATAGCCCCTGTTTTCAGTCTTAATTTTAGAAATGCAAATAAGCATAATAAAATGGCAAAGCTGCAAATAATATAATATTAAAGCAAAAAACTGATTTTCTGACTCCAAGAGCAACACAGGCGGTGGTAGAGGTGCAGCTGAGGTGTGAAGCGCTGGTGTGTCTTTGAGTGTGCTCTCTTCAAAGAATGTCAGAGTATCTGCTGTAAACTGTTTAGAGAAGAAGATGAGATATGAGAAAGACAAGAAGTGGGGAGTGACAACTGAGGAGGATGTGGGAGGGACATGGTGCTAACAGGAATTAGAAGTACGAGGTGTGCTGTCGCTGAATAATGCTTTTAGGCTTGCACAGACAAATGTGATGGAAAAAAAGAGGAGAAACGTTGAGGTGGAGGTGAGGAAGAGTGACACCGAGGTTGGGAGAGAGCTGGAGTTCCCTGCCGATGTTGGCTTTGCTGTCAGAGCTGTAGTCGCAGGCGGAGGTTGTTAGCAGTCACTGGTTTTTGCCCTGTCACAAGACACAAAACATTTCAAGAGGCTGAACTTTTAAAATAATTTCTAGAGTGTCAGTGAAGCACGAGAGTGATCAAGAGAACATGTGCCACAAAATCCAGTTAGTGTCTCAAGCTTGGTGAAGTTTGCAATATTAAACGTAGCTGCTAGCAGGAGGTATGGCACGATACGGTGTCTTCAATCACTTTGATTATTACCAACATCAGACTGATTTATCAATGCGGAGAAAGCAGCCGTCATGTTTAATAAGCAACATTTCATACGGTTCAATTGTTCATAAAATTCCCCATTTGATTTCTTCAGAGTATTATCATATATAAGATTTGATTATCTGAGCTAAACAAAGACCCATCCCCAGATAACGTAAAGGGTTTTAAAGGACAGAGTAGAATAGATATAATTAGTCATTTAGTTGGTGAGAAAATCACTGATCACTGATTAACCCTTTAGGTCAAATGACAAGCAAGAATTCGTAGTATCCTCTAGTTCATTTGCTGTTTTTTGTGTTGCATAAAAAAAATAAAAAATAAAAAATAAACTTGCCAAAAAGATGTAGTAGAGCACTGGAGTTTGAAATACTATTATGTTTCATGTAGTATACTGCCCAGCTGTTACATGTAAACATCTATGCAGACCAACGTGTCAGACAGGTGTTACATGTAACTGGAGGTTGTAAAGACTTGCAGAGGAGCTGACATGCACAACTCCCAAATCTCAGCAACACATTACGCAGACCTATGCAACAAGCAAGTACAGTACGAGTACAAGCACAGTAAATAGTGTAACACTTTCTGTACTAGACAGGCTGTTGTAACATGTTAATTTAGTAAGTTTTACTATTATTCACAAAAATGTAAAAATATAAACCTATTTCAAATATGGTCGTTAAAGTTTTGAATGCAAGAACCCGTCTGCTAAACGGACGCTCTGCAGTTCACAGGGCAGCTCCAGAGATATTGATGGAGCCAGTGTTTGTCGCCATAGTGCTTTGATTTATGATATAATTCAACTCACCATCTGTTAAATTTGTTTTTATGTGTAATTTCTGTTGTTTCGACAAAGTGCCTACTAAGTATAAAGAGTCTATACTTGCTGTACTTTGTATTAAGAAACACCTGAAATTTGTACAACCTGACATTACAAAAGCAACAATTTTATTTTACCATTTTAATTTTCGAGACCACATAGATTAACCGATGATGCACGTGCATGTGTAACTATAGTAAAAATTATATTTAGTAGAGCCCTATTTAACTAGTTTGATGTAGTACGGAAACAATATTGTTTAACAGGTTCCTATTTAATCAAAAAAGTTTTCCTAGCATTGACCATTAATCTCTAGGAGAAAATAAAAACTTCAAGAAGGATAAAACACAACTGATGCAGTTTAACACACTCAAAACAATTAGGAATACTGCCATTGCAAGGTTGTGAAAAACCATAAAGATCTCATTTCAACTCTGAAAGTAATGAGTAACAGAAAAACACAGGAACATGCTGCAAACCTAAATGAGACCCAGCTCATTTAGTTTACTGGACTGAACACCTCAACCAGGACAATAATTACCTCTTTACATAAGGATATACTTTGTATGACTGTCAAGGGATCATCAGTGATTCTACATTTCTGTCCAGGCTACTTTACCTGGCATAAAATAGTAATACGTATGTGGAAAGCTGTGCTTGTTGATTATAACTATGCTTTGCACTTTCTAAATCAGTAACAGAATTGAAAAAAACTGAAAGCTGCCACCAAATTTGAATATGATGCACAGTTTGAATTAGCAAGTTGCATTATTCCAAGACAGTCTGACATTTCAGAGCGTCAACAACCATTAACCTCAAGTACACATGAACACACAAGTCACACACACACACACACACACACATGCTCGAGTGCAGCCAAAATTAACACAACTCCAAACCACAGGAGCCAAGCGAATCACAAAGAGAACAAAACCCCAAGAGAATCAAAAACACACAGAGTTCACACAGGAACACACACACCTCAGTGTACAAGAGTGGCCGTTCTTTTTTTTAAAGCTGTGGGTAAACATCCGCCTCTAAATGTGCTCGTCGTGGTTGCTGTTGCTGTCTCAGAGGGGGTAAAGATACACTGCCCCCCACTGGACAGCCAAGCTCTTGTCATGTGCAGCAAATGCAACCCAAACTGTCCAGGAAGAACCACAACAGTAGAGTAAGACCTTGTCAGAAATGGTGCATTGTTGGCCATATTACAGGAACTACACTGACATGTCACACAACAAAGGAAGACTTCTCAGAAATGACTTAGTGAGTTGGTTTAGGAAGGTGCAAAGTCATCAGAAATAAATGCTTCATCAGGTCTAAGTGTCCTGCTTATGAGAACTTGAAGCAAATGAAGAACATGTCAACTAATCTCGTAGCTTTGCGTTAAATAAAGAACATCATAAATACAGGGAAAACGAAGCCTCGGTGCTGTAAATAGTCTAACTTCTGTTATTAGGCGGTTGAGTCATACACTAGGAAAGCCTAGATTCCCTCTGTGGAGGATGTAAAGTGACTCATATCTCTCTTCTCTGATACAATTTTTGCTTTTCCTTTTAGTCTAAAGGAAACTGGAAGACACTTGTCAGGATAAGTTACTGCAAGTACTAAATACAAATGAAATACTGTGATAGTGTATGACAACCATCCTGAAATGCTGATAGTGTTTTGTGTATGAAATATAAAAACAAGTGGCTTCAGCTAAAAGATTTACCCACCTTTTTCTCTTCTTCTCCGAGTCATTTGTCCTGGGCTTGCTTTGTGGTGTTTTGGCTGTGCCTGACTTGGAGATACTGTCTTCTCTGCGTCGTTTGCTGTAAAAAACAAAACATAGTAAAATGAGCAAAACAAAAGATATATTGCTGATACATGCCGTTAATAGAAACTTTAATGCTCTGCAGGCACCCTTACAGCAAAAACAGTTGTTGGTTAAAAGAAGTTTAAAGACAGAGTGTACTGACTGTGTTGTGCTGCTGTCCACCTCCTGCTCCCTGCAGGGAGAATGTGCGGGTAATTTGCCATCCTGTCTGTAGTCTCCTGCCTCTTCCAGCTGGCCTCCTCGTTGACTGCCGTTAAATCGCTCTGGACACCTGGGCGGAGGCTGAGTTGACGGGGGAGACTCTGATGTTGGCTCCTGGTCTTCCCTGGATAACTCCCGCCACCGGTTCTATACAAGAACGACAGTGAAGTGGGAAAAGAAGAGCAGGAAGATGTTCCAAGTTTTTTTTTTCTGATACATAAATATATACAATAGAATAAAGGGGGCAACATGAAAGACTAACATTTGTTGGCAACAGATACTATTTCATTTGGTCGAACAGAATATAACAACTGGATAAAGTCTACAAGTCAAGAAATTCCTTCTCTAATAAGAAAGGCCGCAAAGGAAGAGAGAGGCAGATAAAAATAGAACATAAAAGAATCACAGTTTCACTCTCAAAGTTTCAGCCTTGGTTTGCAAGGCTCAAAGTAGGTTATCCATCGTACCCAGCCGCAAATGTTTTTCTAACATGGCCACTGCACTAAGTCTTAATTAGGTGAAAAAATTCAACAAAATAAAATTTTTCACAAACTGACCATTAGAAAAAAAAAACTATAAAAAAGAACTGTGAGGTCATGAGTTACATATGTTAAAAGATTAGTACATTGCAACATATATGAAGGAAATATACTACACTGAAACAATCATTTCAAACGTCAGTTTCAGTTTAATCCTGAAGAAACAGTTTTCTTTTTAAGCAGAAAGGTAACAACACTTTTAGTTATGTCTGTATATAATTAAAGAGGGCATGTGTCAGTGTGAGTGACAGAACTGGTTATGGTGTGTGTGGTGCTCGCACCTGTACAGACGAGTCTCCCATGATGTACTTGGCTCCCTCAAAGACAGCCATGTAGGAGAAACGCAGCTGATCATGTGTCTGGATCAGGCCCATGCGGTACTTCCTCATGTCCAACAAAATGCTTTTGATGTCCACTGATGAGGGGTCTTTCCTCTTGTCCATCTGCAGAAGACAGCCTTTCAGTTCAGCTGATCAGGATGGACTGCTTTTTCTCTCACTGCTCTTGAGACTTGTGTTGTTTTTGTCACGAAAAAGAAAATAAAAAATCCAAACCTAACACGTTTTTACACTGCTAGTCTTGCTAGTCAGTGTAGTGCAAAAGCGTTGGGATGAGATATTGTAATTGACTTTGTGGTACTCTTTTATTCTTAGAGGTGGCTTATCTACCTTTGTATCATCTTGTTGCTTTTGTGTTTTTTCAAGTATGCCTACAGGCAGTGCTAAGAAAACAACCCTGCATTTGAGCTGTGGGTTTTAAATAACCACATAAAAGTTTTCTTGTTTAACTACATTTTGAACAAGGTATCCATCAAGCAATATTACTAAGGTTTATGTAAAGTTTTGTTTTAATTAATGAGTGCTCAAATGTGTTTTCATGTCAATCAAGAAACTTACTTTCTGGCAGAAAAAATGATATGTTACATAGATTTGATAATAAGACATGGACTGGACAAGGGCTGTGTGAATTAGCCCAGGAAAAAATTAAGTAACTAACATTTATAGACATATATCAAAATTGGTCTATTTTACATTACTATGTAACAAACACAAAAGGCAACTCTTTTTCCTTAGTGAGAATAAGGAAACACTCATTTCGTATCAAAATAAATTACTTATAATGAAGAGTAGATTTATTGAATGGACTGTAAATGTCCATGGTGACAGAATAAACTGTTTATGGTCATACAAAAACAGGCCAGCCTAGAAAAGTGGGATAATTCCGCTAAAGCAAGATATCAGACATCGTACAGACCAAAAAGGGGCTTACCAGAACCAGGCATGTGTCAACTAATGAAAATGTCCCTGAGCGTCCAATTCCAGCACTGCAATGAACCACAGCTGGCCCATGATCCACACCCAATGCTCCTGACTCCCGCACCTTGAAAAGGAAGTTTAGGAAGGATGCTGGAGACTCTGGGACACCAAAGTCAGGCCATGTTGTATAATGAAAATGGTAGACTTCTCTCTTCTCCCCTGTCTGTGAAAGCGGAAAAATAGTGTATAGCAAATAATATTACTAGCTAGTAAACTATAAAACCTCTATTTATATGAAATGGGCCTGCTAGGGTTGATTTTATCAGTATTGGCTGGGGTTATTTGTGAGATGTTTAACAGTTTCAGTTTCTGACGACCTGACAAACAGAAATAGCAAAACAAGATGTGTGAAGTTTTTTTCCCCCCTTCTAGTGTTTCTTGTGTTCCTTCTATTTTTAATATTTAAATGCAATTTCCATGAGCAGAAACACTGTGGTTTAGACATGTGTTGTTTGTATTAATACATTATACCATTAAACATTTATACCATCTGAATGTGTGTGAACAAAAAACAATGAGTCTTAGGAATGAAGAAAAAGGTTTTCATGTCTAAAAAGCTAGATCCATATGATGTATCTTGATGGGACAGCCTTGAACCATTTCAGTTCTCCTTTGCCACCTTTTACTGGAAATCCCCCACGTACTAAACAATGCTGGCTTACATTAATATTCTGCAGCTCCAACACTCTGGTAGTGTAGTAAGACTTGGTGTCTTCTGACAACAGTGTGACCAAAAAACGTGTGTCTCTGAAGGACATCTCCCGCTCCTCAGCCGTGGGCCAGTACTGGGCACACTTTTCCTGTCACAGATGGAAGAAGACAGAAAGCTAATAAAAGAGCCCAAAGAAATTAAACATCTGACAAAGAAATTGTCTGATGGAAAGCAAAGACTAGCTGAAAAGCCAGATTGACCTTGAGGGAAAGCAGCTGATGACTAACGGGAGGACAAAATAGCTGGAGAGTAAATTAAATAGAGCTGAGAACTAAAATCCCCTCCACTTGTTTTTTATGTCTTCATCTTCTCCACGCTTACTTCTTTTGTAGAGACTTTTTTAATACATCATGAGTGGAAATAATCAAATCAAGACAAAGTTAACATGAGAACCTAAATTCACTTCCAAAATAATTTCCTTGTAGTGCACTTATTAGTATTAGTAACAACTTTTCAGGGAACAGGAAGTTATCTGTCAGCACTGCTGAATGTACAGTATATACTTATTATGTCTACAACAAATCTTAGCAAACAGACAAGGGCTGAATTGCAGAGCATAAAAATCTATGTGAGAGTAATATTTGTGCACTAGGTGCTCTTTATGTCCTATTTCCAAGAAAACATTGTTTGGAAATCTGCAAATGAATATCATGACCCAGTGAGATCCGTTCCAGCTGCCTTTACTAAAGGAAAGAGATCACATGTGTCAAAGTAAGGGCTAGAGTGTGTATGTGCGTGTGTGTGTGTGTGTGTGTGTGTGTGTGTGTGTGTGTGTGTCAGAGAGACAGAGAGATATAGGCACATTGCTGGATTACAGGAATTAAAAGAGTTGAGAGGCTTGTCTGCGTCCCGCCTACTCATACATCTGTGAACATGTGAAAACATTGAATTCCAGTTATCCAGGAAAGGAACGCTTCAGAAAGGACCAATCACACAAACTCAAGATGAAGTTGTATCGAATATTACTTTACAGTGTCAGTGGGCTGCCAACTGTGACAAAGTGGTCCTTATATGACAAATTCTGTCAGCGGTCTTTTTGGTATTTCTGTGTGTGGGTGTGTTTGAAAGCAGTAAAATGACAGATGTGAACCCAGACAATAAGATGTCTGGGTTTATTGTGCACTTACTGAGCCTTTCTCTATGACCCTGTTCAGCATTATAATCGCCTTGGTCTTCTGTTCCCAGATCATGAGCCAAAAGTGGCCACAAGTGTTTCTGAGGGGGCCCTATAAAGAACATACTTTGATCAGTTGAACAGCAGAAAGATAAAGATCCAGTTATGAACAAGAAAACTAGATCTACTAAAATTATAACAGGCTGGTCTTTATTAAGGTAATGATTATGCAGCGATGTGCAAAATGATAATAGTGTATTTAAAGGTTAACATCATTAAAGGTTACGATGTGGTCAGGTTAAAAAAAAGTGCACTCTTTTAGTCAAATGTCAAATGCCACTCTGACATTAATCAGAAAACAGATAACACATACAAAACCACAGGCAACTCTTGTTTTGTTACTTAAACACAATAATGTTGTGCAGATTAGGATGCAAGTAACTACACAACAGACAAGTAAAATGTAACTCCAATAACATAAGAAGTCTCAGTTTTCTGTGGTCTGGCAAATCACATGACAAAGTTTGGTGGTTTTTTTGTCCTTTCATTTGACTCAAGAATATTCAAATTAGTGTGGGCTGAAGACACCACTGTGCGGCTTTGTGTTCAGTAACTAATGTTAAGGACTTTGGCTTAAGTCATTACTTCAAAACATTTTCAGTGTTAACAACTGACTCTTAATCATAGTATTTTAGTCTAAAATGATTTATGTGAAATTACAACAAGTACTAAGTTAAAGAGCTGAGAAAATTACAGTAAAGTAATGTTTTGTAAGTAATAACAAATATGTCACTGGTTATGTGGTTGAATTTCTTTGTGCATGTTGGTCTTATATCACAAAAGAATTCTACAAAAAACACAATTTTAGAAAACTAATATTGATACATATACACACACCACAGATACGTAAACCACTGGCAACACTAGCATGTCAATGCTTCTAACGTAACGTTAACTTTTTTTGTAAAATAAACATTAAACAACCTCAGTGATCCTCACATATTGACTGGCTTCTATGTCAGTGTAATTACACAAATAGTCTGCTTTGCCTGACTTCAGTAGTAAAGACTGAAAAAGTGCACTCATAAAACCTGCTGAGTTAGACAAGCGAACGCTTTCAATCCAATCGCCAATGTGACTGGCATTGTTACACATGCAAGCTGACTATTAAATAGAAACTGGCCTTAATATAATGGAAGACAGACCCACAAGACATTATCATCATCAGGCAGCTGACTAAGATGAGCCTGTGACCTGCGTTCCATTTTTGGTCATGAGGTATGTAGCTGAGCGCATAAGGTATGCAACAAGCGTCATCCTCATACAGATTTACCCCCTGGATACTGAAGAAATTGAAACACTAATTTAATATTTTTGTGACTGTATTATATGTATTATACATAATAATACAATTATCATTTAAATGAATAAATATTAGAATATTATTTTTAAAAATGAGTTACAGTTTTAAGATTCAATTAGACAACTACTCATTAAGCACTAAATAAAATGATATAGACGAGTGTATATTCAACCGCACTTTACTTTGTAGCTAATTTGCCTCATTCTTTCAAAATCCCCACCTCTACATTTACTGTACATGTACACATGTGTACACACTGTTCAAACAAATAAGCGCATTTCATTGCCCATCAAGCCCAGTGGCACAACAATTACACGCGAAATTCAACATTTAAAGCAAATAATAATCAGGTAATGATTCAGTTATGACGCCTGAAAGGATTTTTAGAATTAGGCAATAACAATTCTCACTGACATAAAAACATGTTGAGCTGTTAACATGCTACGTTACACTGAGATATATTTGTAATTTGGTCTGTTTAAGTGAACAAACAGAGCAATGTAAATATGTTGTAATCTTTCTTTTTTATTTTTTACATTTCATAGAAAACAAAGGGAAATAAAAAGGTCTGGACTTGCCTGAGTCAATATGTAACTTCTTTGGGCTTCTTCCATTACTACCAGACTTGCATTTATGTAGTCGTTTTCTGTGTTCTTCAACTTCACACGACTGTGATCAACTGTAAGCAGCAAAAGAGAGAATATTAACATATATAGTTGCTGGTTTAAAGAAATAATACAGAGTAAACAGCGTGGACTTTCCACAAATGTAGACCTACAGGGATTGACATCTCTGTATCTGTTTCGGTTGCGATTCTCTGGATACTTTGCCACTTTGTAGGAGCACTCGTGGGACTGATTCCTGATTTCCTGAAAATAGAAAGATCGTTTAGAAGAATAAATCTCCAAGTATGTCTTCAAAGTGTGCCACACTGATACCGTAGGAGGTTCAGTCCCATCGCGTCGTTGTAGAGGTAGACAGCCAGTCAAATGCTAAAGGTGTTACTCCGATCACCACAGCGTACTACCACATTTATTTCAGCGGTGAACGCAATACACCATCAAACAATAAGATCGTACCGTGAAGAACAGCTATAAATGAAGTAGGGTCTGTAATCAGAGAGAGCTACAAACACATGCACATACTTAAGATACTGAAACTGACGGCAACTCAGACATGATCATATAAAAGTGCTGCAATGTGTTGACAAACAAACCATTTAGAACCTCACAGGGCATTTCTACTTTAAAGTAAAGTGACTAATGACGAATAACAGGATGGACATCGAGTACTTAATGTGCTACTCGAGCTGTTAGCTTGCTAAATTAAATGCGCGCTTGGTGTAACTACAATCTTGTTAGCTAGCGTTACATGCTAACTATGCTAACAGACTTACTAGGTACAATTTTTGCCACCGGCCCTCTGAGTCTTTGTCTTCAAACTCCTGGTCCATTTTCACTGTGGCACTGTCAGTCTGTTCCAAACGAGGTTACTGTAATTAGCTTGTTGACTATTTACATAATTTCTTTATTTAACCCCAAAAAGCTTTTGGTCGAAGAAATATTACTTCCCTACGTTAGCGACCTCTTGCTAAATGTTTGTCCGTTATCCCAGCTTCAGTTGATATCTGAAGAGGATGTACGCATGCGCCCTCGGAGGTCCTCCAGTAGCTGTCAAACCAAATGCAACAAAGAGTTTCAGCGAACAAGCGAGATGTGTAACTCTACATCACTCAGATCATCAAGTTGAAGCATCATTAGCACATGGTAAAATACTAAATACTGTAAAAGTACAAAAGTAGCTTACTAGCTTGATGTACACTGATTAAAAGCACTCATTATGCAGGTTGAGTTACTACCATTTATTCTGATTGTGTATGTAGCTGATGATTGTTGATAGGATCAATATTGATGAGCTTATTTACAGACCTACAGCGTTTTCATGATCATAGGTTCTGAATGTTTCTAATTTGAAAGACTTTACATACTGTGTAGCTTGTGAATTTTGCACCAGGGATCATTGAAGTGTTATGATAATACTGTATTTTGTATTGCTAATATGAGTCTGAAAGTCAACTAGTAAACATAGTTATTAAAAGAGGGAAAGCAGCAGCTGTAACAACAGTAAGTACATAAGTAAATGAACCTAGTTACTTTCCATGTATAAGTCTAACTAACTCTAACTCTTAGTTACCTTTCTGTGTGATCACAAATACATACAACATTAAAGTGTTTTTTTATTTATTTAAATTGTCCATCACAATTTAGCAAAGTTGACACATACATAAAAATGCAAATATTTGCATATTCCACCAAATTTCATGTCTTGTTTGCACAAATTAATGAGCAGTAATAATAATTAGTAATAATTAGTTTTTGATGATTTTGTTTGCCTAAAATTCCTATACCTTTTTAATGTAGTCTGTCAGCATCTTTGATAACAATTCAAGTGATTAGACTGTTACATCAAAAACTGTCTATTTAATTTAAATATATTTAAATATTATTTATTAATAACAAAACAAAGAAAAGGGGGAAATAAGAGTTCAACTCTTTAATGGCCACAAGGTGACAGTATTTCCAACGTGTCAAGTTAACAGCAGCTAGGAAGCGATATTTAGAACTGAGCAAACTGTTTCACAAATAAAAGCACCGACTTTTCTTTCTTTTAGTTGTAGGATGCATGGTAGATAAATCATAATTTCCCATTTAAGCTAGGTATGTGAAGTTTGTTTTGTTTTGGTTGTGTTTTGAAGTAAGGAAGTTGCAAACTGTCAAGAATATGCAACCGAAATATCGGAAAACAGGCCTCAAACAGATCACACAAATGTATTTAATTTTTGTCACTCCTCTTTCAATTTAGCCTTAATTTGGATGGTAAATAAGTAAGTATATATAGTATATAAGTATATTTAATTTGGTAAATGCTGCCCTACTACTTGCATTTCATTTTCTGCTCTTCTCATACTTCTACTCGGAAGGAAATGCACTTTTTACATAAATATATTTATTACAAAAAGCACCCAGTAACTTTAGTTACTAGCACCTTTATTGTTTGTTAAAAGTGTGTTAAAAGTTATTACAACCCAGCAAAAAGAAATATTGCAGGGTGGTATTATATTATTATATTAATTACTCTGATGTGAGCACTACACTTTTACTATATTAGGATGCCAAAACATGTATGATTGAACCTTTGATGTATGATGAACCTTTACTGGCATTAAAAATCAGTAAAATGAATATCTTAAAACATTTACTTGAATAAAATGAAGTGAGTTTTACAAGTAAATGAGTATTAGTTTTTCTCCATGATGTGTACAGTGTTATTGAAGTGTGCCAAATCAAAGCCCCTGTGTTTTATTGTGAAAAGCTAACATGTGCTAGCGGAAGTGAGCAGCCCTGTCTGTTTTCTATTTAACGCACTCGGACCACACACAGTCGGGGAATTTGTCGTCCAGCGAAGTTTTGTTCCACACAATTTCAGCTACGGCTTGGCGAGACATGGAGGCAGCAGGGTGCACTTCTGTTGTGAAGTGAAAGGAAACCGGAGGAGATTTAAGAGTAAGTGTTTATAAAGATGATGTTTGCGACCAGAACTAGCTAACGGTTATCGTTACTTAATGTCAGAGCAGAACTTCCTCCTCTGCGACGCCGACGAGGAGCTAGCAGCAGTTTGTAGCTTCGCTAGCTTGTAAATTCCCATCGTTAAACTCTGGGTTGGTAGAAATCCCCTCCGTACACTAAATCAAGTCTTAAGACCGTTATAGTAGACGTGGATAAACGCTGTTGTCAAATTAACTCTAGCAAGCGAGTAAGTCAATTAAACACCAAAGCTCAGATAGGATAGGCTCCAACTCTTTGGGCTATTAAAGTTAGGAACTAGCTTCCTGCTAGCCAAAGGTGATTTCCTTAGCTAGCAGGCTAACACTTGCTAGCCAGGTGGAAAGTGTAAACACAATTCGGTTTTGCTGTACCCATCATCAGGTGATGTTTATGGTGTCTTTTTTCATCACCGTGTTAGTTCTTCTTCACATGAATAATATTTGTTAACTGTTAGGCTTTGGTGTGTTGGTGGAGTTTTGAATACGACACAAAATGCAAATTTTCTTACTTTGTCTGCACTGTACTGTGTTTGTGAATTTATTTCACTCAGTCTATTCAGTTATTAAAATCACTGGATCAGGTCCAGCAAAGTGCAGTCCTTATTTACTCTACCTAACAGTAACAGTCTAGGAACATATTGCTTTACTTCCCTTGTTTTATTCATGGTTTCTATTACATAAAAATGTAGGGCAGAATGTCTTTGTTAACCAATATAACACCTTGTGCAGGAAAAGGACTGAATGGCAGTGTATAAACGGATTGTGCACAATGTAGTAAAACAGCTTAATAAAACGATATAGGAGAAGTTGTATTTGTTGACAAATATTTAAATATCCATATAGCTGCTTTGCAACTTCATTAGTATGTAATGTACATGTCTTATGTTTATACATTGCTAAATTGTTTAAATTTGTACTTCTTAAGTTCTTTAACTTTAGACATATATTTAGATTATTTAGATTGGTCGGTGCAGAATTGGTTTGGTTTGTTTTGTTTGTGGGTCATATTTTCCGTGTCTAAAATGTGATTTTTAAAACGTTCCTTATGTTGTTTGTTCTAACAGTTAATTATAAACTGGTGTAGTTGGTGTGTAGGTCCCTATTTTAACCATCAATATTTTAATGATTCACATTTTCCAAAAATGTAGTTAAAGTTAGTTTTGTCTGATGGAGATTTAACCTGTTCCTTTCCATAGCCAGGGTTCAGGGAATGGAAATGTTCACCTACACGGTTTTTCTTTAGTCAATAAATAGCATAGTCAACAATGTTGTACTGAACAAATAAGCTAGGCACAGTCTTTCTTTATTTACTGAATAACATTTTATAGTGTGAGTGCTAAATTAATTCAAACCATCCTCACTAGAATTTTCTGTCACTGAGTCACAGTGCTTTTTCCAATGATCATTTAATAATTTACCTGACTGATCTTGGACTTGCTGGATTTATACTCTCTGATCCTTGTTGTGCTGAAAGAGCTCTGTGTTTATGCACATACAGTAACAGCAGGCATAGTATTTGATGTTAATCTATAGTGGTGACGTTCTTACCATTATAGCCATTACAAAAAGATTTCATGCTGTATTTGTACAACCCAGTATTTATCACCCCTCTATCGTTGTCGTCACAGACATTAACATACCCACATTACAGTCTCTGACCTAGACACACAGGACCCATGAGCTTTGAATCACACATTTGCTTTTACGTGATTATGCGTATTATCTACAATCACTGACATCTTTAAATTTAATTTGACTTGATGAATGAACAAGCAAACATTCATGCACCAGGGAACAGTAACCATTAGTTTGAATGAGTTTTCAGTCACAGTTGCTCTTTAAAATGTACGTGTGTTGTTATAATCGAAAGAAGTGATATTGCAGTGTTTGGTTATCTTGAAATTGCTGTTAATCTAGGGTTTAAACTAAAGACAGCTGTGTGGATGCAGATAGCATAGATGGAACACAGATAACATGATAGATAAGCGTCTTAGGGCAGTGACATACCAAGATGACATTTTGACCTTTGACTCGGTCAAAAAGCGGCACTTGAACACAACACAAAGACTTCAGCCGAGGATCAGCTCGTATGTACATTCTGCACCTGCGTGAGAGGAAGTCTCCATATCAGCAGGTGTCGGTAGTCTTTATTTGGCATTCAAAAAGGAACAGTGATCTATTTTACCAATATACAAACTGTAAACAAAGAAGTAATTTAAACAGCCAATCAGTGGTTTGTCTCAATGACATGGTCTGCTAATGACTCAACTTGCTGAACCATCTAAAAAGCCACATACAGGGTCCCAGCGAGTGCAAAGAGTGCAGTACACACCAACTAGGGCGCAATGATGTGGCACAGACCTTATCCGTTGTGTAATTTTGGTTAGTTTAGTTCCCAGTTTTTTCAGGATGTATTACAGTTTGTGTTGCAATTTAACAGTAACTAATTTGAAAAAACTATGAATATGTGAGCTTCAAAATCAGCTCTACTTGCTATAATTTCTACATTATGTGGGTTGTCACATAGGGTCGAAATACCCCCTTAATATGTCCACTAATGTGCCACAGACTTATCTAATTTAAAGACAGTCAAACCAGCGCATCCATGGTTTTGATTTAAACTGTGGGCCCCATCACTGCTGATGAATTGTGAATAGCTGTTGGTGTCTCTTTCTTCTGTCATTGAAACGCAGAATAAAACTGGGCTGTCTTCCCCATCACATCACCCATCTGCTTCCTGCTCCCCCACTGTTTTAGGGTCTTTTGCAGTAAAAACAGACCGCGAGAAGACTCTATGTAGTGATTGGGGAAGCTTGATATAATGGCTTGATTCTCCCTGTACAACAGATCATGCCCAATGCAACACTGGGTTTAACCCTACATTTAGTAACATCATTTTATGAACAAAACATTGTGTATCGGCCAGTCATATAGGTGTAAATTACGATTCCTGGTGCATTACTTTGTAACATTAACACTATTATAGTAATGGTATGATCATTTCATACAATTGTAAAATCCACTTTGATTATTGCAAACCATTGTGATTTAGTGCCTAATACACTTTAAACAAAAAGTAATTTTTGGACTTCCCAGATAGTATTTCATTGTTTGACTGGTACATAAACACGCCCCAACCAGTGCAGCTCAGTGGATAAGCTTTCTCTCATTAATATGGGAATTAAATCTTAAATTCTCTTATAATTTAACTTCCAATACAGTGAATAACTACTTTAATGTGAAAGGTAGATAAACAAAGCTATATAAAAAATGCAGCTTTTAAATATTTTGTCATCTAGTCTTTGGGCTGTTCCTCTGGTAATAGCTGTAATAACTGAATGCATTGTCGTAATCAGGAAGTCTGTCCTTCGACTGGAATGTCACCGGAAATTAGCACACATGATGAACACAGAAGAACACTCCGAACCACTCGTTTCCAATCTTACAAGACTGTATAGTATGAACATTTGTAGCAATTTCATTAAAGGTACATATTAGTATGAAACTTGGGGTGACAGTTATTGCAATACTACTACTATTACTACTACTACTACTGTTTACGATATGACCATATACTTTATCTTCCCTGATTGGCAACACAGCAGGTGGCATCATGGTTGATGGAACAAAAGAGTTGGTCTCTAAAAACAATTCAGCTAATAATAATAATATGGAACGTTTTTGGACCAAAATCAACATGGCTCAAAAACAGTTTATGGCAAATGTTGCAAATATAAGGTTTGCACATCAGATGGCAACACAACAAACTTATTTAACAATCTAAAAGAAAACATTTAAATAAGTATGCTGACCCTGCGCAAGTGCATCAGCCAGTGGCTACAAGGCCAACACAAACAACTCTAGCAGCACCATATGAGAAGGGCACTCTGTATGACAAGACAGGGAGGTGCTGGAACAAGATAACTGATTCAGTGATGTTTATAATTCCTATAAAAACTGAAAGATGAGGGTTTCAAAATAACTGTTCTGCAGTGCAAGATACCCACCCGCAAATATTTTTCCCCAAACTTAGCCATTCCACTTCTGTAGTCTGAATGCTGTGACAAGATTCGCACAAAATTCAAAATATCCAGCTGATTTATGGTCTAGGTACATTCTGAAACTTAGTTGACCATTAACCATTTATTAAATTCTCAAATTGTGTATTTTATACTAGCATAAGTGTTTTACAAGTTAACAAAACACAATAGGTTTTGTTAACTTGAAAGGCTTGTAAGTCAGTTATGCCAGTAGCAAGGCTGTTTACTTTAGAAACAGAAGAAGTGCTGTGGAACAATGGTACTGTGAACATTTAGAAAAGGATGTTCTGTTTATAGCTTATGAGTAGTCCAAAAATGACAAATGACAGTTGACGGTGAAACAGGCTTTGACTTGCCAATGTGCAGTCACAGACCTGTAACGTAAGATGTTCCATTGCAAGTAGGTTATACACTTAATTGTATTTTTGCATATAAAAGTGAATTTGAACCTGAGTCATTTGTTTATTGCAATACAGGAGCAGTATGTTAATGCTCTTTGGTCCAGCATTTGTACATGGTAAAACCATTACGCTACTGACTCAAGTAACACATTTGGTTACTATTTTTTCCCCGTTCATCTTGACATACTGCTTATGTGACTCACAAAAAAGACCCAACTCATTCCTTGTCTTTCATTGACCTAGTTCTTCAGTAGAAACCCACTGGTTTTTAATATCACTTTTGTTATCATGGTATAGCATCAGCCACAGCAAACTCTTCTTTTAGGAGTTGACAGAAGGTTGAAACCATTCATTCTGCTGCAGTACACTTCCTGCCCTGGGGTTTTTTTAGGAACTGGGACACCATCCCAGTATGTGAGTTGCAGTTGCATGTGATTGCCCTGTAGCCAGAGAACTTAAAAACATGCATGTGCATGCATCCACACAGATGCAGTCACATGGAAAGTCCCACTCTCTTGGTACAGGGCCGATGGAGGCTCTTTCTAGTGTAATTACACCTTTGGAGTATAATTTCACAGTGACTTGTGTGTTGCTTGAAATGACTTCTCTGTTTGGAAAAAAAAATTCCTCTGGCTCACATGATTTGGCTCGTTGACCCAATACATCATCAACCTTTATTATGGAGTGGAATCATGGTATTAGGACGTCATATTAGCCAGTACCATATAATACTCACCGTGTTCCGTCGATGACACAGTTAAATTCCATGATACAAATTAGCAGCCGCCACACCCCATCCAGGGACTTTTTTAAAAGGTAGAAACTTGGTTCAATTTCCCAGGGCAGGTTTCTGCAATGGAAACACACCTATTGTCTTAGTGACAGAGCAGTGACACGCCTCAAGGAAATACCACCAACAAGTGATATATAGTCTTGCATCACCTAGCATGTTCTTACTTATCCTTTACCCACTGGTGATGCGATTTACATTTCAGGTGTCGTATGCATATTTTGGTTTTAAAAATAACATTTTCAGATTTGCCACTTGGAAACCCTTTTTCATTTTGACATGGCTGCAGTGCATGTGCTTTGAGATGTTGTAATTCATGACAACTACATTGTTTTACATGATATTAAATGTACTTATGGTGTAGTCTGCAAACAAGCATGATATATTATCAGTGTTGTGGACTGATCTTACTTAGAAGTGAGAATCTGTGAGACCTGGCAAAAGATGAGTTATCACAACCATGTGTAATGGTTACTTGGATATATTTAATTTTATATAGCCAAGTAAAAGTCAGGTAAAAAAAAGTCTGGGGGAACAACTAACTGCACATAGCGGAAAGGATAAGTAGAATTCGTTGAACTCTCGTTGTTACTAATATGAAAACGAAACGAAAAGCCTCAAAATCTTTTTCTTTTGAAATGCTATCATGGTGTGTATTGCATCAAAGCCCTGGTGTGTTGTAGCCATTCAGTATGTCACTGGTGGACATCTGTCAGTTTATTACTATAAACAGTACAGTAGTGTACTCTTTCTGGTTAGGACATTTTTGGTTTAACCAACAAAAGTACTACAAACAGTATTATTGTTCAGATTATTTCCATGATTTTGAAATGTGTGCATCTGCTCCTTCTACCTTCCTTTCAACTAACAAATGTTCTTGTACATTTCACCGGGATTTTAAGCTGCAGTTATGTTATTACTAATTTAAGCTGTGGTTTGAGATTAACTCATCGAAGTGATGTTTATATGTTTGTACCTTGAATGTAACATTAAAAGAAGACAAGATGTTTACACTGCCCATATTTTATAGTGATTATAAGTAAACCTGAAGCCAACATTACACAACATTAACATTTAGATGTGTCACAGTATGTTCTTGTGCATCTGTAATGTGTTGAGTCAGTTGAAAAACATTATACTATAGATTCAGTTTTTATCAATGTTTGGTCTATTTAGAGGGTATAGACATGTGCAGTCTAGGCACCACACTGAACCTGATGTCTGGCTGTGCAACTGAAAACCCATTTTTACACTTAAGCAGCCATAGTAAAAGTTAACAGCAGCCTGTATGTCATCATTATGGGACAAATATGCAGCCAGACAGACCAAGGTTTGTAGGAGAGGTTTGTACGAGACTGAAAATTTGTGCTTTGTTGCCCCAGTTGAGATTTACTGTGGGCTTGTTAATTAGTCACCTTTTGGCTCCCACTGGAATTTTCCTGAAATTAGTCCCTAAAGAGACTAACATATACACAATTTGAAGCACACAGACTCAGAGGAAAATCCTTGTTTGTTCTTTATATTGTTTATTTGGTATTGTTGTTTAGGACTTAAGAGATGCAAATATAGTTTTAGCACATGCCAAGATCAACATCTCAGACAGTTGTTCACATTCCTGTGGTTGAAATCTAGGTTAGGGTTACGGTTAATGGGTGGAAACGTTAAACCAACTTGGTTAATATGAAGGAGGTGCATGTGTTGTTTAATAACCTCTTTTGTTTTTTTCTTCAGTGCTATGTTCATTTTCCAAATAAGAGATGAGTCAGACAGAAAACAGAACATGTAGTCTGGGAAGAATCTACAGACTTTATCTTGGAAAATAGCAAAAGCTTTTGTGTATTTTGTGTTGTTGTTTCACCATTGTTAGAACTGCGGTATGTACCTTCTTTCTTTCTTATTGGCTAGTAATTAATTTGTTAACTATTAATCGTGCAAACAATTTTACTGAATTCAATACACAGATACATTGCACATTATTTTGATTGAAGACTTACATTTAGACAAAGCACTTGTTTTATTCTTCTCTCTTCCAAAACATAAGTGTATTGATTATATTAGCATCTGTCAACCAAATGAAAGGCCACATGGCACCACAACCTACGTTCCCCTCTATGTTTTTTGTGTCAATGTATGTACATATGTGTACTTTACTTGTCATCTGTGAGCGCAGATGACAAGTAAAGTACACATATGTACTTAAGTTGTTCATGTTTAAAATAAGAGCATGTGAAAGTATTTGTGGTAAGGTGTGGCTGCTCTGCAGGCACATTGACACAGCTGTGGCCCCATCTGAGAGCTATGGTGGAAAAACACAAGATTTTTGTCTTGTTTTGTCTACACTGAATTACAATTTGCTTCCAAGTTATTCTTTAGTATTGTTTATGCAGTATAACATTAAATCTTAATGTGTTCAGCTCAGCACCTGATCATGTTTTTTTTTTCTCCCTTTTCTCTGTTTCTTAGGTTGATGTCCTACATCTGTGTGTCTACATCAGCAGCATCACTGTGATTCAAACCAGAAACACCACACCACTGACCACTATCTACAAAACCTCCTGTACCAGCTTCTAGCCACTATGTCTTAGCTAACAGTGGTACATTCCCCTCCTCTTAAACCCCAGTTCCTCTCTCCACCTTTCTCGTCTTTCACTGTTCATCATCTCCTCTCCTCATGTGGTGATTTCTAGTTGTAACACCAGCGACGCCCCTTCTGGCGTGATGAGCAACCTGCACCAGCAGCATCATGGCAGCAGAGGCTCAGAGCGAGATCTTCACTCTGCTGCCTCCTCTGTTAGCCTCCCTTCTGTTAGGAAGACCCCAAAGAGACGCCGTCTGTCTCTCCACTCTTTATTTGGTCGAAGACGCAGGCCTGACTGTGAACCCAAGTGTAAGTCAAGGTCTGTGCATGCTGGAGCTGGAGTGGATGGCGTTGTCAGCACAGAAAACATGCCGTCAGAGACTCTCCATGAAAAAACCTCTGCCCACCCCACACTGGGCGCTGCAGCGACTTCATCTGTGTCAGGGTCTTCATCAGAGCTGCTGGAGTGCCCCCTGTGCTTATTGCGATATGCACGTGAGCGTTTTCCAGACATCATGACCTGTCACCACCGTTCATGTGCAGATTGTCTTCGACAGTATCTCCGCATCGAGATCTCAGAGTCCCGTGTCAACATCAGCTGCCCAGAGTGCTCTGAGCGTTTCAATCCCCATGACATCCAAATGATCCTGGGAGACCGAGCTCTCATGGAGAAGTATGAAGAGTTCATGCTGAGGAGGTGGCTCGTGGCTGAACCTGACTGCCGTTGGTGCCCTGCCCCGGACTGTGGGTAAGAAACAGGGTAGAGGGATTATTAAGGCCAGTCCATGGATAAAATTAAGCATTGTCAAATTAACAGCATCAAAACACATGGTGTATTTAAGCCAGCAAGCAATAAATGTTAAGCTTATAACATTATTTTCTACTTGTACTACTTCAAAATCTGTTACCCGAGATGTGCCTGATGTTTTGTACATCTAATACAACCAATGTCGCACGAGTCCCAGAATAACACAATAAGCAGCTACATCAAGGAAACTTGAAGGCTGTAATCTGTCCTTTTGAAGTTCGCCCCAGCGTCTGGATTGATGCTTAAGTTATAAATAACTCGTAGCAGTAATAGACCTGTTTATTCTGTCAGCCTAATGAGTCAGCTAAAAAAGGTTTGAGCACCAACTGTATGATGATGCCTGTTGTCATAGTCTACCAACTCTCATTTTACCAACCACCATTTTACCGTCTTTAGAAAGACTGAAATATATACATCCCTAAATATAGGTTTAAAATAAAAACTTTGGCTCAGACATGATATGAATAAAATGAAAACTAGATATAAATGAAAATTATAAATGTCTTTAGTGCCACGAGGCACTTAACAAAATAAATAATTTTATGTGTATGCTTAACTCGGTCAAGTACAGAAAATCATCTGTTTTTATTGTAAATAGATTAAAAAAACAGATTTTAAAATGGTCTTACTTTATGAATAAAGTACAGTTAAATGGAAAAAAACAATAAATACTACACATACATAATGTGCAATATATGCTAAAATAGTGAGAGTGCAAGACCAGAAGTTTAAAAAAGTATGTTGTTTGTTTCAGTTTCACATGTAGGCAACAGGTTAGGGTCAGGTTTCCTCACAGGAGCCTGAACATTAGGCTCTCCCAACTCCATCTGCACTTCATGGCACCTTCATGCAGTGGCCACCACCATGCACACAGTCTACCTGTGCTGCATAACCACACTTGGAGCACGGAAAGTACTGTTTTGAAAGAATGTGATTTATGTATTCATATCGTTTTTGTGTACTATCCCACGCTCCCTGCTTTCATTAGTTCAGTTTTGGATGATTGCTGTTTTACCCTTCGCGTTCTCTTTCGGCTTTGTTTCATCAACACTGCTGACGCCGTGTGTTAGAATAACGGCTCTTTCATGAGTTTCTTTCAGCTCTTCTTGTTCTCATCCTCCAAACAGCTCGGCTCGGATTCACTGCCACCCCTCCACTGCATAATGCTCTCACTCTGTCTTGTTGTACCATTGCACTTGGGCTTTTTTTGGTTAGATTAGCAGTGTAGTTTGACAAATTGTTTAAATGTTATTGTGCTTTAGGGTTTATATGACCTTATATTGTAGGTATTGTTTTATACTTTATTTGTATAGAAACAAGAGTCACAACTGCCCTACACTTTCATAGGGATGTATATCTATGAAAGTGTAGGGCATTAGTAATACCAAAGGGTTCCTTTGGACACTCTCCCTAGCAGTTTTACAATGTTTATGCCATTTGAGAGCAGTTTGTCTCACTGAGGTGTCAGTGAAGACTGTCTAGACTGAATGGCTTTTATGTGTTCACACCCAGCTCATATTGCTGGGCTGTCAACCATGTCAGCTATGAGGGTGGACAATATAAAATACAGATTAAATAACATCTGTTAACAAGTTCATTTTTGTTTGATTCCTCACACGTGAAAACATTAATTATGACTAAATATTTCCTCCACCCTCTCTTTTGTTCTTACTTTTAGATCTGGTCTTTAAAGTAACTTGCCGAAATCCATAACTAAATTATTTTTAATCAGCCTACTCTACTTGGTGACAGAAGAACCTTTCTGGATTTTATAGTAGAAAAAACATTTAGCTTCTTCGTAATTACATATTTTGTAATTTGTCATGATTTATTAAGTGCATTTTTGAAAACTTTCATTAAACATTGAGATGGATTTGTTCATTAAGTGTTAATGTTATTAGCATTAAAAGTATTGCTTCTCCATTTCTTCCAACATAATAATATATAATAATACTTTGTAGCTCACTGCAGACCTTGAGTTAATATTTTATAAATCTCCCAGCCTCTTCATGGCTTTACTCACTATTGCTCATCTGGCGTCAGCTGATGTTGGCATGTCTTGTGCATTTCAGACTTTAATCTAACTGAATTAAACTAACTAATTACTCAGTTAACAGTTGTTTCTCTGAGCTAAAAGCTATGGTGTAAACTAAATATATTGTATCAGCTGATGTCATAACTTCTGCTTAATTAGCTTTCAGAGCATTGTTTTCAGAGAATCTGAGCTAAGCTGAATAAGCAGCTCTGTCTTGCCGTGGGCTTTGCTCTGCAGAATAGTAGATTTTTGTGGTACATTGTTATAGTATTTGAGGGGGATCAGCCAAGGGTTTCATGCAAGCTAAACGCACTCTCTCTCTAGGCCTTTATGCTTTTGCCACAGCGATTTTACAGACTTTTCAGTTAGTAAGTCTTAAGTAAATAGACTCTTCTTAATATTTGTGTGTTAACTCTAGGGGATAATGAATGGAACAAAACCACCATTAATTTAATTTTGTCAGGTTTTATTAGATTGCATTGTTTCCAGCAACACTGCCTGACTTTACTATGGTGATACCTTGTACCTTTTATAATACTTTATTAATATTTGTCAAATAGACTATTGTAATGCAGTCATGCTGAACTAATTGTGTGATTGAGGTCATGGTGAAGTTATCAAAGAGGATTGGGGAAAATTGTCTTTGTTACCTAACAAACACATTTTATTGTTGGGGATTTCCGAAGATTTAAATAGCACCGGTTTGTTTGGTGAAGTTTTGTATTCAAACATAGAAAACTGCTCCTTGGTTTCATTCTCCTGCTCGTATAGTTGCTATTTTAGCTGTGCTGACCTCTAGTGTTGTGCTGAATTACTACATCAGTACTCACTCTCTAATAACTATTAACCTTGGCTGTATTTTTCCTCTCAGTTATGCAGTCATTGCATTCGGCTGTGCCAGCTGCCCAAAGATCACCTGTGGCCGTGAAGGCTGTGGGACAGAGTTTTGCTACCACTGCAAACAGCTGTGGCATCCCAACCAGACATGTGACACAGCACGGCAACAGAGGGCCCAGCACCTCCGCCTGAGGAGTTTCAGATCCTCCTCCCTCAGCTACAGCCAGGAAAGTGGAGCCGCAGGTAACATACAAAATAAATATCTACTGACAGTAACCTGACCATTTTGTGGGTATTTACGCACACACGCCTTTACAGTCGGTCACTTTGCACTTTACCAAATAAATATGAAAAATGCTTCTGTGGGTTCCCCTCTATTACTGTCCACTAGGAGATGACATCAAGCCATGTCCACGTTGTGCTGCTTATATCATTAAGATGAATGATGGAAGCTGTAATCACATGACATGTGCTGTCTGCGGCTGTGAGTTTTGCTGGCTCTGCATGAAGGAGATCTCTGACTTGCACTATTTAAGGTGAGACAAACGTTAAGTTTTATGGTTGACATAAACTAATCACACATCGGAGTCCTCCTGCTATCTTTTTTAGTATGTTTTATTACCAGTTTTTACCACTTCAGTCATTACTATAACCATATTTCACACTTGCTCACTTACACCCTTCTGCCTCTTGGTTTTCCCTGACAAATCATCTCCTCTCGCTCTCCCATCTTCTCAGTCCGTCAGGCTGCACCTTCTGGGGAAAGAAGCCCTGGAGCAGAAAGAAGAAGATCCTGTGGCAGCTCGGCACGTTGGTGGGGGCACCTGTGGGCATCGCACTTATTGCCGTCATCGCCATCCCTGCAATGGTTATTGGCATTCCAGTCTATGTGGGCAGGAAGGTGAGAGCTAAACTTATAACACTTAAAACCAGCTGTTTAAGATGAATTAAAAACACATAGAGCAGGAAATTGAATCGGCATTGGTGCATTTGTAGTTTGAGGGACCTTATCTTAACTGTTGTCACAGAGTGTAAGATAACTTGGGTTTTTAGCTGAAATCTAAAACATCTGGATTTGTGGTTTTGCACTTATGTAGCTAAAGTTTCAGCAATCTAAAACCTAAGAATCTCTCCAGCTAGTCCTGTTTAAAATAATATTTTCCTTTAATGTAATTTAATCTTTATGGAAATAATGTTTTCTCTCAGATCCATAACCGTTATGAGGGCAAGGACATATCTAAACACAAGAGGAACTTGGTAATAGCTGGTGGTGTGACACTTTCTGTGATTGTTTCGCCTGTGGTTGCAGCCGTCACTGTCGGTAAGAAAGAAGTGTTCTTCTCTCTTTTCCTTCTTCTTTGTTACACCATTTCTCTCTCAATTAAATTTAAAAAATCTAAAAGGGGTTTCATTAATGAGTGTCAGAATCATGGTGCTATATATTATGACACACAATCATGGGTTTGAAATTGGTCATTACTGTGAGCTCTTTTCAATAAAGGTGGCTGACAGTCTGTGTGTACATTGTGTTGTGTAGGCATCGGTGTTCCCATTATGCTGGCTTATGTCTACGGAGTTGTCCCAATCTCTCTGTGCCGGAGCGGTGGCTGTGGAGTCTCTGCTGGCAATGGCAAAGGCATGCGAATTGAGTTTGATGACGAAAATGAAAATATCGGCAGTGGAGCTGCAGCTACAGGTAAATATCTCTGACTGACTGGTTGAGGGGTCAGAATTAAAAAATGTCACTTTTCCAAATGTGATCCTTGGAGTATGTAAAATGCCCCCAAGAGGCAAGACTACAGACAAGAGAAACTTGATGCGTACAATATCACAAACACAGGAACTATTAAATGTGTATTCACTAGTAAGTACATTCAGTACTACTGTAGGTATGTTTTTTTTTTATGTACAGCCACAGTGTGTGTGTCTGCGTATTTTGTTATAACACACAACTTTTTCTCACTAAGGTCTATCACAGAAACTGAATATTTGGAAAATACCAGTGGTTTTTATCAGTTATGGAACAAGGGTTTTGGTGTGTTTGTGTTTGTACTAACACATTTGTGTGTATGCAGAAGTACACCTACATTTGTCAGCACCTTTGTGTGTACATGCACATTACTCATAGCTGATGATGAGATGTAGACAAGTGTGAAATGACTGGCTCACTGTTAGCGGGTTTTCCTGTCTTTTTTCTGTTTAGGTTGTGTGAGGCAAAATTACATCTGTGTTCGATCATGCTTGTTTTGCTTTCTCAAGAGGTGTTGAGTGTATTTCTCACACCCTCTTCCAACGCTATGAGTTATAATTATGAATCCGAATGACAGCAGGGACTTTGACCTTTCCTGTGACATAATGAGTGAGACATTATCATGTTTATTCATCTCCAAAGAAAAAATATTCTTGCACATGTACTGTTCTAGATACCTTTTATTTTACTACGTTTCTTCATAGACACAACATCGGTGGCAGAGACGAGGCTCAACAATGCAAGTCTTGGTGATGGAGCAAGTGTTGGAGGTCTGACAGGCCTGAGTCTAAGTGTCAGTGGGAGCCACATGGAGCGCTGTGGCGTGAGCTCCACTCAGCGGGACAACATGAGTGACAATGCCAGCACCACAGCGCTCGCTGGAACCAGCATCACGGGCAGCCTGTCTGGCAGCTGCTACAACAGGTAATGGACTAGAAATGATGAAATGGTATAAAAAGGCGTGACCAGTGAAGAAAGCTTAAGAAGAGTTTGTTCAAACATGTTGTAGTTGATGTATAGAATATGTAAAACTTCTGGATTACTGACATAGAAATATGCATTACTTTATATTTTGTGTCAATTGTTTGTTTTATTTTCATTTTTCAGGATGGAGGTTCAGGCTGATGTTCAGAAGGAACGCTGCAGTCTGAGTGGAGAATCAGCCACTGTCAGTCTCGGGACAATCAGTGACAATGCAAGCACAAAAGCCATGGCAGGATCCATCCTCAATGCCTACATCCCTCTGGAAAGGTAAGCAGTCAGAGCATCCTCATGTCCTGTTTTTAGCCTTTTGAAATACAAATTCTGCATTTCTTACTAAACCTTCTCCCAGATGCCCTGTGGTTAAATTATATGAAGGAAATTCATTGTTTGTGTTTTTAGGGCACAAAAAATTGGCTTCACCATTTATCAGCATGCAGCTGATCCCTGCATTTATGCCAAGTTGTCTGTGCCTGCTGAAAAGCAGGCAGTTTGGTATCACACAGGCCTCAGAAGATGGACTTCTGGTTGTGCCCTAGTTTAAAGTTTGGAGCAGAATTATTGAGTGCTTTCCCTATGGCACTTAACTCTATTGAGCATTTAAAATCTATTTTCAAATGCATTTCATGGATGCTTCCTTGGCTTGAGTTTTTATTATTTCTCTAAATTCACTCAAGCTGTGTTTTGTTTGTTGTTTTTTATTAATATAATTGCTTTGTCGTCTTTTGGGATTACATCTACTGTTCGGGTCACTTTTCGTTCGTTTGTCCTGTTGTCAAAAGTAGTAGTAGTTACAGTAAGTTACGTGCATTTGTTGTTGTACTATTCGTAAAGTTTGAATGATTTTATTTTGCAGGGACAATAGTCTGGAAGTTCAGGCAGATGTTGAGTCTAAACAAGAGAAGGTAAGACACAGCAGCGCTAGCAGCAGCCTGGATGAAGCCAGCTGTAGCAGCAGCACTGCCGGCCTCAAAGGTGCTATTGGTGACTCGTGTCACTCCACCTGCTGCTGTGCCCAGCACGACAACCACTGCTGCCCATCATCTCCCTGGTCCAAGGAACCCTTCACCTCAGGAGGCAAAAAGAGTAAAGAAAAGCTCTGGAAAAGAGTAGGCAACAGCAAAGGAGAAACAACAATTAACAAAACGCAGGGAGATATGGATGCTCAGCTCCTGGAGCAGCACAGTACTAACTCTTCAGAGTTTGACTCCCCATCCCTGAGCGGCAGTCTGCCCTCTGTGGCCGACTCCCACTGTAGCCACTTCTCTTCAGAGCTCAGCTGCTCAGATCCCGAAACCTCAAGACCAGCACATCCATCCTGCTCTGCCACAGTGGACCCCGACTGTCATCAACCAGCCATCGCCTTCAGTGACATCACCATCACACCCATGCCTGAGGTGGAGAATGACAGTCCGGAGCATTATCCATCTCCGAGTAGCTACGCCTTCACCCACCGCCTACTGTCTTCATCTCCACCTGCTTCGCCAAAAGAGGGAAGCAGTGGGACATTTCTGTACATCAGTGAGGAGAGTGTTAGCGAAATCCCAGGCAAAGAACTAGAGAAGGATCAGAGCATGACAGAGAGCGCCATCAATGCTTCAAAACGGCCTGTGAGCCCGATAAGGAAGCACTGTTTACAAACAGATATCTGAAGCAACTCTTTCTTAGGGTCCTTCTGATGTCGGCTGTGATACCCTAGCTAGCTCAGTTAGCCATAACACCAGTGCTAACGTCAGTCTGCATGTTGCAGCCCCTGTGATCAGGCCTAAGGTTATGGGTTTAATTAAATTGTCATCTGCTATGAAGGCAGGAATGTGATCTGAATGTCAGTCAGTTACAGAGAGGCTCGAGGTCTAAGCTGGAGAGAGATTTGTAAAGGAAGTAAAATGGAGCACAGTCAAGTCAGACTAGTTTTTTATCTGTTCTACAGATGTGAAGCTGTTTTTGAAGCAGCAGGGCCTAGAGAAGGTAGAGTTGAATGTATGTGGACAGGTGTAAAACAGGTGATCAGTGTGGTGAGATCCTACAGAAGGTTGTTAATTTATCCAGTCATCATGATGATCTGCAAAGTCTGTACCCTTGACTTTCTGAATCCAAACTTAAGCTAGTCCCTTCCCTGATGTTTATAAGAAGCAGAACTGATAAAGCTGGATAGAAGCTGTAGTAAATGGTTTTTCTTCTGGGGTTTGCTCGAATCAGGAATAGAGATGTCATCACTGTGGTCCACCACTGTGCCACCAGTTTATTCTGTGACTTATTAAAAAGACGAATGAAAATCACCACAGCTAAAGGACTGTTGAACCTTCTGTTGAGCATATAAACCTAAGAGGGACCAGTCCACACTTTTGTTTCAAATGTGACTCCTGTTTTTGTGCTACATCTGTACTTATTTTTATTTTCCATTTTGGGAAAGTTGGTTTTAATGTTGAAGCCCGTGTTGGGTCCAAACCTTTTAGTATAATTAGGTGGAAATTGTGTTGACGAGGGCTCAACCTCCAATTTTAAATTGTAGACTTGAGACTGGTCAAAAGCTCTCATCTGCACTGGTAGTATTCTTTCTTTCTTTTGTTTTATAGATATAACCAAGTATTCAATGCATTTCTCATATATCATTGAATTGTGGTGGGCTTATTCTAGAAAGGGAATTTTAAGCTATTCCATGTAAACCTAACTGAGAAATGCAAAAAAGCCCAATTTTTAAATTTTTTTTACAAATTATAGGGCTTGTTTTAGTAGTTATTCAATCAAACTGGAAAGGCATCCAGTGTATTTGCAGAAAGAAAATAAAGCTTTTAAGTTGCTGTACAGGAAGAGCAGATGTGTATATTCAAGCAAACACATCGACTTTATAGCAAAAATACATTTGTTGTGCAATGGAAACCTCTGCTTGTGTAATCGAGCACATACGTCTTTCAGCGATTTTAATATTCATTGGTGAATGTATGATATATATTACAGTTTTGAATCTCCCAGTTCTGTCCAAATAAAAATATTATTTTAATTCAGAGCTCTGGGTGTATTTTAACTACAATATATTTTAAGATTCTTAATTTCATGAAAATGATTGATGCAAATAATTTTATATATGTAGGACCCACCGTGCCTTTGGGGGGAGAAGTCCTGTGTGCAGTGTTTTTATTTTATTTTCATTTTCTCACTCTGTATATCTTCATATGATATACATAAAAAAAAAAGAGTGTTTGCTTCCTAAAATGCACAAAACCCGATGCTAGGCTGAGTTAGTTTACCAAAGACTGACAGTTTAGACTGTGCTTCCAACACTTGATAGGTCTGTTGATTACTTGTATAATTCTATTTTAATATAATAGAGTCTAGTCCATAAAGTAAAGAGGCTTCCATTGACCATTTAAAAAACAAACAAACATGGCAATGCCACGTCGGATTAAAACAGGAATATAAGTGTTTCTGTAAAGAATTCAGTTCACTTGTGTTAATCAGATTGTGTTGGCAATAAACTCTATTTTTCTCCAAAGTGATCACCATCATGAATATTTGAGTGCAGCCATTTGTTCTGCAGCTCAACATAAACCACCATCAGAGCAGCTCTGGTGACGACTAGAGGAGTTTTGGTCCATGATGTTGCCACCCTGTGTTTTGTTTTTATTTGAAGACTGGCACCAGGCCTGATTTCTAACGTGGTCAAAGGAAGCACATGCTATTTGAAAAAGTATCTATTTCTTAATTATTTGCTTTAAAAGGTGCATGTAAATGCATATTATTAAACAATAAAATTGTCAATCAAACTTCTTTGTGTATTTTTGACACGGCAGTCATTGTTTTATGTGGTGGTGCCGTCATTCACGTCATTACTGGTAAACTTGTGTGATTAGGCAAGTCATTGCTCAAATCATAACCTGTGAACTTGCAGGGGGAAGAAAACACATTAAAGCATTCAAATTGGAGTTTTATTATTTACATTTACATTCAAACTATTTACATACAGTACATGCTCTTACATTCCATGAAGCGGCACATCATTCGTAAAGCTTCAGCAAGTGTTTTTTTTTTTTTTTTTTTTGAGCAATCAAGAACGATCCAAAGGCGGCAAACTAAAGATACAGGTAGAACAAACTGAATGAATACACCAATACTGTGAAGTACACGTGAAATATGTGTGGCACATTGTGCTTTACAAAGATTTACATTTTTAAATGTGTTGTAAAAAATGAATCTGCTCTCAAAATATTCAAAGGCCCTGCACAGCCGCGCAAGCATTCTTAATTATTAGTCGGTCGGATCTCTATTGTAGAGTTGTATGTTGTGTTAACACTGCAGAAGCTTTGCTCACAAGCGCACTAATCAATAATAAGTTTATTATTATTGAGGGGCTGTGAAATGTACCGAAACCCTAAGTATGTGTATATGTTTTTGATGGTTGTCAGTTTAGTCAATTACTATAAAAATAATTTAGTCTTTCCATCCTATTTTGTCATTTTCATGATGCCAGAGGTCTTAGGAGTCATATTTCTCTCTCAACTTGTAAAATTCAGTATGTGAGAAGAAACAGGATGAAATTCCATTTATTCACATCAGGTCCTGGCTATGAAATGTCAAATAAATATTGTCACGACAGAATCGCTGACCTGCAGTTGACACCAGGCTGGGTGAGGTCACCCGATTCGACTGATGGGAGCCTAATCAATTTGGTTTAAAGAGTGGTATGTCATCGGCATGCAGACTCATTTTCTTTTTTGATATGTCTGAAAACTAGATATGTTTGGATTGTTTTTAAATGGAGGCTGAATGGACAGAGCAAATATAGAAGTAATACTGGACATCTTTTCCTATATCCTTGTTGCAGCTGGAAGGGCCCAGAGATTCACATTAGTTGTATCTGATACAGCAGGAGACTTGTCAAACTTAAATGATGTACACCTATAGACAAAGACGCACAATCATATTGGTTACATTCACAGTTGAACCTGAGACCTGCAGTAAATCTTTTAAAAAACTAACCAGGACCTGGATATGTTCATTATGTTAAACCAGTGATGCAACCATACAGTTAAAATGACCACAGAACGCAGCTCAGTATTTTGTGTCCTTACCTAGAATAACTCTTATTATAACTAATTTCTCCCAACTTAAATCAGAGTTAGATCGTAAAGCCTCATGTCTGAGGCTGTTGTTATAAAGCAGGTACCAACAGTATGCAGTAATGAAGTTTTATAGCGAGTTGGTGGCTTTTCCTTTTAATAAGCAGCAGCTGAAATGATGTAAACAATGACTAAAGCCTTTAATTGAAATTGATAGAAACCTTGATTTATCCTAGTTAATGACCTTTTTGTATCTTTCAGAGCCTCTAGACATGCTGCGGCTTCAACACAGTCCGTTTTTGGTTTTGTCTGGAGCTTAATGAATGATTTTGGAACCAAACACAACATTTTTAAGACAAACCAAACTGTGGTACAAATCTCAGTAAGGCACACATTATACACTCTTCTTCCTCTGTTTCACATCAACAAACAAATGGATCTGTGTATACGGTATATTCCACCATAATGTGAATGATGTGTAGTGCAAGCCTCAGATACCTGGACATTAATTAGCCTTTATAAACAAAGCTGCCCATTATGTACAGTTGTCTACCCAGGTGTAATGTTGTGGTTTGCACCCACTGCAGATGGTGCAGAGCTGAAAAGCTGGTCGTCAATGGAGCTCATCCCAGGAAGAAAAACCCAGTCACCTTAATCAGTAAAGGTCTTACTTATGCACGTCGATGCCTCCATTTAAGTCATTTGCCTTGGTACAGCACAGTATGTGTCCATACCTGATTCATTCCTCTGCCTCTGTATCGACCCATCAAGAGCCATCACACCTTGAGAAAAGTAGACAGATTTAGCCTCCTGGGGTTTTGTTTATTCAGTTTTTGTATGAGTTTATCCACAAGATATTTCAAATAAGACGTGTGTGTTTGTGTGTCTCTTACCTTTGGCGTGTGCGCAGCGTTTTTCATCAGGCTCTCTCTCAGCAAGCCTGTCACCGCCTCAAGCTCCTGCTCAGCCTCCCGGACGTTCGGGTCCAACTGCAGGACTTCCTGGAGGTCACTGCTGGCAGACAGGTAGTCCTACGATAAAGTCATACACAGACATAGTATAAACACACATACAAGACGAAATCTGGCATCTTCGAAAGAATCTACTTCAGTGTGTGTATCCGTGATGAGCACTGACACCTGTAAACCTTTATAAGCCAGGGCTCGTCTGTAGTAGGCTTTCTTGTTTCCCGGCTCCAGCTGCAGAGCAGAGTCACAGTCCTGTTTGGCCTCTTCAAACCGACTCAGTTTCAGGAGGCAAATGGCTCTGGAAGAGACAAGAAGTCGGGATTTATCTGGTTTTTAGGCCGTTTTTTCTACTACCATACTACTTTTATGGGCTTTGATTTACTGTTTACCTGTTTGTGTACAGAGCACATTCATCAGGTTTTGTGCTGAGACATTCAGTGTACTTCTCCAGAGCCTCCTGGAAGTGTCCTTTCTTAACCAGATCATTGCCTGCCTGTTTCAGTAAAGTATAGCGGGCCTCTTTCCTTCTGGCTGTTAACAGAAAAATAGAATTTAGCAAAAATTCAATGTGGAAATTAGGTTATGGATGTGTTACATGTCCGGGCAGACTGTGTTGTCTTTCAAGCAGCACTCCCCATTCATGCAGCACACAGACTTTTCAGGAGTGACTGATAAATCCATCCGCCTGTCAGCTGCAGTCTGGGGAGAGGAAGTGTCGCCTCCTGCTTACTGAGCGCTCTGCTGTGCTGAGAAAGCAACTACGTCTAATGAGTTCAGGGGAACACGGACACACAACAGCACTTTCAAATGTCTTTGGGTTCTCGCAGGGACACAGACAGATAATCACTGTCTGGACTCTATTTTATATTTACGCAGTAAGCGGGGTTTGAAAGTGACACACAGTGTGTACAGTACCACAGTCCCCGAAACTCTGGAACAACTTACCCGAGGAAATAAGATCAGCTGACTCAGAAACATCTTTTAAATCTCTCCTTAAAACATACCTCTACTGGCGAGCCTTTTGTGATCTTCTTTAAACTAAACAAATCTGTCTTTAGGAAGACTCTCCATTAGATTACAATGTCTTTCCATTGGAACCGGTCTTCCTAAGGACTGATGCAGTAGTTGTGTTTGTATTATTGTTTTGTTTGTATAACTGTTTCCTGCTCCCCAACCGGTCGAGGCAGATGGCCGTTTAACTTGAGCCTGGTTCTGCTGGAGGTTTCTTCCCCTAGGGGGAGTTTTTCTTCTCCACTATTTGCCTAGTGCTTGCTCAAGTTGATCTTGTTGGCCTACATGTGTTTTTGTCTCTCTTATGTTTAGAAAAGTGCTCTATAAATACATTTATTATTATTATTATTATTTTTATTTTTTTTATTACTACTACTACATGTCACTATGACAACAGCAACGTTTAGTCTGAGTTTCTATTTTGAAAAAAATCTTTAATAGCAGAGAAACTAATTTATTTTTACATTCAGAATTTAATCTCCACTGCAAACGTTAAACAATCTGTCAACAGACCATACACTAAAAACAATGCTATAGTGAGACACCAGATATTTGGCGGCAGAAGAAGGACCTTGGATTTGGCAGGTCGGAGGCAAGAGCAGTTACAAGCATCCAGAGCATAATAAAAATTTTAACAACATCTCAACCTCAGTGCAGTACTAAAGTATAGTAAACTGTATGTTGGTATATAGAGAACAAGGCTCTGACTAAGTTTACACAGGGGAGTGGCCCTGTAGAGGAACTCAGGTGTATTTGTGTTTGGTGTATTTCTATACATAACCAATCAAGGAACAAGAAAACATCATAAATAATTTTTCTTATACAGGCTTATTATATGGAATATAGTTTTTGTTTTAGTAATTAGTGTGAGTTTGTTCTCATTTTGTAATTCTTCTTCTTTCTTTTCTTTCGCACATCACCATGATAAACAGCTGGTTATATGGACCAGCAGAGAGGGCTGTAAGAACAGTGATACAGATTTCCCCTTAAAACTGCGTTTCCAACTGAGCAAATGCGACTATATATATATAAATTAAATGCATAAACTGGTGTATGTCACTGCTGCAACAAAAGTGGATTTTACCAAGAGATACTGTATAATGTGTTAAACACTGACACGTTGAACCACTTCCCATCTGTTTCCCCAGCAACAGCAGTTTGTGACTCTGACATCTGCAATGTTCTGCCTATGTGCTATAGTAATTAAATGTTTATGTGTCTTTCTGCGCTGCATGTATCCTGTGGTTTATCTACAGCATGTTAGATTCAAATCCTGTGTTTGGAATTCCTATGTGGTAAACAAGAGTAAAGCAGTTTATTTGATAGTGATTGTGAATGTTTTATAACTGTTTATATTTACATTTATGTAAATATGATCTATGTGGAGTCTTACAGTCTGTGTGAGCAGGAGCAGCCTACAGGAAATCTGACCTGAATTGTTCCATTACAGCAGCGCTACATTCTGTGTGGATCGCCTTCTCCTCTGCATTATTGATGGTCCAACCAGAGACACACACACACACACTCGATCTCTTTGCAGAAATGCCTTCACTCAGAGCCTGACCAACGTCAGGTTATAATTCAGCGCTTTCATTTTTCATTTTACCACCCACAATTAATCAGAAGAGATTTTATAACACACATTTTATTGATAAAATGTTATGGATGTTGATAAAAAAATGACTCCCCAGTAAGCTTATAGGAAGTGATGTCACTCACCTTCCTCCTGTGCAGCCCTGGCGGCCCGGGCCTGGGCCAGCTCAATGCTGATTGGTTTCTCTCTGTGTTGCTGCTGCACAGACAGAGGGACGACAGGAATCTCTGGAAGCTTCTCTCTCCACTCAGGTCCGTCCTGCTCGATCAACAACTTGGTGATCCTGGTAGACATGAGCACAACACATGGTCATGGAAATGAGGCTCTCCTGCCACATGAGCTTTGGTTTCTATACTCCGGCTGAGTTGAGCTCACCTGTGGACGCTGTCGTGGGCTGCCTGAACCCCAGTGTCCAGCTGCAAAACAGTCTTGTAATCCACATAGGCCTTTCTGTAACGCTCCAGTGACTCATAGGCCATAGCTCTGCGCAAAAGGGGCTTCAAGGAGTAGGGCTGCAGTTCCAAAGCCCTAAGAGGATCAGAGAGATGTAGAGACAGAGGATCAAACCATCTACACCTGCACACTGTGTCACAAGAGGAATTAGGGTGAATGAATTGAAGCTTCCCATTCAGAAAGATGTGAGTGAGTATTTGCTTTAGAGATATTCCTGCAGCTTCCTGAACACAAAACCACAATAAAAAACAAGTCACATACACGCAAAACGGTTGTGCCACAGACCGACTCTATGTATAACTCTACACAAAATTGTGGAAAAGCAGAGCAACGTATTGTCTGAACTATTAGCAACATGCTGAGCTCTGGCCTGTGACAATCACATGAGCAGATCCGACGCTGGTCACGTACATGGTGCAGTCCTGTATGCAGTCTGTGCTGTTTCCGTCTTTCAGGTAACAGGCGGCTCTGTTGGAGTAGAGAATGCACAGGTCTTCTGGACTATCAATGCCTGCAGGGATACAACCACAACCACTCATCTCAAGGACCAGACACTGTAAAAAACACTCTCATTATTGTTATTGTTGATTTCAGTATAAAATACATTCAACGAATACATTACAACACTATTGCTCTTAAAATTAAGACTGGTTTGAACATTTTCGTCTTGTCATCGACTGGCTAGACTAAAGCAGCTTAATTTTAAAGACACTAGACCGCTCAGAGATGCTGAGTGTTGGGAGCAGTGGAGACATGGACGTGTTAGCAGTCTCTAGTCTAGAGTCATTTTCTACTCTGCCTTTTCTCTGCAGTTTCACAACCACTAGCAGTGCATCAGTTAGCTGATCACTCAGCTGGCTGAGTGATCTTAAAGGTGCAGCATGACATTCAATCTTACCTAAGCCTGACGCCAGCACATGACTTCTATCTGCGGCCAGTAGAGTTGTCTTGTGCCAACACTCAACTCCCATTTACAAATCACCAACGTCACCTCGTGTCTGAGCTCCTGTTTGTGAATGTTAGTCTAAAAAATTGATTACCAGCTGATCCCACAGCGCTCCATAGAGACAAGTGGCAGGTCTAGTGCTGCATCTTATTAAACTTAAGTAAAACAGTTGATTTGATTAAAAGACTAAAAAATATGCAGCACTGAAGCAGTGACGTGAGACGTTCATAACTGGCATGGGATACTCTTGATTAACCATATGACACTTGGAGTCAACTTTTCTCTGATACCCTTAGAAGGACTAACACACATATGCTATGAGGTTATGTGTTTCTGTGCCATCCATCTGTTAGTGTCTCTTATGACTCTTCACTGCAGCTTTAATATTTAGTTGTTTTGATGATTTAGTCAACACACTAAATTAAACCAAAAATAAATAACTCTAATAATTTAATAATTATTTTATATATTTAAGCAATAAATCGTATCAACTCATACCCGCACCTGCTTCAATACATCCTTCAATGGCCTGGGTGTACTTCTCCAAAGCGTCTGAAAACTGGCCATGTTTGAAAAGGTGGTTTCCCTCATTCTTGAGTCGGGCCAGATGAGGAGGAAGGGCCCCAGCAGGGGCATCAAGGTAACTTGCATCCACTGCAGGGCTGTCCTGCTCCTTTCTCACACCTGCAGGGTTGTTTTCCTCCTGAGTGCCGTTGACCAAACCCCTCTCTGGAGCGCTCGGACTCTTTTGTGCGCTGCCTCCACCCTGGCTCCTGATGCCGCTCCCTGCTGTGGCCGAGTCCGATCTGGTTCCCCCTCCTCCGTTGCCCGGAGGTTTCTCCTGTGCGTTCCCCATAACTGCACTCCCTCTGCGGTGTGTTCAAACTCTTCCTCCCTTCCTGCTTTCCCCTCTCTCAGAGCTGCAGCGACATCTGCGCCCGGCCGGGGATTTCTACTGGCCCCACCCCCTGGATGATACGTCAGCTGTGACATCACAGGAAGGGGGAGCCGCGGCGATGCAGTGGTGCAGTGGGACAGCTGGGATGAGAGAGCCTCTCATTAGACGTCACAACCACCATAGACCCAACTTCTCGTCTGCTCTCCAGGGATACACGTTTTGTTTTGTTGGAAATTTGAATGCCAGAAAAATCCTTTTCGTTTATATTAGTATAACATTTAAACCAACCCAACTTTCATATTATTTACTTAAGTACTACATAAATGCTCCACAATTATTGTAAATGCAATACTTAATGTTTATTACAAATTTATTTCTCTGGCTTTCAAGTCACTTGACCTATAACCAAGCTCTTTCCACCTCTGATTGGTAAAATACTACAAAATCAAAGTCAAACTTGCCTATGGTATTGGTTAATCTTTGATAATCAAAAGCCTTTTTTTGGTAGAGATATGAAAATATTTTGTCTTTGTGTAAGTGCTTCCTTGTCCTTCCCTATACTGTTGCTAGGCAACATTACTCTCTTATGTAAATGAACAGAATATAGCCTTAAGAAATAAACTTCTCTTTTCATGTTGCTGTATTAAGCAACATTATCAACAATGATAATTAAAATAATATGAAGAACAATGGGTAAAAACGACACAGTGAAAGCAGTCAAGGTAAGTAAAAATGTTTTAATATACCAAAACTTTCATTGGTCACCGTGAGTTTTAACCATAATTCGGAAAAAAAGGAGCCAGATTTGTGGGTATATTTATTTACATGGTGATATGCACAAAAACATAACAATAACAATCAAAACAGCTGCTCTCTTCTTCTTCATCATCTCGCATCAAAAACAACCACTGAAATCAAACAGTCAAGGAAATGTGTAGTTGTTATAGTTTAAATCTTCTGACATTTAAATATTTTCATTTATTCCAAACCTCATATTTGTTGCATGTTTATAATGATCTAACAAGGGGCTGTCAGTGAATTGATGAACCTTATATTGATTTCATAGAGGATGGAATCAGCCCATTACTAAAAAAGAATTACAATAAACAATTACAATACAATAAATATAACTGATATTAATCAGTCTTCGCTGTAAACTAAAATACCAGATCCCCAACATCAGAATCTTCATAGGATGATAGGTGTGCTATTATTCCTAAGCCTAATTTTTTGTATTTTAATCTAATAAGTATTACTGGAAAAATACTGGGAATCAGTGTGTAGCCCTTTACATTTCTATATACTGTAAAATGTTTGTTTATATCCAAAATCTTCTTTAAAAGTTGCCTGATTAGTTTCAATGACTCCCAAATATATGCACAATCAATTAAAGGATACATCTTTTTGTTCTTTTCTTGTACATGATCCTGTAGCCGCACTCTCTGCATCGGATTGGATCTCGAGCCTTAATTTCATTTTCAGTGTGACATTCTGCAGTTAAAAAAAAAAGAAAATCAGGAAGATTATTACAGAATAGAAAGCTGGAACACATCAGTGAATTAACAGAAAATACATATGCAACTAGTTTGGCTGTCTAAAGTCCTTTTTCCTACCAAAAATATCATTCATTGATCTGACCTTCTTAATGTCGAGATCTTTGTCACTGTTACCTGAAAAATTAGGGTTTGCCATACAAAATAATACATTTTGGTGTAGTAGTGGCACAGTAGTGACTGTAATTATTAGTGCATTTATGTTGGTGTGGATCTTTCTTGGTTGTGGTTCCCTTTCTTTCTGTCTGTGTTGAGAACAACTGTAGTGAGGAAAAACAATTTCCCTATAGGATTAATAAAGTTTTTTAAATCTTGAATAGAATAAAGGTAAAAGAGCAGATCTGGTAGTACGTTAGCACTAACAATGAATGTAATAGCTGTACAATTACTACTAGTAATAGAAACCACGGACCTCCACATATGTAGATCATGGGCTGTTGCTTTGGTGGTTGTAGATCTTTCTGTGCGTCCATTTTTATCCTTTAAGAGAGAAAAAGATGACTAACTTTATCACATCAATGATAGCTACAGCATGCTAACACAAACAGCGTGGTGGAACGGACAAGATTAGCTTAAACCGTCACAACTAGTAGTGCTAGTTGAATATACAAGTATTTAAGGAGTCTAACAATACAACACGAATATAGTAAATGTGGCGTGCACATAATAATAATAAGAAAAACAACTCACCGTTTAAAATGCTATCTGTTAACTGTTTACCTCTCTTTTCGTCTCGCACAACGCTTCCTTTCGCACATGCGTAAAAGCGCCCAGCCGACCTCGAAGTAAAATTGTTTGTGATTGGTCAGAAGATTCTCTGTCGTGATTAGCACGTTTGTGTTATTTTTGCCAAACAGCGTTAATGCTGTAATTATATGACAACTTAAACTGCATGCAGCAGCTCACGTGGTTTATTTTTGCAGATTATTTATATTTCCCTGTGTTGTAAAGACCGTACTTGGTATATTCTTGTTTTCCACTCCGAGGTGACAGGGGGCGCTGTGGTGCCGCCGTCTCTCCAAACTGTCGATCATCTGACCAACACACAGCTGGCCCTCCACTAGTTTTTGACAACAACGGCTCTGTCGACAATGTTCACATCTTGACTACTTTCCCCCAGACTGCTATAACCTACTGTTAGTCCGTTGTCTGCTTAAAGCTGTATATCATGGAGACGTCTGCGCCCAAAAGGTTTGTGTCTATTCGAGTGGTTTAAGACGTACTTTCAGTATTAGCGTTAACTAGCTTATTAGCTAGAAAGCTAGCTAACATAGGCGGTAGCTGTCTCTTAGCTAGCTGCCGATGCTGGCTAGTGAGCTTTGCGGACTTCATTTAACAATTTTAGAGGCCAATCTTTGCTATATTAACAAGTCTTGTGATCAACCCCTAATATCTAAGAGTTTAGCTATTTTAGGACAGCAACATCGAAATAGAAAAGCGACTATTTGAATCGAAGCCACGTTTAAATGTGAAGATGAAATATAAGATTTTGTGCTGCTGACACCTCCGTTTGAGACAAACAAGCCTCCTTCTTAACCATTTGTATTATTTTCATTTTCACGGCGACCTATGTGCTTTCCTACCACCTTGATCTCAATTTCAAGTTGATGTGTTTTATGTGCAGCTCAGACATTTCATAGTTTAATTTTGTCATGTTTTTAGGCATAATTCTACATTTTCGTCTAACTTACCAAGTATTAACCACTTGTCTCTCCTTTTTTTGTGTGATGAGCATCTTTGGGTTTTACAGAGTTTGTTTCACTTCTCCAAATGTTTACAGTTGTATTATTAACAAACCTGCTTAAATGTTTTTAAGGTTTTTTTGACAATTGTTTTTCTTTTAACTAATCATTTCAACTCTGTTTGCAAGTTATCTGTTTTCAGTAAAATGTCATACACTTAAAACAATGAGTACTGGGTTTTTTTTGTTTCTTAGTTTGTTTTTTTGCTTAGTGCTTGTTCACTGTAAATTTGATTAAGCTAATGCTCCTATCACTCTATGTACTAGCTTGTTTTTAGTATCATAATGAAGTCACAGTAGGCCTCTTCTGTTTTTGCAGCAAACTCAAAAAGTTAAGTGAAGACAGTCTGACCAAACAACCAGAAGAAGTGTTCGATGTTCTAGAGAAACTTGGTGAAGGGTAAGATGTTTTTGTCACACTTGCTGTTGACTAAAAATAGCATGTTATAGTTATGTTGCACAAAAATACATTTGTTTATAAATGTCTGCTATAAAATGCACTCTTAACATATAACTTGTGTGTGTATAGGTCCTATGGCAGTGTGTTCAAAGCCATCCATAAAGAGTCAGGCCAGGTAGTGGCCATAAAGCAGGTTCCTGTGGAATCTGATCTGCAGGAGATCATCAAGGAGATTTCCATAATGCAGCAGTGTGACAGGTGAGAAAGACTCTGCAGAACCCAAATTTATCTACAAAGATCAGATTAAATCTGGCTTATTGTACATTTAAATCCTTATTGTTCTATATTAGCTATTGATTTAACTGCCAGAGTTCATTAGTTACTGCAGCATCTTAGTTTCTTGATCTGTGTGACGTTTTCTCACTTCTGCTCTTTTAGTTGTCAGTGGAACTTTGAGTTCTCTTTTGGTAACCACTTCTTTTGCGTTTCCTCCTAGCCCTTATGTAGTGAAGTACTATGGCAGCTACTTCAAGAACACAGACTTGTGGATTGTCATGGAGTACTGTGGAGCCGGCTCTGTCTCTGACATCATCAGACTGCGTAATAAGACGGTGGGTACCTAAAAGAGGGATACATGTGTAGTGAAGGAGTATAATAGTAGTGTTTATATATAAAATACGATGAATGGGCAACAAACGTCTTTGCTGTTTGTTTGCAAAGTGTACCATTGTATGATATGTAATGTAAATAATTTTGTCTGCTCTGTTTAAAGGTTTTTTTCTTGTTTTCTGTTTATGTAAACATTGAAGAAACTTTTGGAACTTACCTCATCCAAGTTTTTTTTCTTCCCACCCTAGCTGACAGAGGATGAGATTGCAACCATCCTGAAGTCCACACTGAAGGGTCTTGAATACCTGCACTTCATGAGAAAGATCCATCGAGACATCAAGGCAGGAAACATCCTTCTCAACACTGAGGGACATGCCAAACTGGCCGACTTCGGAGTAGCTGGACAACTAACGGTAAGATTGTAACTAATGACAGAGAGTTTGTACTAGACACAGTGAATTGAGTGTTCAAATCAGCGTTCCACTTGGGAAATTTAATCAGATTTTGTGAACTCAAGTGCATTAACTAATGATGTCTGAACTAATTTGAAAACGTAGTTCATAATTATGGATGTTTTTCTCTGAAGGACACCATGGCAAAAAGAAACACTGTGATCGGTACGCCTTTCTGGATGGCCCCAGAGGTGATCCAAGAGATCGGCTACAACTGTGTGGCTGACATCTGGTCCTTGGGCATTACATCCATAGAGATGGCAGAAGGAAAGCCCCCCTATGCTGACATCCATCCAATGAGAGTGAGTGTAAACATGGGTAGAGTTTTTGAATGTAAGCACTTAGCTAATAGTGGGTTGTTGTTTTTTTAGTAAGGTACCAAAAAAAAGAAAAATTTTGTATTAAGTTTCTTGTTTTTTTCCTTTTTTGTTACCCAACTTCAGGCTATTTTCATGATCCCCACAAACCCTCCTCCAACATTCAGAAAGCCTGAGTTATGGTCAGATGAATTCACAGACTTTGTCAAAAAGTGCCTGGTGAAAAACCCAGAGCAGAGAGCAACCGCCACGCAGCTGCTACAGGTTGGAGAAGCAAGGACACAAACACATACAAGAAAAATGCACAAGATACACATTTAGGTGTACACCCTTAAGCATCTGATGTAGTAGGAATGTAAAAGTGCATATATCTAACTATTTTTCTTATTGTGTTTCTGGTATTATCCAGCACCCATTTATCAGCCAAGCTAAACCAGTCTCAATCCTGAGGGATCTGATTACTGAGGCCATGGAGATGAAAGCTAAGAGGCAGCAGGAGCAGCAGAGAGAGCTGGAGGAGGAGGAGGACAACTCTGTACGTGTGCCGACAATTAGTTCCAGTAACCACACAACTTTATGTTAAGGCTACATGTGTAATAGTCGTGTGTCTTCCAGGAAGAGGAGACTGAGGTAGACTCTCACACTATGGTGAAGTCAGGTTCTGAGGGTGCAGGAACCATGCGGGCCACCAGTACCATGAGCGATGGAGCACAGACTATGATTGAACATGGTAGCACCATGCTGGAGTCAGACCTAGGCACTATGGTCATCAACAGTGATGATGAAGAGGATGAGGAAGACCATGGATCCATGAGAAGTAAGAAAATGCAATTTATGTAGAGACATACTTTGACTGTATAATGTAACGTTTTCACACAGGCGCAGTTTTGTTTTGACCAGTAGAGGATTCAATTTCACGTTTTTTGACAATGTCTAGAGAATTAGACCTGGACATTGTGAGACTTGCTCTTTCAAACATAAAGCACACAACAGGAGACTGTTTGGTCTTGCTGAGCAGTGGTCCCTGGACTGTGTAGGGAGCTGGTAGGGTAATGTTTAATGTCCCAGCCCACTCACTTGGACATTTGCTTTCTCACATACAGCTCGTTCAGGTAACGTAAAAGTTCAGGGTTCCAGTGAATGTCTGAAAACTATACAGCTATAATCTACAACAACTTCGATGATAATGAATGTTGTGTCTTTGCTATTTGGTTAATGATATTGTTAATATGGGCTTAGAGCATATCATGAACTAAGGAATATGGCTGAAACTTTTATAATAACATTATTTAATAGCCATTCGATTTTCCCTAAAAGAACATTTAAAATGTCAATGAAGTAATTCGTTTTGTGTATTGCTTAATAGACTAATTAAGCAGCAGTGGTTAAGCACATCTTCTTCCTCCACAGGGCACCCCGCCCCCCAGCAGGCCATACGCCCCTCCTTCATGGATTATTTTGATAAACAGGACTCTAACAAGGCAGCCCAGCAGCAGGAAAACTACAACCACAACCAGCCACAGGAGCAGCCGGGCTACCACATCCACTCCAAGAACGCCTTTCCAGACAACTGGAAGGTTCCCCAGGATGGAGACTTTGACTTTGTAAGTAATATTTTTATCTTTATCTTAAATTAATATACACAAGTGCATCTATAAGAGGCCATTCTCGTAGTATTATTAACAACAAGATACTAAATATGACTCATCTTTATTGCAACACACAGTTGAAGAACCTGGAATTCGAGGAGCTGCAGATGCGCTTGAGTGCCTTAGATCCCATGATGGAGCGGGAGATAGAGGAGCTCCGGCAGCGCTACACTGCCAAACGGCAGCCCATCCTGGATGCAATGGATGCCAAGAAGAGACGACAACAAAACTTCTGAGTTATCCTTCTTGTCACCTTTTCCTTCAGCTCTGGGTTTCCCAAAGCCATTATCACAAAGCTAGTGAAACCTGACTACTGTTTTGACTCACTACTAACTATCCTCTGAATGACGTTAGATGCCTCCTTTCCTTATGGAAACACCCAGGCCAACATTTTATCTAGCTCAGCAGCAGGTGTTATAAGCAGTGTGGTCAATGACATGGTCATTTTTCATCAGACTTTTTATTGTCAGTGTAAATATGATATAGAGCCTAGTTTGGAAATACCTGCAACAAAGAGCTGCAGGGGTTTGTTCATGACCAAAGACAATCAAGATGATGTTAAGTTGCGAATGCCTTAAAAGATTTGAAGCCTAATTTTCAAAATAAGCAATGTAATAAACAAAAAACAAGTCATTTAAAAGGTTGAATCCATCTCCTCACTTGTAAGTGAGTTGGACTGTGGAAAAGTGCTAATGTTTATCAGGATGGACAGAAGTGATGCAGATCGTGCATGTTTTCAATAGTTTGTGGAAGTTTGTGAAGCTTATTTCATTAGTCTTTAATTTCATTTATTTACTAAGTCATGATCTGGGATTCTTTGTACATCAACTTCACAGTCTATGTTGATGAATGCCATGCGTCATAGTGTCTTGTAGCACATCTCAGTTGTACATCTCTCTCAGGGCACAGACTTACCCGCTACTCTTCATGAATATAAAATCAGAGGCTTTACTCAACAAATAAATCCACTGCTCTGGATTTAATGGTAGGGTTAATCCAGAAATTCATTCCCTTACATGCATTCCAAAATACTGTCACACTTATTTTAACGTCCCTGGAGTCTTTAGAAACCTTGTCGATGTATTTCAAATAATTATTTTTGTGCAACAGATTCTAGCACAACTTTCTGAATCATTCAAACCATGTGGAGCCATCCTAAATGTAAGGCAGTGGAGAAGACGGTAACGGTTCGGGGCTCAGAGAAACAGTAGCCAGGCGTGACTTGTCCTATGAACTGTTCATGGCTGTAGTTTACTTCAGGAGAAAAACATCAGGTTGAGATGAAGGACTCACCTGATGTCATTTTGTATACTTAGGTAAAACAGAGCCGCTGCATCAGCCACACATCTGCTGTCAGAACATCTGACAGATTTCCTAGTGCATTAAGCAAATTTCTCTGCAGCTTATATGTATGCATCGGCATAAATGTGTGAAACTTGTTGTTGCTTTCTGCATCCTGACATTGAGGTGTGATGTTGTGAATGAAGGAGTGAAGCTGTGGTGTTTATTCATGCTGTGTGCTTCATGTGCTGGGACACAAGCTCTGTTCTTACCAGCTAAAAGTCGTATTTACACACAGCCGTTCAGCTCGACGATCGAATGTGTGGTGTGAAATCAATCCTTTGTAACAGTGAAAGTGTCTATTTTAGTTTCTGAAGATACATTTATGTCTGTGTAAGTGACGAGGAATTAAAGTTCAGAAATGTTAAACATTATTTTTCAACAGGGAACGCTAAATTTATAACTTCACCTGTAACAGAACGCTCAGTACTCACCAAACAGACTGCAATTGATCAAAAATGGTGGTTTATTTATCCTAAAATAAGATTATATTGGCTGGTATTTGTGTTTTTTGTCCCTTCTCAAATGTCAACATTAATTTTAGACTCAGAAGACCAAATTATTAATTAATCTAATGAAGGAAACAAGCACCTTTGTTTCAGCTGTAGTTCAGCTTTCTTCTTGATGTAGGACATTTTGTGCTGTCACATGTGCTAATAATGACCCTCTGAATGAATTCTGACTGTTTTTAAATCCATGTGCACTATGTCTGCAGGTTGCTGTTACATATGAATGCAAATGTGCAGTCTTGACAGCATGGCTCAGCTCACACTTGCTGCACGTTACGGGACAATAATACAGTCTTGTAAATAGACCTGTTACACTATCGTACTGTATGTCTTATCTGATGGACAGTGTGGACAGAATGAGCTGACATTTTAAACGTATATTGAAATTTCAATCAGTAGTATTTCAGTTTCAAAATGATCATGTTTGTGTTTTGTTTTTCTGCATGCAGTTGAACCTGTTTTGTTTGTTTTTTGTGTTTTGTTTTTACGCATATCATTAACATCCTTGCCATTTATTGTTTTCATAAAAATCCTTAGTGCAACAAGCATTTAACGTACATACAAGCATTCACACTTTATTTATTAACTGTTGAATAGATTTTTTGTGACACTGGTTTAAATATGGTAGCTGACGTGGCTGTTAATATTTTTGCCCTTTGTCAAATACATGTGGCTTGATTTCGGTGTCTTTGTTAGACTATGCATGTTTATGTTTGCTACGTAGGGGGGGGTGCTCTTTTATTAACTGCACAGGTAAGAGCGCTGCTAATAAGGAAGATAGACTATTTTCAGCTTTTAATAAAACAAACTATTTACTCTGTACAATAAAAAGCTCCTTTGGAAATACGACATTGTTCAAATCGACCATATTGTGTACAGTTCCCTTTTTATTCCAACTACATGATTTACTTGTTATTGACTTCAGGGTGTAGAGTGGAATGTAAGCATATGTTTGAACCACTTAATTTATTTTCTTTTGTTTGTAATACTTCACAAAGTTTGAAAAGGTGCAAGAAATAATAAAAGTTACTTATAGTTAATCATAATCCTTCTGTCGCCCGACTTGACTTTAAAGAGACACCTGCACAGGACACCTGTCGTACCGTAACTCTTCTCATTTGAACGCATGACGTTTTCTAACAAGCTCCTCCTGCGTGCTCCTGTAAACGGACATTACGGTAGCAGCTGTCGGTCTCTCTGCAGGACCTGGACCACGGTCACTTCCTCGTGTCACGGCCACTGCACCGTTTGCAAGACAACATGTCTGCCCTCCACAGAAGGATCATCAACACCTCATCGGCCCCTGCTGCCATCGGTCCATACAGGTGAGACCACTTTAGCACCCTGCTGGGTTTTCTGGCTGCACACGCTGGTGCTTGCAACGCTCGGGGACTGATCCGGATTTGATCGGGGGCGGGTTTTCGAGTTCAGTGAACTCACCTGCTGAGACAAAAAAGTGCCAAAGTCTAACTGTTTGCAGAAGAAGCATTGCAAACTAGAGATTTAGTAGAGTAAAACAGACAGGTAGCTTGAAATGGCGACTATTCACCGAGATGTTCCTTATACACCCAAAGCTCCTGTCAGACAGGGAATATACAGGTAAGGATTAAAGTCAGTGACACACCTTAAAAAGTAACTTCAAATCTGTTGCAGTGAAGTGATGATAAGTGATTAAATAGACTTTTTTTTCGTTGCACAAACTGGGGGGTGTTTCTTCTCTGACCAATAGGCTGTCAGCATGTGGAGGGAGATTAGACTTCACTACAGCACTTGATTTATTAACATTATTTGCTTTAATGCTAATTGTCTTGTACTTTAATGAAGTAAAATGTTGAATGCAGGGTTTTGCTGATTTTACATACTGAATTAAAAGATCTGAGTGCTCCTTCCAGATTGGTGCAGGTTCATATAGTATCATATAGAAAGGCATTTTTCTATTTACACATGACTAATGACTGTAAAAGATGAATTAAGACACAATAACGAATTCAATATAAAGATACAATTTCACATCAAAAAATAACTTGAACCTGAAATTCATTGGTCATCACGGACTGATAAAACTGTGTGTGTGTGTGTGTGTGTGTGTTATCCTCAGTCAGGCGGTGGTTGTGGACAGAACCATGTACATCTCCGGTCAGCTGGGGCTGGACGTGGCCTCTGGTCAGCTGGTAGATGGAGGAGTGAAGGCCCAGGCCAAACAGGTGAGACTCTCAGGGACAGATATGCTGATGATTTACAGTGTTAATGTAACATCTGTCTGTTACTTATCAGTTATTGGTTTATATATCATATAGTGATTTAATTAAATAACACGATGTTTCATCCGATTGCTTGTTAAATCTCAGTGTCTGAGCAACATAAATAAAGTAAATAGAAAAAGTGACACGTGAGATGAAACATTTCATCCTCCAGGCTCTTCTAAACATGGGGGAGATCCTTAAAGCTGCCGGCTGTGACTACAGCAACGGTGAGACTCACTCACATCTCACTATTCAACATCAGAAGTCAACAAACTCTCCGATTAAAGCAACTGTTTCATTTCAGTGGTGAAGACAACCGTGCTGCTCGCTGACATAAACGACTTTAACAGCGTCAACGAGGTCTACAAAACATGTAAGTTAATATATATAAATGCTTTGTTGTTTATTTTCACCCATACTGACTTAAATTCAATGCTAGAACGTAGATGTTGCAGAGTGGAGCATAATCTGAGCTATGGTGAAATATACTGAATGTATGAATAACTGCTGAATCATCGGGGTCAGTGTAATCTCTGTCTCTGAGGTATGCTTTGTATTGGGATTACTGGGATTTGTTATTCTGTAATTTCATCATTATATACAAGCAGCCATATGGGTGATTTTCAGAAGCACAGTTTTAATGGACAGTAAAAATTTTACTTGAATCATTTTAAATGTGTTTTCATGTTATATAGCGTAATAATGTATGTGTGCCCCATCAATATTACATTAATTCCAAAACACAAATTAACAGTTAGGAGTTATTTAAGTGCTGATACCTGTGTGTTAACGGGAGATACAGCGACTGCCGACTGGTTTAGACGCTCGTCCAGCTCTTCTGCTGCTGCTTTTGTGTGAATGCTACTGCTTTTGTTTGGGCTTTTCCTCCTGGATCACAACAGACGGGTGCAATGGAAGCTGCAGCGCCCAGCGAGTTGTAAATGGATACTGCTGTGCAGGCACACAGCTGTAACCCAGCTCGTCTCAGAAAGCTTTGCTGCACAGACCCTTCACAAGCCCACGCCGCCGCCCACCTCCAACCCTCTGATCAACCCTAAACCACAGACAGGAAACTTTCCGTGAACTTGATGAGGCAAAGCGGATCACAACAGATCCTGTGTGATCCAGAGTCGCTCAGGCTGCTAGTTAGACTCTCAGTTTAAAGTAAATTTACAACTAATAATCTGATTTCCATCTAAAACACATTTATAGAGATTTTATAAAACCTTTTGTCTGGTGAAAACAAAAGAAACAACTATCTGCTATAATAAGAAAAAATGAGTTAAACACCATCCAAATAGATTTTTACTGGACAACCAGCTTAATTACTTAAAATATATATAACAGCTTAAAAATATATATATCAGTAGAAAGTGGCTCCCAGAAATCAAATGATCCATTCATGGATGGTCATAAACTAACTTTGTGGTTTTGTCAGCTTGTTTTTAGAATGTAAATGTAATGTAAATGTTTTATCTGCAGTTTTCAGCAGTAATTTTCCTGCCAGAGCCGCCTACCAGGTCGCTGCTCTCCCCAGAGTAAGTCCAAACCTCTCGAACTGTATACTGGTTTCTGTACTGCACAGGGTCCAGAAAGAGTAAATCAGCCATTTGATTTACATGAATCTGGTTTTGTGCATAAATTTGTCATGAAATGGGATCTGATCTTCACCACAGTCACAAATATCAACAAACGCACAACAAAGCGTTTAGATTTCTAAGCTAAGCTAACATCAACAACACATCTTGGCCTTGTGGAACACAAAGGTTCAATAAAGATATATCAAAGACACACTGTTGTGTTTTCTCAGCTTAGAAATTGATCAGTGTCATCAGATCCCGTTTCATAACTAATGTATGCAGAAAACTAGGAAATTGCAAACAAACAGATCCACATGGCGGAGCTTGCTGCACGCTCCGTTCATCATCTGTATTATAAAACAATTTATCTTGCACGTGGAGTTAAATGTTGTATGTTGATAAGATGCTGAAAGCATTCCCTCACACTGAGTAGTAAACCATGCATTTGCATGTATTTCTGCTTCCGCTCCTTTCTCTTCAGGGTGGACTGGTGGAGATTGAGGCTGTTGCTGTTCTCGGTCCCCTCTCTGACTCCTGACTAGTCGACCGCATCACAAACAAGTTGTAGTCTAAAAAGCAGCAGCTCACAATATAGTTGTACTGTGGAAGCAGTGTTATTTCACCAGATGACACATGAGAGACCAGATCTAGCAGACTGACTTTTTCCATGTGGTCAGATTTTACACTAAAAGTATTTCTGTCTGGCCACTGTGGCACTGCACTATTATGCCACTGAAAGCCTTTAGATTACACCTGAAAACGACAGCAGCTCTTGATTCAGCAGATTTTGATTATCTCCTGAAATACTGGACATAGAATAGATGTTCATGATTATGTGTAATTGTACATATTCTCTCATTCAGTGGAATTCAGTGGTCCAAAGTGGATAGATGCTGGTTTGATACCTCATCTTTTGTTTTGTGCCAAGAAAAAATAAACAGCATAACAGACTAATAAATGCATTAAAACCACAAATTAGTAAATATTATTTTGGTTATAAGAGTTACATTTATGTATTCAGCATCCAACAAAACGAACATGACATGTCTTTTCCAGCCTTTTTTAATTTGACAGTAGCTTACAGCAGATTAAAAAAAACATAAACATTTATCTTATTTGTGCTCACTACACTACACTATTAGTACACCAGCTCTTCATATTCATTGCAAACATGGTTGTAAAATCAAAGCCAGTTATCTAAACAGAATATTATTTCACAAATCAAATATCAGTTTGGCTTTGGTTTTCTTAGAATTAAAATTTTATAGAAAGGTACAGAATGAACTGGTGGGTTATAGCTAAAGACGTATGCTGTTACAAATTTCTATACAGTTAATAAATAAATATTTTAATATAGTTAAATTAACTTATTGTGAAATGATCTGATAATAAAGACACCCACTAAGTGCTGTAGAACTCTGCAGCCATACATAAGGAGAAGAAGGCACAGTGATGACGGAGGAACCCTGGCTAAAAGTGGTCATCACAGGGTCTGCATCTTGGCAACAAGGCAATATCTCTCTCTCTCTCACACACGGTCATACTGTACTCTCACTCATGCATACAAACAAGGTAAGACACTTCCAACAAACTCATCTGTACAGATAATTATGTTGAACTTCACTCGCTGGGAGCTGAAAAAGAAAAAAAAAAGAAAATGTTAGGCTAGCGTAGGTGTGTTTTATGCATCATGTGACATAATGTGGCAATTGCAGCTCTGCTTACCTGGCGCCTCGTCTGTTTTGGGCTCTGAATCAGTAGCTGTGGCCTCAGCTGCTGGAACAAAGTTAAATATTTAGACATATGAATAATCATGATAATTTGTAATGTGTCAATGCTTCTTTGACTAAATACCTGCTAAACCAACCATTCCCTCAGCCTCAGCTGCATTTCCTAACATGTGCGACATATGCTGCTAGTCCAGCTGTAGTCTCTACATCTTATTTAAATGCATTTGGTATATTTCTCATTTGCTTATCTATGGTGCTGTATTGCACATGGCATTGACATCTGCACTGATGGATACCAGTAGAGGTAAATGATGAAATACACATTCTTTGCAAAAATCAATGAATGTTCCCATTAAATGAAAATGTTAATTATTCAACTTGTAAAACATTTTAATCCAAATATCAAGTTCCAACGTACACCTGTTTCATGGTCCACAGGTGCCCCCTTAATTTCAGATCATTTCCAATAAGCCAGCCCCGACCCTAACTACTACCAGAGCTGCCGCGTTCGGTCTGTTGACGTGACATTCAATCCTGAAATGGAGGCCTACAAGCGCAGCATGCCTGACATCGTTCATCACCAGTGGAAGCCCTGCATGCGATGGCATGCTCCAGTTTCTGTGTGGACTACACCTTAATGAGATCACGGTGACAACAGTCAAATTGTACTGTTATCTCCATACTTTACACACGAGCTTAGAAATAATGCAGTGGGTTGTTAAAATAACAATAACAAAATATGTTCATCTTAAACTTGATTTAAGTCGCTGTTTGTTCCGAGGTGAGCTGTATTGATGCTACTGTGGATGAGTGTATGTACATTATGTAGTACTAAAGAAGGAATGACTACCAAAAATAATGATTCTCATGAGGTTGAAGAGTTCAGGGATTCAGAATGGAAATGTACTGAGTCTCTGTATCACAGTTGCCAACCTTAGTGAACCTTAGGTCACAGTTTTTGGAAAATGAAATCTTTGGAAATAATATGGAGTAAGATAAGGATGCAAAGTTATTCTCCCATTTTTATGGTGCACACAAATCGACTTTGCTACCTTATCCTTCTTTCTTTAATGGCCTGCATTATTATGACAGACAGTTTGCATTAGACAAAAAGGAAAATGAAGAGCCAACCTCACAATCCTTTTGGCTGCTTCTCATTTGCATTTTGAAGTAATAAGTGAAGTGACAGCAGCAAATGTAATGCTGCACTCTGTCACTGAACTCTGTGTGGAGCACTTCCATGTAAAGACGTCATTTTATCAAGTGTGGAAAGAGTTTGTATAGTTTTTTAATTGCTTTCTTGGGATTTAGAGCAGACTGTTGTGATGAACTCACTAATCTGTATTTACCATGTCGCCCAGTTACTAGAGAAATGTTTTCAAATGTTTTATCAAGTGCTAAGCTCTTAAAGGTTTTATTCAAGTTGTAGCTAATTCAAATATCTGCTGTGATTATCTTGTGACAGATCCTTTAATGCTAACTAAATAATTAGATGTGTGACTTATAACCACATTCCTGTGGCCAACTCGGTGTGTTAAATGCTAAAGTTATGTCCATGTGTTGTTGGATACGACCTGGTTAACGTCACTGCACTGAGACTGGGGCAGGTCTAGGGAAGGTTGGAAGGGACAATATGTTCATACACTGTCGGGTCAGGTTACTGCTGGTCAGTAGAAACAATTGTACATTTTGTCTTTAATAAGTTCCTCTTCCTTTAACGGGTGACATCAGTGATCAGTTGTGACATCAATTTTATAACTCTGTCAAGTGACGCTTCATGAACAGTCAGTAGTCACAGTGACAGGAGATATTGCAGAAAACAAGTGTCATTGGTGCCGATATCTTTACTAGTACAAAATGGGCTTGTTCACCTGAGGATGTTCAGGAGGATTAAATGAAAACTATAAAACGCAAGATCTCGCTTCACTAAAATACTCCCATAAATGTTACATGGCCTGTAGGGAATAGAAAACAACCAGTAAAGAGTTATTGACCTTTCACAGTATTTTTCCCCTCCAACACACCTTGCTCTGGAGCTGCCGGCTCCGTGGAGCTCGCTTCTGTCTCAGGGGTAGTGTGTTCTGCTGGAGCTGCTGCATCTGCAGGTGGACTGGCTGCAGCAGGTTCAGGATCCTCCCCAGCTGGTGGAGTTGCTGCGGTGCTGCCTGCTGATGTGGCAGCTACAGCGGGTTCATCTGCAGGGTTAGCGTCACCATTCTCGGGCAGCGCCTGGTCAGGAATAGTTTCACTGTCTTCAGCTACTGCTCCGTTCTCGTTGGCTGCGCCTGTCAGGAACACAGCACTGAGTATTGACACAGCACGCAAAACAAAAATGAAGACACTGTAAAACTAGTTCAGATTTACTGTAGATCAACTTAGACCGCTATAAACACAGTCAGGTCTGTTAATCAGTCAGATTAAATTAACTACACACTGCTTTAATGTGTTTCAGTATTTCTACATAGGTGCAAGGAGTAAAATTATAGTCTTCATGTCCCATGAGTCACTGGTAAAATAACAGTAATATTACTTTACAAGACCAACTTTGCCTTGTGGTGGGTATGTGATGACTAGAGGCCAACACAAAAACAATCACTGTCAGGCGGCAAAACAAAAATTGAACTTTTGTTATTTAAATGTGGGACAGCTTGGGGCATCCAGTGCTGTGCATGTGAGTTGTGATCTGTGCGCTTTCTGTTGACAACAGGATAGTTACTGACTTTATTTAATCTGAAACCAGAGGGAAGAGCTAATCTGTCATTGTGGGTGCAGTGAAAATATTTGCAACATAATTCAGGCACAGTCTAAGTCTGCAGACTTTATGAGACTTTATGACGGATATATTTTCATCTTGTGATGAATTCCATGGTGCTTTATGATTTAATAATGTGAAAATAACTACAAATAGCTACCAGTTTTTAAAAAAAAAGGGAAGAGTAATAACCACTGGAGTGTGCAACTCTCTGGAAACAGAATTATACTTAAAATATTCAGGAAGAAAATAAAACCTATGCTGTAGCTACTGCCACAGTTTACTGGGCAAGAAACCACAAAGAGTTAATGATTATGTGGAGTGTGGTTAACAAACATTAATAGCTGCATACCCCCACACTTCACAGCTTCATGAGCAGGTTGCTGTGTGTTTATTGATAGTGTGTATCGCTTCCGTGTAGAGCTTTTTCTGCAGGATTTGCATTGCTGGGTTTGCATGGATCATCAAAGTCTTGACCATCAACTCTCTGTTTTCAAAGACGCTTGAGGCGAAGTGAATAAACAAAGTTCGCCTTGAAAAACAGACAAGGGCAACACGGAGCTGCAACACGAAAATCCTAAGTGGAAGCTTTTAATTTAGAAGGTTAAATAGATAAATGTTGTCATTGGAGATTAGTTAATGTAATAAAAGTTTCCAAAAACAGAACATTTTGTATGATATTTGTGGCCATTTTTCCCACAAAATGACTGCATTTTAAAAATATTGTACATGTTTTTAAACAATAAAGACAATAAACAATATTTTTTATCTTTTAAAACATTATAGTAAATAATTGTAGTAGTTAAGTATTGTAATTGATAAAAATAAACACGTTTATAAAGGAACCTGGGGTTACTGAATGCTCCCCTTCTTCTCTCTGGAGCATCAAGTGAAAGAAATAAGGCATATGCAAAAATAAGAAAACATCGTGACAAATTTCCATCTGACCTCCAAGACAATGATAACAAGAACAACAGAAGCAACTTCTTCACTGTCATTCAACTGACAAATCCACAGACAGGCCTGCAAGTAAAATCTCCAGATCTGTTATCCCATGCCAGAAACAATATGATCCTTAGTGAAGGGTTAGTGCAGGGTCAACGCAACTGATAACTTATAGTGATTGAGCGTGTGTTCCAGTGCTTTTATGGCAATAAGGGCCTGCACATCTCTACTGCAATGAGGAAACAACAGCAAGAGACACTTATTTCCTTGACTCTTGTTTAGAGGTAGTCCCACTAAATCAATCGATTACCAGTTTTTCACCTATTTACTGTGAAATAACGCTTCATTGAGAGAGCTGAACATTTGTAGCCATGAATCCCATTATACTTCTAAGTTAGCAGCTTACATTCTGCCCTATAATGAAACACGGAGTTGGTGTTTAAGCTTGAAACGTCTGCTAGTTTGCACCACAGCTGAGCCATGTCTGATCCTCCACAACAAAGTGTGTGTCCAAAGTAGCTTCTCCATTTCCTACTGAAACCGTAGACTGTCACCAAATCTGCTTTCATGCCGCCGTCTCTCTCAGGGACGACAGAGCCACAAACCACTGTTAAATAATGACAGTAAACTTTCCCATCCTGTCACTGTGGACTTCTGGCACACCATAAATAAAGACATTAGATACTGTACACAGAGGAATAGACTGACGTTAATTTGCATGCAGACATCCATCACAGCAGTGTTCACTACAATGAAAAGGATGATGCAACTCTATATGTATAGACCAGTTCACTTCCATGGTTACACCCAACAACACATTACAGGCTATTTTTAGTGTCTAGTGACATTAAAAAATTAGTGGATTTTATTAATATATTGAATGTGTGTATTGCGCATGATCAGTGCCTGACTGCTTTAGAAATACAGTAATTCATTTAACACTTAAAAAACGTATTTTACACATTTATAAAACAACAACACATCAAAATTAGTTTAGAGAGGAAATTATAGCTTCTAACACACAGGTGATAACAAAGCGTTGTTTGTGAACTATTTTCAGTCTACCTCATATTATAGCCTAATTTAAGTTGAAAATCTCTATTATAACAATCATATAAGTAGAAAGTCTTCTGGGTCACCTGTAGTGCTGGTTCCGTTGCTCTCCCCGGGTTTAGGACTGGGTCGAGTCGAATCTACCGCTGAAGTGTGAGAACTGGTGGAGCATCCCATCCTGTCCTGTGCACATGGAGGACTGGATCAGAGGAAGTCCAGAGTGAACAGGTGAGGAGAGAGGCTGCGGCTGCACTGATGACGTCGCGCACAGATATCGTCCTGTAAATGGAGAGAGGACGCACGCATGGTCCAAATAAATCCTGCTGTTGTGGCTGCAGGTTTCTCAACACTGGGAACTTTGGTGGTGTAGCCTGCGGTAATTGAGGCTGTTTCCAAGAGGCCGGCGAAAGGACAATAATGCATTATTTAGTCAAGAGCAAATTCTGGGGTGGAGGAAAGGAAACTACCTGAGTGCCCCTGAGCAAACAGCCTGAGGCAGCGCACTGAAGCAGAGTCATGTCCATGTTTACTAAAAGCAACCACACTGGTCCAGAGTCAACAGAAACATGATCAAAAACGTACTTTAAACAGGCTACGTACAAAACATCAGGTAGTGGACTCGATTAAGAAAACAATGTATTTTAAAGTGTAGTGGTTTTAACGCTGTAACATACAGTATGTGCTCAAGTTTAGTCTTGAGTTCTCCAATAAAGGTTCAAATGTAAAAAGTATGTCAAAGATTCTTTGTGATGATTAATTGGTTACCTTTAACAACTTGGTGTGAAACAAAAACAGCAGCTGATAAAGGTGGAGCTGATTTTAACCACTAATTGTAGGTAGTCTACATTTTAGAGCATGCACTAAATTGAGGAGGTGCTTCTACTTGTAGTTGAGTGTGTTTTTTAGGCCGCACTTTCACTTTTACTTGATTAGCTCACTGAGTTTGTTGCTAAAATGAGGCTACAGCCTCTGTTGATTAGTAAAAAACAGGAGAAACAGAAAAAAAGATCTACAAATCATCTGCTGCGAGGGTTCTGCGCAGTAGTCGTTTGCGCAGCCTCTCTGGCAGATTATGCCGCAGTGCACCATGGGACTTCCTTTCTCTCCGAGGCCATATTGGAGTTAACTCACAGTAAGACGAGCTCCGAGTTTTCTCAATAAAACGCATCTTATTCTGAACATTTTGACATTTTGTTAGTGTCAACATTTAAACGACAGTCTCCTTCTCCCGTTCTCTGTTTATCAGGTTGGCCGGTCCGGACTAATCCGCAAACATGGTGGCCGCAAAGAAAACGGTGAGTGTCGTCGGCTCGGCCCGGTGTGCACGCGCTGCTGCAGGGCTAGGCTTCACGTGGGAGACGTGTTTCTGTCTGGGGCCTGCTAGTTAGCATGTAGCCGTCCAAAGAAACTCACCCAGTACATCATAATGTGTAGAATAATGGGTTGAGTAATGCTGTATTTAAATATTTAAAAGGTCGCATGTCTGTTCTCCGTCTATGTTTTGCCGTCCGTCGGTTTGACATTTGCTAATATTAACATTACAGTGGAAACTGTTAGCATGCTAATGTTAACTCGCTAATGTAGTAGTAAAATGTCAAAACGTAACTGTACATAAAGGTATATTTTACAAATTGCCTTTCTTAGGTGCCTAAGTGAGTGTAATTTTTTTGTCACAATCTCAATTTGGGTTCATCGTGACCACATCGCTGGATAAGACACTTCAGTGTAAGCTAGCTGTGTAGCGTGTGCTGTCACTGACTTGACTTGTTTCTGTGTTTGCTCAGAAAAAGTCAATGGAGTCCATCAACTCTCGTCTCCAGCTGGTGATGAAGAGTGGAAAATACGTTCTGGGTTACAAGCAGTCTCAGAAGATGATCCGTCAGGGAAAAGCCAAGCTGGTCATCCTGGCCAACAACTGCCCTGCCCTGAGGTATACATTGAAAGACCACATTCAGCAATATTCGGGTTTCAGCCTCATGTGTGAAAGTTCAGCCCCTGTATTTGTTAAATGCACATATTTTGATGTGATAAAAACATGTCTTTGGCTTGTTCGTAAGGCCAGGCAGTGCTGATAACAGAAGGCACTTTTTAAATAGCACATCTGAAAAATAATTGAAGAATGAGACTTTACTGTTTCAAACATTAAGATGAACTAGTTTTTCTTTGTTTCTTGCCAAATTTACATTTACGTCATCTTGCAACTGTTTTAACCTGTAGTGGTTGACTTGATAGGACATCTTAATGATGCATAACAATGTAAAACAATCCGTTAATTTTTGCTCTCATCTTTCATATTGGTTTGTATCCAATTCACATTTTTGATACTATGTGTTAAGCTGCTTTTCATGTACATCTTGTGTGTCAGGGTAGAACATCAAAATGCTTTTTAACCCCACAAATTTTTCTTGGCACACACGGCATACACAAAGTGGGTTAAATGCTCCTCATAGTGTTTAATATCTTCATACATACCTTCAATTAAACACCAATACTTAAAATAATCCTGCTTCCTGCAGGATCTTATGATTTAGAGTTCTGATTTTTTGATTTTGAAATGCAAACCTTTTACTACAGTCAAAAATGTTTCTGCACAGTTAAACATCAGTGTTTTTAAGGTAGCACTGTCTGTACCTTTTAAGGCATTTCTTATACCCTCTATCTTTTATTAGATTTTTTTTTTTTTTTTTGTATTTAAATACAAACTTAAATTATTCTGTCCTTTTTCTATCCAGGAAATCTGAGATTGAGTATTATGCCATGCTGGCCAAGACTGGTGTCCACCACTACAGTGGAAACAACATTGAGCTGGGTACAGCCTGCGGTAAATACTACAGGGTGTGCACACTGGCAATCATTGACCCTGGTGAGTACCATCATTTGTATGACACCATCTGCCCTAATTAGTGTCTTAATTGAATTTAGCTTTTTCTCTAATGCTGCACACATTGAGTTTAAGTCTAAAGTAGGAAGTAGGTATACTTTATGCGTTACTAATCCCAGCATGTTGAGCAGACTGGCAAAGGAGCAAACAAATAAAATAGTATGCAACATGTCTGTTGAATTACCCTGTTGTAGCTATGAAAGCATTAGAAATGTAGCATTCAACTAAAAAAATGTCTAAATGTCCATGCGATTGTGGCTTCTAATGGATTAAGATCAGATTTGAAATCCTTTCACGCCAGATCACTGCAGCTCAGCAATCCTCAGCTGACCTTTTGTAAAAATAGTTTGTATCACTGCTTATACTCAGCTTTGTTTAAACTTAAATGGTATATATTTTTATTTCTGACACTTGATTTGCTTTGTGTAAATCTTTGTGCTGGGCCTATCCAGAGTGGTCCAGTTCTGAACTAGTGGTTCACTAGATGAAAGCCGGTTCCCAGTGCTCTCCAGCCAGTTCATGAATACTCCATTAGCAACGTTTACCTTTTTAATATTGACTTTAATTTATCCTGTAGAAATGGTGTCATCCTACTGTGTATGCCAGTTTTTAGTTCAGTCCACTTACCGTTTCTTTTTTTTCCCCTTCAGGCGATTCTGACATCATCAGGAGCATGCCAGATCAGCAGCAGCAGCCTCAGTAGAGCTGTACCCCCACCCCGTTGTTATAAATAAAGTCGGTGTTAACAGAACATGCTGCTGTCATTTTGTTTTTATTTTTTTGTTCATTTAACTTGTTGGTTAAGACATCGTGTCAGTCCTGCAAATGTCCACCAGAGAGCACCAGTGTTCTCTTTAGTTTCCCTTCTTTCACCTTTTCAAGGTCTGTGTGAGGAATTTCCCCTTTTTTTGTGTTGTTTACATTATGAAACTGTCACAAGAAAACAGGATAGAAACAAATATAGAAACCAACTGTAGAAGTAAGGAAGCGTGACAGCAAAATTTGTTGTTTTTTTTTTTTAGTTTTTTTTTTTTTTGAGTGCTTATCATGCATCAGTTCTGAGACTTACAGTTGCAGCACCTGCAGTTTACATGTCCGTGCTGCTTTTATTCATTGTACAATGCTGTTCTGGAGCTTTTAACAACTGACAGTTATTACATATACAAATATTAATATACAAAAGGGATACATAGATACATTTTTGTGCAGCTCTACATTTCCACAGAGGTCACAGCTACAAATCTGCTCTGCTCTATTGTTGGGCGAGTGCCTTGCTGAAGGGCAGTTTGGTAGTGTAGTGGATAAAGTAGAACAAGCCTTGCAGCTGTAGCTGCTGATGGGCGTCACATTGAAGCTGGCTCAGGTCTTTTGGGGCCCTGAGCAGCAGTCGTCAGTACAGTGATACTGAACAGTATCATGCACAGTGTTTAAGCAGCATTTTATTTCCACAACAATAGCTGAAAATTAGTTTACTGAACAACCTCCATGAATGGTCCTGGACCTTTTTGATAATATTAGCCAAAGCAGAAATTTCTGGCACAACTTCACATAAGACTGGCGACCTTTGCAGGTTTTTGTTTGACACCTGCTCTATTCAGACGTTCTTTGCTGTGCACTTTGAACAGACCCTGATGACTGTGAGCTGAAACATGTTGGCCTAATAATAAAGTCGATCGATAACCTGCCGTGTGTTTTCCCTCATCCATGCGTCTTGATAGTAGGTGAAGTGCCAGGAGTTTCTGCTTTGCGCCACAATTTAATATTGTCAAAAGCTCCAGAACCATGACTACTGAGTTTAACCTTAACAATGTAAAGTAAATTCAATTTGTTTTTACACCGAATTAAGGCCAATACATCAACTGTAGCTAGAGATGCACTGAAAGCTGTCTGTCCATCCATCCAGTGGTTGCCAGTTGCCCCAGTTTCTCCCACTCATGGCATTGCTAAGCCTTTTTCCTAACTCCCAATGAATCATTATAGATTTGTTTCACATGCAACAAATGAATCCAGTTAAGAACTATCCAAAGAGTAAAATATACCTTTTACAGATAACACCATAACAGATATTTTTGAGTATATAGGTTAATATTGGTAGATACTGTATTTAGTTATTGTGTCTTGTCTTTTTTAAACTAAAATATTTGTGCTTGTACATTTCAGTCGAGACTCTGGATACCATCCAGCTCATGAACTCTGCTGACAGATTGTGCCCTGTGTGTCCTCCTTCACAGACATCTCCTCTCTGGGATGTTGATGTTGTTGTACAGCCCCTCTCTCTGCATCCAACAAGCAGCATTTTAGCAAGAAAAGAGACAGAGTGTGACCCACTTGTGTTGTTTTTTTTTTTTCCTGCTGTGTCCTAGTGACAGAAAGTAGGTAAGCGTGTCTGTCTGGTAGCCTAATGTCAGACCCAAGGTAATGCCAGCCTCCATTTTGAAGCAGCCGGGTAAATCCTTGCTGATCTGCCAGCTTGTTCACCCCAACTAGGTTGAGGGAGGGACACTGAATATCTACACATGCGCACTAGTGGGACACTCATGTTTCTGCACAGTTATACTCATGAAACTTGAATGTATGTTTCGGACAATCTACGGAGAGTAGGGTGCTATGCTTTCCACCATCTCTACACAAATACAAGTCTATATAAGTCCATTTGCATTGTAAGATTTGTTGCATTATATATTTTCCAAAACATTTTGGATTATGGTGTTTAATCACTATAAGATATATATAAGATTGATGTGTCATATTTAAGTGATCTGAGTCTAGTTCCACTCTAGTTTTGCTTCATTAACTTTTTAAAGTTGGTTGTAATAAAGGGCTGTTTTCCTCAAATAAGTTAAGCAAATTTTCCTAACAAGACTAAAAGCTCAATAAAAAAGAGCCCAATGATTCAAATAAAACCAACTGCAGACACAGGTTAAATTTCTCTTTTTATTATTCAGAATCAAATACATGAGCTCATGCAGATCCAACAACAGAATGTGTGAGCAGGTGGAGCGATGGAGAACAGTCTTGAGCGATTCCAATAAAATGAGGCGCCCGCTGGTCCAGATACAAGCTTTCTCCTCTAAACTGCACAACTCAGCTGAAATACAACCACATGAGAATCTGTTGGATCTGCAGCTATTTAGTCACACAACACAAATATTGATTCGTGGGGTATCATGATTTGGAAAGCTTGCATCATCCAGACGCACGGCGGCCGATCATTTGAGAACCACTTAGCTCGAGCGTCACGAGATAAAGATGAGTAAAGTACAAACAAGTTTTCAGTGAGCTCACACTGACTTAAAAGTGCAACTTCGTTTTCCAGCTTTGTTGGATTTGCAGAAGCAGGGATCATAATTCACACAGGGGCGATGATTAAGGGCCTAACAAATAACTACATTACCAACTACAGTATTAGTGTTAGTATTAAACAGAATACTACTTCATGGTACGTCCAGGTATAACAAGTTAACTATTGCATAGTCTTTTTTTCTGTTAATAGCAAATACTACTTCAGAATTATAGGAAAGAATAGGATTACACATATGTAATAATATTAGTTCCGTAATTACTTCTCATAATGCTCAACTGATTGCCTAAATAATTCTAGGCAAAAGACAAGCATGGGCACTGTGTAACTAGCTTCATATACTGTATATGTGGAGTTTGTGCTACTATGCTAAATCACTGCTTTAGATCCCCATCCATCGTTAGCGTCAAAAAGTTCACCAGCACAGGAAATGACTCAACATTGGTATCACTTTGAATGTTCAAAAGAAATGTCACAACATATAAAATGACACAAAGTTTACACCATAATGTCTCATACGGAGATGTAAGCACACAAACACACGTACAGTCTCTGCATGTACAGCAGCACGTCATGCCGTCTTTATAGGAAACGCCCTCAGTCCAGCTAAGTTAGCTCAACTAAAAAGGTTATACACAATGATTGATGTAAAAAAACAAAAACAAACAAACAATGAAGACACGGTTGATGCTGCAACTTGACATAAACACGTCAGATGTCTCATTTACACGTTTTACTTGTATGTGCCTTTTTGAATGTGTAGTGTGTGAATGTGTGAAACAAACAAACACAGACAAAAAAAAATGTTTGTGATAAGTGTTTCACAGGATGTTTACACTAATGCCTGTCTAAATTCACTTCTCATAACTTGGAACAGGAAATGGACAGAAAGGCAAACTGGAATCAAAGGGTGAAGGAGGTCTTCTGTGGCAGTCGATGGGTTAACAGACACGGGGACGGTAGGAAGATGCAGTTGTTAGTAGTCAAAGAACTATTTTCAATATGATTTACACACACAATATTTTTTTCCACAACAGGACGACCTTTCACTGCTCACTTCTTTGTCTTTCAATTTTTACTGTTATAGAAAAGAGACATAAAAAAATACCCCGACATTACATTCATCGAAGGAAATGTAGTCAATTCCTGAAAAAAGTGCTCTTGCATAACTGATCGTGTTTGACGTTTTCCTTCTCACTCCGTCACTAGCTCTCTTCAGGTAGTTTGCTTCTAGACAAAGATCACGAGGGAAATTCACAGTATTGGGGTGGGGAGGGGTTAACAGTTGGTGGCCAGATGGGGGCATGTTTCACTCAAAGAAAAGTGCAAATTGAGTTGGGTCAGTGTTCAGGGCGTAGAGGAGTTTAGATGCTGCCAGGGGAACCCAGCTGCAAAGGGTGATGATGGTGGTGAGAAGATGTATTGAAGTTACTGAGATATTGTTCTTTGAGAAGGACGAAGGGGGGAATACATCACCAAACTGGGGCGGGGGTTGGTGGGAGTCCAGTCTAAAATCAAAACCTAAGAAATTGTTTTGTCTTTTTTAACACGACAGTGGGGGTCCTGCTGTAGGAAAGAGGCGTAGTGGGTAGGGGGGGTTTGGGGCCCGGCAAGAACTTCTCATGCCTGCATGTACTGGGGAGGAGGCTCCTTGGGTGGGATGGAGACAGCTTCCTCATATGGGGGCAGCAGAACCTGAGAAGTAACAGAAAACATGGATGAATGTTCAGTGATTGAACATTAAATGTTCCTTACTAACCTGAAAACTAATGAACCATTTACAGAAGATACCCTTTTTTATTTTTTCATAAAAAATTCAAAACATAACCTGATTATTTTTTAGTCGATAGATGATCAACAAAATTAAAACAGGATCTGAAACAAGGTCAAAGTATTCCTACGATATCCCACTGTGCTGTCTATGCAAGGTGCAAGAGGATTTCCCTTCATTTCCCACTGCTTCCAAAATAATTAACAATAAATAAACAATGATAGAAAAACTAAATTAGAATCTGGAAACATGGTAACAATAGAAAAAACAAGTAATTTGAGATACAGCTTGTTTCCCCTCCATCTTTCATGCTCTTTATGCCCCAGCCTTATAGAAGGCATTACTAGCAGGAAGGATAACACGCACACATCTCTGTGCTTTGTTGTTCACACTGCCCTCTCGCCATCCGAGGTCTCCCTCTGTAAACAGTGTTATAAAACCAGCCCTGCTGTTAATTCAGTGAGAGAGAGAGAGAGAGAATTTGCTCCGAGGGGATGGAATTGTGAAACAGCCAGGGAGGCCCGGAGAACACATCACAGGGAGGATTTGAAACGAAGCGGACAAGCAGACAATTATGCAACATGTCCAGAAGAAGAGAGGAGGACGGACAGAGATATATAAAGCGGGGGGAGGGAGAGAGAGGGAGGGAGAGAGAGGCGACCCTTGTGCATTTTAATGGCATTTACATAAAAGCACGGTAGATAAGCAGCTCGGAACTTGATGTTCGAGGCTATAGAAAGCCACTTAGACACACCGCCGGCTTTCTAATAGTAAAAATAGATGGAGTGCTCTATTCAGTCCGAGCTGTGTGTAGAGAGCGGAAACGCTATGACAAAACCATATCGTCACTATTCAGGCCAATATGAGAGCTGTTTGACCATGTGCCACAGATTCTCAGATACTGTGTGTTCCCTCTTACTTCTAATTGAAATTCACACTGCTTTTGCTGCGGCCTCCACTTTGACCTAGATGTTTCTGCTCGTTACTTTATCTTATTTGTTTTTTTAAATGTAAAATCCATATATACATACAAACATATTTTCCATTTCAATTAGACTAGTAATTAAACTAAATTAAACTGTTTTCACACTGCTTTTATCTCAGTGGTTACAGGCTCCTGCTTCCTGTTTTTGATGTAACACTACCTGGCACCTGAGTGTTATTTCAGCTCTCAGCCTTGTGTAAGTATACAGTATATTCTCTGTCACAAATGTGATTGATGCTGATGTATCATTACATTTTTAAGTAAATATAAAATATAATACAGCCATAAAACTGAGTATAAAACAGAAATATACTTTGATGGATTAAACTTGTAATTTTCTCCCCCTAGTGCATTTTATTCGTCACCGGGGCAACTGATAACCTTTTACTTCTTCATGGTCCACCTGCTAACACACACAAATCAGCCTAGTTTTGTTCTTTCCATTCTTTGTACTTTTTAAAATATTTTTCAAATGTATTCAGCATTTTTCTCTTAAAATCTGGCTGTGGCTGTGTTTCTTTCCCTCTACGTCCTGGCTGCAGGGGACAAATCAGACTGGCACATATCCAGTTTGTTCCAAGGCCACATGATACACAATATGACACCAGACCCTGCTGGATTAGCTCCTGCCTGAGTCTGTTTTACAAGGTGAAAAACGTCAGCAGTGAACTGGGTCCACAGCAACTCAAGGACAGAGTGACAGATGAAGTGCTACGTATTGAGACGACAGTGGGTGTGAGACAGATTAATGTCTTATGGATCAGTGTGGAGGATTACAGAGATACAGACAAGTGGAAACCGTGACTACGCTAAAGCCTATGAGAAACTGCTTGAGTCAACACTGAGAGGGACGTGTAGGATGGACGACACATGACTCTAACCAGCCACCCAATCACTTAAGGAAGACCTAAAGCATCTACTGTACTTCTACTCACAGCAGCAACGTCACTTCACTGACATAAGCTGTACAGTTACAACACTGGAATATTAAACAGCCCATTTCCCTGTGACTGTGTACAGTACAATGTATTATATGCACTATTCTACTCAATGGCTGAAATGAACTAGTTAACTCATCTAAAAGACACTGCATAAAATACTTTCTAAAAATACTTGTTTTAATATGATTAAAATGTTTTTAAATAAAGAGGATGTAAACATATTTTAACAGATGTGATCTGATCTGTGTCTTTTCATATTCTGAAACATTAAAATTCATATTAATTAGTTTGTGAGGAGAACACTGTACTTTTTTACTCCTTGCTATTGTGGCATCAGCACTTGCAGGCATGATGAGATATTTTATTACTGCAGAAATTACACTGATCAACCACAACATTAAAACCACCAGCATGATTTATTGTTCTGGACATATTTCTTTGTCAGACTCTAAATAGCTGCTATTAAAAAAATAAGCTATGTGAAAATGATAATAAGTGATGCCTACAATCCTTACCTTGTAAATTAAGTGGTATCAACTCATTGAACTGCAATAACATGAACAAAAAATAGTCTATATTTTAGTATAGCTTAGTAAAGCCTTGCAGATGTTGAGCCCAGCATTTAATACCTCATATTCACATATCTGAGCATGTGGAATTTTTAGTATGTCCTTGAAATGAAGAGCTGGTAGGTGGATGTGAGGACTTACCGTGGTGTCATTGGTGGTGACATAAACCAGGACCTCCGTGGTGCCCCTGCCGCTCACATATCTGTAGCAGTTCCACACACATCCAATCAGGTAGGCCTGCCCCCAGGAGGTGAAAACAGAGAAGGAACAATGACCTTAAACCACACTGCCTCCACTTTTCATTATTACTGATGCTGCTTGCTACAATCTCATCACTTTTTCTAGGTTGGACATTCATCCACTGTGAGAATCATGACAGCTGGTTGGATGTGGACAGTTCCATCTAAGGACGTTTCCATTTCTGGAAAATGTTGCCCTTCTGCTTCTGGCTCTGACATTTATTTAAAGGAAGCGTATCAGTGATCTCTTGCAGCATTACGGCTCAGTCCACACTAATGTTTAGGTTTGTCTCACTTGGCAGAAGAACAGGAGGCTCATTGTGTGTGTGTGTCTGTGTCTGTGTGTGAGTAGCCTGCTGAGTTGGTATCTCTGCCAACAGTAAGTGCAACCAACCAACCAGGAAGCCAAATGGACAGCTAGGCAACCACTTCATCATCTGCAGAGTTGGCCCCCAACACTAAATTGAGGTCAACTTCATCATTTTGCACTATGCAGAATTGAACCTTTAAAATAAAAAAGGTCCTAGGAACATTGATGATTTACAGCAACATAAAATAAAATAAATCATTTTATCAAGTTAATACATTTTATTATGTTTGGTTAAACATTTCCTCTGCACTCTTTTTATTTAAATCTGCAAACACTGATATCTTATAAATTTACTAAGAAATTAATTGTATGGGGGACCAGATGTATTGTGTCTCAGCTGTTCTAGTCCGCTTCATGTGTCTGGCTTAAATAAACGCCTTCTGAAAGTTCGATTGTTATATTATAAAAACCTGCCACGCATTGATTCTTAAAACAGCTAAAAACAGCTGGCACACAGGCTGCGAGTTTTCACTTTGAATAGTTAACGAATGGTCGAGCTGCCAGAGAGAACCCTGCTGCAGCCACATGCCAGATGGACTGTGGTGCAACCTAAGGTTAGGTGCCTTCAATTAGCTTAGTCTCCTCATCAAAACAGGTGCAACAAAGTTCTTACATCCTCTAGAAACGACATTAGACATTTGTACAAACTCTGAGTTGCAGGTCACTAACCTATTAATGTCATCACTTCGCATTATAGCAAAAGGCTCACACATCGTGAGGAGCTGTGCTACTGCTCATTTATTTTCTGCAATAAGTCATGTCGTCTCATTTTATAAATCTGAGCTTATAACCATCTACATCTCCCTCTGTGCTGCACTACTCTCTTCTCCTACCCCCCTATCTCTCTTTAGCTCTTCTTCCTGCCTGTCTGTATGTGGCATTTATGCCAAGTGCAGTCAAGTGGAGGATGTTGGCTTCAGCAGGAACTTCAGCAGGTGTTGCCTCTGAACTGAGAGCTGAATGTGTCCTTGAGGTTTCATTTCTGGCTCTTTTCCAGGGGACTGGCTCAGCTATCATTTATATAAGGATAAGTAGTTGATATACAGTACTGTGTGAAGCACAATAATGCACAGCACAGTATTGATTTCTCTTGGCAAATATGAAGATAATATGTTTTGAACAAGTACTACTCTTTAAAGCAGTAATGAAAGTGCTACAAAGCTCTTTGTGTGAGTCATGACATTTGCTCTTGTCTATGAGTCCAGCAGTATGTCTTCCACTGCCTGCTTGCTATCATAATGTCGCAGCTCTGGCTTTGAAATTCTGCCGAGAACATTTCTAATCTGAGCCAAGAGGAGAAACAACTTGATTTGATTGTACAGATGACTGCAATTTCATGTCCTATCTCATCACTGTCCCCCAGAGCATAGCTGTGCCTAGAGAATCATCCATGCATTAAGGGGGACTAGCCTGAAAGGAGTTGGTTTCCTGTTGTCCCTGACCCACTGATCTTTAACTGAGCTCATGAAGAAAAGTGATAAGTGGAACGTTTACATTTATTACACATGCCTGATGGTTCATATGGCATGTGTAATGAATGCTACGAGACATGCGCAGTATGACATTTAATCACCTTAATAACCTTGCGATAAGAGGAACAAAGCTATAAAGGGTTGTTCTACGAGATACAATTGTTCAGTGAATGTGTGTAAATCACTACTTTTTATTAGATTTCAGACTATGTAGTCTTACCTTGAAGGAGAGGATGCAGCCGATGAAGAGAAGAACTGCAAAAACTAGGCACATGTTGTTGGTGGACATGATGTCCTCTTTGTAAGGGAATGTTCCCGGCTGAAGGGAAGGAGAAAGGTAGAGAGAGGAAAGTAAATTAAAATAAATAAATGTCAAGAGTGAAACAAAAATCAATGAAGAGAAATGTGAGGCAGAAGATAGGAGAGTAACCTTTTTACATGAGGCATAACTTGACCTTTCCTTGACCTTTCAGTCCTAAACAACCAAAGAGTCTCACATGGACACGTAATTTTGCATGTGGGGGCTGTACCTTGTAAGTTGCTTTGGATAAAAGTGTCAGCCAAATGACTAAAACATAAATTTGTTCATGTCTTATTGACCTTTATTCAGTGAGTGTCTCTTGTAGTTTAAGGGAAAAAAAACTGTGTTGTAGTGAAATAGTTCTCACCAGCTGCTGAAGGTAGTCCTGCACCGTGTTAGGATAAACCACCACACTGATGGCTACCAGCGTGTTAAGGGCAAAGTCGAAGATTTGGTAGCAGAAGAATGGAATGATCCAAGCAGCATGTTGCTGTAAAAGACATTTAAACATTAAACAAGAAGAAAAAAACTCTCAATTTCAGATTTATGCTTCTCATTTGTATGTTTATTTACCTTGTAAGCACCATATGTTGCCATGCCACATATAAGAATCATGAGGAGGGATATTGCAGTTGCTATGCAGATATCTGAGAAATAAAACACATAAAACAGAACAGTGTGAGACCAGATAATCTAGTTTTCCAGCGAAGAACAACAGCTGGAACACTTGCATCTACTGATGTAATCCAAAAGTCGTAATGGGATTTTTTTTTTCCAAAATAGTGCCCTCACTATTTTTAAGCATCCAATCTGCCTTGCAGAAAGCACATGGATAATTGTTATGCAAGAGATGCTAAATTTGACTAAATGTGACACCCTTCTCACACTTGCATTACAGCTGTGCAAAAAGCTGATGAGACACTTGTCACTGCCAGTAATGAGCTCAATAAAGTAACTAACAGGGATCCACTCATGAAGTTAAGATTATATATTCAATACAGACACTGCCCCCAAAACATCATACACATTTTCTCTATATAAAATAATGTCTCCTTCATTTTCCTTTGACTAAAGCTGCAGAAGCAGCAATCCTATCTGAGTGGAGCTGCGTTAAGATGGCCGTTTTAATCCAGTGTGGAATCAGTGCAGTTGTTTTTGAATCAGAGTAGTCAGTGACAGAAGCTGTGGCATTGCAGAAGCAGCTATGATGATGATAGCTGCTGGAGGGGCAGCACTGGAAATACACATGCACTCTGATTTGTTGTCTATGCTCTGGAGCCTACTCAGCCATGTCTGTGCTGAGAGCAGCATTTTGAGGAAAGAAGTGATGATTAGAAAGGAGACGTGATGTTAGAGCTACAGAAAACACACGAGGATACAGAATGTGGACATGCTGTCAGTTTTAGCTGTCAGAAATAGAAGATACATCATAAACATATTACTGATTGATTATGTCTGGGAGTTATGTAGTGGCAGGGTGGACCATGCACTTTGCAATTAATTTGACAAGCTCAGTGAAATAATGTGTGAAACTACCAATTATGTGTTCATGAAGAATCTCAAAAAACAGCAACAGAACTTTCTCAGTCGATTGTTAGGGACACATCTTAAATGGGTGGATTGAACCTTAGGATTCCATTCACTGTCATTACCAATTAATCACAAAAGGTTTGTCTAAAGATAACCAGTGTACACAGTACAGTGACAAATCAGAGACATAAACAGTACATCCTTGCTTTGGAAAGCATTTTTGCTTGAAAAATGACTCAAATTATTATTACAACAGGGGCAGATTAATTACTGATTAATTCAGCTGTAGTTTCTTACTGTCAGTTTTCATGGAAAATAGCAAACGTCTTCCTTAAGGACATTTAACATATCCTGTAATTCCAATAGACAATGCCACATCTGGCACGTAACTATCGAAGGGATTAGCTGCACTCACTTGCATCGTCCATGACATCAATGTCAGTGCCCAGCTCAGAGCTGGTAAGGTGGTAGCGGTACTGAACTGGGTCATTGAGAGCCGACAACAAGATGAGTAAGACCACTGCATTGATGAGCTGTGAGGGAATGAAAATCAATATTAATGTCAGATGTCACACTAGAGTCATGCATTTTGACAGCTGTGACATTTTAGACTTAATGGATCTGAAGAGTATATTTAAGTCATAATATTTGTGACTTTTTCTTAGTGTTATACAGTATAAAAATGAAAATATAAACTAAGGGGAGTTGCAGAAATAGGGTTTTCAATATATATACTATTTAAGGCTTGATAAAGGTTAATCACTGAGTGGATTTAATAGAGAAAACTCTAATGAAGCATCATAATGTGTTAATTAAGGCCATAGCTAATGGGTATTTCCAGTAATTTAATTTATGATTCATTTATTTGATTGCTTGTATAGTCTGTGTTTAGAAAATAATGAATATATATACTATATACTGGCTCACAAAGCCCAAAGGCACACGGTTTCTTGTTTTTATCAAAACCTCTGATCAAATTGTAGAAAATTGTTGTGGATTAATTTCATTTTGATCCTAACTGAGGAATTAACTAATGGGGTCAAATCTAATGTTGATTCAGGGTCAGTGATCCAACCAGTATGACTATACAAAAAAAAAAAAATACTAAAAGTTATAGATCACAGTTTAGTTTTCTCCTCCTACTGTCAGAACATTTTATTAATGGAGGTATTTGTTGTTACTGCCTTTAATCTACAACATGGTTGACTGATAGTAAAAGAGATGGAGGCTAACGATAAAGCTCTGGGATTTACAAGGCTTACTGAACTATGTTTAAAACTTCAGGTTATCCTGAGGGTTATAACACAAGAAAAGTCGATTTAAAAGTCGATTTAACCCCACAGGTCTGGTTTAAATCCAATGTGTTGGACTAGGAAGAACAAAAAAAAGTAACGCTAGCTGCCTTGTTAATACGTTTAGTTATACCTACTTTACAATGTGATTAAAATATATCAGGATAGTCCAAAAGAAGGCTTGAATGGCAAAGTAGGAGACAAATAGCTAAGCAAACCTTTCCTTGTTATTTTTATTCAACGTTTTAACCAAGGTTTTCCCCAAAATGGCAAATCAAACATGAGCTCCACAAAAAGCGGCAGCTAGCTAATGTAACTTAGCTTAAAACTCAACCGCACTTGACGCTAAATCAGACATTTCGTCGTCATATTAAACGTTTTTCGAGGCACATGTAAAGATATATGTTCCTGGCTCGTATGACAAACATGACTTACCATGTACCATATCCCCAGGATGATGGTGCCCGTCCGGACATGGCAGCACAGGCAGCAGCTCGTCGAGTACCACCGGTCCCACGGCGAAATCATCTTTTCTGTTTGTATCCTGCTCTTAATTTGAAGCTATTTCATGAATGCTGTCGATAATGAATGAGTGGAGGCTACACTGTCCTCTCTCTTCCCCCCCCCCCTCCCCAAACGTAAAGTTGGTGCTGTTGATGGTGCTAGGACCGCCGCATCCAGCGTATGTTGGCAACGACGTTCGCCCGTTTCCGCGAGTGGAGTCCGGGCGAACGCGGCGCCGTTGATCTGGTTCATCCCGGAGTCACATGACCACCGGGGGATTTGACCGGGACATGTGGGGCGGATGCTGATGGAGACAAGACGGTTTCACGGTCGTGTTTCAGCGTGGCACGATGCTTTTTGGAGGAGTGTGGGTCATCAGTGAACTCATGAGTTCAGTGTATTTAAGTGTCTTAAATACACTTTAGCAGTCACTTCACCTGGAAGATTAAATCACCCACCGGGCCCTGACGTCCTGGTGGGTGATAATATGCAATGTGCATCTCAGTTTTTGTGATAAATCATGAAACCTGTCCTTCAGACAGGCCCTGGGAAAATAGTAGCTTTAAGACATGAATTATTAGGGCTAATATTATGCTTTCAGCATTTATATTGTAACATGAATTTGTTAGAAAAATCCAGCTATTGTTTGTGCATAAGGGAGAATGAGGAGTTAATGCAGACTCCAGGGGCCCCTCGCAAGTTAATGTGCTTGTTAATGTCTCATTAAACACCTTCTTAAATTAGACATGTTGCCCAAGTGGTATCAAGATTGTTTCTTAACAGCCGATGATTCACATGGAGGCTTTTTGTGATCATTTCACATAGCATTGGTCTCTTCAAGAAATCCCTTAAAACTAAATAAATGCCTAAGTATCGACACGTTTCATTTTATTCAAGGGTTTTAACAAGAAACCAGTTTTCGTCTCATGTCAGTTTATGTGCGTCTGTGCAAACACCCTGGACCAAGCCTGACAGATGGGCCACTGACTGCAGCTCTAAGCTCTGGTGGGTGGACTGCATCATCGTTTCATTAGGGGATTTTCCTCTCCTGCCGCTGACTTAAAACTGACCAGACTGCCACCACCTTCAATGGCGAAACACGATTTGAAGAGGAAATTTCCAACTGATGATCCATTTTTAACAGTCTTAAAGATTTTCCATACAACTGTTTGAATTATTAAACAGTATTTGTGGAAGTGTATAGAGGACTCTGACATAATGCCCGGAAATACAAATCCTTATAATCCTGTTTCTCAGACTTACTGGGGAACAATACAATCCCCACTCAGGAGAGCACATATATTAGTTTGGCTGTATAATGCTGTCAGATTCTACTGACTTATTTCTAGATGAGACTAGTTGAAGGCAGTATTGTCTTGTATTATTATATATTGCTATCAAATGCACAAACGACATGGTTTTCTCCATTAATATGTCATAAAATGTGATCTGATCTTCATCTAAGTCAAGATGAACAAATATAATGTGCCTAAAATAATGTCAGTCAATGTAGCTCTAGACCTCACCTCCAAATTAGTAATGCTAACACCTGACTCCAATTAGCTTTTTGAGGTCATCATTCAAAGAGTTCACCTAGTTTTTCCACTCGCACTGTGAGGTTTGTCTGGTTTTTGTTAATGAAGACATGAAAAAAACGTAATTAGTTATGTGTTATTATTTTAGGCACATTAGATTTGTTAATACTCTTGACTTAGATGAAGATCAGATCACATTTTGTGACAAATTAATGCAGAAAAACATGAAATTCCAAAGGCTTCATATACTTTTTCTTGCCTCTGCAAGTATTGAAGGCAAACCACCAGCGGGGAACAAAGAAAGAAAACCAAACAAAAATAAAACGGTGATATCCCTCTGAAGTGAAGTTGAATGGACAGGGAGCCAGAGACTGAGAGAGATTAAAAGCCGGTAAATCCTAAATGAACCGTGCGGTAAGGGATGGAGAGAGAGATGCAGCGAAGGAGGTCAGGCACTGTAAGCGTGCCACGAGACTGGCTCACCACATTGACTATGACGGCTGTTTGACCTCAGGAGCGTCACTGCAACAAGGGCCGGTCACAGGACTGGCTGCTGACACAGATTTGTATCAAACTCCATATAGTGACTCTTTGTGGTATTAATAACAGATTTGGGGTTAGTTTGACAAAAAAATAAAAAACAGCATGCCAGGTGACAGGGAGAGATCACTATTGTTTGTATGGAGTTCTAGTTCAAACTCTACTACCTTTTTGGCACAAATACATGAGTAAGAGGTAAAAGAAGCTGTGCTTCTTCAGAATAACCAATCTATTAAAATATAGCTTCTCCATGGAGCTGTGGACATTAAGACTTAACATGATTTTTCCAATTAGCTCTAAAGCTCTTCTCATAAAACCTCTTTAATTAATATATCTTTAGGTTATTTTCATTTGGAAGTATTAACAACTCTTCAGTGACCACTGAAGCCAATACCGCATTTAAAACGGCTTTTTGTCATTTTTAATAATATGACTCTAAACCTCTCTTCCAAGCAAAACAATAACACCTGGGGTTACTGCCAAGCTTTGTTCCTTAGTAAAAGAAAATAATAAAAAGTAACAAGTCCGTAACAAGGTGATATCAAGCATTTCTGATTTATTTATCATCTTTACCAAACAAACATAGAAATATCATTTGTATCTCCTCAATAAACAAAATCATTCACAAAAACAATTTCAAAGACACAAGTATATAAATACATTGATTGAATCATCCTAATCGTCAGTAAAAATTAAGAAGGGTACCTGAAGCCACAGCGACAGAGAGTTTGTTCTTTGAGGTCTACCAACAATTACGCACCACCACCTCAACGCACTAAGGCTCTTTGCCTATCAACACACTTGTGTTAAAAATCCACTAGCTCGGACGCCACAGAAAAGCTGCAATATGTCTCCTTAGAAAAGCTGTAATAGTATATATACACTCAGTGGTACTCCAGGACGGTTAAAGCAGGATATCATTCATTTAATTTCCATGTACATAAAAACTATTATCAAAGTCATGCAAAATGAAATTAATTCTGACATCAAAACTGGATGGAAGCTATAAAAAAGGATGCTGATCCACTTTCAATACATCTACAATTTAAGGCAATAGAATTAAATTCCATTTTTTATATATGTTTTGTGTCTTGTTAAAAACCAACTCTGATGTGGAATTAAAGCTGCTCCATTTCATTCTCAGTGTATGTCTTCAAGCTCAATTTACATCAAAACCCCACCCCCAAATCATAAATCCAGGAAGTCAGGTACAAAAACAAAAAGTTACATTTCAGATTCCGCAAAAAGATATTAACGTCTACATGAACTCAATACAGCCTTTTGCACAGTGCAATCAGAGAACTGGAAAAAGCCCTTACAATCTGTACATATGGCGTGGCTTTTTCTAGAACAAAAACTGGAACAAAGTGTTGTTTAAAAAGAAAAAACAGTGCAGAAAGGAAGTCATGAAGTCATTAAGTGTCTGGAAAAACCAACACAGTCAAGCAATTACAGACAGAGACTAAATAATAAAGGCAGAGGGACAGTGCTTCTAGTGCTACTGCTTTATGGGATAATCTATCTGCTAACCTCACATTACAGTGCCTCCTGGTGGCTAATATGAGTTACTCAGACGTCTACAAAGCAGTTCCAGGTTAGTTCACAATGTTCAAATTTTAAATTTAGTGCTGTGGTTGAGACGATCAGGACCAGATTTTGTCCACAGCTGATGAATCGGTAACCTATCAGCTATCTGTGTGCTCCAAACTTCCACAGCTTCAATAAAATATTGTGCCTTTCCATTGTACCCCCTTTAACTATAAAGTGGTATATTTAACCATATTTTAGTACAACAGTAGGTGGAACATACCATCACATGGATGTACAGTGAAAAGGTGGACTATGTTTCAGTAGGAGAGGAAAGGTTTGTATGGCCAAGATACTTTTTTTTCTGCTGTAAGACAATGCCAATTGTTCATAACTACACAGCCTACAGGCAGCAGTAGTGGCTGTTAGTGGGAGTAGTTAGTACTTAGATTCTGGGGAATTTAATTTGTATAGAGAAAGGGTTTTAGATTACTGTGATCATTTCTCTTGTTCATATTTGTTGTTTAGTAAAGTCACTGCACTTCAATCGCCGTAAATTTGTGTGTCACAGCTCAGCAAGAAATGACTGAGAAATACAGATAGACGGGGGACTTTGTACTAGAATACAGTTACTCTGGAAATGACTAAACACATCACTCACACAGACTTCAGTAAAACTTTAGAATGCACCGTTTCACAAAAGAGAGAAGGATGAGCACAGTGACCATTAACCTTTCCAATATACATATGCCATGAACGTGTTGTATTAAAAGTAAACTTGAAAAGAATATCTGCACCACTCCTCTAAACATATTCGTGACCACTATTTTCATACAGCTGGTACTCACACATTTCAGTAATTGATATGAGGACAGCAGCAAGGCAAACAAAACAAAGTGCAACATCCTGGGGTGATAAACATTTGTTTCTCTTGTATGACAAAATTAAATTTTTAAGATTCATAGATTTTTAGGTTAACAATTAAACCCACTCTCTGAAGAAAAAAACAAAAAAATTTGATGCTATTAATAAACAATTACATAGACATGTACCTCCACTGCAAGTCAGCCTGTCCTGAGACTCCACTTCGAGTGCAGTGTAGCAAATAGTGCAAATTATTTAAGATTTCAGTCCATAGGACTACATTTCATCACTATATTGAGACAAGCAGATGACATCCCCTGCTTGTTTTCTTTTTGTTGCGGTAACTGATTAACTGTTAATGTACCTCAGAAAGAAATTCTGTACCTGGTAATTATTGCATGTGACACATTTGACAATCATTTGCATATGCTTGTTTGGACCTGTGATGTGATTTCACGTTTCCCTTCTAACTTTTTTCTTCTCGGAGGGCTTTGGAGGCTCCACAATCTGCTCAGACTCTGAAAGTAGATCACAAAGTAAAAGGAAAAATTTTTATTTTTTTTAACTCTCTGTTTAAATGTATTGGACACAAAAACAGCCTGTGTTACAAAGAAATTTATAGAAAAGTAGAAAGCGTGCATAAACATGATGAGAAGTACTTCTTGTACTGCTAACGTTATACATTTACTTTCTGTGTGAATTTTTTTTTCTGGAGTAATCACAGTGTAAGAGCTGCTTAAACCTACTCTGAGGTGAGGATATGCTGGGATTCTGCTTTTTGGAAGCCAGCGCAGGAAGCTCTTGGGGTTTGGGCACTGCATTGACCAGGAGTGCAGGGCTTTCCATCTATTATCAAATATGTGAAAATGGCAATGAGATAGGGAAAACGGAGAAACTTCGTTTGATGTGAATATAAACAAAATATGACTATTTGAGTAAAACGTTACTCTGACACTCTGACACTTTTTCTTGCCTGAGCCTCAGCTGCAGCCTCCTCTTCAGTTTTCTTCTTCTTTTTTCTCTTCTTCTTGGATTTGGCTGCTCCCTCAGAAGGATCCTCTGGGTCCTTCTCATCCACTGATGGCTGCCATAACAAAAACAGACACATCAAGTTCAAATAAGGAACACCCCAAAATGTTGAATAACTAAATCTTATTTCACATTATAAGATCATGCCTTTAGATACATACTATAAATAGACTTATGAAAGCTGCTGAGATAAAACAAGACCTTGTTGGGCACAGGCTGTTCCTTTGGCTTCGGCAGAGGGCCTGGCGATATCAACACAGGAGACTCTTCATAGTTTCCCCAGTGCTCTGTTGGGGCATTCCAGTCAGAGCCGGGGTCCACTGCTGCCAGTCCATCTACAAAATTCATATCAACCAGACAGAAGTTAGAAACAGAAAAATACTACTCATCTCTTTTCAGTTTACATTTACATTTAGTCATTTAGCAGACGCTTTTATCCAGAGCAACTTACAAGTGAGGAACAAGGAAAGCAAACAAAATCTCAAAGTCAAGAACATACAACATCAAAGCAAAGTGCTATCAAAAAAGTGTTTCTGTTTCAAGAGATGTGATTTCAGTTAAGCTGCTGCTGTTTAGTAAAGTGTGGCACGTGGGATGGGCGTCTGAAACACTTACTGAATCCAGACCATTCATCATCAGCGTCAGGCGGGTTTGTCCACTGTAGCTCAACTGAATTGGATATTTGTTCTATGAGATAGAGAAGGTAGGAAGAAACATTTAAAAAATGCTAAATTACTTTAATATTTAATTAAAAGCACTGTAAACCTCTTAAACTTAAAAACTACAGTCTGAATAAGGATGACGTGATTAATCTGAGCTTTAATCATAGTACCAACCTTTGTTGTTAAGTCCCAGAATGGACAAGGTCACAGGGTTGAGGTCAGTCTTTGTCCGACCATCAATGCCACTCCATGCTGTTGATGAGAACACACAAACTGTGTTTTCTTCTTTTTATTGGTCACTAAACTGCAGTTGATATAATTGGTCACAATAATTCCTCATCTCCCGATGCAAGTGAATGTTGGTTCTACGCCACTCTGGAACCAGTTTCTCCAGCTAAGTGCCTAGTTCGTTGGCAAATGTAAAGAACTGGTGTGTAATTAACCAGCATTAGAAATGACTAGTTGGAAAAAGGGTGTATTTGTAAAGCAAAGTTCACTTTATATGGAAGTGACTTCAAACACCTTTAAAGTCAACTCTTACATTTCAGTCAACGTTTAATTTCAAATAAAATGTATATAATAGAGGCAAAAGAATTGAAAAGCTTATTTTCATATGTGCTATTACTAGTATAGTTGTTGCAAGCTGAGGTGGTACCTTGTGTCTCCCGTCCCCAACGCTGGGGTTCCGCTGGGGCCCTGTAACGTGGAGCTGTTGAGATCGTACTCCACTTGACTCCCTCCATAGTACCCATTTGACCAGAAAGCTTCAATGAAGTGTCAGCCCATCCTCCACCGTTGACTGAGGACTCCTCTCTCCAGCCAGAGGGCACTAAGGAGGCAGACAGGCAACCTTTGTTAGTCAAGGTTGGTCAGGATTTTTGTTTAATAAAAGTCTGTCTATTGAAAGTTTTGGTGTTTATGACATTAACTCTAAAAACACAAAATAATGAAGGCAGTCAGAAAAGGGGGAAATTAATACATTCAAAGACAGAAAAATCCATGCATCAGCTCTGTATTTACCAGCTCCACTGGCTGCATCCCCCTTTGCACTGGGTCTTGCATGGTGGGACTCTAAAACAATATGTGTAGGAAAAACCATGTATGAGCGTTTCCAAAAATAGGATAAATACACACTAATGCTGCTAAGATTACCTATTATACATTCCCATCACATTTTAATGAAAGTCACAAAACATTTGACTTCTCTAACCTTGAATACAACACAAAGTCCTTATATTCCAACATCTTTTTAGATAAATACCATTGTTTCCTCTGTGTCTCTTAGTACTGGTAGGTGCTGTGGCAACAGCTGCTGTCACATGGGCTTTTGGGGCCTCAACACTTCCAGGGCTACCAGAGTCCTCAGGGCCCTTGTCCTTCCTACGCTGTTGCCTCTTCTCTCTGTTACTGACTTTGGTCTCCCATGCACCTAGTGGACATACACACAAACACACAAAGTGAATGATTGGTTGGTAATAATAAATGTACTGCAGTTTATTATTTGATTAGGGTGGTGGCTAAGATGTAACAAGTGAGGCTAACCAAAACTGATGGGATATAATAGGTTGTAAATTTTGATAATGTGAGGAATTTGTTGTGGGTAGAACTAAAACGTCAGTTAGAAAATGAGAAGTTATGAAATTTCCCCTACAACTGTTGATTCTTACCTTCATCGTGTTCCTTCCCATCATTATTAGACACATGCTGCACTGGTTTCCCATCGATCTTGTTTTTCTTCTTGTTCTTTTTCGCCTGAACTGGAGGATGTACCTCATGCACCTATTGTGAGACAGAAATAGAAGTTACATGGAGGGAAAGTATGGCGGGTAACAAACAGTGACTTAAGCAAAATAGTGGCTGCTCTGCCTACAAACAACCACCAACAGTTTCGGGTCCTCTTGGACGCAGCTGCACAAACGTACCTTCTCAGTTTTGATCTGTGGGGACAGCTTAGAAACCGCCTCCGTCACTTTAACTTCCTCCTGAGACACAGTCACAGGTTGGCCATTTGAGTGGGTGTTCTGGGCAAAAGAAAGGAGCAAGTTAAGCAGCCTGTGGTGGATGATCCAGTAATACAGCAAACAATCTAGCGGGCTGTTAGTGTTAATATCTATGCTGATTTGTATTATGCTCCACATATGCATTCCCATGAAGCCCATACATAAACCTTGTGCTTTTAAACCATTACATTCCTAATTAGTTGGAGGACTGAATACTTTACACATCATAAATGTGACACGCTTTAACTTCCTAACTAGCATTAAATATCATGTTAAGCTATGCATACTGCTAGATAGCAGCCTTTTCCCAACAAGGCACTGTGATTCACTGTAGCATTAGCTAACTGGTTTATTTTAATCATTCTCAAATGGGGCACATAGAAAGCTTAATTTATGTTGAGCCAACAGCAGCGCTAACATGAAGGCTAGCCCATGCTGTGTTTAACAGTCAGGTTAGCTAGCTAATCTGAACTGTGCGAGGGTTGTTGCTAAAACCACAGCGGGGCGACGTGTAGAAGTTAAGCTAACAGTTAGCCAACTGGACAAACACTTGTATTTAGCTTCAGTTGTTTACAGAAACACAAATGAAGACACTTGTTTTGACTGACCCATCGTAATTCGACAGCTTGTTGACGCTGCCTACGGTACCTTGACAGTTTTCTTTTTGTTTCTCTTCTTCTGCTCTTCTGGTTTGGCAGCTTTAGCAAAACTGGCCTTGACGGGCTCTCCGCTGCGGTGGGTGACCGGGGATCCCCGCTTTTTCCCGACAAACGCGCCGCCACACACCGCGGCCCAGGACAAGCCCAGCACCAGCAGCAGACCCACCGCGGCCGTGCACAGGATGACCCACGTCGGGTACAGCTCGGGCTTCAGACCTAAATCCAGCCCGAACTGAGCACGGACGTAACCTTGCCCCGAAGACAGAAGCTCCTTGAAACGGCTGGAAAGCAGCTCGGCTTTTTCCAGCGCAAAACCCTGCAGGTCCCCAGCCATCTTCCTAAATAGCGAAATCACTAACGTTAGCTAACTGTTAGCTACCATTGCCAGCATCCGTATGCTAAACCACGGAGGAGTGGCTAATCTAATCTGACTGCTGGACAAATCTCAGTAAAACTACAGCACATGCAGTATTTATACTTCTTTATTCGAGCCGTCTGAAAGTCACTGCTATCAGCTACAATCAGGAACTTGGTGATACACAATTATTGTACCTCACTTTCAGTTTACATTTATGTACATAAAAACAGTTCAACCATAAAAACAAGCACCTAGAACAGCAGATTCAATAAATTATATTCTCATATGTACCATGTTTAAGTGTCAATGAGTTAAAAACCTCTGTCCTTTATGTATTTAAATAAGTTGTTGTAATGTGTCATGGTGAAAAATGTCATTTAACAGAGCCTCATCCTACAGACTCTATTTAATAATGTGATGGTAATGTAACAATTTTATTAGATGGCAATTTGTTTTATTGCCAGCAACTGTATAAACAAAATAAATAAATAGGTTTAGTTTAAAAAATATTAAAACAAATATCATCTCTGTTTCAGAAGTCTGCATCAAGAGTGAATTCACAGTCCATCATGCTTGACATGACCCCAAATCGCTGATACTCTGCTACTCGTTTCTCAAAGAAGTTGGTTTTCCCCTCTAGTGAAATGGACTCCATGAAGTCAAAAGGATTCTCTGATTTATAAACCTTGCAAAGATAGAAAAAAAAAAGAGAATTTAGCAGCACATTATCATACTATAAAAATAAGAAATCAGTATAGTATATATAAGTATAAAGAAATTCTATATGAATTCAGCTTTAGAGCAATTTTATGATTTAATAATATAGATTTAATCACCTTAGCCAGCCCGAGGTCAGTGAGAAGCCGGTCAGCCACAAACTCGATGTACTGCTTCATCAGACAACTGTTGATTCCAATGAGATCTACTGGCAAGGCCTCAGTCAAAAACTCCTGCAATACCAGAAATTATCTGTTCATGCATTTAAAGTCTTTCAAACTAAGAAAAGAGAAAAAGATTTGCATATACTTTCAAGCCCCTTTGTCTACACGGATGAGTATAAACACAGTCTGCACAAATAAAAAGTAGACATATTGTATATTAGAACTATATACAATGTGTAGGTTGAACATATTTATATCCAACACCAGCTGACCTGCTCGATGCTGACAGCTTTGGTGATGATGTCGTTCACTCTGTCCTCTGATGGCTTTTTTACCAGGTAGCTGTACAGCAGGCAGGCAAAGTTACAGTGCAGGCCCTAGGAGACACGTCAATATAAATGTCAATATAGCTGGTGTAAAACCTGAGGAAGTCAGACATTAACAATGTTCACATTAAAGCTGTGGCCATTTCTACAACCCAAACCAACCATAGCTAATGTGATTTTAACAGCAAAGTGTGCATGGAATAGTTAAACAAGTCAGCAATGATAACAGAACAAAACTGTAGCTTGAGCGACCTGGAATGACCTAAAGAAATTGCACAGCCAAACCTCATTGCAGGTGTGTGAAACAAAACAATCCAATACACAGTATTGTAGAACAATGCACACAGTTTCCAAGTTTATTTCATGCTGTACTGCAAGGTGTCCATTCAAAATTAAGCAGTTCTTTCAACAGAAAGGACTATAAAAGCTTTGTGTTTGTGAATTCCTCTCACCTCATCCCTACTTATCAGCTCATTGGAATAGGTAAGGCCAGGCATTAGGCCTCTCTTCTTGAGCCAGTAGATGGCAGCAAATGAGCCAGAAAAGAAAATGCCCTCCACAGCTGCAAAGGCCACAAGTCGTTCCCCTAAACGCAAAAAAATCATCAAAGTTATTAGAAACCCCCTTAAATGGGATAGGTCAGAGTTTCTCATTATATTTAGTGTATGATATCATGTTTACAATGACATGTCCTCCTTACCAAATGTGGATTTGCTGTCATTTATCCACTGGAGGGCCCAGTCTGCTTTTCGTTTCACACATGGCAGAGTCTGAATGGCATTAAACAAATAGTCCCTAAGACACATACAATTAGTTAAAAACCATATAACATTAGGAGTTAAGAACATACATAACGAAGATAATTAATAAGAGAAATAGTTACTGTGTTCAGAACTTCTGTAGGTGCAGACTAAATTAAATCTAGATGCACTTTGTAGAAAAATAAAACATTAAGTTGTGAATTTTCTGTTGATGCATGAAAATGTTGTCTTCCTAATCTGTAGGTACATCAAAACTGCTGCAGCTGGGAATACAACAGAAACCACCAAAAAGCGATGTTTTCCTGTGATGAACAGGTGTGTACCTTACAGTTTGTTTGGCATCTTAAGAAAAAAAAATAGAAGAATGAATTTGTCTGTTTATGGTTATGTATTCACACCAAAGATACGAAGACTGAGACCATCTGAGGACATCTGATCTTTAAAATATGTAGCAATTATTCATACTGACTTATTAGTATGCAATTATGTTCCAACATAAAGGTTTGTATTTTTTTTAGGCCACAAGGTATACCACAATGTTGTCTCAAAGTGTGGTGGTGGCAGAATTTATACACCACAAAGATAAATTTGGCTAACCCAGTAAGTAACTGACCTCTCCTTCAAGTCCCTAATATATGTGTTGATGAGCATGCTGTACATCTCTGAGTGAACAGTCTCTATGAGGATCTGAAAGCTGTAGAAGGATCGTGCCTCAGGGAGCTGCACCTCCTGGCTGAACCTCTGTACCTATTAAATACAACAGAAATACCACAAAATGTCCACATATATTAAGAATATTTTAGGTTGAAATTGAAACTACCGGTATATCTGAGTTTAATTGATCATTCTCAGTGGTGTGTCTCACTCATTAACTATTTGACAGCTAATGCAATATTTTTGTGATTGTCTCTGTGATGTCCTTTTGATCGCTCTCACCAGGTTCTCATTCACGATACCATCACTTGCAGCAAAAAAGGCAAGGACATGTGAGATGAAGTGTTTCTCCTCAGGTTTCAAACGATCCCAGTGTGCCAGGTCTTTGGATAGATCAACCTGAAAGACACAACATAAGAAGTAAGCTGAACTGATAAGTTTTTTCAAGCACATCAAGCTGTGCTGGACAATCAATTGAGATTCATTACTACATGTGTATTTACAGGTGCTAGAACTGACAACTAATGAAAAACCCAAATTCAGTATCTCAGAAACTTAGAATATTACTTAAGATTACAAAGAGACTTGGCACCTGCACACAGTGCCAAATCTACCAGTACCTAGTTTAAGGACCATGATATTCCTGTTCTTAACTGGCCAGCGAACTCGCCTGACCTTAACCCCATAGCAAATCTATGGGATCTGGTGAAGAGGAAGATGTGATATGCCAGACCCAACAATGCAGAAGAGCTGAAGGACACTGTCAGAGCAACCTGGGCTCTGACAACATCTGAGCAGTGCTGCAGACTGATCAACTCCATGCCACGCCACATTGCTGGGGTAATTCAGGCAAAAGGAGCCCCAACTAAGTATTGAGTGCTGTACATGGTCATACTTTTCATGTACATACTTTTCAGTTGGCCAAGAATTCTAAAGATCCTTACTTTGTATTGGTCTTAAGTAATATTCAAATTTTATGAGATACTGAACTTGGGTTATTCATTAGTTGCCAGTCCTAATTATCAAAAAAAAAAAAAACAAAAAAAAAAAAACTTGAGGTATATGAGTCTGTGCGTAATGCATGAATATGTTATACAAGTTTCACTTTTTAAACAGAATTAATTAAAAGAAATAAATCAAATCAACCTAATAATCAACCAAATAAATCAACCTTTTGATGATATTCTAATTATATGACCATCACCTGTATACTGTTTGTGGAAGTCAACCAATTGTCAAGGTTGGTTTATGTATTACAATAACTATTCACTTCAAATTACAATTGACATGTATTTAATTTACAAAACTCAATTGACACTAATGCTTTTCTTCACAAAGATTTGCTCAGCAAAGTTTCAATTTCCCCTTAAATGCTGAATTGCAATACCCACCTCCTCCACAGTCCAGAAAGAGGCTTGTGCCTGCTTGTACATCTTCCAGATGCTGGGGTATTGAATGGGGAAGATGACAAATCGCCGGGGGTTTTCTCGAAGCAAAGGTTCTTCCTCTATCTCTGAACCATTTTGGCAGTCTGGATCTTTATATTGGAAACCATTCTAGAAAGAGTCAGAGTCCAGAGAAGAGATAAAAGTAAATATACTCAATTTCAGCTCACGTCTGATTCGATTCAATTGTATCTGATTGTTTCTATTTGCTATAGTGGAGTGGTATCATCAGTAACTCCTCACTAGTTTTACACGTGAATAGACAAATATCTTACGGACTGTGCCTTTATCTACAAACTAGGCCGGTGCGCTTGCGCATTAACCCGTAATAACCACGACAATGGACATATGACATTTATACATTCAATAAAGTATTTTATGAGTCTTTACATGCTAAGAAACGATATTGCCACCTTCCACTCACAATTTTGAACGATTTAGCTCTGTTTAGCTTGCGGCTGTTTTTAAAACACGCCATTCTGAGCTTATCTTTGCTAACGTAAAGTCAAGAGTAGCTAGCTTGTATTACGATTAGATTACGTTAGCCATAAACAACTCGTGTTACAAAGTATGAGGAAGTTGTTAGTTTTTACCAAACGAAATAACATATGTTGATCCAGCCTTTTTTTGTAACGTTAACTCGCAACCTAAACACCTGACAGTTGTCCTCTACACCTTCAAGTCTTACCGACCCCCTGATGCTACACACATTAGCTTAACCGCTGTAGCTACTCACCGTTTTGTTACTATTATCAGACACCCGATCATTATTGCTTAAATCCATCTCCTCAGACAACAGCCTTTTCTCCGCCAGTGTCACTGGTTAGGCTGATTTTGGTTCTTGTAGCTCCTTCTCACTCCGTGTTACAGCCTTGAGTAACAGTAGCTCTGCGTGCTGAAGCCATTTAACCTGGCTCTGTAGGGGCGGAGCGCCTCTAGCGGTCACAACACGTAACATAGTAAAACCACAAACCACAAAGTGAAGTGACAGTATTCCCGAAAACGAGTGTGACCCAATTTCACTTCTGTCTTTACTTAAACTTCAGTATTAGTCATTAAACTTTTAGATTTTTGTCATGGAAACAAAAAGGAAAGCACCGCTAGAAATACACAAGTACAGTAGCTCAGAGTGACTATTTTTATTGAACAGGAATGTACTTTCACATGTCATCTCTAATACAAGTCGGTTGCTTATAGATGTGTCGTAAAAATGGATTAGGTGAATTCCTTGTGTTTTTAATGGTGACCACAGCATGCATTCAGATATGTATTAGCCAGCAAATCCACGTTGCTACACTGGTATATTATGTATGCCCAACCGGAACACATCATTTGTGCAGGCCCATGCACAGTTCTGGGACTTCAGCATGAAGACTTGATGGAAGGCCATTGGTGGATCGTCATCTACCTGTGGAAGAAAATGTTGTGGCAGCATTCGTGAGCACAATGGTCAGAAAAACAAAATAAATGCATAAGGCAGAGATCTACTCTAGCACATAAACCTTTTTTTTCCTTAGATGCAATATTCATTATAATGATGATTATTTAAGGGGTATTTCAAATCTATACTACAAAAAATGTTTTAAGGTAGTTGGATAGAACAGCTATATGATGATGAATTAAAAAGGTGTAGGGAAAAAACATCAAATCAGGTTAGCCTACATTAAATTGCACATGAATAACAGGTTGTAAATCTGTGGATTAGATGATTAACTAAATTTACTGCCTTACCTGTAACTGTCCAAACACCATGATGAGGATACAACTATCTATCGTGGGTTGGAAGTCTTGTTCTGTGATAATATGCTTAATGCGCTTGAAAGGCAAGTTCTGTTGAGTGGAAACAATAATATCATTGTAATGTCCAGCCACATTTAGCAACCAAAATTATTTTATATTGATACTATAGAGAAAAGTGCTGTTCAATGTAGTGTGTGCACAAATGCAGGTACTCAAAAGGCATGAAGAACAAAACAAAAAAAGGTACTTACAGCCAGTTTTCCTGTAATGGCTTCTCTCCCTTGAAAAGGCGATCCTTCCCATGTCAAACAAGCATCAGCAGACTAGGAAAAAAATATGTTTATATCACACACTGTAAATAATGTTTTAAAAATATTTTATATTTTTATAAAATGTCACTGATGTGAATGTACAGTGAACAAACGTACGTAAAGGTTACCCAGTCCCATTCTGTTGGTATTGTCAAACTGGTTGTAATATTCTTGGACAAAGCCTTCTCCAATCTTTTGCCATATTTCTTTCTCGCAAGCCATATGTGATGCTTTGGCTCTGAAAAAGAGAGGAGTATTGACGTTAGCTGGCAGAGTTGTGGTAGACGCCAGGCTGTTCAGTTAACTCATTGTGATTAACGTATTTGCAGCACAACACAACATTGCAGTCTACTTCTTGGTCACTCTTGTAATTCACATCCTTCATATTCACAAGGCAAAATGCTTTAATCAAATAAAAACCTAATGAACATAAAAGTTCATTCTATTAGTTACACTGGTACAACTACACTGCTGATATAGTAAAGCTCAGGCTGAAGTCTTGGCCCATTTTAGTCTGTGTAACGATTTATTTTGTTAAATCAATTAAAAATTTGCACCCTTGACTAATTTTCTTTGTTTTCTACATATATGATGTTGAACAGAGCAGAATAGCTTTTTATTAGTGTCCTGGATGATATCAGCCAATTAGGAGTGGGATGTGCAGGGATAGTTGGAGACCAGCTATCCCAGGGTTGTGTACCCGTGCTGCTCCTGTAGCCCAGCTCTCAGTCCTCAGGCTGCTTCAAATGTTTAAGTCCTGACTCCGGAGGAATGTGTTTTCATGACATGGACTTCATGTCTTCATGGACATTTTAAGCCGTTTTTCCTATTAAAGGCACTTTGGACAGAGCTGCCATTTTATGAATAAGGATGTGTGCTCATGTAAACACACAGACAGATAGCGTCATATAAGTTCCACACATGTAAAACACAGGGAGGTTTCATGTGGAGCTGGTCGTCTGATTTATATTCTATTAAACATAATAACTCATATTTCATGGTAAAGTCCAAGTTCTCCATTCGTTGCAAAACAATTACAAACTTCTATCGCTGAATTTGTTTTTATGAAACTATCAAAAACAGCTGTTGATGCTACTTTCTGTATCTGGTCCATGTTACATTAAGGTATTTAATGCTAAAGTGGACTCACACTGATGTAAGTCCATTAAAAGTTACTCTGAGGAGTCGCAGCCATGAGTCTAACAGCTAGCGTAACGTTAGCCACACTGCTTTTTACGGAACCACTTCATTTGTTAGTGCCTGTATTTTATCTCCAATATACTGGCCTCAATAAAGCTATGCTACTACAACTGGCCAAGTCATCATCTACGAGAAGCATTTAACTCCAAACCCTTTCTCACGTTGTTAATCTTGTCTTACTTTTTCAAACAGCGTGGAGACAAATCCGGTCGGATTGAGGTAGACGGGGTTCCCGCTTCCTGCGAGTTATGACAAGCGTATGACGTCACGTGTAAACAGACCAATAAGGATTCAGAAGACCTAAAGTTGACGTCCTGAGTTTAGTCTGTCAGGCTCCGTCCACTCCGTGTGCGCTACATCCAAGCATTTCAATAGACCGACACCGCTGTACAAATGGTATCTAGACAAAAAAATGCACGGCGGATTTTGCCATTGTTTTATTAAGGAGAACTATTTTAATACAGACTTCTACGGGTTTGTGTGCAAAATGAAGGGACTGCCTGAAAAATACAACTCAGGGCTAATTTATAGCCAGAACTGAGAGCAAAAACCAAATAATGGAACATGCCACAAAACATTGTCTCAAATATATCTTTAATGATTATATTAAAAACATAAACTAAAATTAAGATCATGTTAAGAATTAACAACTTTATTTCTAAGTATTTTTGGCAAATAATACATCAAAACAATGCTGTGATCCTTAATCATTCAATTGTAGGAAGGGTAAGGGCCATATTACTCTGTATCTGTAAGGTACAGCTGTCTCTCAAGGACAAGATCCAAGGTTCATCTAGTTACAAAACTCAAATCACAGCTTTATCAATGATCAAAGGTTTGATTCATCAAATAGTCTGACTTGTGATATTTAACACAACTATAATGTGCTTTTTATTAAGTGTGTGCCATTATAGATTTAGCCCAATATCATCAGGCAACTAGAATTAATAGCCAGTAACAACAGGCTAGTAACAAAGTGTATATTTTGAAATGGAAGACATTAAATGCCTAAATGGATTAGATTGATATTGCTTGGGAGAGTGTCAAGACATTAGATGTACAGATAAATTAATAACAGCATGCACATCTTTACAAACACCAGTAACAGGAACGTAATTCATAAAAAAAGCTGGGATAATTCATCATGTAATACACATTAACATCTTTACAGCTCCTCCTTTTGTACCATCTTTATGGTGATTAGGACGACTATGTCCTCCTGACTTCTTGCAAATCTAACATTTGACATCTGACATGTTCCTTACAATTAGTGAAAACAAGACTGACAGAAAAAAAGACCAATTTAGGCACTTTAAATATCAATTTGCTACAGTTCAGTGCTCAATGCTGCCAAGAAAATGACACTCAAAATGCAGAATGTCTTCACGCACTTCAAGTCTGGTGACTTGTTCAGAAAGGCTGCTATTGCTTCATCGAGGCCACTGCACCAACATATCCTCTTGCAATGGATGGCAGTAAGAATTGTCTCTACACTTTCACCAAACAGGCCTCTGTGGTTAGAACCAAGTTGTGTGTGAAATTTTCCAGTGTGTCACTGTTCTGGCTGTGATGTGAAATAATCATCTGTCCGAAACACACTAGGGATCTCTTGATGCTGATGTGGTGCTGGTCTTCTTGGGCTGGCCGGTTTCTGTCAATAAACAGACACAAATGAATTCAAATTGTCCAACACAACAACCTGAAGTAAAATTAAAAGAACAAGAAAGCAAAACAAGTATATGAAGGAGCTCTCACGTTTAAAAAGCCTGGGGTACTCATTGTGCGGAAGATCTTCTTGAAAGCACCCGGTAATGTTCCTAATTCTCCTTCTGCCTGTGTGACCTGCTCTTCCATGGTGCTGACATTAGCTCCCACCATCTTTATGAAGGCCTGCGGTAAGACAGGAATGTAACTAAAAGCTGATAAATGCAAGCAAAAATAACATTACACAAATGAAAAAACAGCTCTATAAGGTCGTGTCGACGTGATAGAATATTTCTGGAAAGGCCAGAAAAGAAAAACAATAACAATAACACTGCACGCAAGAGTGTTCTTGTTGTGTAAATTTATTTTTTTTGTATAGAGCAGAATTATCCCTGTCAACCAAAGTTAACATTATCACTTACCTCTAACTTATCGATTCTTCTGTATATTTGTCTCATTTCAATGGACTTCTGCTGGATTTGAGGTAGGTTATCGTTCACTATCTGCGAGGTATCGTTACGGATCTGGAGACAAACACGAGAGGATGTGAGATATAAGTATGCAGGTAATTTCATACACATGGTATGTTCGTAATCTGCATTCTGGCTTACCATATCCAGCATTCCAACAAACTCATCTACTCTTGTCAGCATTTCTTCCAAGCTCTTCTCCAAGCAAAGGATCTAGAAATAAAAAAAAGAAAAAAAAAAGTCAAAAGAAAAGTTGCATAATGTAACACAAATATAGACTAAAGCTGCTGATAAATTAAGGCATCCATAAAAAAATGTGTGTCGTCCAAGTTTAGTGCCAAACACCTAAATTGTGCCACGGGGGACCACAGGGTCAAAACAAAGAGCCGTTTGTCTTCCTACAGACTAGCCTTCTCACTCAGCTTTAGCCTAAATCGCCTGGTATCACGCATGTCCACTTAGGTAGTCTTACAATTGGGAGACACAAAGGAGGTGTGATCTCCAGTCACATGGCTTGGACTAGAGTTTCTAGCCATAATTCTGATCTGGTCTAATGTGACAATTTTAGATGTGAAAACAATCATACAAATCAAGACTTGTAACTTTTAAATCATAACGTCCCTTGTACTTTAGCCTTTTGCTTGGAATGACTGGACTAGGATAAAAAATATGTTATTAAACTGTGTATTGAAACTATTCCTCTACAGATAACTTTCAAATCAATCTGTTTTTATTATAGAAACTGTTGGCTCTTGTGATCAAAAACAGGAAGTAAACATGCTAAACATCTGGCTTAACTTTTAATGACTGTTAACTGAGTGACAGCAACAACAAACGGTATGCATAGCTCAAAATAACAAAACATATTTTAATAGGCACTTCAGCTAAAAATACATTCAATGGTTTCTTTGGGTAGATTTAAAGCCTTGCTGCAGGATCTTTGCATATATTTATTTGTTTATGTTGGTTGTTTGAATTTTGTGTTGCTGCCTCTCTTTGCCAGCACCAATAACTTCAGGTATTTAGTGTCCCACTTCCGTAAAGATAAGATTCAAAAATTTATTTAATATTATCTAATGCTGCAACATGTACGTTATTCCAATGTTAATAAGCGGCTTATAAAATCGGGTCCAAGTATCTTGCAGTTTATTTCCACATGGTAAGAGGTAAACAGTTAATTGGGGGGTTTCTAATTAAATATAAGCAGTGTACATTTTTACAACCTGGCAACCCGAACCCATGGGTTATTAATGCTATGAAGCATTAATAAATGGCGAATTAACATTGAGGAATTTACTAACATCTTACAAACTCTTTACAAATAATGCCTCTTCAGAAAGTGGTAACGTTACTACAAAGAGCTGAAGTTAAGTTTTTGTACTTTGTGTGGTGTTATTCTTTACGACTCAGTTACAGTTAAGCTAGCTCGTTTCCTTTAGCGTCAGTAAAATCCCAAACCTCCTCTCCAGCTGTAGCCCTGACGTAGGAGGAGTAGCTGAGGGCGGTGTGTCTCAGGACTTCGTCGTCCTGCTCTGGGTCGTGCTGCTCGGTTGTCCCGGACTCAGCTACTTGGTTGAGGCTCGGGCTCTGAAGGATAACGTTAGCTGCTGCGCCAAAGCTGGGGCTCTGCGACACGGTACCGCTGCTCAGGATTTCGCTCACCATGGACAAGCTGCTCGCACTTTGGGAGACGATACCGCTGTCTGTGCTTATCTCAGCGCTGGACTCCTCCAGAGGGGACAGAATACCCACCCTGTCAATCCGATGATGGTCCATGTCGTCTGTCTTTCTGATCTACTGCCGTGTTTTGCCTTGTCAAGTGACTGGATCACGTGTGTTTCACGGCGGACGGTGGCTCGTAAGGGTCAAACAGAGTTGTCCACAATAAAGCGAACACTCTCATTTTGGTCCTAATCTTTTGGCTCTAAATTAATCTCCCAGAACTGAAACCACAGAAAAATACAAATCCCTCAGTCTCCTGAGGAATTATGTTTGAGACAGGTGAGGTACAAGTTTATAGTCAGAAAATGACGTTTAGTGCGATAGTTAGAAATCGAAGCCTGGTCATTAAAGATGCATTTGCGAAATGCGTTAATGACACGTCAGAAATTAATGTCATAATAAATATAGAAATGCAAAGTTCATTATCCGTATTACACCTTTGACGTATATGTCATTGCAAATCTGTCCAGAAGATGGCAGCAGATTTCAGTGTTGTAAAAAACATTTCTAACGCATTAAAAATATTTAAGAAATGGGATAAGTTGGTAAAACTGTTTATTTGGAGAGAAGATGCAGCAGTTTATTTGGAGAAGTCAATTCCCCTCAAAATAAATTACATTTGGACATTATCAAATAAAAAAAAAAAATCACGTAAGTATGTGGCATTCAATGTCTGGATGATCATTCTCTAAGAAACCATTGTCAGTATGAGTCTACATTTAAATCCCATAATTGCCATCTGTGTCACATGTGAAGGACATTTTTTCTTTACACACACACACACACACACACACACACACACTAGAATTTCTAGCTATAAGAATCTGTGCCTCTCACTGATATGTTTCCCCCCCAGTTCATCCACAGGTTGCCACATGGCTTAAACTCTGTGTTAAGTCACTAATAGGAAAGACTAACTGTGTGACAGTTTGATTGGTACAGACTCAGTGGCGCACCAGTTGAGTGTCAGTGATCTATTAGCCGTTTTGAGCAGTATAGCGTGCTTGGTAAACACAGCAGACAAACATTCATTGGCAGTGAGGTGAAAGGGGTTTGCTGCTGCTACCAGACCTCTGACCCAGGACAAAGTTGCATTCCTTCTACATCTCCAGATCAGATGCCATTGGCTGCAAACAACAGCTGGAGGATGATTAAGACTGGTTGCGTCTGAAAAGGGAAATTCAACCTTCAGATAGGCTGTCTTCACTTTGTGGTGTCTAGAGCCAATGATTTTGTGAATGTATATTCTGAAACTTGACCTTTGTGTTTTACCCACTCCCCTTCAGTGTGAATATTCCTTCCATCACACAGGGGTTTGCTGCATGAAGCTACAGATTTGCATGACTGGAGTGAGGCTACACTGACAATGGATGTTCAGTTTTTCCATGGGAAACTGAAGAAAATATTTGAATGGCTTTAGTTAAGATGCAGAATGTTAATGGAACCACCAGTAATTTCAAGAAACAGCACACCCCTTACAACATGTTTTGTGGCTATGCATTCTTGGCCTACAGATGCCGATGGTGGTAAAGGAATTGAATGTCAGCATCTTCAGTGATAATTTGATCTGCTGACTGTCAGCACTGAGCCTAAAGAAGAGCATTGACTATTGGTTCTGGAGGCCTGAAACTAAGACTTAATGTTTCGTGTTTTACCATTTTATCTCTAAAAACACAGTCAAACTGAGCTGCAAAAATAATAATTATCAAATTAAGCCCACATTCCCTGCATGTGTAGTAAGTACTTTCTTTGCTACAAAAGTTCGGCAAAGCAAATGTATACATCAATTGTGACTCACAGAGGTAATATTATAAGGGTTTTCAAATGTAAATAAAGTAAAGCCAGTTAGAAAAACCTGCCATTATTTCTGCCCACTCAACTGAATTTTACAGATTAAAATCGGTACAACTGATTAAGAGGAAATCGTTTTGCCCATGTATGTTAAAATAACACCTAACCTTAACCTTGGTAGCCATCAATTAGTGTTTTTAAAATTATGTATATCATTATAAGTATAATGCATGTAGTTGAAACAGTAGCGTTTACAGCTATACAAACAAGGAATTGATGGCTTTCAAATTACACAATCCAATCCAATAAGTGGCAAACTAAACATAAACATTACATTTCTAGTTTACAAAATTGTAAGACAGAATAATTTATTGGAGCAGATACAAGGATTTGATCACAATCATCAATGCATAAAAGAACAATAAAAAAACAAATCATACTCTACACAGCATTTATCAGAATATAAGAAATATAGATTTACTCTTTAAAAACATCCATAAACAACCCCAAGTTGGTCCCGGTAATAAGAATGAAAGGATCTTAATAAAAGTGGTCACTAACAAAAGATATCATTCCGTAGGCACATTCAGAACTCTAGGATACAGTGGACTCGCCTAAAAACAGTTATTTGTTCTGATGCTTATTACATACATACAAATCTTTTCATGTAAGACAAAGACAACTTTAGAAATTCAAGAAATATATACAAAACATTTTCTTTGTTTCCTGGCTTGCAACTTCCTATTATCAATTATCATGTAAAATAAACAGAAGTTACAAACTTTGTATCTGACAAAACACACTTGTGCTCATTTTCCGGCCTTGTGTTCCAGTTCAAGTCTCTGAGCAGTCGGGATGTTTATGTCTCTGAGTGTGTGTTTATGATTATTATAGGGTAATGACGGTGCCATCCTCCTCCACCCCTCCCCTGGGCAGTGCAAGGCTGTGTCGTTGGTCCGTTTTCAGAGAGCTGAGGATTTTGTGCAGGCTGCCGTTGCTGTGGCGGAGGGCTGTGTTGCTGCCGTGATGAGGGGGGTGTATGTGGTGGTGACTGTGCTGGGACTGTTGGTGTGCGCTGTGCTGAAGGTTCAGGTCTCTGTGGAGCTGGTAGCTGAGGTTGCTGTGTTGGTGGGACCCCCCGTTGAGGCTTGGCTGGGAGTGGAATGAGGCAGTGGAGACCACTGACAAGGGACGTGTAGGAGGGCTGGGAGGTACCGCCGGGCCTGAAACAGCTGTTGCTGTCGGCTGGTGTGTGCGGGACACACTGGATGCCAGAGAAGCGTTGGACCTTTGAGATGGCCGCTTAAGGCTGCTCTCAATGACGATATCTGCATCTTCGTCACTCTCCAGGTCGTCATGATATCCATGTGCTCCAGAGGACATCACCCCTGCTGAGGCCACTGATACACTTGGGTAACCAGTTGACCCACTGCTGTCAGACGACTGGCCGGAGCTGCCAGAGATTCTGCTACTACGGACTACATTGTTGCGCTGGTTCACTGGCTTCACTGTCACAATCAGATTGTGGCTATTGGCTATCATCATATCTGTTACCTGATCCAAGGACTTTCCAGTCACTTCTATGCCATTCACCTCCAGCACCTCATCATTGACTGCTAGCAGCCCAGTACTCTCTGCCAATCCTCCAGGCACCAGCCGAGATATGAAGATACCCGGGACCTTCTCCAGCCCATGTGGTGTCACTCGTACGCTGGTTCCATCTCGGATGTAAAAACCCAAGGGCTTGTCTGAGCCGTAGCGATACAGTCGGACACGGCGGTGAGATTCAGGTAGGATGTCCACATCAATGATGGAGGAGACAGGACGGAAGTCCTGGGGCATGCCGATGCGGATGTGTGGCCGCTTGCGGTTGATGTCGTTGTTCCGCAGTGCAACCACTGCCTTCTTCTTACGAGTTATTGTGTTGGTGCCAAAGTTAGCGTAGTCAACCTCCTCTGCAAAGAAATATAGAGAGACAACAGTGGGTATTAAATATTTAGTATTGAGATTTTATAACTGTAAATCTTCAGTTTTTCCATAAGTATATATTTTACCCAAATGTTAAGGTGGCCAGAATTATTAAAGAAAATAAAGAAAAAAAAAAAGAGTAGAAGGATTTAGACAGTTTAGAAAAACTAACAGAAAAAGCATCCAACCATCAACTACTAAAACTGTACACGAACACTCTAGCTTTGGCCTAAACCTTTAAATCAAACCACCTGCCTTACAAACTTAACAACCTTTGTTCAAACTACGCACACATGTGGTAGAAAGGATTTTCCACATGTTGCATTAACACAGCCCTTATTTCTGAAGACATAAACAAGGGCCGAGTGTTTGCTGGTTTAGTCTTCAACCTTTTAGAGTGATGAGTGCAGCCTATGTACGACATGTGAGCATATCAACTTCACACACTGCTACCAACGCTCTGTGTGTGTAGGTTTGGACAAAACGCTGAGAGTGCAGAGCATTCCTGCTTGTGCTGACAGAGGAGACACGCCCTTCTGCTACCAAGCAGCAGCTGTAGAGTTTCCCAATGTGAATTTATGCACCCACATGAAGACGCACATACCCTACCCTCAGTACAGACACAGAACCCAAAAGATACAAAAATACTGACTGTACCTTCATAGTATTTTGGCAGTTACAGTACAGCACAACCATGGTCTTAAGGCTTGAACATGCTCTGTGCAGTGGAACATTGCATGACCGCTTCTGTGGGTCAAAATGCTGCCTACAACAATAAATGTATTCATACTTGTGAGCTCCACTTTTTGCTTTTTAAACCTCTGACTCTGTAGTGGGCGCTGTGGACTAGTTTATCATGCTCTTGAGACAATCACCAATAAGGACCTACATGCTACTGTGAAGCGGAGTTTCACCATTTGTGACATGCACCAGGAATGTGCACCAGCTACAGTCATGTATTAGTGGGGAATTGCAGGCATGCAGGTGGTTTTACTACACTTTTCGCAAGAAGCACGAAGCAGGGAGTGTTTCACCAACTTAACTAGAACGTGAACTCAAATGAACATAATACAGGACGCTGTGAAGAGGAAGAGGGAAGATCACTGTGGTAATCGCAGTAAAAACATACATTTTTCAACAAGAGATTTGAAGCAAATAGTTAATAATAATAAAAACCTTCACAAAGGACTAGATCACCAGACAGGCTCCCTCTAGGACAACACATCTACTGCCAAAGATGCTCATGCGCTCTCTTAGTTAAAATAAAGGACCGACTGGACAGAAAATACATGTAGCATGAAGTCACACTTAAGACAATAATGTCTGCATGTATTAATTGAAGCTCTGAAAAACAACAACTGTCATATCTCTCTAATCTTCCCTTCTCAGTCCGACGGGAAATCTGGACACACAGCAAAACTTGATATGACAGGAAGTGATGGTCACCTCCTGCATTTCCATTGCAACAACACTGAGTCATCTTCGGCCAACTGCGTGGGACACCTGCTTGATAACGTGATTGTGTGTATGTGTGCGAGGGGGTGTGCAACTATGGGTGAGCATGCGGTAACTTTTGGCCCCATCTTCAAAGTACACTGTGAAAACAGAGAACACTTAAACAAATATGGAGTCTCTGAGATGAGCCAGCTGGCCAGTCTTTCCTCCCGCCTCAGAGGAGTGTGGACGTCTGCCATATGACTCCCAATGAAGCGCTGACACAGCATTAATATATGCCTTCTACCTTCATCAACTCTTGAGCAGAATGTTGACTAAGCAATATCATGTTTTACTACAGCTTTAGAGCAGAAATGCTCACAGAGTCTGCTCAGCACCCTACTGCAAGTCCTCATGGTCAGGTGAGCAGAAGCAGCTTTAAATACAGCACATACTCGAAGGAATGCCTCTTACCACCATTTTCTAAAGCTTTTATTCTTTCAAAAGCGTAAAAAGAGTATCCTCAAAGCTATACATATGATATTCTTAGTTTTCTATGCATGCTGTGGCAGAAGCTGACTTGATTGAATCCAGACAAGGCATGTGCTGCAGCGCTGGAATTTCTGCCACAAGTGCAAGTCTCCCTGATGGGAACCATATTGGAGCCGAGTCTCGTTACAGGTCTATGGTGTTCCGCCCTCCTCCTTCCACACCGTCACCTCAGTGTGAAACCAACACCACACCACATCACCAGTGTATTTAGTAGAACAGATAAGAAATCCTATGCATAACTATAATTATACTTTTTGTGTGTAATGTCTCACAGCTGCTTTGCAAAATCCCATAAGAAGGCCATGTTGGGGTAATTTGTTTAAAGAAAGCTTCAAATACAAAAACACAGGGTGTGTTTGATATATCCTATGGCTGAAGATCTTAGCTAAGCTGTGCAGTGGTTAAGTATGGATTTGGGACACTTGGTGCTGATTGCATCCATCACTTTGTACCAGGAAATGAGTCTAGAAGTACATTTTGCCTCATCGGCTATAAATGTAAAAAAATAATTATCATTTTAAAAGCAAAACCATAAATGTAAAAAGGAAAATGTAGTATGTAAGTAGTAAAATGCCACATACTGTAATTTGTGGAAGAATGTGACTGAGAGCCAAGTATGCAAGAAGACACATCAACAAAAACAAGAAGAGTGATAAAATTCTCAAAAACGTTTTCCCAGCTTCTCAAATGTGAGAATTTGTTGCTTTTCTTTGGCTTTAATGGAAGCAACGGAATATATTTTGCTTTTGGACTAGAGGGTTGACAAAACAAGCAAGCACAAAATGTCACTGAGCTCTGGAAAAACCCAGATCAAGACACTGCATAGTAGAAATTGTTTGCATGTTTTCATGGTGAACTTGCAATAGTTCTTCTATGTGCTATGGATGAACTATGTAGAGACTGAAGGATGTGTCACTGAAGTCTGTACAGGATAGAAAAGAAAATTACAAGGACTTTTCTACTAATCAAATCTCATAAAAGGTCAGTGATTACTTTAAAGAGGCTAAATGAGAATGATCAGGTGTCTCTCTCTCACACACAGACACACACACACGGACACACAGACACACACAGACACACACAGACACACACACACAGACAGGGATTCTGGCACAAAGCAAAGCCAAGTGAGCACGTTCCAGTCGATCACACAAAGGTTATCGTAACAACTCCCGACAAACCTAATCCCTGCTAAACTGAAGCATGATGGGTAAGCCAATGTGAACCTGATGATCAAAGACTGTCAGGTCACTGCCAGGCATCTGCAGGCTCAACAGTGCCTCAGAAACAAAGCCTATTAGAATGACTTGGTGCCTCAATTAGCTGTTACTCAATATTTCCACAGTGCTGTATAATATCAAATGTAATTTTCTAATCAGGATGTGGAATATAAAGTGACAATTTAGGTGCAACAATCTGGGAGCATTTATTGTGCATAGCATGCACACACTAGCTGGTTGTGTTCAGCCTGAAACTTGGGTTTGTTCTGAGCTCAATGTCAGGGAATCCCACTAAAATCCAGCTAATACTGGGGCTAAATGCTTAATTGACCTATATATCATTTAACATATGTGGTAACTGTGTCAGTGAAGACAGTGAGAGAGCTCTGGTGGATAAACAAAGGTTAGAAATCAATAGTGGGACATGAGCATCGTTGCTTATTCAAGTCTTGTAAAACAAAGTCCAAGCGTTTTTACTGAGGAATACTCGAGCTGAACCACCTAACATGGCTCCAATCCACAACTTGTGCAAGATCACGGGACAGAGGTCGGAGGTGAAAAGACGGCTTCAGGGTGATTTCTACATTTTGCTCTCAGTGTGGGTGAGCTCGACACTCGAGGAATGTGGGGGCAAGTGTCAATGGAGATATCTCCGAACAGGTTGAAGACCTGCTTAACTTCTTAAGACAGCCATGGGCAGCTTTGAACCAAAGCAAACACCTATTTCAAGCTCGCCCAGATACTGTTTTAAGTAATGTGATCCATCACTGGTATATTGTTAATCTTCTTTACAGTCATAGTAAAACCAAACTTTAATGTAAACTGAGAACTCCCTGACATTCAGCCAGATAGCGAACCAACTGGTTTCCATCTAATTCGTGGTTTCAACTAAAAGCCCCATTCGGATTTTAAACTTACAAAGCAAAGGAAAGGTGGAAAAAATGGTCTTTGTTTCACCGGAGCCCACCTCTAGTTAACTGAAGCTGTGAAAAAAAGGCCTTTTAAAGTCCTACTGCTTTTCCACCACCTCCTATAAAAAGACAGGACTCTAGAGTTATATGATCGACCATTAGGGTCTTGCACACTTGTTCCTGGCAGGTCCTACTAACACTTACACACTTGTAAACACAGACCGAAAACAAAAAACACACTTATATTTTGCCAAAGTGCTTTGACCACTTATTTTATTTTATTTTTTAATGTATGATGCAATGCGAGATCAGCATCGAAAACTTCATCAACAGAGACTCGTGATGTGTGTGTACGTCACTCTGTCGGTGTTTAAATAAAAAGCTGGGCTGTTACTAACAAACACAAATATTAGTTCCTGGTGTGACCTAAGTGAATATGCAACACCCACTGCACGGACGTGACTGGGATGCTTTCAGCTCGAGCAGAGGCACCGTAATAACACAGGAGTTCATTCCAATCATGTTTGAGGTGTTTGAAGTCGGCTTTATGTGCCACACTTCACGCAGGGCTTTGTGAGAGCGCTGGTGTACAGGCAAAACAAACTACCTGCTGCAGGAGCTAAACTAGAATTAATAATAATAATAATAAAAAAAAATATTAACATACCCTGTACTGTATCTGTCTTTATAAAAAGCCCCCAGGTTTAACTTCACCTGACTGAATCACTACCAAAGTAGTATAAGAAAATATTTAAAGGAACTAAAAAAAAAAAAACAGAAAACAGAAAACAGAAAACAGAACACCATTAACCACATTCAAGTGTTACAAAAGTACATACATGCATTTAAATGTAAATATATTGTTTCTAAGCAGACTGATTTAGACTATTTTTAAACTCTACTGGTACTAACCTTGTTATTCTGTGCATGTTAAACGCGCTGCTAACAGCTTTAGGTTAACAATTGTTTGTTTAGTGAGATTAATACAAAAATGATACCTGCAGCGAAGAACAAACTTTATTCCTCAGAGCGTCATGAAATCCTATTTCTATGCTAAAATGCTTGACTTGGCATCTTTAACATGCATCAGCACATAGTCACTGTCCACTAATGACTAAACTAAGAGGAACCGTTCCACATTTCAGAAAACACACTGCTTTTCTTACGCGCCGAGGTTAGCTGAGAAGATTGTTGGCACTCACACGGGCTTGTTAGCTTTCCCACTATTTCCAAACTATGCTAAGCTAACTTGCAGCTGGCTGTTTCACAGCTACTGTAGACGCATGGCAGTGGTATCGAGCCCCTTATCCAACAGAAGCATATTTTCCAAAGCCTATTCAAGAACTATTCTTCGAAGTATTTCGCATTTCTTTATGGTTCTTCCTCTGCAGCGAAATAAACTATGAAGAAAAACTATTTTCATGTGGAAAAACCCCAGGTCTGAAATTCTTCTTCAGGACTACAGTGAACTACAGTCCGTCACCTCCAGCCTGTTGCTGTGTCCACAGCCAATCGAGCCACCATCCCTCTATGAAAGTGACATTCCTGCACCCCAACAACCCTGCCCCCATGATGGTCTTCAGCCAAGCGTGACAGAGTGCTTAGTGACAGGAGAGACAATATTCACTGCAGAGAGAGAGAGAGAGAGAGAGACGAGGCACATTGAGAGAACAGTGAATAGTGCTAGACCCTGCTGCCTTTTGCATTAGGTCACTGGATGCTGTGGCAGTGGGCTTCATTCTTGGGCCCCACAGACAGACACACGCAGACACACAGCTGGAAGAGCCTCGCTTTTAAAAACCACCAGTAATACGGCATAAATTAGAATAGGATGAAACAGCACATGACGGAGCAGAACTATGCAGGACAAAACGAGGCAGCCCGGTATTATACAGTACAGCAGGCGCATGTATCCGCTGGAACAGGTTACCTTCAGCCACATTCTCGCATCTCTCGTCCTGTTTGCACCAGAAAAGACGTGATTTAATGAAATGCAGACAGATTTGTACTCTTGTCACCTCATAGCGTGGGATCAGCAATAGCAAGTTTTCACGACTCTCCAGTGGTTTCATAAAACACGTCCAAATTCAGAAAAATGGAAGCTGAGCAGCAAATTCCTTTTCCATGTAAATGGGAAATGCTTAAAAAACTAGAAAAGCATTTCTTATTTTAATTGAGTTACATTTAGTTGCCAGGTTGAAGTTTCATTTTTGTTAACATTTCAACAACATGCAGAGCTGGGACATACAAACATAAAGGAGTGAACTAAAACAATCACTATTCTTGGACGTCTTTTCTGCTCCTCACTGGTAAAGCATGTCTCTGCTGCCAAGGCGTTCAGCTAACACTAACATGGAAAAAAAAAGAATCCAGACAGAATAAAGAAGAACTTCTTTTTTTTTTTCCTTCTCCCCCAAACATGCAAACATATTTCACATTCTTGCAGAGGTGGTTGAGGCAGAGCCTGGATGGAAATTTGGAGAAGCTTGCTAAACGTATGTGGTTATAATCGACAGCTGCTCTGAAGGCCTGGATGGGAACTTACTGGAAGTTTCTGTCATCTTGTGCATGCTGTGTCATGCTAGATGCACAGAAAAGAAAGAAAGAAAGAAAAACAAAACAAAACATACCGGCAGTGGTAAAAAGTAACTACATTGCTTTACATTTAGTCATGTACTACACCACCTCACCCTATCTTTCCATTTCACTACATATGCACTTCCTTTATTTAACAGCTACTATCCCATTAGGATTTTGCATACACATCATCATATGCTATATGATCCGTTTATGAAAGTTATATATATATATATATATATATATATATATATATATATATATATATATATATATATATATATATATATATATATATATATTATATATAGTATATATATATATATATATATATCTATATATATATCTATATATATATATATATATATATATATATATATATATATATATATATATATATATATATATATATATATATATATTTTTATAGTATTCACCCATTAACAGGGTGGATAGCTGCAGCATTCAAATTATATATATATGCATCAATAATCATTACAAACAGGAGGACGTTTGAATAATGAGTACATTTAATTTTGATACTGTATGTGCATTTTGCTGGTGATACTTAATTTTAGGTAAACACTTTTTGAAAGGGAGTCTTAACTTAGTAATGTATGCTGTGATGTTACTTAGTATTAAATAAAAACCTGAATATTTTTTCCACCACCACACAGGGGTGTTCATTTTTTGAGAAGTAAAGAAAAGAGACATCAAACAAAGAAAAGTCAAGTAAAAGCCTGTAGGAGAATGAGGTAAAAAGTAGTTCATCTAGTTTTAAAACTGCTAGGCAGCACTTTGCACACATCCTCTCCATTCCCTCACTCCCTGCACTCATTTCACTAGTAGTTGCTGCTACACACAGGGGCAGGACTGCACATCTGGGACAAGTTAAATGGAGCTGCCTTGTCTGCGCCGTTCTGGCTTGGTCTCTGTGGTGGGGTGGGGAGAGATTCGCAGGTTCAAGACCGACTGCAGGTAACACCCACCCCTCTATAAAACACACGCACACACCCTAAACCACACATCATCAGCAACTTTATACATGCACATACAGATGTTAGAACAAATCACACGGAGAGAAGTTAAAAGAGGGGTATTTAAAGGAAGAGCGAGCGCACGGGTGGGGAGATTAACCTGCGTTTCTGTTTGTGTGGGAGGCTGACATATCACAGAGAAGGGGAGGGTGAAACTTCAAAGAGGGAGAAGAGGACAGCGATGGAGTAGAGAGGCCTTGCATTTCTCAGAAGGAACAATCTACACTCCATAAAGTGATCCCACCCTTCAAGGAAAAAAAAAAAAAAGTGTTGGTGGGGGTACACCAACCTTCCTGCTGCCACCACCTCCTTTCTCTTGAATATAACCAACTACCGCTTCTGGTTTTAATCCAACTGCGTGTCTGCGGATCATACGCATGTTTCCAACCAGGCGAACACATGTTATTGATTTATACTACACAAAGTCTTCGCTGCCATCTGGTCCACAGGTACCCAGGCTGCCTTTTCTGCTTACTACCCATATTAAAGATATAAATAAATGGAAACTGTCGACTCTTCACCTGAGACATACTGAGCTTTAAAGATTGTGCAGATTTTTCATTTTAAAGAGAACAAAAACACTCCCCTCGCTTGCAACCACATGACAAATTATATATTTTGCAGGTATTTTGGCAAAGCAGGGACGAGCAGAAATACACTCTGCCTGTGTAGTAGTGACAATTCACAGCAGCAGACTTGGACTTGAGTCCTTGCCACCTGCCTGGCCTTCTGTTTCTGTCCACATGAGTGATTAAGTTGGTGTATGAGAGAGGGGGAAAACATAAAGCATGACAAAGACAACAGAACAACTCTGCATGTCAATAAAACCAGGATTTAATGTGACAGTGCTTTCTGGTGTGCTGCATTTGTTTCTACTGTATGCTGCTCTTCTCTTGCACACAACCAATAATACACTTCAAGAGGAGAGAGCAAAACAATACCAACAGCTGGATGAAGTCCCACACTCACAAACCGAAACACAAGCTTAGCAGCTCTCAGCCCCTTTGACCAACGAGTAATGTTTAATGGGACCCAGAGCGAGAAGATTTGCCTTCAATTGGATTTCTTTCATATTGCTTAATGAAGAGAAAAATATTTACGAGTCCGGTGTGAATATTATTTATGTGGGATCACGTCAGGAATGTGAAAAAGGAAACATTTGCACTACAGACATAGTTTTAAAGTTCATAAAGTGAATAATCCCATGCAACACTGTAGTTTAGCTGAAATTGTTTATGTTATTTAAACACACAGGTAGAAATGAACCCTGGATATTACGCACTGATCAATTCCTTTACTACCTTTGTTGTTTGTACCCTCAATCTTTGTTCACCAAAACCTGTTTGTGCTGATGTGAACCAGAGTCTCTTCTAATCTAATCTTTTTATCAACCGCAGGTGACAGACAACAAACAGGCTAGGCGGATTATAGTCTCTCTGTCTAACACACGCACAGAGACACACAGACACACAGACACACACACACACACACACACACACAGACACACACACACACACACACACACACACACACACACACACGGAGACACATGCAGGCCAAGAAATGCTGAGGGATGTGACGTTCACGGGCAGGTAAGGAAATGAGACAATCAAGCAAACAGACAGAAACAGACAAATTTCCTTCTGTAAACAAGAGGAACAAGTAACAACCCATCACACTGACTGCGAGCCAGTTTTGATTTTAAAGTAGACTCCCGGTTTAGGAGAGAACAGAAAGAGAAAGAGCGTTATTGTCCGTCTTCGCGGAAAACGTCTCGCTGAGAAGGTCTTACATCAACCCACAGGAAAAGTGAGCCTTTGTTATGAAGCCGTCTCTGGAGACATTCGTCTCATTCACACTGTGGGCAAGAAAAATAATTAATCACGTAACAACGTGACTTATAAATGTCCAGAGAAAATGTTATCTCTGAAGCAGGATGAGATCATTTTTATTTTATCCTTATCCAAGCAGACAAACAAACAGTAAGACACACCTTGTCTACTGGGACGCTGTGGCATTCACGGGTGCCTTGTTTTGTCTTAGTTATGAATTTGGCCTTCTGCTCCACTTCTGTGGTTGATCCAGTTGAACCATTGCCATCACCATGAAATTCTCTAAAGAGGATTCACTCTGAGATTCACACTGCTATGTGTCGGCCCCTGCCCTTAGTGCAAGCATCTCCATTGACCTCTATTCATTCATGAACAAGGGTCAGTGAAAAGCCCCTTTGTGGCCTCCAGGTGAGGTCCCCCCCCCCCCCCATCCCATTCCTCAGGTGTGATTGGGTAAATCCTTTGCATGCTCGGACATGCTTCACTCATCCTTCTCTGCACCTGAAAACACCCTCTCTTTCACAACCACACAGCATAACAGAGCACTTCCTGTACGTGGTGACACATATCCTTGGTCCTTCCTGCCGCTGCTTGGTGCCTCTGATTCCTGGTGTGCTTTACTTCATCTGGTCGATATAGTCCTACCCTCTCCTCTCTCTCCCTCTCTTACACACACACTTGCGCGCACACACACAAACTGTCTCAGAGTATTTCCACATGAGCCGTCAGTGTCTATTGTTTCAGCGAGTCTCTGGGCCACAATTGAGAGAACAAGAGTCAGGGCTCAGTCCCCCCCCTCCCCGCCCTCCATTCTTTTCCTTCCTCTCCCATCCTGAACTGCTGACTTGGCCTGATTCAACCACCAACTCGTGGCCCACATGTTTGGAGAAGGGGGGAGGATGGGTGCGTGAGGGGGCAGTGTCTTCTCACGGTGTGTCTATGTATTCCTGCCAGACATTGGTGAACCGGTAAGGAGCTCACAAGTCAGGGTATTTTACCAAATAGTAAGGATCTGGGTGACATTTTGCTTTAAAAAAGTTAGATGTTGCATGCTTCAAAGCAGACTCAAATTGGCCCCACGACAGGCCATAAACTTTGTGTGACTTTTTGTGCCCTGGCCCTAATCATTCATCATTCAGCTCATCATTAAAGCAAAACAATAAAACTATATATTCAGCAACCAAATAAGAATTACACAGAAATAGTGGACAAACCACAGATACGATATGTGCTTTAGATTCTCTTTGTGGTATTGTTCTTTTACTTTAAATTAGTTTGTTGCGGCTTCAGCCAGGCTCACTGCCTGCTCTGCTGACCCGAGGTAGCCAATCATAAAAACCTATAGCTCTATTCTAGCCAATCAAAGCACCCCAGTTCTTATTATGGCTGCACAATTGCTTGACTGGTGAGGGGTCTGACGGCCTGTCTCATTGTTTTAGCCTCATGACCTATATTTGCTCTGAACTCCGTCCATAGCTCGCTGTAATTGCACTAGTAAACACGTAATTCTATTGCATTACTCCACACGAAATCCAACGTGTCATAATACGCTTTGCCACCATCATTTGGAAGTTAAAGACAATACTTCTCAATGCCAGCTGTCATCAGAAAGAAAGATGATAAATAACTCTCAAAAACAACCACAAAACGACCTTAGATTTCATCAGTGTGGTTTGGCCCCACGAGGATACAGAAGAGTAAACAAGCCTAAAGAAAAAGTCAACTCCCTCTCTGCAAACTGAATCAGACCATTTCAAATGAAAAACACTGCCACTACTAAATGGTTGTGGCGCTTTAACATATCATTTTTCAATGTTAAAGACATGACCGTTTCTTGTGTGAACATGGCCGGCGTGTAATCGCGTTAGTGAATGTGGATGTGTGTCGTGCACACATGGTCTGAGACTGGGTATTTTCAATATAGACATCCTGAGGGTCCACTAACCAAAAACCAAGAAACACACACAATCCATATGTACAGGTCAAATGTCACAAGACTTAATGTAATACACTTGTACAGAGCCATGTATGCAAAGGCTTTCATGTTAAATGGATTTAGTTGTAGATGCTCTTTGCCTCAGGGACAGTGACCATCTGACGATGGTGAATTTACAGCATATGTGCCGTCATGTGCAACAAAAGCAGTACGGGCAACCGGCTCTTCATTTTAAAGCTGTGAGTTGTTTCATTTATTTATTAAATCTTAAGCGTACCATAAACCAGCAGTATGAGATTATTTTTTAGCCAAGAAACAGCAAACCTACTGCAAAGTGAGCTTAATACCTCTAAAGCCAACCTTGCCAGTGGTGAGTGTTCCTGCGGGTGAGTTGTTGAGGAGCAAATTCAGTCCCTCCTTTGTAATTATGGACTCCCAAAATAACCCTTTGCAGAGGCAACACTAGGCTGATGTTGTGGTAGCTAGCAAGCACTTCTCATGGTTCAACTCGTTTATGCCAGAAACCTGCGTGACTATAAGACATCAAGAAATTACGCTGTTCAAAAATGTCAAAAATGTTCAAAAGTTAGACATAAAGGTCACAATAAAGATGTGAAAATTAACAAATAATGAAAGGAAAACCAGCATTTTCATGTGTCTGTCCTATACCCTATGATGAAGTAACGTAAAGGAGGATTTCCTCAAAAGACTCAGAATAAAACCCGTTGCTGCTCCGGCTTCCAGTTCATATCATGTGCTCATATTATTTGCATGTGTGAATTATTGTTTTCCAGCGCTACACAGATGCACAGGCAGAGCAAGTCTGGCCTTGCTCTACGGCTGAACTGTAATTAAGGAGGAACTGCAGGGAGCTGTATCGCAGCGAGCCGTCTCTGCACAAACCAGCAACTCCTCCCTCAAAAACCCACTGACACCCACCCAACGTCCATATTCCCCGCTCACTCTAACCCCAAACCTTCACCCTGTTCCCTCACTTTGCCCACGGCTCCGTTCTAAACTCGGCCTGGGAATTTTCCACTGCATTCTCTTACTTGATCATTTTCAGTATAGTTTGTGTCTCTGCCCTGGCTGAAAGAACAGAATCCATCATTTGGTCGTTATGTGTTGTCTGTGCAACTAACTCAACACAGTGCCACAGAAACGCCACCGCCACCAACTGTTTTGGTGGTAGGGCAGTGCCACGAAGTTGACTTTTCTTCCTGATTCCTACAGATTGTGCAGATCACGCTGATAAAACGACCTAACAAATGTCGAACAGCAGTTACTTTCACTGAAGTTTCGGCAAAAAGAGAAAACTGTGAGTTTAATTGAGAAAAAGAAAATTACCCACGATACCAAAAGTAAAAGTCTAGTTTGGATTAGATGGTTCAGTCAAATGTTATTTACCATAGACAAACACTTAAATCACATAATCAACATACTGTTGTAAAGACTCTACTGTCACATGATCTTATTTTTATTTCCGTGCCATACACCAAGGGAAATGAATATGGCACTGAAGCATTTCAAGCTTGTTTTCCCTCCTCTTTGAAGGTTCATGCTGCTGAGGAGTGGCCGTGGTGGTGGCTTAGGAAGTTGGTTGTTTGTCCCAGAAGGACCAGCTATATTCATTACAGCCAGCATACAATTTCCAGGGCCTGGCTTATTTAGATGCAGAACGAAGTCAATTTCAACTCAGTCACTGAGCCTTTAAAGAATCAGAGCAGTCAGATGAGAAAGTCTGTTGAGCTGCGATGACGTTTCTGAATTGTGAGCATACAAACTAGAACTCAGTAAAACACTGAAGTCAACAATGAAGCGGGATTTGTAAGATGAATGAAATCAAACAAAAAAAAGGAACAGCACTGAATTATAGTTGTCTAAAATCTATCAGAGGCTTACCAAAAGTGACAAAGAGATGACTGGAGGAGCGCCCTGACGCAGACACTCCTGTCCCACAATGTCTGGAAACTTCATTGTGGGGGAGCGGAGGCGCAGTTCAAAGCAGGGTCGTAAAGCAAAATGAAAGCAGGGACTTAGGAAACACAAACACCAATATAGTTTTGCTAAACACAACAGTCCTTGCAAGTTTAATTAAAACACAGGACCTCCCCTCAGTTCCCAAACAAAACACAAGCACATTGCAGCTATAACAGAGCGTGCACGCGCGCCTGCGTGCGTGCACATGCTTGCAGTAGTCGCGTGAGCATGGGAGTGGATTTGCGTTTCTGCAGACACATGCACGTTAGTCCCTTTTGTGCCATCTGACATGATTCACAGCGGCGCTCAAGCTGGTTTGCAGCAGTTTGGCATAGAGAGAGACACAAAAGACGAGCCGCTGCCCGTCGGACGTGGCTGTCGGTGCTCTGTCCTGCTCCTGGCAGGCAGCAGGCATCTTCATCACACTTTAACTATGGTCGGCATTGTCTGAAGACGCACAGAGAAAAGGCCACACACAGGTTTTTATGGAGAAGCCCACACACACTTTCCAAAATGCTTTATGGCGCAGAAACCTTTCCTGGTTCAGCGTGGGATTTATATCTTCTGGCTCAGAGACACAATAGACACAAACACACATATCTGACACTGACTAGCCTGACTTGTCTGAGACGAGCATGGATCTGTATGTATCATCCAAGTATCAGTCTAAAGGTAACAGAAAGCTCTAATAAGAGGCTTTTTTTCTGAACCTCTACATGGCATTTGCTTGTGCCATCTCTGCTCGTACGGGGTTTCCCTCTTCCCCAGAAATGATTTCTGTTGGCTCAAGCTGCAACGAGGGGACAACAGCCAGACCACAGGATGGAGGTGGACTCAACCTGCCCAGTCCTCCCTCCTTCCTTCCTTCTCCGTGCATGTCTGTCTTTCTTACTGTCAGACTGACTCCCCACTGTCTGCCGTGGTTTTCTCCCCTTGACAACTGAGTCATGGCTGAGCTCTAACGTGAAAAGAATGAGATCGGTTTAAGCAGCTACCTAAAAACAGCATTCAGGAGCGCCGACCAAGATGATCAGATGGATGGTCTACAGTTTTGTTGGCAGTCATCTGACAGGAATAGACAATATTACAAACTGTGCCCAGGAAAAGGGAAAGCACAGAAGTGTGGAGATGCTAACAAAGAAAACAAGAACACAACAGAAAGGAAAACAAAAATGGAAGGATGGGTTTTTAGTGACAGCTGTCGTGTCGTTCAAGGAGCACTAGGGCAGTTGTGTGGGCCTGTTTCATAGCAAACCCTTTCACAAAGCCGGCTCCTTTACTGCCTCAGCCTGGGGCTGCTCTCTTGTAGCCTGCACAAAGGTAATGAAAGCTCCAGTCCCCCTGAATTTCTTCAAATAGAGTCACAAAAGCAAACTACGGCAAAGCAATAAGGCAGAGCCTTTAGATGACCAAAATAGATCTGCTGGTGTGAGGATGCTTTCTGCCCCATGTGGTGTGTGATTGTATGTTTGGAACGCAACTTATTAATCCACCAAACAGAATCCAAAATGCACGTGGTGCAAAATAGGAAAAACTGCACATTGGCACAAACACATTTCAAATCACGTATAGATCCATTTTAATCCAGTGTCTCAGGACTAAATCAGCTTTGTGAGGATCGGTTTGGATAAAGAGGCAACGCTAATTAGTGAAGTGGCTCTTCCTCGTCTCTACATGGATCAAACGTTGTGGGGTCAAAGCTTTGACCTACAGCTACCATGACTGAGCACTGGCATGTTGACACATCTGCTGCACAATCACACACACATACACATACACACACACACACACACACATACACATACACATACACACACACACACACACACTCTCAATGGCCCTTTGGCCATGGCGCGAGAGTGGCCAGATGTACTGACACACACACACAGTGAGAGCTGAACACAACCAGCACTGTGGATTTAAAATGTACCACAGCTGCTTTATGTATTATTATAGCAATATTAGGACATTCAACGTTGTGACACAGTAACAAATGTGTATCTTGACGTCTAATGTAGATGTAAACTGTAAAATTGTAAATTCTTTTATGACAGGAAATGCGATTTAATAAAAACCTTTGTTCAGTTAACAACACATTTATGGTTTAAGTGATGCAAAGAAAGTGTGGAAAGTCAGCAAAGTGCAGACAGTCAGGGCAGCCGCAGAAATACAATAATACAAGTATTTCTTAGATCTCCAAGCGACTGTGAAGTCCAAGATGTTGAGAAACAACGCTGGTCTGGATGTCTGCACTTTTCAGCGTTAACTGGCATAGCTGCCGTTACATTCTGGCATTTTTATTTGCATGTCTTTGCCACATCTCTCTTTAGCTTGGCTGACGTTGATATCTGGCTCTGTAGTTTTCACAGGTGTGGAGAGCAGTCAGGTTGAGCCACAAACCCAAGCACCCTGCATGCTGCATACTAAGCCACACATACTCGACCTTGGCCTACCTCCTCTAATCTATTTATTTAAACTTTTTGAACTCTGTCAAACAGGGGTCTCTTCAATTTGTTTAAAGTTTAGTCTGTGTTCAGGCCACTGGCACTGTCTACAAAAACAACTCCCCAAAGCTGAACTGCAAAACAGAGCTGGGTTTCGCTTGGATGAACGCCATTTTTTGTCCACTATTAAAGCAATTAAAGATAAAATTTCTATTATATTTAATACACTATATCCTTAGTTGAACTGTAGTGCAGAAAATGAGTAGCCATGTACCAAAGCCCAGAACACAAAGTCAAAGTTTACCTGCTCCACAATGCCTACTTCTTTTCCTGGTCTCATTCTACTCTTAAGAGTGTTTCGTGGCAGCAGATAAGACATATTATGTGTGTTTTTACCACTAAAATGCTGTGGAAATGTTAAAATCCATGATCCCAGTGGCTGGTTTCCTGTCCAGATTATCTGTCTAAACAACTCTGTAAGCAGTGCTCCCTCCCAGGCTTATCTGTATCCTAATTTGCATCATTTTGCACAAGAGTTGGACTGTGAATGAACAGTTAGTACTCACAGTAGTTTCCCCTAGATAAACAGGCCATATACCTTTAACACAATGTCACAGTAGCTAAACGCCTCTGAGCAGTGTGTCACAGCAGGACGCAACTTGTGAAGCTAATTTAGTAGGAAGTAGGAAACTAACAGATTAAGATCAAGTCAAGATAACGATACCGCACTCTCTGCAAATGCATACGCATAATGCAGAGCACTTTCAATTATCCAATGGTCTATTTGAGGCCAGTACAACATGAATCAACAGCTTACCACGTTTGACTTCACTATTACAAACACACACACACACACACACACACACAGAAAACACACCAGACCAGACAAAGAGTCCACATACAGAGCTGGATCATTCCCTCCTCTTTCAGCACAAATCTGTTGATACGTCCCATTTCTTCCCATCACTTGCCCGACCCTCCCCCACCTGATTGTGCGTGCATGAGAAATGTAGAGGAGTCCCAGTAGAAAACTTCCCTCTGTGAAGTGACTACCCTCCCCCCTCTCTCTCCCTCTCTCTCTCTCCCTCTCTCCAAACTGATATTTTTCACCGTAGGTTTTGTCATTAACAGCTTTTGTAAAGCTTAAAATAATACAGTAGAGGCGGCAGAAGTAATGTAACATTAAACTGTGTTTGATCTGTTCTTAAACAAAAAGACAAGAAGAAGGAAAAAAGAGGACTCTCCACACCCATAATTACTGTTATGTTGTCGTTTCCCCCTGTTGGGACTTTCATAATGAGTAAAAGTCACAAATTATGGCCACTTTCATAAATGTTACCACTCCAAACGGAGGGGGAGGAGAGGTAGAAGAATTCAAGTGGAGTGTTTAAGACTGAATCTTACCTTCAACACAGTTTTCGTGGCACACACAGCTACTGACATGCACGTCTCACACACACACACACTAATGTATGGTCCCACGCACCATCCCATTTTTATTTACATAGCAGTGACTCAATAACCAACATCAGCCTTTACACGCTTTGTATATGCTTAAACATTCCTGCACAGCTTTGGGGCCCAAGATAAGTTTTTTCTCTGCTGTATGTTAATGATTATATAAAACATTTACTGTCTCTGGCTTAATTTACTATGTAAACTATTTAAGAGAGAAACAACCTGAGTGAGCACAACCTGATAAGTTACATTAGACAAATCACAAATCTATTCACATTCTAATGGTGTAAAATAGTAAAATAAAACCGACGTTGTTAAACTTTTTATAGGCAGTATATGATCTGCCCACTTGGTTCTGAGGGTCTGAGATGGGTGAGGTCTACTTTCACGCTCTCCGGCCTGTGTATTAATATGTTCAGGACCCAAATGGATGTCAATAGACCTGAAACTGCTCGATGTGACGTGGTCTGTTACCATCACAGTGGGAGAAAATGAGACCAAAGTGAAATGAGGAGAAAGTAAAAGAAAAAATAGAGGTGTTTTTGGAGACATAAGGAACAAATTCAAGGAAAATGAGTACAAGGAGGTAAAAACAACGGACACATCAGCATTATCAGCTCTGCAGGTGTTTGTGTTGGCTCACTGTTCCTGTTTATTTGGGTTAACCTTTCATTGGATTAGGTCCAATTATATTCGGGTCTATTTGGGTACAAATTATGGTTTTGTGTGTACTGTGGCAAATTATGTGGAGCAAACAACCTTTTGAACTCGGGTACCTCCAAATATGACAATGTGTAACTCCAACTACTGTAGCAGTAATGACAAGGAGGGGAGCAACACCTATGAATTAAACACAGTAACACTGTACTACATGATCATCTACCCCAAATACTTTGTGTGTACCGTTGGGAATAAACCACATAGTGTAAGCCTCTATTCTGTAGGCGAAGGGCACAATTTAAAAGTTGCAATCTTTCATCATAGGGAGTAAGGTAGGTATCATCTGTAGCATTATTGTTGTATCACCACACAACTGTGTACAACGGTGTAGGGGAGGATCCACTTTACTGAGAAATCAACTACAAAGATCTGAAGTATTAGTGAATCTGGCTCAGTAGAGCACAACACTGGTCTTTGAACACACCTTTGATGCGTCACTGGACTTCATTTCCAGTACATAGTCTCTGTTCCCCTCTAACTGTCTCCCACTCACCTTCACCTCCCATATCTGTTTATCTGATGAATGACCTTTAAAAGCCACTATAGTTCAATGTATCCATGACTTTTCTGTTGTGGCTGCCTACTTTTCAGTTTCGCACATTGTAACAACTTATTTTCTTCGATTTGGCAACTTTTAATTTGTCTTGCCTTCAAATTAAGAAAGTAAATAAACATATAAACTTTGTGGGCTGATGTCAGGGTAGTAGTGCAATTAAATGTGTGTTTTGTAATCCCTTTGTGGCCATATGAAAGAACAGTCCAGTTTAAATTACCCAGAATGTCCCTGCAGTGACTGAACAGTGAGTCACAGTGTCTTTTAATGTGTGAGAGAAACCTTTTCTTTCATCTGGGGTGGTCGTCTGACAGGAACAGAGTGGGGACACACAGCTCGCTCACTGATGACCTGTGCTTACAGGCTGGTACTAACTGATACAGTCATTGTCTCACACATACAGTTTCTTTTGCATGTACCAGTGCAGGGCAGCTCTTCTGAGACATGAGGTACTCGCACAGTCATACAGTCACACACACCTCTTTGTGTAGCAGCTAACAATAGCCTGCAGTGAGGCTTAGGATGCTTAGACAGCTCCAACATCAGTAACAACAGTGCACATTCCCCTCAACCACATCACCATGTCAGCATTGTGTTTACACCACAACACTAAATAAGGCCCTTTCCTCAGAGCGTCCAAGTCTGCCTTTCAACAAGGGTCATCCTGACATTTTTATGGGCTTTCTCCTGTATTGGGTGTTCTGGTGGAGTGGTAGAAAGTGAGAATGCGGGGAAAAAAAGTGAAAAGGTCAGGAGAAATGTCTGTTTCTTATACACCCTATTCCAAGGAAGTGCGTTTGCTTGGAATAGGGTCCCAACTGGATGCTATTAGTGTGGTGGAGCACAGGAAGAGAATGAATAAACCAAGATCAGCGTGTCTGATCAGGACAACAACTACAAGTCTTAGATATTATTTGTATCATCAACAAAGAGGAGGAATAAGCAAGGTTTCTATTTCACACAGCAATTTACGGGCAGAACCTGTTTAGACTGTCATGGACAAAGAAAACTGATTACACCAGATGCAACATTAATTTGGTGGCTTAGCATCACTACAATCTTCTTGAGAATCTCTGCAAACCACCTTAAGCATGTCAAACATGTGAAAACAAAAAAAGGAGGAGAAGTTAACTTAAAAGATTAAGTTAGGAATAAATTCTAAAAAAACAATTTGACAATGGATAGCACAAATTACTTCTTGCTCTGTCCAGGCTATTAATATGGCAGCGTTTGCAGAACATGGTTAAAGATGCACCAAACAGCTAATTAACAAACCTAACATTTTGATTGTCTTATCAGCAATATGCAATGATTTAATATAGCTTCAGCCATATGAGCTCTCAAATTACACAATAGACAAGTCTGCTGGGGCCTTTTAATATAGAAACCAATTTTGTTTTGGAAACCTGCGATGAGATAATTCGCCGCACTGTGGCTAGCTTTTGTATTTGAACCACTGGGCAACAATTAAAACAATACCCTAGAGCGTACATGTTCATCACGCAACTGAGCGGGGGACATTCCAAGAAGGATTGAGGGTATGAATAGATGTGAATGGTGATAGATTCATTTGTATGCTTACTGGCTGGTTGGCAAGCAGTCAAGATCCACTCCAGAGTTGGGATCAATGAGAGAGAAACGGAGGGAGAGACAAACGGAGGGAGCTCAGTAAGGAGTCTCTTTTTGTGCAGATCTTTTGTTTCTCAGTTATGTCTGGTATGCTCGCATACAGGCTTTGCTCAATGACCTGATTTCTATGGGGCTGCCGAGGCACCGGCCTATGTGTATGTGTATGTGTATGTGTATGTGCATGTGTGTATACGTTTGCGTGTGTGTTCATCTGCCTGCAAGCCTCTTCCTCTGGATAAGACACAGGACTTAGCCGGTCAGACAGACTGAGACTGATCCAGCCAATAAGTGGGCAGGAAACACACACACACACACACACACACACACACACACACACACACACACACACACACACACACACACACACACACACACACACACACACACACACACACACACACAGAAAGCCCTGCATGAAGTAAACAAAAAGGCCTTGGGGTTCCCATAGCAGGAAAGAAAGAAATAATTGGATAAGGAAATATTCTGTGGGGAGACTTGATTTGAATCAGCACAATAATTGCAGCCCAAGATGCAATTAATGCAGCAGATGATGTTTTATAGGTTTACCAGTTGCAGGATGTTTGAAAAAGCAGTATCCATCCAATATACATTTAAACAAACAACCAGATTTAAGAGACAACCATAATAGGTTATGACAGCCTGATTGAGTTTCTGACAACCTACCTTGTCGCTGTATGAAGATCCTGAGCAGCGGGTGTGCCGTGGACACCGCCTTGCAGAAGTTGTCATCATTGTTAATGGGCAGCAGGTCACCATGGACGTCAGCGTAGCCAATCATCACCTCCATATTTGCAATGCGGTGGATATGAAGGATGAGTTTGTAGAACTCTTCAAATTTGCCGGGCTTGACTCGGTCCACCGAGAACCGACGGAACTCAGCTCCATACTGAAGAGACAGCAGAAAAAGCAAAAAAAGGACGGTAAGGACAATAAAGAGACAACCAAACAGGAAGAGGAAACAGCGAGGTCTGACCTCCTGCGTTTATCTCAACCATCTGAGTGGCACATAAAACTAAAAAGGGTGGAAGTCCGCCAAGCTCTCTAACAGCTGTGTCATGACTTTACGGCACAGAGGAAGATGGTTCTCATCAAGAAACAAACAAAATGAACCGCACACATGTGCAAAACCGGTTTCAACACAGTCAAAAATAATTTATGTTTTGAAATACACTCGCAAATATGGCTTACAGACATGTGAAAAGCACAGGCAGCGCATGGCAAATCACTATTAATGTCTATTAGCTCTCTCACAAACCAAGTCAAGCTTCTCATTTTCCCCTTATTTCCAAACTTTGTGCTAAATAACAGTTCACTGGCTGTGGCCTTGTGTTACACCGACAGACATAATAATGGTATCAATTATCATTATTTCCATTTAACACTTGGCAAAGATTGTTTTAAACAACAGTTTAGACATTTCACGACAATCAATTAATTTGAAAGATTGGCTGTTAACTGGAGTCTGTTACTTTTCAATGGAGCCAGGCTAGCTGTATTCATATATTCAGCTGGCCTTAACTTTAAATCTTCTCATCTAATTATAGCCAAGAGAGGAAATGAGCATATTTCTTTAAATGCCTAGTTGCTCTGACCAGGAAACAACAGGAAAGTCGAGAGGGCTCTGCTCAATCTACAGGTAGATGAGTAAACTGTCTGATCATATGTACATGACAGTGGCACACAGCTCCTCCTCCCTCCCACTTGTAATCCACAAGAACACAGACTTGAACAATTGTGCTACAGCGTTCCCATTTAGGTCACTGAACCACCAATCAGAACACGGCCGTGGGTCACACCGGGGTCATCACATGACTCACAGACAAGTGTGGACGTGTGGAGGAGAGATACAGCTGAGGAACAAAAGCGCAGCTCCGTAAACCACAACATGAGACGACTGCAGCAGCGCTGATGTCTGAATCACAGTGGTAATTTGTAGATTAAGGGGCTGTTTGTTGTAATCATCAGCTTGCAGCGAAGGGGAAGCTGACAGCGGAGGAGAAGAGTGCGGAGGTGATCTGAGGGAGGAAAGGGGAGGGAGAGGAAAACTGCTGACAGGGTAGCAGAAAAAAAAGTAGCAACATCCTGGCTGGGAATAGACTAGAAGAGCAGGGGATACATTAACCAGCTCTGCAATTAGAAGATCACACATGAATTTAAGAGAAGGCGTGTTAGGGGGTGATGCCAGATTCACTGTAGGCAACAGAGGCAACCTGCAATTACAAAGTATGGCACCCAACTTGTATTGCAGCTAATATAACTCAACCTACATCTAAGGACGACACAAAAAGTCGACGAGCAGGTTTGTCTTTGTTCAGAAGAAGTACTTAGCATTTAGGAAAGTGAAACCTAGACGTGAATTACCTGTGATTAATACTGTAAGACTGCTACAACTGACTTATATAATTACACAATCTGCATATCAGTAAGTGCCGTCTCTGCTCTGAACGTTCTCGTGGCTCTGTACGTAAGTCATGAGTCTGAACAATCTGTTTTCACAGGCTGAACTCGGCCTTCGGGGATGAGCAAGTCTGAACACGGGATGATTAATCATGGAGCTCAATACTCAAACCTAAGAATACATCAGTGCTAACGTGACATCACCTGTCCGCCTCGCCTGTCAGGGCGAAGGGGTGTCAACAGGTCGAAACATGTCGGTAGACTCTTAACTCTGACACACTGCAGAAAATGGAAGATAACTGACTTCTGCGTGTTGCCAACATTGGTTTTGTCCCTGTGCAATGGCGTGCATATAAGGAGACAGCTCACCTGAACACTTTGCACTTTAGAAGAAGAAACTATATAGAAAGTATGTCAACTTATCTGCAGACGGCAGGAGTCGTCACACGGAGAATATACTGATAGTAGATTTATTTCAGAAAGTAGATACAGTTTGAGAATGTAGACAAATGAAAGTAAGGGCAAAGTGAGTGGGAACCCAACCCCCAACATCCCCACACACTGTCTCTGCCTGCGATAAGAGCTTTACGTGAGTGAAACCAGCTCCTGGCTGAGGCTCCGCGACAGGCTGCCAGACACCTCCAGTGTTATCCCTGATAAGATTATCAATGGGACAGTTTCCCCTGGGAAACTGTTACTAACCGATGAGAACCAGGAACCAGGTACAGAACCTGCACCTCACTACAGTATGAACACACTGAATGTCTAACTTAACTGACGGGCCTTGAAAGACGGATTTCGAGGGCCATGGATGTGGGACTGCAACTGTTTTTATTATCTCTAAATCTAAAAGTGACATAATGAGAGTGATGAGTTATACGTGATCCAAAAAGGGAAACGTGACGTTGTGCGACAGTGAGTCACCTGTGCTGTAGTGATGCGATGACGCTGTTAAACACTCAGCTCCTGACTCGTCACTCACACCCACAAACTAATCCTGGTGGGTACGGTGGGCCCTCTCCTGTCTCTGTGGAACAAGCGTGAAACTGACATAGCCTCAAAACAAAAAGCCTCCAAGTCCACCTACCATCACAAACCTACCCGTTTTACCTGTCGCTGCCCCGGCACCCCACTGAAACTGGACGGGTCAACTCTCGCAACACCTGTCCGTCTCAATGTGGCATGTCAGCTGTGACTCAGGAGCTCAATACACATATATTTGCACACACACTCATGCAAGCTGCTATGTGCAAACACACACACACACACACACACTTGTACAAAATCTCATCACTTTGAGGGAAACTGGGGAAAAACATGTTGCTTACAAGAGTTCCTGGTGACCTGGTGTATCTAATAAGATTTGAAGATTTGCTGTATATGTTGGTGGATAAATGTGCTGCACTACTTGCTGGTGAACTCAGTGGATTCAGTTTTTACACAGCCAGCCTCTCACAGACCATCAAAAACAGTGAGTGGGCCGAAACTATGTAGCACAACAACAGCTGTGAATGCAAATCATGTTAGAGAAACATCCGATTTAACAGGTACAGCGCTTTTGTTTGGAAGAAACGCCAACAGACTTTAATAAAAAAAAAAAAAAAAAAAAAAAACTAAGTTAGACCAGTTCCCCACTGAGGAGCAATCGGCACAATCTGCACTGTCGGAAGTAAGAAGGAAAAATAATCTGTGCAAATAAGAGAAACCACCAAATGTGGGTGCATTAAACTCCAGTGTTTAAAAAGTAAGAGCTTTGTCACTGCACAGAGAAAAAGCATGTGGTTAGATGCACACAGCCCTTTTTCCGATCAACTCCAGCTCTGTTACGGGACGACCATGTGAACTTTTTTTTTTTTTTTTTTTGCTCCTTAAATATCCATCCAGATTATAAGATAAACTTCCCACCATCCACACTCACCTTGCTTTTCACCTCCACCGCGTTACAATCCGCGTTACGCAGCGGCTGCGACTTGTTGAAGCTCCTGTTCATTTTTTTTTTTATTTATTTGTGTGTTGTGATCGCAAAAAAAAATAATAATTAAAAAAAAAGAAAGAAAGAAAAAGAAAGAAAAAGAAAGAAAGAGCCGCCTTTGCCCGCAGAAACAGGGGCTCTGCTAGAAAAAGAGCTCTTCTGCTTCGTCTCCGGTGAAGAAGTTGGCGTTTCTCTCGTCGTTGCTCAGTGTTTTCCGTCAGACATGAGGCAGCACTTCACGGCGGACTAACAGCTCAACAACCCGCCGCGTTGACTTGGGAGTGTGAGTTAAGTTTTGAAATGACATCAGCCCTCCTAAAAAAAAAAAAAAAATGGGATCCTGTGAGGCATTTAATTGCCGCTCGTCATTTCCACAAGCGTGCCCACCTCTCGCCAACTCAACTCCTGCCTGGTAAATACTGAGCCCGCTTAAATTGACCTGCGTTTTCCAAACCATGCCTTCATAACAACAAGAGGTCACCTTTACCGCCGTATCCATAATTGTAATGTGTTTCCTTTACGACACTTCGCTTCTAGTTCTAATATTTCCGACTGCACCTTAAGGTGGCACCACGCACACTGGTCCTCCAGTGCGCAAGAGGACGCATTCCTCAACACAAGCGCTTTAAAAGGACATGCAGTCGATTTAAATTGAAAAGTGATTGAAGTTGTGTTAACTGTGGCACTAATCAAGCACAAAGTTACAGAGAATTTTGGTGGAGCATTAAAACAAACATGTTTGCAGGCAAATTAAAGCAAGCAAGTGTGGTGGGATGTGATTATCAGCCATCACTATAATCTTTTATTATTATAAACTCAGTTTAACAGACAGACCAGGTGGATATACATTAATTTAAACTAATTTACTATGCTCTGTTTAAACCATATTTATTTTTTTATAGACTTTATTCAACTGCATCTAACTAAAACAATTCTCCTCATGGTGTTGTCTTCTAGAGGAGTTTGTTTTATCACTTCATATGGTTGAGATAAATAATAAAGGTCTGAAATGTTTTTGACTTTTTCCACTGTGGAGAACTAAGATTTTTCAGCCTTCTCAAGGATAAATACAAATACCTATAGATATAATTCATTAAAATTGTGGTATATGTGCTAATGTTGCCCACTAGTGGAAAAACATCTAAGGCTAACATTAAAGATAGAAAATGGATAATTATCAATAAAACACTGAGATAGATGTGTTAAAGCCAATGTACTATCAAACCTGATCTTGTGCTATGTACTTGCTAATTACTTACTTAGTAACTTAGTTCCTTCATCTCATGGCGCCCACTCAAGGCTCATGTGTGTTACTGCAAACTTTCCTGCAGGTTTCAATATCTGCACAATTTTTTGTGCCACCAAATGACCTTAATATGCATTGTGACATGTCACAAGACATTTGCTTTAAACAATTAAATATATATAAATAATCCGTAATATTTTACTGGTTTTACAGACAGTATATCTTGCTGAGTTAATTCAGTGGATACTGAACGTTTAAATTGTCCAGACAGGAAGAACTGATCAGGCTCCATTTGAACTTTAACTTCACATTTTAAAATATAAATATTTTCTCAGATTTGTAATTTGCATTGGTATGTTGCTGTGAGCTGTGGGTTACTGTAGCTATTAAGATATTTAATGCATTGGTGTTTAACTGATTGAACTCAGGTTGGAGGTTCTGATTTAACTGACATTTAACCTTTAAGTAATTCAAGACAATGTGGAAAAAATAATCCTAGTTAAAAATACCGTACCGTACAGTATCAGCTTTGCTTTCGACAGGACAACCTTCCTCTCAGCAGTCAGGGTGAACGAGCATTGTGAAGTAAACAAATAAAAATGTAATCACGCCATCAGGTAAAATACAACATTCATGAAGAAAATATCACATCAAATCATTTCTGTACATGAGTCATCAAATTCAGGTGTGTAATCAGAACGTGCCCGGAGCTGCAGCCTTATTAAATCTGTAAATCAGTTTTGAAACATAAGAACACAATAATGCCGCTGTTCAGGGTTAAATCACTTTGCAAAGACAGACAGAGCAGAGAAATATTATCAACACACTAACACACACAAACACACACACACACACACACACACACACACACACACACACACACACACACACACACACACACACACACACACACACACACGTCGTCTAAACCAAGGATAAGATGGGATTTTATTTTAGATGCTCAACAACAGTTTGTGCTAAAGATGGAGAAAATGTTTAAAGCTCAATTACATACATTTGTTAAGTTATTATTTTACACACACGGATGTAAAGTTTGAGGATGATGACTGAAGCTTACCTGATGTGCATTAAACACTTACACACATACTTTGAAGTATCTTTTCTGAAGAGCTCTTGAATGTTCTCCAATGACATTTAAGACTCAGTGTGGCAGGTGAAGGCCAGAGAGGAAGAGGATGAGACATGTTATAAAGGCTACAATGTACAGTCAGTCTTTATTCTCAGAGCCAAAGTAAAAAAAAAATGCCCACATAACACCAGCAGATGTCAGCACATACCATAACAGCAACGTGCCCACAGACAGCTGACGTATCTTAAAGCATATCCTCAGGATGTTATGTCATTTTGTGTGACCTAGTGAAATGACTGAATGAATGACACACACACACACAAGAGTGGTTTACTATTAAAATCGATTTCATGTTGTCTCATCTGCTAATTTATTCTCAATATGCACACATCCTGTGTCAGTTATTACGTAAATGAGATCATCAGTGTTTCAATGCAGGATAAAGACAAGGAAGGCTGAGCCAAGGAAAGATGCGAAAAGAGAAATGGCAAAGAAATAATAAAGAAAGAATGAAGACAGTAAGAAGGAAACAAAGACAAAAAGGAAATAAGAGGCTAAGTGAGTCATCGCAACTCTCACTTCTCCTTCCTCATAAGATGTAATGTGCAACGAGGAGCACGCAGACAGTTGCTTTATACTTTGTGTGGTTTTATTCCAGTTCCATATGTCTGACTTCAGGTGGTCTTCCGGCCGTAATGTGAGGAGAAGATTACGCTGCATTGAAGAGATACTCACAGTAATCCACCCTCTGTGTAGTGACAGAGGAACATCCGGAGCTGGTTATAGGAGGGTAATTAGATGGCAGCAGTGCCAGCCGAAAGTCGACCGGACCGACAGAAGGGCCCCTGACTCAACCCTCTGGTCTGTTCTGCTCCACTCACTCTCTGATTAAAGAAAAAAGGAGGCGCACACACACACACACACACACACACACACAAACACACGCACGCAAATACTGCCTTCACGTGCATCTCTAGGTGATCCCACATCCAGGTCATATTGAAGAGACACAGAGCTGCAAACAAACCATTCAGTATGAGTGGAAATCTGTTCTCACTGCTTTAAAACACTGCTTCAGGGCTAAATCACTTCTCACTGACAGAACAGAGCAAATCACACACAGTGATGCACCAAAATGCTGTCGTCTTAACTTTATTTCAGTGTATTTCCTCTTGAATATGCTGTGTCACAACGTGACTCTCCAGCTCTGCCCCTTGAGTTGTCTACTCAGAAGACAAAATAAGATGCAGGCGCAGCGCAATTTCAAAATGAAAAAGTGGCTCCGGCTTTCTCTCTCACTGTAAATAGCCCTCGACGTATTAATGCATGTGTTGGAGTGAAAGAGAGAGGAAGAGGGGAAAAGAAGAGGTAGGACAGGATGGTGACAGTCTGTGGAGGAGGCAAAAAGAGACAGTGAAGTGAGCACATGCAGTGTTGCTGGCAGAAGCTCCCTAGAAGGCTGTCACCTCTGTTACGGGGGCGACTTGGCTAAGTAGTACTGACCACACATCTGCTGCCATTAGATGAAAAAGAAAAGAAGAATCGAAACATTGGATGCTGCTTCATTCTGGTACAACTTGTATTTTCAGTGCATTTAAATAATATCACATGCACCTGCAACCAATTTGAGACAAAGTCAAAAAATGTAAATGTAAAAAAGAAAAGAAAACAAAAAACATTCTCTGTTGCTCCTTTATAGAAACATCTTATCCTTCTACTGTAATTCCATTTATTATTGATATGCCTGAGTTGGAGAAGAGCAGCAGCAATGAGAGGCTTAAGAGATTTACTAAGTGCAAATAAAACACCTGTGTCATAGGTGATGACTCTGTTTTATCATCTGGTTCTGTATCAGTGCTGTTGAACTAGTCCAAAAAAGATACAAGATACAAGCATCTTTTGGCATGGTTTCCTTGTCTCCATTAGTTCAGATCTTTTCCTATTCTAGGCCTCTAGAGATCCATCCATCCATCCATCCATCCATCCATCCATCCATCCATCTATCATCCTAACTCTTTGCCCTTTTCAAGGGTTGTATGAGTGTTGGAGCCTGTTCCGGCTGTCATTGGGCGAGAGGCGACGTATGCCCGTGGAGTTGAATCCTTCTTGTTTTTGAGGTGACGAACACACCAAAATGCTCACACCCTGATGACGGTCCCACCACCTGAGGGTGCCATTGTCATTCAGAGAGCTACACGTGAACATGTGCTCAGGCACGTACACAGGCCTCTGAATTATCTGCTGCTTTAACTCATTATCTCTCTCTCTATCTGAAACACACACACACACATGCAAACACATGCAAACACATTCTAACAATGCCTGCTTAGTTTGAGTCCTGTGCTGGCATCGCCTCTTCTCTGCATTGTTTGAGTTGTGGATTTTTTTGAAAGACCTGTAGCCTGATGCGTGTCAAAGGTTCCTGGAGTGAGTAAAGTCTACAGGACAGTGGAAGAAGCGAAATTGCTTTCATGCAGTTCAGTCCAAATCTAAGAACAATTCACCCAAACGTCCATAAATTTTGTGATGCAACCATTTTTCAAGCCTTTCCACCTGTTTATGTTATGTACCAGCTACATCACTTCGTCCCGTAGGACAGATTTCTCCACAAAGAATCCACAGTAGCCCTGTCTGATTCAGCAAGAGCTTTATCGGATCCCCCTGTTGATAGATAAACACTCCCATCCTCCTCCAACACTCTCGTCCTTATTCTCCTCTTGTGACGCTGTGTGATGTGGAGCCACTCTTGGTTCATTTCTTCTCCCTCCAGAATGAAAACATCAGCCATCTGGTCTAAGGGTGAAAGGTCAAATCTCAGGCTGGTAATGAGGATGGCGTCGCTAGGGGGATGTAGGAGGGGTGTGTGTGTGTGTGTGTGTGTGTGTCTGGGAGAGAGCCTTGCTGAGCGTGTCTGCTTCCTGAGTGAGCATTAAACATTAACGAGTCAGCTCTGTGAGTCTGGAGAGAGGAGATGTGAGTGGAAGGAGAGAGACAGCGCGCGGACAAAGTCACTTCAGCGAGAGAGAGAAGTGAGAAATGTGAAGGTAGACAATTGAATGTATGCGCACAACGCACACGTACAGACAAACAAAAAAAAAAAGAAAAAGGAAAAATGCACAGAGAGATGGAGGGCATGTGGATACACTCTTCCTTTCAGCCACTCTCTCCTCAAAAAGCGTTTCCTCTTGTTTATTGACTCAGCCTTCCAACATTCACTACATCAATAGCTCTGGTCGATCAGAAAGAAAAAGGCACAGAGGCAACTGCTGTGACGGAGGTGTGTGTGTGTGTGTACGTTCACCAACCTTTTCTTCCAACCCAACCCATTTTATCCAACACATCCCACAATTTGTTCCAGTAGTTCCAGTTATTTTCCACTAAGGCCGTAATAATTTCTGCATTTCTACTGGTGGTAACTGTTACGTGTCTATAAAAAGGTGAGCTGGTAGATAACAGTAACAGGTCTCACTGTGGCCTCTGCATCGGAGCTGCTCAATAGCCAATGCTGACACTCAGCAGTGTAGTCAATAGTTTACTTGTGAGAAATACTCACTTCCTTAAAGCTCTTTAGAGACTCTACGTGCGACTCTCTCTCTTGGTGTGTGTGTTGGTGTTGTTGCCATGGAAATGCATAAAAAGGTGGGAATAATGGAGTACCCATGTCCTTAGCAGTAAACCCACCTCCTGCACTACACTGCTAACATGCGGGTGTGATGTTTTCAATCTCCTGTGTCAGACCACAGTGCAGCAGACACTCTACATAGGTTACATGTGTTCAGCTCTATTTAGTAACTGAGAAGTAACTAAAGAGAACATGTGCCGTAGTGCAACAGGTACATACAAACACGGTACCTGAAAGTCTTATGTTACTGTAAAAAGTGTGACAGTAACATGTTTTGCAGCTATTTCAAGTACATTCAGGCCCATTTTACACATATACATGGATTTGCACAAATTAAAATTGGTTTTCATCCTAAGGACACTGCATTTTTATTTATGTGATTATATGTATTTTAAATTCCTTTATTCATCATAAATATACATGTTTTCCCAACCCCAGACCTGGAGGTTGATAATTAATTAGATGGTGTATACATTACACTGTAGATACAGATTTTGGGATTCTTAGTTTAGAGGAGTTGAAACTGGAAAAACAGCAGTGACTCAGAGCATAATTCAGAGAATGATGGGCCCACACGAGTTCAATGCCTTCCCTCCCATGTTATTTCTGTATCTTTCTGCTATAAAATAACAGACAGGAGAGTAGCTGTGTTGGAACATGTGCAATGTACAATTTGTTTTTCTGAATCCCTGGGACAGCGAGGGGAAATTAAAGATATCATTCACAATGTAATGAGAGAATATCCACCGTTTGTTCTTAAGACAGAAACATGCACACTTTTTTATTTTTACTGTATATAAGCCTCTAGGACATAGTCTAGTCTTGCCACTTGTTTGTGTGTGTGTGTTTGAGCAAACGTACACTCCTGAGGTTTATTATAAACACTCATAAACAGAAAACAATTATGCAACCACAAAGACACTCATATAAACATGATCAGCTACTAATATGTGACGCCGTGCCTTCGGCAGGACCTGATGAACATGGAGACAGAGAGGACATTTCCTGGATGGAGAGTTGCAGACGCAGTGTCTACAACCTGTCTCCCTCATGCGCCAGTGGTGAGGAGTGTTTATGCGAGCGGGCTGCAGTGTGAGAGCATCCCACACGGCTCCTTGATTGAAAGAAAACAACATCAATCTGGCACAGGCCCCAAGGCCTTTAAATAACCGGCGGAGATCCCATTCCCTCCCTGCTGCTGCTCCTGCTGACTCTGGACACACACACACACACACACACACACACACACAGGGGTGTAGACACACAAAACCGTACACGAACACACACAGATTTCTTGCCTTCATATAAGTATATGGATAAACAGCTTTGTCTCTCTCTAGTACTCCTTCATCATTTAAACCTATCAGCCCTTATCATCTCTTCCTCCCGTCTCCCCCCCCCCACACACACACTTCCCCCTTCCCAAGAGTATTGTGGTCATTTTCATTCATCGCCCCCATGATGCTGAAATGTCAAGGTTAGAGTGTGTCAGTTCTCACACACACACACACACACACACACACACACACACACACACACACACACACACGGACAGAGGAGAAGGAGGGGAAGGCACTACCAACTCTGAATACAAGAATTAGTCAAGCGTGCATTTTCCTTATTCTCCCTTTCTTTACTTCTCCCGCTGCTCTGCTGCCCTCCTCCTCTTTGTTGGCAGGGGCCTTCGGTGTGTGTGTGTTTGTGTGTCTCCGTGTGTGTGAGAGAGAGTTTAAGGGGTGAGGAGTTGCAGAGAGTTATCAGAGGTGTAGGCTGGCGTTTAACAGTGTTTGGGGATTTTGTTTAGTGTTGATGTTTAAATAAATTACTTGATCTGAATGAAGGAAATTGAACAACTCCCTGAACAATCATCTCATCTAACGGCGTTAGTTAATATTCCACCTGATTTTCTACTTATTTTAAAGGCAAATTGTGCGTGAGTAACGTCTAAATGTGCACATAACTCACCTCTAACAAATCGACAGCACAGAAACATGAGATGTTTGGTTGATAAAACTCCTCTTACAGACGAGGTTCTTATTTATAGATGAGTTTTTCTCATTTATGTATTTAACAGCGCAGGGCACTTTGGAAATGGTCACTTTCATTTTAAGGAAGAGCAGTGGGAAGGCACAACAGAGCATGGTTTTATATGTGTGTGTGAATATCATGTAAATGTGAAGTGATCGCCACGCTCAGGGTGATCACAGTTGATAACGCTGTCTAGGTTCGAGTGTGAACTTTTTTTTTTCCTCATGTGTCACTGAACCATCTGACAAATCAAAACAAGCAATGCTCAAAGAGGGCAGCGGTGGACTGCACATGCCTCCACTTCCCCCAAATATCGAATTTTACCCCCTCTTCCTCCATCCTAAAATCCTCCCCCAAACTCCCCCATCCCTTGAAAGAAAGAACCACCCCTCTTTCCCCAAAGGGAGCCCCCTTCCCAACCCTATAGCCGTGCCCCAAGAGAAAGAGGTAAACATGCCCCCGTTCCCTTCACCCCACTCAGCTCTCGAGCCCTCAGCTCACTCCTCCTTCTCTCCTCTTTCTCTGTTTGTTTGCCGACGAGCTGCTTTCTGGACTTTTGTGTTTGGTGTCGCAAGGCCCCTCAAACTCAGGGCACACTTTGAAGACGCTGCGGAAACAAGACAAAGCACAGATAAAGATCAGTTTGTAAGGTTAGAGGCACATTCGTGCTCTCTCTGTATTTACAACTACAAGTCATTCGGATGATGGCTGCCACGGCGTCTAGCAACAGAACAGAGTACATGCAGCTTTTAGCCGACTCATTTTCAGGATCAAAACAAAGGCAAGATGCACAGAAAATGTGCATGATGATACTTGACTGACATCAGGCTTGTCTGACTGAGAAGAAGACAAAATAAAAGTGTATAAAAAAATGAATAAAATTCATTCAGCTCAACATAATCAATAACTTACTATTTAATTCTTGATAAAAAAAACATCCTACATTCACTCTGACTATTTTTACGAGAGCCTATGGATGCCAAAACGTGTCCATTTTTAAAATAGCTGACATGTTTACAGTATGTTCGTGCTGCGCTGCAATAGAGACCGTGTGGGAGTGAAAGGTAAGCGTGGGAGAGACGAGCAAAGACGAAGGAGAACTGCTGTTGGGGTTCTGTTTGTGTGGAAATGTGTGTGTGTGTGTGTGTGTTGTTTTCTTCCCCGTAGTGCAATTACAGCTGATACCGAGCAGAAAAGGAAAATAAATTGTTAAATGAGTTGTACTACTAAGAAAATAAACACTGATTTAAATGAATTTATTGTGGCGCTTTTATTCGAGGGGACGTTTAGCAGCTTAGCAAAGAGTCGTAAGAGTTGTAAGATGAAGTCAGCTCGTTCTACAATTACAAGTTCTTCTCAGAGAAAAGAAACAATGCTTTGCGCTCAAGCTTCACACCAATTTGCATCTTCTCCAGTGACCCTCCCCCCCACCTCCTCCTTCTCCTCCCCCTCCTCCTCCCCCCCACCTCCACATCTTCACTGCAGATGTGGAGATGGATGAGGCTTTGTCGTGCATCTCTGTCACCTAGTAATGCAGTCCTCTGGGTCACCTGGTAAAACAGCCCATATGGTGGGAGGTTTTGACAACCCACACACACACACACACACACACACACGAGGATGCACACACTGTGCTAGTGAAAGGGAGAGGCTGCACACTCTGTGAACTGTGAACACTGCAGAAAATACCTCCTCCTTTTTTTAAAAGTTGAAATGTGATGCAAACCAGTTCCCCCCCTCCTCCTCTTACACTCACACACACACACACATTTAAAAACACACATGCATCAGTCCTACGAGGTGTCGCTGGTTGAAGACAGACAAGGCAGGTCTGCTTAGGATTAGTTCACCATAGCCCTGTCCCAACAGTCTGGACTTGGCTTCGCTGTCTGAATATCGTTCCTCCACACCTGTTCATGCACTGATTTGTACAGTAGCTCTCTCAATACTCAGCTATTATGTTTCCTTTGAACCCCCGTTTTTATTACATGTGTGGATATTTTGTGGCAGGCAGATACACAGCGGGGATTCGGTGCAATAGAATTTAACACTTATCTGCTGCTGAGAAGTTACAGGAGCTCGGTGAGAACACCGTGTGCCCTTCAAAGGTCCCTGCAGGCTGAATTTATTTGCTTGAGAGCGTCAAGGAAACAATCTCCATTGTTCTAAAGGTTTCCCTCCCGAAAGGCTCTGGGGGTACGCTGCCTCATAAAAGAGACTGTTAATGTACTCTGACCCAGGGTGGGATTATTATTTCGACAGTCTCTTGGCACGCAGGGAGGATTCAGCTTAGTGTACGGAAAGCTTGGCTCGATCATTCAGAGCAGGTTGGACAAGGTGCCGCCGAAGCACAGATGTAGGATCAGCTATCAAAGAAAGCTAACTAGGTGTTTTGGCTCAGCTTGTGACACACCACATGAGCAGCGAAACCCTGCAAATGAAACAAAGTACAAAGGCAGTCTGACAGTTCTGCAGATGCACACGAAGGTATTTACAATATGTGTAAACGCTGGGACGAGCTGAGGCGTCATCAGTGGACATCTCCTCAAAATTTTAACCAACACAAATTCCCAAAATGACATTTTGCACATATCACTTTATGACAGTGTTTCACCAGTGAAGAATTATCACCTAACGGTGCCGCTCCTTCATCTTTAAACTGACTTTATATAAAATTTCAGCTTGTTGTTTAGCAACGTTAACTTGTGGTTAACTCTCACTGCTCTCAGAGTCACAAAAATCAGCATCTCAGTTGTTAAATTTGTACGTATCATGAACTTTTTAGGCTCCTGGGGTCACAGCCCTTGGTTTGTGGGATATCTTAAGTGCCTACATAAGAATAGAAAGATACATAAGAAAAACGAGTCAAACTAAATAATTAGGTGAAATAAAAACACATTTATTTATCAAGAATCAAGGATGATACTTTATCTATCATATGTTGTAAAATCAAGCAAACATAGGGCTGTACTCTAGCTAACAACATCAAGAAATAAAAGAAACAGCAAGCAGGCTACATTTGACTTTATGAATTTGAAATTCTGTGTGATTTGACGTGTCTTTACTTGTGTGTTTGTGTGGTTCTGCATGATTGCGTGAGCCTGTGTGTCTTCTGCATCTTTATTCACGTACCTGACCTCACACAGTTTCATATAGCTTCTGGTGCACCTCGCCACATATACATGCATACACATACACTCGAGCTGCCCTTTGAGGATGTGGTTGCTTTTAGGCTTTCTGGTTTCACATACAGTGTTTGGTGCCTTTTGCACGTGTGTATGTGTGTGTGTGCGTGCGTGTGCCCGCGGCAGGGATTAAGAGAGGCCCAGCTCGAGGTAAAAAGACAGACGTGGTCACTCCTTCCTTTGTCTCTCTTCTGTTCTTTCACTCTCTCCCCTTCCCAGTTTTTTTTTTCTCCCGTCCTCACTCCTTTCTCCATCCCTCTCCCCAGTGGCACAGTGATGGATGGCAGACTGCAGGGGTGAAGGTGGAGGAGTGTGTGATCAACAGCCAGGCCTCTGTGTGTTTCTGCGTGCATGTGAAGTTCTCTCCAGGAACAGTTGTGTACAGAGGTAAGCAGTGTGTGGCATGAAACCTGTAATGATGAAATGAGTCACTAATCACAGTGATTAGTGGGTTGATGAGGGGGAGGCAGCGACTTGCTTTGGGATGGTGCTGCTTTCAAACACAAGTAGACTCTCAAACACATGCAAAGGGGAGAACATATGAACAAATACACGGAAAAAAGCACCGACTATGCACTTCACTGCACTTACACACTAGTCACACATGCAGAGACAAATCTATGTATGTCCTCCAATGATTTAACCATTTTGACACACACACACACACACACACACACACACACACACACACACACACACACACACACACACACACACACACACACATACATGTACACATAAAATTAATTCATAGAGCTCATTTAATAGTCTGTGGGTTTATGCTCTCACATGTCACGATCACTTGCAGTGGAAATAAAACCATAGCACATTACACTTCAATTAGCCGTTTAATATGTCCCATTAAATGACTCCTATTTCAGCAGATGTATGATAACAGTTTAAAAAGGGATAGAGGATTTTATGGGCTACCCTTAGTAAATCTACATGATAAGGAGGCTAAGGTGGCTGAAGTAGACTAACTGTACTGAAACTGAGAATTGAAAATGAGGCTTTGGGACAAGACCATTTTATTCAAGAGTCAAGAGTCACAGGTTATTTTGTGGTTATCCCAAACACAATAAAAGCTGTACTAACTCATGCATGCAGACAGAGTGAGAGAGAGACAGAGAGAGGATCACTGAGTTCTTTGATATAGTCAGGTTTGCTTCTACTAAATATCCCAAGCACTCTACATACACTGCCCATCCAAAACAATCTTTGTAAAAGATCTAAGGAGATTGATGAATCTACTTAAACTGGGTTAAGAACTGTCCAGGTTTACCTTTATCCAGAGTGATGAGTGCATCAGGGTAAGAAGAGAGGAAGGTGAAATGATGCACCCATCATGCCTAGTGCCTACTGTACAAGCCTGTGGGGGCAGTGCTATGATCTGGGGCTGCTGCAGTTGGTCAGGATGAGGTTCAACAACGTTATGTAACCAGAGAATGAGGTCCGGTGACTACCTGAACATACTGAAGGACCAGGTTATTACATCTATGGATATTTTCTTTCCTGATTGCACGGGTATATTCCAAGATGACAATGTTAGGATTCATCGGGCTCAAATTGAGTGGTTCAGGGAGCATGACCCATCATTTTCACACATGGATTAGCCACCACAGAATCCAGATCTCATACCCATTGAGAATCTCTAGGATGTGCTGGAGAAGACTTTGAGCGTCAGACTGAGCAGGACTCTCCCATCATCAAAACAAGATCTTGGTGAAAAATTAATGCAACTCTGGTCGGAGAAAAAATGTTGTGACGCTGCAGAAGCTTATTGAAACAATGCCACCGTGAATACGTGCCGTAATTGAAGCTAAAGGTGGTCCAACTAAATATTAAAGTGTGTGACTTTTATTTTGGACAGGTTGTGTATTTGATTTTTATTAACAATTTCTTAAATCAGTCTGTAAACACAGCTCCCCTCGCTGATCATGTGCCATGTCTCTGATCGACACCAGATAAGAAAACATTTAACGTCTTAGTTACAACTCTATCACCAAAATTGATTTTATTTACACTAAACACTGAAGAAATGAAGAATTATTGGAACACCATTTGCTCCAACTTGTTGTTGTTTTCTTTAGTGTGAAACTAATGTATCGTGCATTAACAATGTTGTGCTACTGGGATTTTGTGTGTGATTTTGATGTATACTGCTTCACAAAATGCTATGAGAACCTTTCTGTCACCTCCTCCACTTTTAGACATGTTTTTAAGTCGACTTGTAAAATGCATGTAAACACCTTTATCTTACACAGACTGCACCTTACATCCTGTGTGTTTGTGTGTGTGCGTGATCACACAGGAGAATATATGTCAAACCACTGCGGTGTCTCACCCACACCTTTAACACACATGTTTCTTTGCAAATGCACAAGCACATACACACACACACACACACACGCGCGCGCGCGTGCGCGCGCACAGAGCGATCGTGCAGCCATGTAAGCGGCATGCAAAACAAGCTCCACCACCAGCAGCCACATGATGAGGCCTCAGTGTTCAACAAGGCGCAAACACTCCTTTCATATGCCAAGCAGAAAATAAGCAGCAATGAAGAGACAAGCTTCTGCCAAAAGCACTGACTGACTCTGGTTTGTTCCCTGTGTGTTGTACTGACGTTCGGATGTTAGAAGCCAAAACAAATGGAAACCATGCTCTAAAAAAAAAAAAAAATCAGTGCGCCTTGCTAAACGATGATCAGTGTAATTCTTCATGCCTATCTGTTGGAAAGCCAGCCTCCACTCCAATTCATCTTTCTCAGTGTGTGTGTGTTGGTGCGGCTTGGTGTGCTGATGCTTGTTTGCACATTTCTTCATGTCTCTGCTGGTGATTGTTTGTGCACCTACTTTTCTGTACAGCACTTTGTGTCCTGTGTGTACTCTTAAGTGTGTTTGTGTGTGTGCAGTCCATGGCACACTAAACAAAATAGCGACGAGGAAACTGTGACCAATTGATGATTGCCTACGAGCAGTATTTATTTACATCTCCATCTCTGCATAATGAAATGCTCCAGCACATGTTCTCAAGCAGACATACACGCATGGAGGAAACGGCGACACTTAAAAGCGAGTGTGAAGGTGTTAACATGAGAGAAAACGTCTTGATTATTTGACCATCTCACACTATAATCACCATACATTCTGTTGAGCCTGTAAATCAGCTCAGTGGTTTCGGTTTCCAATATCAGTTTAGCCTGATTCAGAACGTTTCCCACACAATTTTGTTTCAGCTGCCAGGAAATTCACACTGTATAATCAATATGTTGTGTCACTCCGACCACTCCTACATAATTATGTTGTTACCAGTGCTTGCTGTATATTAATTTAGATGTCACGAGCCAGCGTGGCTGTCTTTTAAGAGCAAATCAAATCCAATTGGAAACACAGACAAAGTGTCACTTTGAGAATGCCCAGAAATGAAAAACATACACTTGGATCTCTGCGGTGAGCCGTGATTTGAAGCAAAGCACCACAGATGTGCCTCTGATCTGAGGGGCTTGTTTCCTTCTATATGTTACCCACACAGGCAGAGACCTCGTTGTGTACACACATCACACACACACACACACACACACACACACACACACATATAGAGGCACAGAAGGAATTCACCACCAAAGGCAAACCTGCCGTGCCGTCCCAATGCTTGAACGGCATCAGATGGATTATGAGAGCGCCTCAGTCGTACCTGCAGGTAGCAAAGGAATGCGTTTTGGAACAGACTGTCAAGCGTAAAGTGTTATTTCGCTCATCGATGAAAAGACTCCACTAATGCATCCATCTTTGGCTCCAGCGCAGAGCCGCAAGCGAGTGGCATCGCAGATGATAGCTATCTGCCGTGGGTGAGCTAAACAATTCAGAACTCGTACTTCCCCCTGTGGAAAAAACAAGATAAGAGCGAGGCCTTGTAGAGACTGATGCAGTGAGTAGCACAGTTCTGGTGGGGACCGTGTGTGATGTAATTTGGTAAGAGGATACCAGAGAGAATGTATGGAAGGGGATTTTTTAGATCACAATCACAAACATAAGGTTGCTGAACTGAAAGAATTTGGAGTCTGTAAAATCACTTGCAAAGACCCTGAGGAGCAGTTTCCCACTCTACAACATTATGTCTTCACCACCACAGGAACAAAACACATCCACCCCGTACATGATAGTCATGTTGCTCTGAGATGCTTCTATTGCATAAGCGTTAAAAATAACAGTTTCACCCTGAGCTTAGTAAAAAACGACTCACTTTCAAAGGGGAGCAAACCTAGCTGGGATAGCGTATGAAACTTGTGAGAAACTTGTACAACCAGCAGCACCAGTACGTAGTTCTTCTGTGTTGTAGGATGGGTATTTTTACACGTTGTCTGCTTAAACAAACACTGAGCACATCATCCTGTTGAGCCACTGAGCTTCTTTTCACAAATATACATCTATATTTGCTTTGTGGCGACAAATTAATTTGTGGTGTGACTGTGAGCGAAGAAGTGAACAGGTGCTTGGTGTGAGATCACTGTTAACTAATGATTGTTAATGTGGATGGCACTGTTTCACTTTCACTTGGTTTGCTATTGCATATGAAGCAGTGGCCCAACTGACATGATACACTGTCTAATACAGGTGATCAAGATGATGATGATGTTTAAAAGATGTAAAACGGTCGACTTCATGTCCTGAATTATTTGTAAACTGTACAAACACAACAGCTTAGCACAAATGTGTGTTCAGAGAAACCATAAAGCAAATTTTAGAGGCACACAATTGCATATGCAGAGTCACTGGAAAGACACAGTGTGCAAAGTAGCCTGGGGTAACGTGAATTAGCTCCAAGTCACATCACCGTGGCTTCTTCGATGTGCGTGCGTTTGTGAGTTCAAACTATAGCAACTTGAGCAAAAGACTTCAGGTGTATGACATCATCTGTCTCTGTATTTATAAAAACCTTTTACTTTTATTTCGAATTTCTGTCATATGTTTACTTTTAAAAGTCAAATCTGAGATCACCTCGTGAAAATATCTGTAAGGACTCCTGCCTAAAATATGCTCTTTAATTTAGTTTTAACTTCAGTGGTAAGAAAATGAACATGTATTCAGGTCTAGAATTACACACTTCCCCCCATTAGATCAAAAAAAGCAAAGCCAAAGTTTCACTATGATTCATAACATCTCCATAAACACACAAAATATGAAGGAGCTTTGCTGAACTGACTTTATTTTAAACTCTGGAGGACGAGGGAGGAACAGTTCACTGCTGCTATTTACTGTACTCGTCCTTCAGTGTCCCTCAGACGTCTCCCACATTAGTGGCATCCTTCCAACACTCGAGATTTATGCCCGGTCATTGCCTGACATAAAAAGTTTCAAATGACGTAGTCGGTCGTATATTACCTATGCTGCACTTTTCAAATACGATCTCGCCGCCCTGTATTTGTTGATGAAAGGCCGATGATGGCAGAGGGAAGTAAATCTAATTCCTGCTCAAATTGAGAAGCCTGTCAGAGCAAAGTGGAGCTGACACAGTCACAGGAAAAAAACCCATCAAATCCACTTCCAGGGAAAAGAGAGCGCAAACAGAGCATCTGAATTTTTAACAAATTTGACAGCGAAACATCAGTTTGTATGTTTTAGTAAATTTACATACACTACATGAAGACATTCAACTATTTTTAACACCCATCAACATCTATGCAGTCTGTGTGAGAGACACACTTTGTAAAATAAACATTCGTGTCAACATCGCAGAAGTTAGATTTCTTCAGACAATATGTTCATTTTGGAAAGTCTTAAAATCTAAATGCACAGATTTAAAAAGGGGCACACACACACACACACACACACACACACACACACACACACACACACACACACACACACACACACACACACACACACACAAACTGCCAATTACATGAAAACATTACTTTCCCCCGATGGCACATGCTCCATGCAATTATTCAATTTGCTTGGCCTGCAGATCATCGCTGCATATAAGACCTGGAGAGTGCAGCTGAATCCAGTGTGTGTGAAAGCCACATCTCCACTCATCTGTCTCCTTGAGCGAAAGAGAGATGAGGGAGAGAGAGACAGAGAGAGAGACAGACAGGGAGAGTGCAAAAGGACAGACCGGTCCAGATGATGTGAAGTATGTGAACAGAACGCTGTAATCAAAGTCTGTGATTGTCATTGCCCTTGCTCACAGAGAGCATTCAATTGCTCTGCTCTATTTCTGTTAAGACATCGATTAAATGCATCAGATCATTTAAAGAGACAACACCGTTTTGTGTTGTGCGGCTCCACTAGCTGACTAGTTGTCAGGTTTAGTCTTTGCAGCTTTTATCTTTTTAATAACTGTGTAATCATCAGAGACTTTACCACGTTAAAAGCCAGTAAACGGGCAAACTGATCCAAAAGCATTTATATTTTTGACATTTTTAGTCATTTAATTTGAAGGAAATGCATAAAACTAAATATCTTCCACTGGCACACTGCTGCGATTGTTGGGGTGCTTGTGAAAATGCATGCATGGATCGGCACTACATACCGTCCACACATGTTGAATACAACCACGCAGCTTAAATATATGTGTGGGTATATGCAGAGGCCTGTGACGGATCTGTTTAGGTTTACAGTATAATCTGCAACAGGAAGACAAGACCAAAAATCTTGTCTGACATGTTTTTATAATTCCAGACTTCTGCTGCAACTCTGTCCGCAGTCTTGAACACATTCGTGCTTTTGCCCCATTCTGGTTTGAATTCAACAGTAAGTCCAGGTTTTGTTTTGTTTTTTTGGCTTGGTTTTAGTTTCATGTTACCAGACCAGTGACAAATACTTTGTTTGCAAAGCACTGATTCAGTCCAGTCAAACCAAACTAATATTACACTGCAGCGATTTCTATTCAAACAGGGATGACAGATAATTTAAGAAAACGTCCGTCCTCCATCCCAGATCAAAAGCACAAGTCATTTTCCTGCTTTTCGTGGTTGCAGTTGCCTCATTTCGAACAAACCACTCACATTTTCACTTGCCCAATATAAAATGGAGACCTTCTTTCCCATCTTGTTGGTCAAAATTTTTATTTGTTTACCTTTTTCTAAACTTTCCAAGCAGAATCAGGAATATATTATCTGTGAGAGTGGATGATTCACCTTAGATTGGCTAGAAACATGCCGTGTTTGTCACCCTGCAGGCCTCATCTCATCTTATCTTATCTTATCTCTTGTGTATCAACTTTCTATATCATATGCTCTGCTATCTGATCTTTCACTTTGAAGTCATTTGGTGTAAAAGCTTTACAACATGTCTAACGAAGGTATGAGTCTTTATCTATGTGTCACCCAGTGAATGCTCAACACATTATTTATAGCACTCAGTACTGACACCAAAAGTTTTATCGTGACTAAATTTAAGGCAGGGCTGCATTTTCTAAACCACTTCCACATTCTGCAAACTCGAAGCATAAAGAAGAGCAAAGTGCACGACAAGGTAAGTCTACTAACTCATTAGCATGGCATTTACTAAATGCCAGTTTGCACTTATTTTTTCTCTCATTCCAACCTCTTTGTTGCCTCATTGTAGCCCCACCTGTGAGCAACTTGGAAAATGTGTGCCACCTATACACCTACCCAGTGTCGTATCTTAAACACAATGTCACCTTTGTCACCCAGGTTGTGATCTGTGTCATCCCACCGTCGCCCCAATCGCTCCCTCCAAGACACCTTTGTATCACCTGTTAGTCTGACATGTCTGCAGCACAGCTTGGCGTCTTGTGTGACTGCGGAAAAGGAGACGAGATAGAAAACTCCTTCCTCCTTCCTTTTGTTTCTAGACTCCCCCCCACCCCCGCCCACTGTGTCCATCTGTTCTTCTCTCAGCGGAGCAGGGTGAGGAGGAGGTGAGACATGCACATGCAGCCACACAAACACTTATAAGGGCTGTAAACACAAACTGCTGCTGCAGAAAGGAGAAGCAGGGGCAATCCACATTACATTATAAAATCAATACATTACAAAGTCTTTAAAAAGGTCCACAATCTGCTGTCGTCATGAAGGGTCCCAGTCTGTATCAACACTGATGAGGCACTGAAATGTCTGAAATTAACCAACTCATGTTGGATTTTAATCAGCATGTTTTTTATTTAAGCTTCAGCGCAACATGTCTCCCACAAAACATTCAATTTAGTTGAGTTACAGGAGAATATCATGAAATTATTTTAAAAAATGTTTTTAAACAGTTTAAACCAGACTGCAGGATAAAATATCAATGAAGTAATCAGAGCCCAAACAACACATCCACTAATGGAAGCACGAACTATCTCAGTTGAGCTCTTGCTTATTAATCTTTAATAGTCTGTCTTTACCAGATATGTTTAAATATTACAATGTAAAACTCATGTCTTCGTCTTTATTGTCCACAGTGTGCAACATTGTCTTTGAATGCATTTAATAACATAAATAAATACCAAAAGCAACAAACATGCAGCGATTACTTTAACAGACATGTTGTGAGCAGAAGTATAATTTTCTTCGCGCTGGCTGCAAAGCTGTTGCCAGAAAAGCGTTTGACACTTAGCAGGACTGACATAGTTTTGAAATGTAACTTTATAAGTGATGATGCATCACTAATTGGATTTAGTAACCTCACACTGGTGGGAATTTCCCCCCTGACAATGATGTTGCCACGGTGATAAGGCAGTGCCCTTTGCACTCTGGCCCCTGCCCTTTGCTACCCTTGAGGGGGCATGTGCCATCACCCGCTGCTCGCAGCGTCAAGAGAGATCCTGCCGCTGAGAGAGCGTGTGTTTGACTCTGTGCGTATGTGTTTGCTTTCCTGCCTTCATTTTTTAGTGTGTGAGTGTGAGTGCATGAGCACATATGATTGAAAAAAAAAAAAAATCACAATAAAAAAGGGAAGGAAAATGCAAATATTTGATCAAATGACAGCTGCTTTAATCTGTGTGAGTCTACAGCGCGGCAGCAGAGGAACATGTTCTTTATAGAATGAGATTCTCTCTACACTGTTGTTTATGGGCCCAGTGTGCTTCTCTCCGTCTTTCTGGCAGGAAGTAGGTGTCATATAGACTCAGTTGCTCTTACAACATACAGTGTAGGTAACACTAACTTTTTTAATATACTGTGCAGGACATGTACCTTAAATAGACAGAAATGTGTCTAAACCGATGAGTCAGAGTCATATTTATAAGTTCAACCTGCAAACGACCGATGACATAAAACACAACTCACAGGAAAGACGATACAGCCAATACAACTTTTGTTATTTAGAAAGATTTGACTTAAAAAATGTTAACATGTGTGTTTTTTTTTTTAACACGTGCTAAAGAATTCGAACTTCTGCGGTGCGAAAACAAGAATTCATAACTAACTCCACAGACAGCTCCGCAACCGCACAAACATGAGCCAAACAGGCCACAGTCAAAGATGATTCCCATTTACTGTTATTTGTCATTTAAAGTGATGTTATTTTCAAATAATAATGACTTGGTTAACCGCGCTGGTAAACCAAGCATCATTTCTACATTTTCTATTGAAACAGCTATCAAACATTAGTCAGACTTCATATCAAAGACATAATAAAGATATATTAAAATTATGTTGGATTTCAATTTGAAATCCACAGCTGATGATAACTATCTTTATCTTCCACCCTGCCTGCTCGTACCAATGTCTGAGAATACACTTCACTGTGTTGTGTCTGTGTGTCTTCACAAATAGAAGAAGGACAAAGAGTCTGACTGGAGACGAATTTAATAAAAGAGCATTAATAAAATGGCTCATCACTTTTACTACCTGTAGTTTACATGTGTGTGTACAGGTAGCAGATTGTAACACAGTTAAAAAACTGTTTGTATGTATTTCTGTGCATTTATTTGTTTCCCTGCTCATAAACAATAGTGGGCCATTCCTAATTTTGTTGTCAAACACACACACACACACACACACACACACACACACACACAAATAGGGGCCTGCGTGTGCACACAACGAGCACACACCACTAGCTATGGCACTAGCTGGGAGTGTGTGTATAATAAGTGTGAAAAATCTCATTAATGCAGTGCGGCTGCTGAGCTGCGGCTGCTGCTAAGTCCCTTGTATTGTCACTTTTCTCCAGGGCCCCCGAGCACTAGCTAGCTAACTAGCATCATTGCCATGGAGACCCCGGCAGCTATGCCTTCTCACTCATCCTCAGTACTCTCACCCTTACACACACACACACACACACACACACACATATAGACTAACACACACATATATATGTAGGCAAGGCAGGGAAGGAGGCGCACACACCTTCACTCTCTTCTTCATTCCCTGCCTTGCTCTCCATTTTTGTCCTCTGACAAAGCTTGACAAACCGCATGTGACTCAGAGGGCTTAGCACTGGGGAATTGTCGCCGTACCCCCTCTCCAATTCACACACAGTTCAAACTCTAAGCAGCCATATTGATTTTTAATGATGCCAAGTAGTGGAAGAGCCACTCTGCTGCGGAGAAGGATTGAGGGAAGGAAATCACGGGGAATGGTTGAGCTGGGTCTTTTGTTTTAACCCCCATAATAAATATGTAGGTTTTCACCACACTTGTCTTACAGGGAAACTAGAAAGGCTGCCCTCCAAAACTTTTAACTATTTCTTGTCCGGTACGTACACACTCTATTAAAACTGCGTGATAATTGCTGAACGTTGAGCCCAGACAGTGTTAAACTGCCTGGGCCACAGCGACACATCTGGGAAAGCAGCTTCTGTTCTCAGCTGCCATCACGGAGGAAGGTAAATGTGTTTGTCAGATCAGTATGTTGTGCTGTTGGGATAGAGTGATGGGGACTGATCAATTTTTCATTATTTCCATCCAATGATTTAACATGAATTTTGCCTGTCAGGCAAAGTTTATTATTTATTTGACGAAAGCGCACTCATTTACAATCAATTACGTCCAATTAAATGCACATTATTGTCTTCTACTTGTTTACAGATCAGCTTTTTACTTGTTTATCTCCACGTATGTCTTTCTTATAGCTGAGTTACAAAGAGTCCATCACAACGCAACCACGCGCTGCCAAATCCAACATGCTGTCTCCTGTCTACATATACAAACCATGCTGGTGCTAAAGACATAACGGGCTGCACATATGGAGGTGATTTCATAGATCAAAGTGTCTCCACAGCTAATTAATCTATATCAATGTTAATTAATCAACTTAACCTCAGGCTTTACAGACCACCCTCTAATCAGTATGTGTGTGTGTGTTTGTGTGTGTCTGAGAGCGAGAAGGAGAAAGAGTGAGTTAGTTTGTAAGGAATCGAACAAAGTCATCTACTCTGACTTTTAAATGCAAATAGGTGTAATTTAAGAAAGGCAGCAAGGATTAAATACAAACCAAAATAAATTAAAAGAGGAAAAGTCGTGTGTTAAGACAAAGACTGTGAGTCAACAGAGAGAGAGAGAGAGAGAGAGAGAGAGAAAAAGACTTTCCAGAAAAAATAGAAAGGGGAAAATGATTAACCTCTCAGACATTTACCTAATTAATTCTGTCAGTTCTTTAAATGAAGTGAGAAACCTTGGAGCAGTAGCTGATCGGTGGAACTCATGTAAAATGTATGTCACCCTATATTACCCTGTGCAGAACAAGTGCTGCTGCTACTTAATATAATGACACATGTAATCTTTATTCAACTTGAACCCTTGAGGCATGCAGCTCTGTTGCAGACATGGAAGCAGCAAAACCTTTAGCCCAAAGCTAAAGCTAAATAAACTGACAGTCTATTGACACAGGTGGGAGCCTATAAAACCATGTTTGCATGTAATTATGAGCGTTTATGTTGGTATTAATGATGTACTAACAAGGAATTCAGAGGTTAACAGGAGGGAATCACATTTCCCATGTTGCATTAAGGAAAACTGTTTCAATGTCAGGAAATTCTCTGTACTGTTTTTTACTTGCTGCACAATTGAAAACCTTTAATTTAGTTTTATTTGCAGTAAAATTAACATTATGTCAAAGAGCAAATGGAATTTTACAGAGAAAGAAAAAGAAATGATCTTGCTGTATTTGGCTGCCTCCTATCTTGGACTTCTTGGAAGATCTGTTACTGTGACCATTGAGTTGATGGTCACCTCCCGCTCCTGGAAATTTATTTAAACCCTTACCTTGATCTATTCCTCAACAGCACCATCGCAGAGTTTTATCTCTGAACTCTACAAAAAGGCTCTTGGACTTCTGTGCCTTTCTAAACTATTTCCCATCATTTCAGCTCAGTCAACTTCTAGACACAGTTCAAGAAAGATTAAATCAAAGATGTGCCTGACTATAAATTAAAGTGCTACACCAGAAGGTCTGAATGCATTTGTAAATGACAGATTCACATTTAGATTTTTAATAAATTTGAAAAAAAGAAGTAACGACATGTTTTCACCTTGTCATCATCGGTTATTTATCCACTTTTCTTTCAAAGGGCTGAGCAGCTGAGGGCAGCTGTCAAGTGCAGCAAAGACTCCGAAACATTCCTGTGGTTTAACACTATGCTTTGAGAAACAAGGGCTAACCGAGTCTGCATGTAATAAAAATATCACAGAGATGCTCTTGGCCACAGCGATAAAAGTGAGGGGAAGTATTTGGGGAAATGTCCCTTTATACAGAAACGTGTGAAGATGGCACACACATGCACACACGACAGAAACGAACATGTAGGTCATATCATTAAAGACAAACTTATTTTGGTTACAGCTATTCAGATTGGTCACACACATTTGGAATTGTACACAATTGTACGTGGATGACCGAGCTGCCCATAATAAATCATAATTTATTTGTTAAGAGGAGGCGTTCTGACTCTACGGTACATGTCTGTTCAGCACAGCTTGTCCTTAACAAAATATACCAGAATGGGGAAACTATATACAAATATATAACTATCCACTGTACTAGCATGTTGTTATGATATGAACCCAGCCTCTCATATACTGTATATTTAGCATAAAGTGCACACGAGGACACTCTGGGACACCTCAGCTGACTGCCAGCTGTGAGACCACACAGCACACATAAAAGAGCTGACAGCTGTGGACCCTAAACCAGTACTAAATAAATAAATTATAGATTTTATTAGAGATCCGTTATATGATGACACTGAGACTTATGTATGGAATAAGTTTGGAAAATATGAAGTAACACACTGGATAAAAACAACAGACTTCAGTTTATCCACCAAATACCAGCACCATCTAAACATTATGCCAACTCAATATGGTTTGACACTGGAGACACACAGATAAGATAAAAATGTTTGCTGAGCAGATAATAGAGTACAGATATCCAGCTGCTAGAAGTCCTTTCATCGAAAGTTTCTGTTTGCATCATGTATGTGAAATATGTCTTTTACTTTCCCATCATAATGAGGGGCAATATTATTATTTTGTCATTATGTGCAGTGTGTTAGGTCAACAGTTCAGACTCATATTTATGTTTCTCATGACACATCTGCTCAATGTGAGAGCAGCACTTGTCACAGCTGCACGTTGGTGGTTTCCGAAAGCTGCTCTGAAGTGACATTTTAATCTGACAAATTTCTCTGAATGACATTCAACTTGGCAGCATGATTAACTCCCATCTGTTCCACACACACACACACACACACAAAGGATGCCTGAGACTGTTTGTGAATGCGTCTCCGTGCTTGAAGAGTGGATATGTAGCTTTATGCACATTGTAAATGACTGTTTGTGTGTGTGTGGGAGTGTGCGTGGGCAGTGAGGCTGAGGCAGCCAGTTCACCACAAAGACATTCAGTGGAACTGAGAGCACAAAGTATATGACCAGCCCCGAGGAGGTGTTTGTGTTTTACACCAGAGTGCGCAAAACTTTTAAATCTCTGCAACCAACAAATATGAACGGCAGTGCAGGCATTGGTGTACAGTAAAAATGTATAATCTTAAAAAATCATAGAAATCAGCTGTCAACTGGCAGTGGAACAGTAACTGGGGTCTTTATGCTCTTAAAATTGATATTAAGCTGCGATATAAACTATTTAAGGGTGGATAATAGGGCATGTCTCTTTCTTGCAATAAACTGGATTTGACGTCCTGTCAAAGACCTTTTAACTATGATGGCAAAATAGTGATATTATCAAAAACTTCAACTGTGAGTGTTTTAGTTGCTTAACTATAACCAAACCCTAGCTATGGTTTAATGGGCAGAACCACAGGCTTTTACTAACCTTGACCACACAGCTACAATTAGCATTAACATTTCATTAGCATCTCTGTAACACATGTAATCTGGGGTTTTGAGGTTTATGTCCAACCTCAACAGGTTTAAAGTTCATTTAAACTTTGCATTATTTGTGAAATGTTTGTTATTCATATAACGTATAATGACTAAAATACACACTTCTTGAAATATGATGTCATCTGAACACAGATCTCAAAAACACAATAATAAATAATAATAATGATAAAAGCTGATGCTGGATACTAAACCAATCTCAGGCCAACTGTGCCACCCAGAACCAGACAGCCTCCATTAAATTCTACATGCTTCCGCTGCTGAGAAGCCACCGTACTGCCTGCTGCAGGGGTCGGCATGGAGGTCGAAATGTCACGTACAAGGCCTCCTATGCCAAAGCGAATGACAAACATGTGTTTAGCTTGACAGAAAAGGTGTCAAATACTGTGCACTGTTCTGCTGCCAAACCTGCAGTGGCAGAATAATTCACACAAAAATGGAAATATTCGCTAAAACAATCTACTAGATAATTTTGGTGCAAATGAATCTGCTTTCCTCTCACTGTGCTTGATGAATATCTTTCAGTGGGAACTGCGCGCTGGTTTCTGTTCTGGTCAGACAGAGGTATTCTAATTAGATTCAACAGTATTACATATTTAGGAGCCACTGCACGCCTGCTTGACTAGATTTCAAGCTGCCTTGCACATTCGGATTAGTGTCATTATATTTACATTACAGAGACATTAGATTATCTTATATGACTTTCAGTGGCAGTGATAAAAGCCATTTCTGAAAATATGCGCCGTGCTATCCTGAAATCAATTGGCTGATTTCCATTTTTGGATGGGCACAAAGCTCGTCCAATATTTATTCAGGTCAGGCCATTGTGTTTTCCCACATGCTATGAATTCATTTGGAGTGGAAATGTGCTTATATATCTCAAGTGTGTGGTGTTTTCTCTCCGCCTCTACCCTAACACACACACACTCACACACTCACATAGACACCCCATAATGGCATTTTATTGCAGTTCTGTGCTGGCTAATTGTTGTGTTTGGCCCGCTTCTCAGAGTACGAGCAGGCAGGTGGCAGGTTATGTTTTATTTTTCTGCAAATCTAACCAACACAAAGTGCTGGAGACAGGCAACTTCCCCAACTGAGCAGCCTGCAGGAGCCAGTGAAGCACAAAAGCTTTATTGCTTGTTAGGAAGGAGAGGGAAAAAAGGGGGAGAGGGAGAGAAGAGGGAGTGAGAGATGAAAATAGACAGTGTTTGTGTTTATGCATGTGTGTGTGTGTGGGTGTGTGTAAGTGTTTGGTCCCCAGGTCTTATCCTCGCTCCAATCTCAGGCCTCAACAGAGGTGTTTGGTCTCCCCAAAGCCAGAGGCAATGTCCTCTTCTCTCAGGAGTTAGTGGGCGCAGAGCTGAGGTCAAAGGTCATCATCTGGATAGTTTTACTTGAAAATGTGAAACGTCCACTTTAGTCTTGATTGAGGTCATTCAGTGTGGCCTCCAAACCTGTGACCTCTAATCTCTTCTGCAGTCATCTGGCTGTTGGCAGAGAGTTTCCTGCACAGACGGAAAGATCTTGAACAATGCGAACAGCCAAAAAGCCTACGATGGAAACTGGGTGTATTTCTCGATTGAATAAAGATGTACCGTAGCATTTATTTTGGCTATCTAAACTGCGGAAAGATCTCAAAACTGAAAAACTGCAGGGGAATACTTAACTTCCTTTGCAAATTGAAGTATCCCTTTTTCTCACGATTGTATCACTGAATGCACTTTGATTTAAAAGCCTTGTCGAAATGTTGAATTCTTTTAACAAGGTTTATGGACTTTAGGTTGTGTGTATGACATTAACATAGATGACAATTAATAACTAACTAATTAATTACAATGAATTAACATGATTAATAAAATGCAAACAAATCAGAATATTTATTGACCCCCGCCTGAAGTGAGTTTTGGTGTCACTTATACAGTGGCAAGAAAAAGTATGTGAATCTTTTGGTTCATTGTTTTCTGCATTAATTTCTCAAAATTAAGAGCATTAACAAATATGAAAAAAAAACTCTGATCTTTCATGTCTTTATTGAGAACAAGCATAAAAACCTACGAGTGGAACAAGCATGTGCACCCTTTGAATAATGACCTCAAAAAAGTTAATTGGAGTCAGGTGTTAGCATAAGTACAAAAAATTAGTTTGAAGGTGTGGACTATGCTCAAGAATTGATGATTTACATAAAGCTGGAAAGGGTTACAAAGTGATGTCAAATACACCAATCTACAGTTAGGAAAACAATCTACAAATGGAGACACTTTGGGACTATCTACCAAGAAGTGGGCAACCAGTCAAAATGACCCCTAGAGCACCACAAACACTCATCAATGAGGTAAAGAAGCAACCACGAGTGACTGCCATAGATTTGAAGGCATCATTAGAACTGGCTAATATCCATGTTCCTGAGGCTATAGTAGGTAAAACATTGAACAAGCAGGGTGTCTATGACAGGAAGCTGCTGCTTATTCAGAAATTAAGAAAGAACTTTGCTGCACATCTGAAGTTTGGCAAAGACCACACTGACACTCCACAGCAAAATTGGCTAAATGTTTTGTGGACTGAAGAAACTAGGATTGACCTATTTAGAAAGAACCAGCAACACTACATCCAGCATAAAAGGGTCACTTTATATCATCATCCCAACTGTAAAGTATGGCGGAGGAAACATCATGATTTGGGGCCGCTTTGCAGCATCAGGACCTGGCCAACTTGCAATGATTGGGGGGAAGATGAATTTCCAAGTGTATCAAAAAAATTATTCAGAATAATGTGAGAATGTCTGTACATCAGCTGAAACTCTGTAGAAGTTGTGTGATGCTACAGGACAATGACTGAAAACACATTTTAGATTTTAGAGAAACAAAAGCCAACATTTGGAGTGGCTAAGTCAGAATCCAGACCTCAACCAGTCACACAAGAGTCCAAAGAATATGACAGAGCTAAAGCAGTTCTGCAATAATGTGCAGGTCTGATCCACAGCTACGGGAAGCACCTGGTTGAGATTATTGCTACCAAGGGGGGGTCAACTAGTAATTAATTCCAAGGGTTCACATACTTTTTCCACATTCACTATAAGGTTTTTATAGTTGTTCTCAATAAAGACATGAAAGAATAAAAGAAAATCTGAATTTTTTTGTGTTATTATTTTAGCCACATTATATTTATTAATACTCTTGACTAAGATGAAGACCAGATCACCTTTCATGACAAATTAATGCAGAAAACCATGAAATTCCAAAAGGTTCACATACTTTTTCTCGTCAGTGTACTTTTATGGGCTCCTACTGTGTTAATAACATGAGGTTTATGGAGTGTGCTCTGTAATTAAATAATACAGGACGACTTTGAGGGGAACACGGTGGATTTTTTTTTCACGCATTCTGCACCTCAGCCTTCTTGTGATGTGATGCAGATGGTGGCTGGAGGTTGGTCGACAGGCGGTCGGCACAGTAAACTCAGACCAGCAGGGAGTGTTCTGAAACTTGTTCACCACATTACGGCGCCCAACATGCCATGCCTGGGGCCACTGAGTATATCTCTGTGTGTGTATATGTGTGGGAGAAATACATTTAAAGAATGTGTGTAGCTCTACTGTACAAAATGTCATATATATATACAGAAACACATTGAAACGCAAGCCTGTTTTTTTTTTTATTTAATTAGTGACCTTATCAATTTGACTTTCTCTTTGGTTTTGTGCATTTGTATAATTCAATTTGATAAAACACTAAATAATGGCTTGTTTGCCTCATTAATATAAACTAAATGTAACTCTGTCGTCTGCACCAGACTCCCTCCAATTTTATCCAAACTCTATGGCCTGGAGCAAGGCTAGACCATTAAAATATATTGCCACAGAAGCATCTGTTGGGTGGAAGGCATTAAATACAAACAACCTGACAGTAAAAGAGCCAATTTGTCTAAAAACCAGGCTGCCTTCCACTGGGACACAAACTGAGTCCCAGCAGCAAAACACTCTCTGAATGTTAACCTGTAATTCCCACAGGTTAGTTTGAAATTAACCAGACTGTGAACACGTTGATTAGATGCTGATGAGTGGCATGCAAGCAGCACAGCCTTGGCGTGGTGTCATGTGCCATTCTGTCAGTCTGGTTTTCTATGCAAGGACACTTTAAACGTTTGATTTAGCAAATCCTATGCTATGGTTATAATTTTTAGTTGTCTCCTAAAGGCCGAAGGAACATTCTGCTGACATTGTGCTGTTTAAAGCACCTTCATACTTACCACACTCTCTTAATAACGCCACTGTGTGGAGGTGCTACTGTTGGTATTTTTTCCTTCTTCCACTTCTTTATTTAATAACAACAATTAACCTACAATTGTTTCAGAGGTATGAATTTAATTTGCTGTGTTGCTTTGACTCTGTGTCTGTTGAAGGGCTCATGGTGGGACAATACCCGGCGTGGGACACCGGAGGGGCAAAGGCCTTTTGATTAATCATACAAATCCTCCTCAGAATGTTCCAGAGGACTGATGGGATGTGGCATTTCAAAAGATCTCTGGGTCAGAGAGCCTTTGAACTTTGACCCTTGAACTGTGGTGCTTCACAAAGGCTGGGGACAAAGGGGGTGAGCAAAAGTTGCACCTCCTGAGCTGCACAGCATGAGCATCGTGAAATACAAGAAATCTGCCATATGACGAGGAAAGAAAGAGCTTAAAGAGGTACAATGTGTTGTGCTATCAGGTCAGTTATTATTTTGACACTTTAATGGGATTATTTTGCTGACTAATGTGACAATAAGACACGTCCCATTAGGAAGGAGCGGGCATGTTAATTGTGTAGTTTGGATCTTTTGAATAAATAAGGAAAAGAAAAGAGTGCAGGAACCTTTCTTTTTGATTAGCCATTGGCCTCTGGTGTTGGGAGTCGCAGTCAAAGCGACTCTCCCTTTGATTACAGCACAAGAGAACCCTGGAAAAATACATCTCCCCAGCCAATACATATCACTTCAGGGGGCTGATTTGGCTTGTTGCTTTTTTCACTCCCTCTCAGGTTGTAATCAGATGTGCTGTCATTGTGCAGAAAAAAAAAAAAAGAAACAATGAAACACAGTCATAAATAAACATAATAAATAGAGGCTGAACTTTTGAAGAGAAGGGGTTAAGAAATCTTGAATATTAACATGTATCCTAATGAGCTATTACACTTGTTCAGACTGGTTTCGAGGATTATCTGGAGAACTGAAATTAACAGTTTTACACACCAGGGGTAATTTTCATTCAGGGAAGGTGAACAGCATAAATCAAAAGTCAGGAGTGTGAGAATGAGGGCAGCCCTGAACAAAAGTGCGGTGAATTATCACGACCCACCCTTGCTCAAAGCAACATGGAGAGCAGCATTTTTACGGTGCCAAACATTTTGTGTTGACTCAATAAAGCCTCTCCCCAAGTAAACAGAACACTGTGCCATGCTATAGGTCAAATAAAATAACTGCTGATTACTTTCTGTGTAATAATGAAGGTTGCTTTCAAGGAAATGTTACATTCTCTGAGGCTCAGCTACAAATGAAAGTGACAAAACGCATCTATTCCTGCTAGAAAATGACTCTAAGCCAGCTCTACAGTAGAGTCAATACTCTGTCATCAATTAGGCATTAGTGAAGCTCATATCAAAGAAGTTCAAGTGAATACATGTTGCAGTTTTGTTTTATTTTTGGCTGATACACAAATAAGAACATTGTCAGTGATTCATGAATGATGCATCTACGCACACACAACACCTGAAGAAAATCTTAGGCTTGCGATCCTGTCCAAAATGGATTTTTTTGGCACTCGACTCCCAGAGAAGTGCAGCACTGAACACAACAGCTGGCAGTTCATGCCCCCTGCTATTTTCTCTCCAACACACCCTTAATTTCTTTTCGGCTCCCCCTCCCCTGCTTTCATGCTTGACTTGCAGCAGCTTTTGTGTTGGGGCCCAGTGGCTGGAGGAGGATTGCTGGAGGAGGCTTCCTGGTGCCCACACCACCTTCAGATGTGCAATCAACACTTGAGGAACATGCCCTTTTCATCTTGAGGCCTGTCAGTCGTAACATCTGTCAATAAAACAATCTGGCATTTCTCTCTCCCCCCTCAGGCTTTACCTACTCCCACCTTCCAATCCATCCCCTTCTCTTGTTTATATAGGGATATCATCTTCTCTCTTTAGCTACCCCTCTTACACACTCACTGTACAACAAATCTTTAGCAGCTGGAAGTGAAAAACCTTCTTGATGACTGTAACTAAGCAAAAACTGCTAAAACAAGTAAAACAGATTTCCAGTCATTGCTCAGCTTTTGTCCCATTCACTGTCCCAGGTCGCTACCAATTCCTTGCCGTGCATGCTAACAAATACGCGTGTATGACAGGATAGCCTAAGGGCTACAAGACTGACCATATACTCACTAGACCTCCTGCTGCATCTTCTAGCAGCCTGAGTTAATCTGTCAAACCTGATCAAATGCCTCAAGGGATATTTCATTGGGTTAGGAGATCATCAAATTCTTCAGAATTAATCCTCTTGCCACCAAATTTAACGAATTTCCAGCCAAAGATTTCTGCAATATTTCATGCAAACGAAAAAATATCAGCCTCCTGGTTTCGCTGGATGAAAAGTTATGTGGCCAACAAAGACATGAGGCTTCATCCTCTGAGGACTGTGAATGTTTACACAAAAACTCATTGCAATCCATGTGATAGTTGTTCATTTCAGTCAGGACAAAAGTGTTGGCAGTGACATTGTCAAAAAAATAAACAAAAACACACAGAAAAACTACAACAAAACAAAACAAACTCACTACAAAGGAGATGGGTGGGAGGTGGGGTGGGGAGTGTTGGGGGAGCTAGACACAGGAAATGGCTGGGCGTTTGTTGGCCTGCCTGTATTAGATAGAACTAGAGTCAAATGAGACTGTAAAAATGCCAGTCTTAACAGGCAGCAGCGGCAGCACGTGTGGCTATTAAAGGAAAAGCAACCAGGTACACACATGCAAAGCAGCACACACACACACAGATGTAGCAACATGCCGAAAACAAAGATCGCATGCAAATAGGCCAAAGCATCATGCTTTCTAATTATACTTTACACTCCCTTCCTACCCCAGCAGGCCGGCCGAGCGCTTTGTCCCTAAAGCATTGTGGCTAATTCTGCCATTGACAACCAGAGCTGCACACTAGCTCCTTAAATGCTGGAAATTGATTAGTGTGCAAAAAACTCCCCATGTTAATGAAGTTAGAGCTCAATCAGCTAATTATGAAGCACGTGAGAAACGTGCATGGATGTATGTGCGCGTTTGCACACATATCACACATGCTCACGTGTTGGTGTGCACATGCCCCCTTGCACATACATCCTGCACATGAACATAAAAAGGTTCAGAGGTAACATGAGAGCGATTAAAAAACATCCTTTGTGGCATGGTGGGATGTGAAAAGTCAAGTATGTTTTCACTCTCTCCTTAGTGCTTTCACTGTAAACTCCACCACTAATAATTTGTCCCTCTCTGCTTGTATGTCTTCCCGTCTTTCCCTGTCTCCTTCGCACAGACCTGGCTGTCCATCTCAAGTATTTTAAGCCAATCAGCGAGGCGGCCCACATATCCTTAATGAGCTCACGGGGGGATGTGACGTGACTAAGGCGACAAGCACCCACCGCTCCCCCAAAAATCAGCATCCAGCTGCTAGCATCTAATTGTCAAGTAAGTGGCAAATCATTGTAATGTGGCAGACAGTGGGGAATCCATCATGTCATGGGCATGCACACACACACACACACACACACACACACACACACACACACACACACACACACACATACAAAGCCCTTGTTTCCTTGATTGTTTTCTTCTCAAGTATTTTTTTTTGTCTCGCCAGAAAAAACTAAGAGGAAATATTTGCCATGAAAGAAATGTTTTCATATGAATGCAAAACATGTTTTCTTTACAAAATACAAGGACAAGCACAATCTTACCATCATACTTCAGCAAGACTTGTGTATAACTGGGTCCTCATGTGTATGTTTCTGAAAAATAATAATAGTTTTTTTCATTTTTTATCCTAATTCAAGAACATGACATTAGACTACTGCATTAGTCTGGCTGCCCTGCTTCATTAAGGGCCTGTTTTTTCTGCTTGATTCAGACTATGAGTGTACTAGTCACCATAGCAACACAGTCATAATTTATCATAACCAAGTGGTTAATATGCCTATAAGCGCTCTGTGATCCTTGACCCCACACTCACTGGCTGAAACACTTAATATTCCCATTCCATTGTCTGCTAATTCTTCTCCCCCCCCCCCCACTCTCTCTCTCTCACTCACCAGCTCTCGTTAAACGCATGTAATTGCCTAATTCAACATGCATTAGAAATGTAGTGTTTAAGTAATCATCTCAGATAAGATTGGGATAACATTTCAATTACCTTGTCGGTGCATTATCTTTGCTGCAGTATACATAGCAATTAAATAATCAGCACAGCTTGACAGCAACAGCTGTTATGTATACAAAGAATGCACATCTTCATAAATCTGATTTTATAAGATGCTCAGTTTGGAGAGTACAGTTTGAATAGTAGAAACTGTCCATCAGCTTGATGGGGGAAAGGTATCATACTGTGTGCTGTAGCCTGCAGATGAATTGTGCTATTTAAAAATCCAAAATCTCCCAGGTTGTTGAGTGTGTGAAAAGCATTTGAACCTTTTGTAATATTGTGGTTTTCTGCATTAATTTGTCATAAAATGTGATCTGATCTTCATCTAAGTCAAACCAATATAATGTGCCTAAAGTAGTAACACAAAAATCTGTTCTTTCATGTCTTGAACAACCATGACAACCTCACAGTGATAGTGGAATAAGTATGTGAACCCTTGGAATTTATGAGGCCCTGATATCAGGCCCTGATGCAGAAAAACAGCCCCAAATCATGATGTTTCCTCCACCATACTTTATGATTGGGATGATGTTTTTAATGATAATGTGTAGTGCTGTTTGTTCTTTCCAAAAGCAAGCAGCAGCTTCCTTCGTGGTGTCCCGCCATAGGCACCCTGGTAGTTCAATGTTTTACTGTAGTCTCATGAACAAAGATGTTAGCCAGTTCCAATGATGCCTTCAAATTTTGGCTGTCACTCAGAGTTGTTTCTTTACCTCATTGATGAGTGCTTCTTGTGCTCTTGGTAGAGTAGCCAAAGTCCACAGTTTGTAGAAAGTCTTTAACATCACTTTGTGACCCTTTCCAGCTTTATGTAAATCAACAAATCTTGATCGTAGATCCTCTGAAAGCTCCTTTTAGAGAGGCATGGCTCACATAAGCATATTCTTCTTGTGCGGAGGAAAGCAAAAAGTGACTGACAGTGGAAATAGTTTTAGTCCACACCTCCAAACTAATTTTCTTAACCTATGTTAACACTAGAAGGTCTTGATGTTGTTTCTCAATGAAGATAATGATGAAAATATGAAAGATCATGATTGTTTTTTTTATCATTTTAGGCACATTATATTTGTTTATCAATCAAATCAGATTTTATGATAAATTAATACAGAACTTCCAAAAGGTTCACATACTTTATCTTGCCACTCTAAATCAAACAGTCTTAAAGCAAGGTAACTGATGAACTTGGTCCGAGCTGATAGTAAAGAAATTTACTGTGCTTGAAGTTCACAGCCATCGCTACACAGATCACTTTCGGAAATAGCAGCAGATGGTTTCTGTTAAGTGCGGTTGCCCTTTAATAAGCTTGGATTGCAACTTCTACTCCTCTCTTTCCAAAGCTACAAATTTTATTGAATAACACGTGAGGAACATTGACTAATAACTTCCCTACTGAATTTTGTGGCTTTCTAGGTTCAATTATATTGAGTGTGTATGTATGTGTGTGTGTGTGTGTGTGTGTGTGTGTGTTATTTTTGCTTCCATGAGCTCATCATGAATGTTCTTCTCTTTCCTTCTTTATCTTCATCCAGAGGTGACCCACATGTAGATGCTGATATCAACAGTTACATTGAAACTGCATTTTGAACTTTCCCACTATCCCACTATGTGACTCAGAAATAAAAAAATGTTGGAAGAGACAAAAGGAGAAATACAGGAGGATAAAGATAAATGGTGATAAATGATAAATTCTGTGTTTATGTCAGTGTGATAAAACCTGCACATATTTTAAAATACTGTCTGTAAGGTATGTGGGTTGGGACAGTTACAGCCGGATGTTCCACTTCCACTTCAAAACTTATTTTTTTCTGCCTGAGACAGATAGTGATCTGAAACTGGTCTTTTACAACTTCAAAGTTGCAGGGTTTCTTATGAGATTTGTGAGCCTCATCCATTCTGCAAAGTTCAGCCGGGTAGAAAAGGATGAATCACACAAACACAAGTTTCATCAGCTCACACAAAAAAAAAAAACCCAACAGGACACAAAAAACAATGGAAGACTGGTGCAACAGAAGAGGAAGAAGAACTGGTTTTACTGTGTAAATATTTGTTGTTCACTTTCAAGGAATCATTTAGTTTTTTTCTACATTAGTTCTACTTTCTTTTGTTGCTTGCTGTTCTTTTCTCTCTCTCTTCCTCTTCTACTCCCACCAGCCAGTGGAGGCAGATGGCCGCCCACCCTGAGCCTGTTTCTGTTGGAGATTTCTTCCGTTAAAGAGAGTTTTTATTTACTCCACTGTCACCTAAGTGGGGTTGTTCGATGCCGATATAATTCTGTTTTATTAGTTGATATTAAACCTTAAACACCATAAAGTGCCTTGAGATGGCATTTGCTGTAATTTAGAAAAAAATTAAATTGAGCTGAATTGACTTGATGTTTTTGTGGCATGTTTATATTTGAAATATGCTGCTTTTATTAACTTAGAACAGAAGCTGGTATTTATCTTTCCCTTTGCCAAGCTTTGACCAAGTGTTAAGAACTTATTCATTGTGCTAAGACATAATATTAGACTAATTTAAGAATAGATGTTAGCAGGTAAAAAAAGGAGGTTTCACTACATACTCATGGTTTATATGTCAGTGTGACATTTTGGCTACTATTGAGTGTTGGGTGCAGATAAAAAAAAACACATTAGATAGAGACACACAGCAGTTAGTGGGTCCCACCACAAACTTATATTTAGATCAGGGAAACCACAATGTCTTCTTTCTCAACCGTCACTGCTTCTCTCACATGCACCATGGAAAGAAGCGCTTCGTTCGACCCATCTCGGCTCTCTTTATCTCTCTCTGCCTTCTCACACATTCCGCCTTTTAGTGTTTGTTCACCTTTAAATTATTTCTCAAGTGTGTGAGCTTTATATTATACCTTTATTATGTTTCTTTCTTACTTGATTGCTTGTTTTCCTTGTTTTCCCCACACTGTGTGCCTTCTCTCCCTTTAGGTCCTCGTTCTTCCTCCATCGTATCGGGCTTTGCCCCCTGATATTCTTCCTCCTAATCTGCAGCTGCGTCTGAATTGAGCCGAGCAACATCTGCCTCCGGAGAAGCCTTAAAAGCAGAAAAAAAAGACAAAGAGTCAAGTACTCAAGAGCCATAGCCCCCGAGGGTTTATCACAAACTAGACAGCAAGCATGAAGGGCCTTTGCCTTGAAATCTATTGTTCTCAACCCTGTTTGAGGGAGAAGAGTGTGTGGGGGGAATAGGGCCATCTTGTCATGTACCTGAGGCAGAAGCTGAAACAGGAAAGGCTTTATGGGATCACGTTACTCTAAAAGGAAAGAAATCAAACTTGTTTGACCTGTGTGAAGGTCTACAAACTGTGTTAGTCTCAAAAGAACATCCAAGGCAGTAGACATAGCTGTGGTAGATTAACGCCTGCTCTTACTTTGAGTAATAATGATAATTATGCATCTTTGCAACATGATGATTTTCAGAGAGCATCGGAGATGGAAGGAGATGATGAGGTGGAGATGCAGGAGAGAAGGAGGAATGTACATCCAGTGATCCCATGATTTGCTCACAGACAAGGCCTCTGTAGCGCCTTTCAATGCAAGCACAATAAGCACTCTATTGAGGAGCTAACCAGCCATGTCAAGCCATTGCCTGTTTGATTAAAGTGCAAGAAAGAGGGTCTTTATCTGCTAATGATTGGCTGGAGAACAAAACATATTCTGTTGTCAACTGGTAGAACTTTCCTGTGCAGATTTTTCTAGTCACGCATAAGAATAAAATGCCAAAGTTTGACCCGGTGTTTGGGTGAGAGGATACCACGGCTTATCCAGGAAGAGGTCAGTGAGCCCAAGAAAAGTCAATATCACACGCACAGATGTATGCAGCCATTCAGGCTTAAAGAAGCATGCAGGCAAAAAATGTGCAAACACACACACGACCCTCTTCAAATGATATGATAAACTTTCCTGAATATCTTGTACATGTTATTTACCCATCCTAGCCTAAATAATAAGTGTTGTGCATACTGGCATACTGTGACGCCTATACAATATGCTATGTTATTAGTAATACCTGTGTTTTTTCAACTGTGACAAGTCAAAATATCCGCTGTGAAAAATGCTTCCAGACACTGATTCAGTTTTCAATTCACTTGCACCGGCAGACAGAGCCTTTTATCTGTCATTATGAGCTGACATTTTGCCTCTCATGATAACTGCTGAGTGTGTCAGTGCTCCACCAGAGACCTAAATCTTTGTATTTAAGTACCTATGAATTGCCAGCTCACTGATCCTAATGGGACTCTTAATTAGTGGCTCATTAAAGACAGGCTTTGCAAAGGTCAAACATGTAGACAGTTGACATCCGTTGTCAGACAAATATACAGTATGTTGTCTGCTGCAGGTGTCTAATTGGAACGATCAAGATCGAGGCCATTGTTAATTAAATCCAGGTCATGTTGATTAAAATAATACCTTTACAAATACTTTTTTTTACTTCACTAATAACCAATCACCTGTATCTAATCTTTATACAAGCACATTGTCAGAATGCAACAAGAATTATTTATAGATATTTAATGAAGCTTTTAAAATCTCCAGAAATCAAAACGGCATTTCGTACATGGGGCAAAAAATAAACACAGGCTGTAATATGAAATGCAGACATGTAGGCTTTTTAAGATCGAACCTGACGAGCACTGAGCTTTAAATGTGTTGCTAACCTCCCAGCCTGCTGTGTTATAACCACTCTTAACATAATGAGGCCCCTTTAGTCAGACTGCACAGTCACTCCTCTTCATTTTTCATAGACTAAAATGCCATCTCCTCCATCTATAACTCACAGTCTCCGACCTCCAGCCTTCCAACTCCTCCTACAGACAATTCACTATGCTCTTTAGTTTCCCCCACTCATCCAACAAAAGCACTCTTCTTTTTTTAAACTTACCTGTATATGTTCTGCACTAAAAACATCCTGCCTACAATGTGGGAAACAGGTTTTCTATGACAGTTGTCATGCAATCTCACGTTGCACTGAGCCACATCACTTTCTATATGTACAGAGGTCACACTCAGATCGGCGTCGTCTTGTTTGGGACATTACATTTTCAACTCTCATTTCTTAAAATGGCACGTGAAACCAAATGTGTTTATACGTGTGCATGCGAGGGAGTGCATGCAAGGGTCACATCTAGCGTAAAATGTTCTCATGTCGAGGGAGTCCCGAAAACAAAGGCAGTTTTCAAAAAGCCTGCCAGGCCATGAGGCTGCTACGCTGGCCAAGCAGATGTATAAACACTCCTAAGGCTTCCTACTGAGTGCTAAATGCTGAGAAGTCACACTAGGGCGGGAGTGATGATATAACGTTTGAACACAACTTTGCAGACAAACTTTCATTTACAAGTAAAATAGGGGGACAAGGCAAAAGGTGATTTTTCTCTTGAAAGTGTAGTTAAAATATGTAAAATACGGTCCTTATATGAATACAAGTAACACTGACAGATTTGAATGGCTGTGTTTTAACCTGCACAAGTGAAATGTGCTGCAACCTTTGGTTTATTTATCTTCCAACTGGTTGTGTTACCTCTTTGTCTTGAAAGAAAAGACTCTTTTCAATGCTTAAATGATGTCCAGTTCATCAACAATTAACTATACACATGGAAATATTTCACAGATTGTCTTTAGAAATTGTTTTATGTTTTCATTTCACCCACCTACAGCGATCCATTGTTGTGTCCTCGAAGCAGAATATTAATATAATCACAATATGACAAATAATTCATTAAATAACAGAGCATTGCATCATGCAGACCAAAGTGTAAAACACTAAATAAACCTTAACTGCTCAGCTAATATGCCTCAGTGTATTCATTGACTAGTGCCATTGAAAAAGAGCTCACTTTTCTTCATGAGATGGTTGAGTGGTTTCAGGGGCCCATGTGGTTCTACAGCCCCTGATTAGTGGGTGTATCTTTTGAATGAAGCCATAGGGTGCTATATTTTACAAGCTGTGCCACTGGAGAAAGTTTTGTGAGGAACAGAGTAGGACATTTGCATTTGAAACAGCCTCGCCCTGCCTCTTTTTCTGCATCTCTCTCTGCGTCCATGGCCCCGGGCTAATGCTCTCTTTTCCGTCTGGAGCAGGCCCGTGCACCTGTGGATTGTATACGCGCGCACACACACACACACACACACACACACACACACACACACACACACACACACACACACACACACATTCATGCACACACTCCAGGGTCCAGCTGTGGGCTGTAGTGCCGCGGTGTGTTTAGCTAAGCTAGGAGTCCAGGCTTCGAAGGCCTAATGATGCACGGCAAACCATCTGTGATAGGCCGGATATAGAGGAGAGCAACTACTCTTCCACTGCATTTAAAGTTGCCCTGCTAACGAGAACCACACATATGGTATACATACTGTATGTGTGTTTCAGATTTAGACCGACGATTCAGCACATCTCCTTTTCTTTTTTGTCTCTTCACCATTAAATTTTGATCATCACATTGATCTGATTTTATAACACCATTTTAAACCCAATGTGGAGTGGCCATGAACTGCAGTCTTTGTCTCTAGCCCCCAATGATGGCATGTATAGAAAGTGGAAATAGACATCTGTCTCCTCCAATACACATGAAGTCTCCAGTTACCTCCATCCACCTGTCTGCCAGGCACTTCACCTGAAGAGTAAAACCGCAGGGAGGCTCAGATTCCAGTCTGAGAGGGGACCTGACAACTCCATAAGTAGGGGCCTGTTGGGTTTTCTGACCTGACTGAGAAATAATTTGCTTTGTGTAAATGTAATTTCACAGCCTGAAGCTTATTATGAAAGAGTAGAGCAGATAAACTTAATTTATAGGTAACCTGAACTGAATAAGTTGAAGCTTTTAATGTTTCAGGCAGTACAATACAGAGCAGCAGCAAATTGCTTAGAAAGCAACGGGAAAGTATGAACCGAGGCAAATCTTGTGGGACCGTTATCAGATTTAATAATTTATTTGTTTGTTTAAAAGAAACCATGCAGATAAACTGTGTTACATGCAGTAAAGCGACGCCGGGCAACAGATGTAATATGTACATCGGCACTAGCTGGAGCTAATTACAGTAGTCATCAGTGAGCTGGCACACTGTGATACTAAACATGGTACAAAATAGATTTGACCCACCCATCTTTGCAAAATTGCTTAAGGTTGTACACATTTTAGTATGGTCTCCCTTTTGTTTACTCTCTGACAACCCTTACTTTGGCAGAATGTGCCACAGCCAGATTTATCAAGGCCATTAAAACAAAAGCTCGCCTGCTCGTACTGTCAAAATGAAAGCACTCGCTTGAATGGAAATGGTCTCTGTGTCAGGCGATTGTACTTCTCCTCACTGACAGTAATGTAATTCAGGGGACCACCTCACTGTGCCAGTTGTCTGAGCGCCAGGCAAACTGGCACTTGGGGGCACTTAACCATTTAAGGCTTTGGCATGGCACCTGTACAAGGCCTCTCATCCATACATCTTGGCATTTGCTGCTATTTGATAAAGCCAAAACACAGAACCCAGTTTCTCAAGATGGTGTCTCTGCTCCAAACCATTTAAGGAGAGATTTTTCAAAGCTGTCATCCAAAGACAAAAAACTGTCCTTGCACTTTTCCTTCTGAATCCTTAAAGCTTTTGTGTTTCTATTATTCCTTTTACATCCCGTTCCCCTTTAAAATTGGCTTCATATAAAAGTTTTTTGAAATACACTTTTCATTGCTTCATAAAAATTAGCATTTAATTTAAAACCTTTATCCTTCATACAGTCATAAGCACTTTTTTTAACAAAGGATTCTGACTCTCGTACAGCAAGTGCCTTTATACACGGCTGTCTAAATCAATATCTTTACATTTGTCTGCTAAAAGAAAACCTGGCCAGTTGTGGAATAATTCACAAGAGTCAATGCAGCCTTTGATGTGGAGTCGAGAAAGGTCAATTGGCTTCGATGTATGACATGATCATTGACTCGTTTCCTGTAACATTCTGTTGTGAAACATGCAGCATTCACGGCTTGAAATACAGTTCGGCGTGTCATGATAAAGCCTATTCTAGGGACTAGCTAGTGCATGTGCTCGCCAGTGCGCACGCACACCCAGCATCCACTTCATCTTTTCTGCGGCGCTCTACTGGCAGAGCACAGTGTGTGTGCGTTTCACACGGTCGATATCTGAGTGCTTACACATTCTATAGCAACACAGCAAGCCTGAACTGATTGATGCTGCTTAAGTGAGGGAGGCCTGACCATATAGGGTTCTCAGCCCTAAGGGGAAGTTAGACCACGGTAGGGGGTAAGACAGGAATCTGCTGCTTCTTTGCTAAGAGGCATTTGTCTGCTTTTCTCAGTCTGTGAAACAAAATGACCAGGATGTGAATTCCGGGTGCCTCCGCAAATTAAAGCAAATTGTCCTAAAATATCTTAAAAGATTTCCCTTGATATACGAACCTAAATACTGAATCTAAAGATTAATACAACAGTATCTCTATTTTTAATAATGAGATTGGGGAGTATGGGACCAGACTATGGGACACGGAAATAAACATTTTTTTCGTGCTGCTTTCACTGGCACCGTCACTCTGCGGTGCTGTTTGTGCATGCAAAGCCAGAGCTGCATGTCGAGAGGATCCTCCTGGAACTATACAATATGAATTGGATCCTGCTGTGGATCAATTTGATGGTTACTGGAATGGAGTCATGGACTAAGACTTAGAGTTTAAAAGAGGATGGCTTCATCATAGTGACAACGCAGATATGTTGATGCACGCTGTTTCTTTTTTTTATTTAGTTTTAGCATATTAGTATATTAACATGAAGTAATTAGCACCCAACACAAAACACAGATGAGGCTGATGGGAAGGCTGTTACTTCTGAAGGTCATTAACCACTGTACCGTGCAAATGAAATTGTTGACCTGACAATCACACCAAATGAAAAGCACATTATTCACTGTTTACGATTGTCATAACCATTCACAAAGCCACACCTCAAGTAAAAACTCAACAGCCGAAATGTGAAGCGATAAAAAAACGAAAGAAACAAATAAACACTTCAAGCTTCGTCTTCTAGCAAGAGAAGAGTCAAAGACACACAAGACGAGCCAAACTTTTACCACCACCACCACGTCTGTCACATTCTTCTTCTTCACTTCGTCTGCTATCATTTTGCAACACTTATCCAGTGAAACCAGGGGTGTAATGTCACAGTAGTTTAGGTTTCCGTCAGTCAACAGGTCTTAATCTGTTGAGTCCTGTTCAATATTCCTGTGAGGCTAAAAGCCTATTAGATTTCACTCTCTTATAGTATCTGAAATACCAAGTGGCCAACTGGGATTTCCAAAAAAAAAAAAAAAAACTGATCTAAACAAATCTTTTACGTTCCCAGAAACATGCACATGCACACCTATACTTGTTCACACACATTTATACATGTGTGCAAATTTGGTGTGAACGCAGACATACCGAAGCGCTGCCAAATGTGTGGTGAACAGCTGCACTGAAGAGCTGGATTCCTAATTTTGTCTTTCAGACTCAACAGTTAGACTCAAAGGTTATTTCTGCTTTAACGATCTATGTACTGTGGCCAAGTGTATACGAAGTGTCAAACTCTTATTGCGGCCATGCATGAAAAGCTGTCGGATCAGATCTAAATGATGTGTCTCGGCTTACACTTCCTGCCTCTGGCCCAGCGGTCATCCGACCGCCAACCTAATCCCAAACTTGAAAACTTCACTCGCTCCCTTCAGGGAAGGTCACAGGTCACAAGTCATTTATCTAAAACACAAGACTTTTTCTCCTTAAGAGGCAGACGAGAAGAAAACAAGTCTTTCATTCGAGATGTTTCTATTTTTGGCAAACTGAAACAGAAAAAACTGAAATTAGCAGAGCATGGTTGATGAATGATAAAAATGAAAACGTCTGGGGCTCCCTGTCCTCTGAACGTTCGGTCTCATTTGCATCTCTCTTGCATTGACCTGTCACAAAGACCAATGAAATTGAATGCAGGAGTGCCAGTGGGACAATGCAGGCCAGAGTCCATTTATCTCCATACGTCAACATGGCTGGTAGAGGAGAGGCTTTCAGCCAGCCACATTCTGGTCAGTTTAAAGAGTCTGCTACACCAGACATGAGTTAATGGGCTACTGATGGACACTAAAAAGCAGGTGCTGTTTTTGTTGGCTGGAGCTTTGCAGAAAAAGCAGAAGGCTACTCCCTGACTTGAAGCTGTAGTACTCACAAAGCACTTTGTGGTCTGGGGACACGTCAAGCGGCAGATTTTATTTTAAAAACGCAGTACTGAAGACTGCTTGTGAGGCCATTTATATCTTTCCATTTGTGACTTGATATGTGACACATCAGTAATATCAGTAAATCATTTGCCATAATGATATTTAGAATAGAAATTCAAAAGTCACATTTTTTAGTGCGATGATGTGTCTCACTGATTTAATCATTTTTGGAAAACACTGGACGACTATGGCAACAGATGAAGAAGCTTAATCAGATTCAACGTTGGCAGACATCAACCATGAGGACATTCATTATCGGTTTAAGTACATGGAGAGTGTTGAACATGTCAAAAATATGAAAAATCACCTTCCCTGTCCTTTAAAACGGCGTCTAAAATGACAGACAGGCAGTGGAAGGAAATCCTCCAATTCTCTCTGATTGCATTTCACAATCATCTCAGTCAATCACACAGTTATGCAATGCAGTCAAACTCAATCCAAGATGAAACAAGGAAACTGCCAAGACAATTTGCTAACAAAGACCTGGGGAGACTAACAGACACTGATTTACAACAGAGAGAACAATTAGTGTTGAAAAGGCTCCAATTAAAATGACTCCCTTTGATCAGCAGAGGGGACGGGGTTTCACTGCGCACGCCATCTGCGATAGCGCACTCAGATCAATCTGAAATGAAATAATTATGGCAAATTAATGGGTGTAAAAGTCACCAATTGATACGCCGAAGATGATTTCATATGTCTAATTGGGAGAGGGAGGAGGGTGTGCCCGAACAGTGAGAGACATTTCACATGATTAAGGAGACAGAGCTGGATAGACGTTCAGAGGTAGAGGGAGACGAAAGAGCAGATATTTGGGTAGGTCACAGAAAAAATAAACATTTTAGAAAGAAATCCAACGGTTTTATTTCAGCACTCCTCTCTTCCCCAACATACGACCGTGGACAGAATATTAAAGCACACAAATCCTGTCACTGTGAAATTCCATAAAGGTGCAATAAATTCATTACGGATTCAATAGAGGCTGTAATGTCTTCAAATCATTCCCAATACGGCAGCGATCAAAACCAACAGCTGCAAATCAAATTTGGACCAAATAACTGTCAAGTGGGGTAGATTAATGAACACAATACAAGGCCTTTGACGTGAAATAATACCGCGTGAGAGTTAACGCTGGGAAAAATATGTGTTCATATCCAGTTTGGAAAACAAAGGAAAAATACAGCAGCTGCCAGGGACTGTTATTGGGTTGTATATTTCTGCTTCTGCGCTCACCTGAAAGCTGTGTGACAGTCCTGGTCGATATTCAAATGCAGACACTCAAGCATTCTGCGAGGGAGAAAAAAGAGAATAACTGAATAGCTAATGTACCTGACAATGGTGTTGACTTGTTTTGTTGCCTGCTTTAGACAGAGAGGGGGGAAAAAAAAGTAAAATGTGGGTGAAAACTGCTTGGAAGACGATGAATTTAGGACAAAATCAAACTGTTGAGATGGTGGAAAAATGAGCAGATTAAACCAGACTTGTGCAGTATACTTTACTTTACTACTTTAATATGTTCCTGTCAGATCCCTTCAGCCTTCAGGATTCCTACGCTTTCCCTATTTCTGGAATCTTCTTCTGTTTTTTATGTTTTTTATTTCCCCTCCTCAGCAAACACCTGCTGACTGAACAGGTGTGACGATCTTCCAGGAGGAAAAAAACACACAGGCTCCTGCGTGCTCCCTCTGAGAAAACCCAAACACCCCGAGTAACTGAGGTGTTAATTAAAAAGAAAAGGGAGAATGTTAAAACAGTGAGAAAACGCCTGCTCCCCTTCAAGTTCAGCTTGGCTTGGCAGACGGCTGAGCTGGGACGGGAGGTTCATGCTAATTGTCGTGGCCTTTCATTTTGGGGAAGCCATGTCAGAATCCTCACAGGAGGCTAATTTGTAACTTCTCCTCTGAGTATGTTCAGTCTGTCCTGTTTTTTTTTTTTTATTCTCGTCATGTCAAATATGCGTTTTCTGCTTCCTCCTCAATTTCCACAAATAGCCAAAGAGAGAGCCTTGATCTAAATATGTGGGGAATTCTAATAAGATGCAATGATATTTAACGATTTGAGGTGTTGGAACCTTCCAGGATCTCCTTAAACACAGCAGATGTTTTTTTCTCCAACTTCATCATTTTGATGAATCACCTCACTGCGTTATTATTTTCAAGCCAGACTGTACGGCGTGTTAATGTGCGAGTGCGGTGGCAACGAGAGGGCTCACATCGCCAAAGTGCTTTGTGTGGTTAAACCGTGTCCAGCTGCCAGGTAATGCATCATGCGAGGTGATAGAATTGCACAAAAAATTGTGGCAGGTAAAAAAAAAAAAAAACAACAAAAAACTGAGCAGCTTTGATGAAACAAGGCCTGTTGAGGAAGTGAGGCCTCGTCAGGGCATGTGGGGGTGTGTTGGACCAGAGTTACCAGAGTCACGTTTTCCTGCTGACATCAGCATCACCACCAGCTGAATTATTGTTGAGGGCAGAGAGTCAGAGACGCGGAGGTGACCACGCTCCTCAGCAGCTCGACTCTCTCTTTCTGTCACAAGTTGTGCATTATAGTTTGAATTCGAATCCTCGGGTAAACACACACACACACACACACACACACACACACACACACACACACACACGCTACAGTTCTCTATTAACAGAGCTCTATCATCAGCGATGTGGGAGGGTGTGTGTGTGTGCATGAGTGGGGTTGTGGTAAGCTGACTCACTCACACACACACACACACACACACACACACACACACACACACACACACACACACACACACACACACACACATACGCACACAAACCCTCAGTTGCAGTGAGTGGGAATGTACAACAGAAGGATATAGACAGACATACACACTCATATGAACACAAACACACACAATGAGTGTGTTACAGTGTAGTTACATTGAGCCCCCCCCCCCCCCTCTGTCTGCCTCCTGTTTACGTTAAGCTCATGTTTTCCTTTGTGGCTTGTTTGAAGGGGGTGAGGTCTGCCTGCAGAGCTTCACTATTCTCCCAGGAGCATGTCTCTGTTGTGGTCTGCCATCCATGTACGTGTGTTTATGTGTGTGTTTGAGATGGAGTGTGTCTGTGTGTGTGTGTGTGTGTGTGTTTGTGTGTGTGTGTGTGGATATGGTGGCTTTTAAAGAGGTATAAACGTAACCTGAAATGATTTTTCACTGCTTTGGAGCCTGTTAATTCCACCATTCTCTGTTTTCAGTCAACTCAGTGGACAGGATGCGTCATTTAATCCTTAAACTTGCAGATTGAAGTTGCAATGATGTGTTTAACAATGGAAAAGGAACACAACCATGGCCAAGTCATTCCAGTAAAAGCCAGTCATGCTTCGCTTATGCAAAAATGGTTTCTCTTCCTACACGAGTGTCCGAAACACATGCAGATTAACGCCTATTCTTAGTTGAGCCTGGCCAACTGCCCATAAATGACAAAATCTTTGTGCTCTCAGATCACGTGTTAGATTTAATGCTTTTGCAATGCATCCACACAAAAAATTGACACACTACCATGTGCCATAAACAACTTCTGGTACCAGCTTCAACTGCTGCACCAACGCTTGTTACACTTGTTTGATATCAGGAAATAATCGTACACTGAACCATGTGATCACGCTACTTGAAGTGTTTAACCTTATCAGCCAAGAGAAGTACTTGTTATAAAGTGGGAGTGTATTGACGCTTCTATCAGAAGCAAATTTGCTATTAACACGCCTTCATTAGAGCATGAAATACAATCAAGCTTCAGAGTTACCTGACAACTATATACACTGGACTGTAAAATGTAGTGTACTGAGCCATGATTAGCCTTCATGTAGCGACAAGCTATTGCACAAAACTGTTTATTTGCTTTCCCATGTTTATTTACTTAAAGCACATTGCTCATGCCAGAACTTGCCAGATCTGTATCTGAACGACGAACCAATTGCTGCTTCGCATTATCACAATAACATTCACGACCTCAACATGGCCGGCTCGCTGCGCCACTTCACCTTCTGTCTAATAACCCAGTTCAGATGCAGTTCAGAAACCCAAACGAGGACCCATACGGGGTTGTGTGTAGGCTGCTATTAGTTGTGTGCGTTTCCTGATCTTCTAAAGCCTTTCAGGATAAACAGCATGTCTCATTTGGGTTTTCAGAGTGCTCCACCCATGCGGAATGGAAACAGGTGTTATCTGTTGTCAATAATTACTGTGTGTGCACGATTGTGTGTGTGGTTTAGGTGTAGGTGTGTGTGTGTGTGTGTGTGGTCCCATATGCTTTTGATGGGTACTTGGACAGGTGACAACATGTCAAAAACTGGAGAAGAAAAACAAGAGGTCTGTCGAATTCCCTCATGGGCTGGTTTTGCGAGATTATATCACTCATCCAAGTTTGTTCTCTTACATTTTGTGGGTTTTCTATTTGATTTTTCAGTGGTTTGGCTTCACCGCAGAGAAACATGTCAACAGATTGTGTCTTTATCTTTTGCCGTCTATCTGCGTGTGTACGTTTTGTGCAGACTGCAAATTACACCTTAACTGAGTACACCAAAAACATAATCCTGTTTGAGATGCACTGAATAACACTTAAATCAAGGCTAGGGTGCAGCTTTTGTCATTAAGGACCTTCTGGGATTTTCTCTAAAAACTTTTTGTGTATTTCAGGAGGCAGGTTTTTGTAAAATGACAACAGAGAACTATAAAAGCCATTTGCTTTTAAGTCAAGTCAGGACAACCATGAGCACTCAACAAGTGTACAACTGTTCCATACTTAGCTCTGAATGTATAGTGACTTAAATCGATAGGAACTTTCTTATGGTTGTGCAGCGATTCTTAATGTTCAGACTTCCTGTAGTAGTCTCTCTCCAAAACAAAGGCAACAATGCTTTTGCTGGTACAACCCCACCTCCGCCTTCCACGTGTAACAAATACTTCCCCAGCGGACTCTCCCCCGGTGAACACAATCAAATAAACAATACGGCTTCTTTTACTGAAAACCAGAGTGCCTATTAGAGAAAGCAAACGACCTGATTGTTGATTGTGTTAGCATGTCTGAGTGCCTCACTAAATTGCCCACAAGGGTTGAACGCAGAAGAGAGCAGGGAGGAGGGACGGAGCAGAGGAGCGAGAGAGAGAGTGAGGGGGAAAGAGAGAGACAGAGAGAGAGAGAGAGAGAGAGAGAGAGAGGAAAAAAAAAGAAAAAACAAAACTCTTGACTTGTAGATGAGAGGAAATAAAATGAGTGCTCGTTTTCGAGACATGGGAATAGATTAGCTGGGGTTCTGGGGTTGGAGCGTGATTACAGCGCTATTGTTGTTGTTGGAATATATCATATCACAGTGTCTCCTGCAGCCTTGGCTAAATAAATCTGTCGTAATCCCCCTGGTGAGCCCCGACGGCTTCGCGAGCGCCTACTTAACCAGGCTAATTAAAACTCTTGCTTGTCTTGCTTTCCCCAAATTTACATGCCAGCTTCTGTCTGTGAGGTTGCAGAGGCTCCATTGGCGGGATGCATCTTATGAAGTAAACCTCCCCCTCTTTGCACTTTCGCTCACTCAGTGTGTGCACACACAGAAATAAAAAAGAGCGGGGGAGCAGAGGAACATTGTGAAAACTTGCCACGAAATGTACGTAGGAATTGTCCTTGTGTGATCTAAATATGGGGCATTTCATTAATGACCCACTTTGTCAGGAGGCACATGGCGAAGAAAGAATGAGGAAAGCTGTGACACACACACACTCAACTTTATCAGTTCAACAATTATTGTCACTGGGCTAATTATGAAAGGCAATTAGAACTGCTTACAAGGCTGGGGAAGGAAAGATAGAGAGAGGGAGAGAGACGCGTGTGTGTTTTTTTTTCACATCACAACATTTCTAGATTTGCATCTTGAAAATTTGATAGGAGAGGAAGCGTTGGGGTTTCCTGGGAAATAAACCGTCCTCACGAGGGAGTGCTTGTCACTTAATCATCTGGATTTGTTCAAGGTGACATGGTGATGCACTTGGGAGTCCATGGTCCAATTCCTGCTCTGGGTGGAGGGGCTTAATGAATGGATGTGTCCTCGGGCGACCTATGAGTTCTGCTCCTCATGGCACAAAAGATGGATGAGGGATTTTATGGCATTTTTTACTTATTGCATTGTGTACAGTGGAGAGAAATGGGGATGATGGGAGGTAAAGAGGATGACGCGGTTAAGGTTGAGGTCAGATTTAAATCCATAACACTGAAGCTACAGCAACGATAAATGGGAAATGTCATTAATTCTGTGATAATAATGGACTCATGGCTGTTTTATTGATCATTTCAGACTGAACTGGTAGAGATTTACAGCCCTGTTCAAGGACCACGGCAAGGTGGTTTTATTGAATTAATAAAGCGCATCTTTAAATGTGATGTTAAATTAAATAAAATATATACAAGTCTATATCAATTTTACAATACAAATATTGTGTTGTTATCTGGATAAGGGAAACAACATTAAAAATACTGATGGATGACAACCTTGATACACACTGTCACTAACATTTTATACTCATACTGCCTCCTGATAAAAAAAAAAGGGAAGATGCTCCTGAAGACACCTGTATATGTGTGATGACACCATATGTGAGCACAGACAGTTGAATGAGGGTTTAACCTGCTGCGATCAAGTAAAGTGCCTTGAAATGCTCCTTTAACTCCTTTTTAGAGATGGTAGGTGTGCACTCATTTGTTGTTTGCCAACTCTAAATTAAAGGAGAAATTTATATTTTACCACCAAACTTTAAGAAACCAGTATGTGGCTCGAACTCAGTTTGAGACACACATAAAAAACATTTTTGGCAATGATGGAAGTTGACAACTAACACAGCCCTTTTTTTTCTCCGCTATCTGAGTTGAGGCAACTTCGATCATCAATCTTGGAACAACTTCAGAGCTGTGTTGCTCTCCAGAACAGTAGCACACATCGCTCCTCTATTGAAAGACAAGAGAAGACTAAACATGGTGATGTTGATTGATTGGGCTGCAGATCTTTAGCTCCCTTGAACCACGAACTTACAGACAAAACACAGGAAAAACACTAAACCAACATCATTCAAGACATTTGAGACGACAAACAAAAAAAAAAAAACAGCTGGACAGGACACACAGAGAGCTGCTGTGCCTCGCTGGTGCGTCTGGCCAAATTGGAGCAATGGGAGATGGACACAAGCTGCAATTAATCACCATGTCTCAGATGGGCTTTGGAAAGACTTCAACAAGGGACCAGGGACAGAGGGACACTTAGACAAAGCACGGGCAATCAGGTGTACACTTTGGTGTGTGTGTGTTTGCAGATTTTGTGGGATGGGGGACGAATTTGACACTTTGCCAAAGAAGGATTTTCCCTTAATGCAACCTGAGACATTCGAAACAGCAGGTGGCAGAGTCAGCAGAGCTGGGTTTAGGGCCCTGGTGCTTGGAGTGGACAAGGTAGAGGGGGGGGCAGCTTGTCATCTATAATGGAGGAATGTGGAGTCGTCTCACTGGGGCAGGGTATTCCCTCTCAGACTGGGATAGAAAAAAAAGGAGAGGGGCCGAAGGGGGAGGGAATGGCTGAGTTGGGCCTCTTTCTCAGATGTTTGAGGGGTGGATGTCGTGTTCTAGTGGCCTACTTTCAATTCCTAGAAACTAGAGACATGCTGAGCCTTCTCAAGGTAACACAAACTTCTAATGCAGTCGCAATAATAATGTTGTTGCACAGTTTTACTGTGGCTTCCTATCAACTGAATGAGTTTATTATGAGTTTTACTGCCTGTTTCTGTCCTCTAGGAGCCACAAATTCTAACTTTGATGTAGTTAGTCTCCAAAACTGAGCGAAGGTGCACCTAAAAATTGCCCCACAGATGTTTGCCCACATGTGTTCCTTGACGGATGTTTATCATAAGTATTGACAGCGATGAATAAGCTCCAAATGTGGAATGACATTAACAAGATCAATGCCTTCCTCTGTGCATATGGTAGGGTTTTCATGTTTTATGGCTACAGGTTTGAAGACGGTGTCAGGTTGGGGTTGGGTTCGTCTGTGGTTCACTTCACTTGAGGCTTCCTCCTGTGCAAACAGCTTTGCGTGACTCTTGTAGGTGCATGTGTGTGTGTGTTTGCAAGTCTCTATGTGTTTGGCTGTGGGTGTGTGAAGTCTCCAACGTGTGATTCACTGTTATCCGTTGATCCTCTGTATCTTGATATGCCCACTGTTGCTTTGTATCCTACATAACACTCACGCACACCTTTTTCCTTTCGGTGTGCTCTTTCGTTTGTGCATGATTAATTTTCCTTTCTAAGCTTTCACCAAAAAGACACGGAACATGCTGTCTTTAAACCACGGAATAAGTAGAAACACAATAATATTAATAATAATAATAATGATAATAACGTTGGGTCCTTTCAGACTGGAGACCTGATTTTACCACCTTTGCCCCCGGCACCTGTCACTAACATCAAATGGGAAACTTAAAAAAGTAATACAACTGAGTCGTATTTATTTTGGTGTAATCATTAGGATTAAACCGGTGCAGAAACGCTTTAATTCCTAATCCTTCCCGTGTCCCCTCTCCCTATCCCGTCTCCTCTCTTGTTCCCCCTACCTCTCCCCCATGCTTTACAGCACCAAATGCTTTTAATTTGTCAGGGAAGGTTGGAGGAGTTCGGGGGGGTTAGTTAGAGGAACTCGTTCGGAGCAGCTTTGAGCCTCTGCCAAGCTCTCGTTCGCTTTGTGCTGCTTACAGCTGGACTTGCCCTCCTTCCCTGCTCTCTCCCTCTTTCTCCACTCTGTTCCTCGTCTCCCTTTTCTTTTCTCTGTTTTTTTTTTTTTGTGTGTGTGTGTGTGTGTTCAGCACTGTCTGCTTTTCTGGATGGTTTCTGCTGGGGGAGACGAAGGGGGTCACTTGTCATGGGTCCAACTTTCAGGGTTTCCATCTCTTGTGCATGGACACACACACAAAAGCACACACACACATACACACAAATACACACACACACACACACAACAGCAGCAATAAACACCAGGGAGGCATGGCAGGGAGGAGGGACAAGGGTTAAGGGGATAGACAGAAGAAAGGAGGGGGAGGTGAAGGGGGCAACATGGCACACTCTTTCGAGGCAACCTCCCGGCTCTGCTTTCACTTTCTCTCTTTTTCTCTCCTTCCTCTTTGTTTACTTCCTCAGTTCTCTTTCCAGGGTTTTTAGTGAAGTTGTACGAAAGCTAAAGAATTACTATAAAAATCTATAGGTGAGAAAAAGCAAACTAAGACTGACAGAGTCCATGACGGGAGGAAAAAGAGCGAGAGACAAAGAGGGCAGTTTGAGCGAGAGGCTGTAGTGTTACAGACGGGAAGACAGAGAGAAAAGAGGGAGGCTGATGAAATGGGAGAGATAAAGAGGGGGAACATAGACACAGGGATGCAGGAGAGAAACTCTAATAAAGGCACAGATCAGATAACGGCATCTCTGAGGACTTCCAAATGTCCTTTCATCTTGACAAGAAATGCTGATATTAAAATCCACACAGAGATAGTGCGCAGTCATTTACTGCCTTTACCAAGAAGTGACTTATTACTGGAAACCGGATGAAAAAAGCTCATCGAGGCTCATGCCCAACACGCTTAATGACTAAAGTTTCCTCTTCCAACGTCTCATTTTGTTGTTCTCACAGCATATTGTAGCTACTGAAAAGCCTAGAAGAAAACTGGAGTGACACATCCATGGTGTAAAAACCACACACTTAGTCAGAGCCTATTGACTCAGCCTGTGGGCCGGTTTGCCAGTCAGGTTATCCCACAGTCTCAGGTGTATAATTCGTTGGATGCCAGATGTCGCCCACGAGCGCGAAAGACACATTTTGTTCTTTCTGAATGGAGAAGAATAGGATAAAATTCTTCATGTCAGAATGGGTGATTACTAAAAGTCTAATTAGTGAGTAATGGCGGATTTTGTGCCAACGGGGACGTTTCAGTTTGTTTACTAGAAGCAGATGGCACTGACAAAAGATAAACTTTTAAACTTGTGCTTGTGGTTACTGAGGTATTAATTTTGGGAAATGAAAAAAGCTCACGTGACCATATCAGTCTCAAAATGATTTACAAGAATTTGGTCAAGCAGCACAGCCTCTCTTTGTACGCAGACGACCTACCAGTTTTCACCAGAAACAGGAACGTTCTGTGAGAAACGCGACGACTGGAGCTCTGTCGTCCAATCAGATCTTAAGTGAAACATCATCTTCGATACCATCAGCTGGTGTTACATGACTGACTAAGTGTGTGTGTGGGGGGGGGGATTTGTGATCTTCTTATTTAATCCACACATTCCTCTTCTTCGTCAAAACTACACTGTCCACAATGCACCTTGCCACATGACACGACGCCTCGGTGCCTTCGGCGCCTTCTTGTTTACATATGCAGTTAGGGTGCTTTGATATGAAAAGGGGTGAAGAGGGTTGTGAGACACACTAAAACAACACTGAGGCCTGATCAGCTGCATAACAAACACGTCATGAGCAATGTGTGGAGGGAGTTAAGTGAAACATTGTGGTGAGGATGTTCTCAGCAGCAACACACATATGTAAATTTTGGCTCAGCTCGGAGCAGCTCTCCTTTTCCAGCTCCTTTAAAGCGCAGGAGGAAGCATGACCGTGCCGTGACTCCTCCAGGCTTACACTTCTCTCTAATCGCCTGGGAAAACAGGAAATTGTGGTCTTGGAAAATGTAATGTTTATACTTAGGTCACATTAACACACGAACCCCTCCCCCATCGCAACCCTCCTTTTGTTATTTGATTTTTCTTATTTTTCTTGTTTGTTCTTCCAGTTGCTTTTCACATTTTTTAGCCGCTTTTGTGTTTTTGTAATCACTTTTTAACTACACCACAAAAGCTTGTTGTAAACCTGATTTACAGGGCGACGTTGGGACGTAACAGTGATTGTTGAGGAGGCACCAGTAACTTTTCAGGGGAAATCCAATTACAGCAACCAGCTCGGCTTTTAAATAAGTTAAAAAACACACTGAAGCTCGAGAAAACTGAAACCTTAAACCGCAGACATGATCAGATTGATGCTCCTGCGAATTGTGAGAAGCTCAAACGTTCATGCAAACTTAACACGTCAGCAGAACATGATTCAAACCAAATGCTCGGCTTTGCCATCATATTTCTCATCCTTTTAGGTTTTATGCTTCCATGAAAGGCTCCAACTACCATGGCTGCAGTTGGCACTCATCCAGTCATGTGCCTGCTGTGTTTGCCTGCCACTCTGCCCTTCACGCTTCTCCTCCGCTCTCACCAAAGCTTTTCTACAGTCTTCACAGCCGTTTGGTAGTTTGTTCTCATTTCCTTTTTTTTTGCTTGAGCTTCACTTTTTGATTCTCTCTCTCTCTCTCTCTCTCTCTGTTTTAATTTTTTCACCTGTGTTTTGTGCCATGTGGCTGCTCACGTCCCACGGCTACCTGTAACACTAGCCGCACAACTTCCTATTGCCTGCCATCAATCATTGCCACTCCCTTCCCCTCCACAGCTTTCACACTGGCCTCAAGCCCTTACTCCCCATTTCATGGATCACAGACCTCCTGCATACTTCATGCACTTCGCTGTGCGTGCATGTGCATTTGCATGAATGATGAGGAACAGAGACGGAGAAGTGTAACACGATCTCTACTCGACTTGAGTGCCTTGCATCTGCTCTGTTCTCCTTGAAGGCATGTGAATGGTATACAGGTGAACACACCTGGAACCCTGAGGTGCCACACACACACACACACACACACACACACACACACACACACTAGTCCCAAGCCTGCTCTGAAGCCTCTCTTGAAGCCCCACAGTTAGGGGGCAAGCCATTTTGGTGTCTCTTTTACAGGGTTGTGAAGTGTTGACAGTTGCACATTATGGAGACAAATTGAGGCCCCTGAGTTTGATGCGTCTCCAGGCGTCCTAGATGGATGTTTCAAAACACTTTGAGGTTAATCTAGATGGAGTCTCAGACTTTCTGGAGCAACCTCTGCAGTCCTGACATGCTG